>NC_044554.1:139720478-140364732 GCF_007565055.1 Rhinopithecus roxellana
ACCAGACCCAAGGACATCTTGGTTTTACTCTCTTAAGGCTTCGTTTGAACTTCTCCCTCCAGAACTATAAGATAAATTTGTGTAAATGACTGAAGTTTTGGTGATTGGTTACAGCATCTACAGGAAACTAAACCTCCAAGATCCTTCTGTGATTTGAGAAAAATGTTCTGCACTGTCAGCCTTGTGGATTTTTATTTTGAAGCATTTTTCATGGACTTAAGAAAAATTATTTTTCCTTAGTTATTTAAGATATAAAAGTGTTTGTTGCAATTAATCTATTGGGTATTAGCAGGTCATCATCAAGAGACAGCAAACAGCAGTGAAGATAAAAGCTGAGAGAAGACATTACATCATTAATGAATGATTTCTATGTTTGAGTAGCCAATTCAAAGAGAAATTCAAAACACAAGAATCTTGCAGAAATCAGCTGCCAGATTTATTAATCTACCTGAAAATAAAAACATAAAAACACAACCAAAAAGTGGAATAAAAACAGAACTTAAAAAATTTTAGATACATTTTCCAAAAGAGTTTATAATGTAATATTTTCAACCCTTCTGTATTGGAAATACACTTAATGTTGGTCAATTATGTATTTAGTTCAGTGAGTCACTACCTTAAATAGCAAAACATATAGTTTGTCCTTAAATATTATATACTTAATACCATTTCTGCCATTGATCTCTTGTGATAACGCATGGCCCAATTCTTCCTCACTGACTGACTAAAACTAGACTATTAAAAAGAAGAAAAAGGAGCAAAGGGAAAAGGAAAAAAACAAAAGAACAAAAATGAATCTTCAATACAGTTTTCATTCAGAATATATTTTAAAGACTCACTTACATTTTCTCCTTCAATTTCACCAAATCTCAATTATATATCTCAATTCTCTTTCCAATAAAACTTTCACTGAATATTTTAACATCTGTTTTTATTCTAAGTGCTGTAGATGGCCACATAAGCATAGTGGGAGGAAAAGGTTCTGATTTTTAAGGCATAGTTTTCTTTTTTAGGCCCATAATGGGCCAAAATAATACATGATGTATATGAACAACAATCACTGAAATCGCAGGTTACATACGTATTTTGAAATTGGAGTATTTTTTTGTAGGATTAAATGTGAAGAGTAGCAATTTTGGTGTTTGGGTTGCTCGATAACTGCTCCATTTAGAGAAATGAGCTGTGATCTGTGTAGTTTTGGAAAATGGAGAGCTGGGGGGATCATCTTTAAACAATCTTTTCCATGCTCATCATGAAATGCTTTTATAATAGGTTTATTTTGACTTTGTGTTTAGAACTTTTTTTTTTTTTTTTTGCATTTTGCTATAGACTCTTTAAAAAAAGTTGTTCTTCTGGGATATTATTGATAGATGGAACAAAATTCATGTCCCTTGCTTGAATATTTTAGCAAGCTATTCAGAGATCCTATATCTCCATTGACTCATGTTTTTTTCAAGGTGAATGAAACAACATACCCTGCTTTCAGTATTTTCTCCAAATGCAAAACAAAAACAAAACAAAAAACTTTGAAACTTTAAATCTTTAAATCTTCTTTCAAACAATCCAATCACATTTACAGAAGTGTCCAAAAAGAGATGATGGATACTATCAGTGCCAGCACTATGTCATACAGCAACTTCCTCATATTCTTTGACAGTTTGTAAATAATTTTCCATATCACCAAAAGTTACAAAAGGTTCCACAGTTTCCCTTAGCAAGCTGAAGCTTACTTTTCATTTGTCAATGTGCATAAAAGCTGCTTATAGCATAGCATGGCATAAGCTATTTTTTAAGCAATAAATGGTTTGAGTCATCTATTTTGTCCTGAAATGCTATCTGTAGTTAACTGCACTGCTCATAAATGGTCATAGTAAATTCAGCATGAAAGAGAATATTACAGAAAAGACAGCAGCAGAAGCATTAGCATTATCTAATATTTATATATGTTATCAACATAACACAGCAGTAAAAGGTTTAAATGCATATCAATGGGTACCATGTCTAAAAATTACTATAGTATCTATTTAGTGTATTGGATATTTTTCTTAAAGAGTGCTTGCTGTGAATAGAACAGCATAATATGTGATTTAGTACAGTTAATTCTTATTGATTAAATAATGTATTTATGTACTGAAGAAAGTGAAAAGGAGACAGATTTTTTTGCTCCATTTTGATTCCAGATTTAACATTTAAATGAAGGTTCCAAAGGACCATGACATGTCATTATTTAACTGAAATGGGCTTCAAAATATTTAAGACAGTATGATTTGTATCTAAACAGCAAGGTGGCACCAGATACACATAATGCTACTGGCCTATGACTCAGTTTGGAGCCAGAGTCCAAAATTGTGCCCCTCATTTACAGTCATGGTGATTATTCAAATTCAGAGAGAATTACCCATTTTGTGGTTATCCTCTGCAAGTCATATATAAAGCAAAACAAAACAACAAACAGCAAATGCAATTGCTAAATACCTTTTTACAAGAGGTGCAAAAAACAGTCATTTCTAACAATTAAACTGCCATTTACAGTAGATTGGGGTTTTTTTGTACACCTGCAGAGACTCATAAATGATAGGGGAAAATGCCCAAGGCAAATAGTCTCCAAGTGGATATTTACACAACGTGAAATTAACTGTACCATAGACACCCAGAGAAAATAAACATTATCTTATGTTGTTATGAAATCAAATAGACATGATATAGTTTCATCATACTCAAAACTTGTAGGACCCCATCCCAAGCCTAAGTAAAAAGTAATCCCCAAATCCCTCTCCCCATTCACCCATTAGCTTCCTGTTACACAGAATAAATGTTTAGATTACTCCCACCCACCCTCAAATAAAGTGCACAGTCCATGGCAGACCATAGAATAATGCAACAGGAAAAGCCCCTTTTTGTGTATTATTATTTAAAAATAAAATACAAACAACAGAAATAAAACAAAGATTCTGCGATTCTCTGTATCTTGCAGAAAAAAGGAAAAGCGCAAAAACGCCCTGCTTGACTGTCACTTGTGTTAATACACGTAGCCTTCGTTGTAGGGATGGGGGTTGCAGCAGCCCCCTTCCGGCATGTAGGCCATGCTCTCATCAAAGTGAGAGAGAGGCACTGTGTCCTCCTCATTGATGTGACGTTCCATGTCTGTCTTCAGCAGTGGGCGCTGGTTATCTGGAAAGGCCATGGAGAAAAGGGCTTCTGGATCACACACAAATTTGTAGACATATCTCTCTCCAGCCACCTGATGATAACATGGAAGAGAAAAACCCATCCTCACCATCGCCAGATGGGGAAGGACAGGGAAGGAAAAAAACAAAAACGTGGTTTAATATACCAGAAAGGATGCGTAACTCGGGCCCAAAAAAAGCAAACAACTAATAGCAAATACACATACAAAAAAAAAAAAAAAAAGTCTCTACTTTGTGGAATAAACTATGGTTCAGTCAAGGGAAATGCAAAATGTTGACCTTGAATAATAATAGTTAATTCCAAATATAGCTAGGAAGCACAGAAATTTGCTTGTTTTAATATAGAGGTAAACTTATATTGTTGTTTTGAAAAAAGTCATTATTTTATGCAGGCATTTCATATTGAAAGTTTTTTTCTGCATTTTGAAAGGGAGTATCTACAAATCTGTACTTTTAAGGTATAATCTCCCTTTTAATATTACATATCTGAAATGGTACAGAAACTAGGTTCAAAATTTAAAAGAAAAATGTGCTTTATTCCCAGTAAGACTAGAGTAGTAATTCACTGATTCACAGAGTAAACTGATTCTTTACTTTTTTTCTTTTTGGCACTATGTGTTTTCACAAAGGAAAAAAAAAGAAAAGAAAAGAAAAAGAAAAAGAAAGAAAGAAAAGGAAGGAAGGATACATAGCCTCATTTAAATGAAAGATGGATCAAAAGGACAGTATCCTGGGTACATCACTTTTAAAAATGAAGGCAAGATGCATTAGACAGAGTTAAGGATGTGTGTAAAGTGTCAAATTGAAGTAAGAGGTGTAAAAAAGTGAAAGGAATTTAAAATACACAATGCCTAGGGAGGAAATGAGAAAAAAAATGTGACAACTGCCTGGAATAAAGAAGTAGCATAATTTACAGAGTATGACATACCCCAAACTTAAATTCTGAAGAGTAATGCTTTCCTAGAAAATTATAAACAACTGAGTGAGATGAATACGCCTCTTGTTAATAGACAATGCTGAGATGCTCTCAAAACCCAGGGCGAGTGGGTGGATGAATACAGTTCTTTGTATTATCTTTGATAGTCACTTTGTATGGGTGTGTAGAGGTATGACATTTTAGAAAGCTGAAGGTGACACGATACCTCCATGTCCCTGTATATCAACAAAGGCATATGCTACTTGATTTTTGATGTGGGGCAACAGTGTGTTCCTGGGTTATAAAGTATCGCTATATCTTTGGGGGAAAAGGAACAGTTGCCAATGAACACTGCTGCTCTGAATTCAAATTTAGAACTTTTTTTTTTTCTTTTGCCCTAAATTTAAGTAAGAGGAACCACTTTACAGAATTCAAACAATCTGAATGTTCCTAGGTTTGAAAGAAAGAACAGTTAGTAGTTTTTATGAATTTGGACCTGTTTCTTAGACTACTTCTCAGTGGCCTTTTCCGTGAAATGGAGACAGGAATGGCGCCTTAGAAAGCCCGTTGCGAGGTTGGGATGGAAGTCTCCAGCACAGAGAACTGTGGCATAAACAGAGGAGTCTGGCATACATTTATTTACTTTAGTCCTTCGTACAAAGAAAATTAAGATCTTAAAGGTGAAGTGATGAAATGACCATAAACATAAAAATAGGCACTATAAGGAACAAAGCTGAGATAATAAATCCTAGTTTTCCTTTATTTTTTATTTGTTCAAAGTATTTGGAGAAAAAATAAAATAAAATAAATGGCCTGCATACCTCTGAGTGTTTTATAACATGCTTTGTTTTGTTTGGGGCTGTGGAGGAAGAGACATTTGCTTTAAGTACTGGACTTTCTTTGACGGGTTGCTATTGGCTATACTTAGAAATCATGTAACAAATGAAGTAAAATGTGTAACATGCAATCAAGCTTATACAATCTCTTAAGGACTCTGCCTTTCCTCACTGCTTCCTTCTGTATTCCTTTTGAATAAACATTTTTAGGGCTACTACTTCATTTGCTGGACTATGTTAAATGCTACTGAGTCTAGAACAAGGGATGATAACCAACCAAGGGGAATGATGTATTCCATTATTAGTAATACTATAATACTAACATCGAAAACGCTGTACATTAAGTATAGCCAAACTGCAACACTGAGACAGACAGAAAAAACGGGAATTTTTCCAGGGAGATAAATCAAAAGTAAACAAGGAGATAGCTTTAGAGCTGTGCTTTCAATGGCTGGATATTTAAATTATGTTTTATCTCATAAAATTTCAGAAGTAATATGTGGATACTGAAGGATAAATTAGAAATTTACAATTAAGTTAAAACAAAGGGTCTATAATTATATCATCCAGAATATAATCACCACTAACATATTGGTATATATTTTTCTAGGCATTTCCAAATTTTGAAATAGAAGTACACATAGGCATTGTCTGTAAGGTAAATATACACTATTCCATTGTTTCTTACTTCTTCCGTAATTACTAAAATTAATTACCAGTTGTCAATTTTTTTAACATGTTTAGATGTAAGTTATTTTTTTCTCTAATCTTCTAATTTTTTATGTCACATACATCACATATGCCCACAAAGTTTGAAGTTAATGAACAAATATGGCCATATAAATATTTTCTCCTACATGTTGAAATACATAATTCAACATCATAGTTTTTGCTATTTAAAAAAGAACAGCATAGTTTTCCTCTGAATGACTCTATTAGAATTTACTTGAACATCAGAATGGTACACATGTGAGAATGTGATTAGCTGGGTGCAGTGAAGAAAACCTGTAGTTCCAGCTGCTCAGGAGGCTGAGGCAAGAGGATTGCTGGAGCCCAGGAGTTCAGGGCCAGCCTGGGCAACATAGCGAGATTCCTTCTTCAAATAAGTAACTAAATGTAATTTTAAAAATAAAGAACGTGAGTGATACATTGGGGGAGTCGGTGTGTGGCAAGAAACAGTAAGAAGAATGTGAATGAGAAGGGTAAATATAGTCATAAAAATTGTAAGGGGCCTTGATTGTTATGCTAGTTACAAGTTCTGTAGACTTGAACTATTGCATGTCCATTAAACAGCTTGCCTCTTCCTTCCTCCCTTCCTCCCTCCCTCCCTCCCTTCCTTCCTTCCTTCTTCTTTTTTTTTGAAACAAAGTCTTCGCTCTGTTGTCCAGGCTGGAGTGCAGTAGCATGATCTTGGCTCACTGCAAGCTCTGCTTCCCGGATTCATGCCATTCTCCTGCCTCAGCCTCCCAAGTATGGGACTACAGGCACCCGCTACCATGCCCGGCTAATTTTTTGTATTTTTTGGTAGAGACGGGGTCTCACCATGTTAGCCAGGATGGTCTCGATCTCCTGACCTTGTGATCTGCCTACCTCAGCCTCTCAAAGTGCTGGGATTACAGGCATGAGCCACCATGCCCGGCCAACAGCTTGCCCTTTCTTACATTATACAGTGACACCCCAAAAGGTCTATCACATTGCACTTTCCTATATTTGCTGATTAATGAGTTGTAAATAGTTTCCTCTGACAGTTACAGCCTAATGGGGAAAAACGTGAGGAGCAACAACACTTTAATCCATCATTCAGTATCTATGCCACCATTATTTGATAGCATTTTGCTTTATTAATTTATTAAAAGAAAACACACATAAATGTGATATGGGGTACAAGGATGAATAAAGAGGAATGTGGAAGTGGTGATACTAGTAACAAGTTTGAACACATTTGAGAATATTTAAGACCAGGCATGACAGCCTAGAGATACCCTGTCTACCACTGCATGTAAAAGCTGAGGTGTAATTAGGGGTCTCATAATAATTTTTAGTTCTCTGCAAATGCTCCCTTTAATAAGAGACTTGATGGTCAAGAGAAATACACCAAATATGACTTGGCTTACACTGACTTCAGGAGATGAGATGAACTGAAGCTACCCTTTATTGGAGACTCTTACTGTGCCAGTTACAATGTAAAGTATGTCAAGTACATTATTTCATTTAGTAATCACAGCAACTTTAATGAGGTAAGAATATCACCATTTACTAGGAAAATAATCTGTTCAAGAATCTGGTGAGAGGCTAGCATTCAAACCTAATTCCTGACTGCCTTATCTGTTACTACTGTGCAATACTGCCCAGGGACACTGCTGAGCACCATCTGTGACAGCCCAGGTGATGTGCCCCTGCATTAGGAGGATGGTGGTGAAAAAAAAGGAATGAAATGTATTTGAAGGATCTGACTACAAAAAAGTAGTTAAGAGAAAGGGAGGAATTAGAAATGACCCCAAGGTTGAGATGAGAAAGACAGGAGGAGCAGGTAGCGAACAGTTACACATTTTGAAGGCATGATTCAGAAAACAGGAAGCAACTGAAAATGGAAGTCAGCGTTTTCTTTTAAGGATCATGGAAGTTCTAACATCTGAGCCAGCAAATTCTACAGCATTAAGATAATAAGCCTCTTGTTAATAGACAATGTTCGAGGAAAGTCAACAGTGCTATTTTTCGCTGCTATAATAAGCTTCATGTAGCAACTGGTCTAGTTTTTCTCGGTATAACTATGGTGACATAAAAATATGCCCAATCTATAACATGTAACTATGTTTACAAACCCTAAAGTAAACAAACAATACAAAATAACACTATAACGTTCACAATAGGTAAATCATAAACTTGGTTCATAGTCAAAGCAATTAGATTTCTGTACACATGCAAAGCTAAAGAGTGTAATAAAAACAAATATCCATGTTTTATCTTCATTCATTTATTTATTCCTTTCTTCAAAAATTTTATATTTTAAGTGTAATTTACTTGTTTTATCTCTACTCTTTTTTAAAAAGTTACTTTTGGCCACGTGCATTGGCTCATGCTTGTAATCCTAGCCCCTTGGAGGCCAAGGCAGGCAGATCACCTGAGGTCAGGAGTTCAAGACCTGCCTGGCCAATATGGCGAAATGCCATCTCTACTAAAAAGACAAAAATGAGCTGGGCGTGGTGGTGCGCGTCTGTAGTCCCAGCAACTCAGGAGGCTGAGGCAGGAGAATTGCTTGAACCTGGGAGACAGAGGTTGCAGTGAATCAAGATCACGCCACTGCACTCTAACCTAGACGGCAGAGCTAGAATCTGTCTCAAAACAAACAAACAAACAAAAAACTACTTTCAAATATTATGGGAAGCTCATTTGAAATAAAATATATTGAACTTCCACCAACCAAATAAGATCAAATGTTTACTTTTTAATGAATGGTTTAGGATGTCAAACTATCAGATGATAAAACTAGGCAAGATTTGAGGCAAGGAAAAAAAATGTTTTTACAAATGAGAAAAAGAAATGTCTGTTTTAAGAATCAAAAGAAGAAAAAAGTACAAATTTATTCTACGATTCTTTATTGCTACAAACGAAAGCATTTCAAAATTATATAATTGTGGACAATGTACAATAAAAACTTCTGAAGACAGATGTGATATTAATACTAAAACAACCTTTTTTAACCATGTGCTGCAAAGCAGGACCTTCCAGAAAGCCTATTATTTTGTATATAATATCGCTACACATTTGTCTACAATGTCTATGCATTTATACATAGAAAGGCTTGTAATACCAAAACCAAGAGCTAAGCATTTGATAAAACGAGTGAAAACCTTGCTTCAGCAATGCAATGATATGTGGCGTTTAAAGTATGACGTGCAGATTAATGTGCAACATTTCAATGAATTTTAATGCTGTATTAGCTGCTCACCTTTTGCATAATTCCTTTCTCATAGTAATAGCGGAGTGAACGGCTAAGTTTATCATAGTTCATAGCTGGCCTGTTTTTCTGAATGCCCCAGCGTCGGGCCACCTGCCGCCAAAACAGAATTACATTATAGTGTTAAGTATTAACTTATCAGCATATTTCACAAAAATTAATTAACTAATTACTTCCAAACCCACAAAAAGGTCCAAGTCAAGGATATAAGCAAAGTAGCAAAAGCTATTGTAATCTGGATTTCCCGTGTCCTGGTTTGCTTTCTTTTTTTTTTTTTTTTTTGAGATGGAGTCTTGCTCTGTCACCCAGACTGGGAGTGCAGTGGTGCGATCTTGGCTTACTGCAACCTCTGCCTCCCGGGTTCAAGCAGTTCTCCTGCCTCAGCCTTCTGAGTAGCTGGGATTACAGGTGGGCCCCACCACACCTGACTAATTTTTGTAATTTTAGTAGAGATGGGTTTCACCATGTTGGCCAGGCTGGTCTCGAACTCCTGACCTCAGGTGATCCACCCACCCATACAGGCGTGAGCCACTGCGTCTGGCCTGGTTTACATTTTAAACCAGGCGTGCAGTGATCCTACTGAAGCACCACAATGGAATTATTTGTCACTATTGTTTTGGATACAAAATTAAATGAAAATAAGAAAATGTTTTCACAACAGGAATGAACAAGTTACAGTTCACCAAAATAAGGCATGTTTTTCATTCTGAGATATACTATCTGTTTTATCCTTCTTGGTTTTTCAGACAAAAACTATGGATAAAGAGTAGCTTAGTGATCTCCTTGCAAAGGTGTTTTACTGAGGTTATGATAAGCCAAAGGAAAAAAGATACCCTGCTCTATACTATGTGAAAGAGTGAACAAGTGACAATGTGTGTAGCAGAGGAAACAGTATACAAATTAATAAACCGACTGCAAATACTTTTTATTGCCTAAAGCAGCAGCAGAATAAAACTATGGGCAATACTAAACTGATGAATTAAGCATTCATTTAGAGAACAGTAATTGGATGCTAAATATAAGAAGGAAGTGGAAAAGGTCACCATGTATATGAGTCCGCAAACAAAAATCTCTAAAGCAGAATGTCTACTCTGTTGTTTAGTAAAAAATCTCAGAGCTTTTTATTATGTGGCTTTGGAGGAGCAATGTATCTAAGAGTTCTTCAATAGAGTTTTAAAAAAATCCTCTCTCCTCAATGTATATATATATCCCTACCTCATCACCATCCCAGGCTAGCCAAAGCAGTATACAGAATAGTGTAGCTTGCTTTTGCTACCCCAGCTAAAGTGATTAAATCTCATTAATTTCCGCTTTTTATTAGTCCGAGCAGAAACTGCAGCTGCCATGCAAACCTAGGCAACCGCAAGAGGACATTATCTAATAGGGCTAGGGAGTGCCTTCATTTCCGTAAAATTCCCAGTTGTTGCTATGTCACATATACTAAAATAGAATGCTTTTTCAAAGAGATCATTCTGTCTCTCTTCGCTTTATTAGTAATAACCTTTGTCCAAGGCTGTTTTTTTTTTCTTTTCTTTTAGAAATACCGATTCTAGCTATTTCTCTCTCAGTAATTTTTATTTTCTGAGTGAAGACATAAAGTACTTTAATGACATGCATCAGTATGCCTTTTTAAGAGTAGAGAGATGTGATGTAACAGGGACAACATCATATATCCCAGCAGATAATCACAGTGGCAGGTACATCTTAATTTTCCAAAGATAAACGTCATTTTAATGTAAATCTTCTGAGCAGTAGTGAATTGAAAAGGGGGTGGGGGGCCTGGAGAGGGAGGCAATAAGAAATGGAAGCATTTTCTAAAGAATATTTCATTCAAAAACCTAACTATGGACATCAGTGAACTTTTAATAGGCATAGCAGCCGAACAACATGCAAACCTGGAGGGGATGTGAAAATAAAGTATTAGTATCTCTTTAAACAATAATTTCTGAATCCTTATTCATTTATAAATGATTATTTCCTAGAAACTCACCAGGATGCACCTAGAAAATAAAATACTCGCCACAACTTTAAGACAATGTTGTGGAGGTCTCTAGGGAGAGAAATATGATTTTCAAAAATACCACAGAGTTTGATGCTTATCATGCCAGTTCACTCTCAGCATCATGGGTATTAGTGGACATTTAAACACAATAAAATGTATTCTTAGAGTTGTTTTTGTGTGATATTCCTAGTAAAGTTGAGGTAAATGGGAGAGAGCAATATGCTTAAGAGATGCAGACAAGAGAAAAGTTTTAAATTAATAGCATAAATAATTCCAGGCCAGGTAGACCAACCACCAACTGAGAAAGTTCATTCAGCCTTCACATATGACCCACCAATCGTCACCATATCACAACACCACTCAAAGTCAAGGCATAATTTCCAACACGGAGTGGGAAAAATGGTGGGAAAACTTCCAGTGACTTCCTTATAATACACCTTCAAATGAAAACTTAAGTTGTTAGCAAAGAGAGTAAAAAGATGATAGCACTATGGCATTCACTCTTATTGTCAAATATATTACATAAGACAATGTAATAGCTCAAGCATTATTCAACTTATTTTAAAATATCATGGTCGAATATGTAACATTGAACCTGAAAACAACAATCAGGGCCTGGCTATCAGACTTCCTGGTAACTCTTCCAGCTCAACAAGCTTCAACTTCATCAAAAGACTTTTATACTGAGTCTTATAGATGACTTACTATGTTAATAATTATTTCCTGGCCAGGCACTGTGGCTCACACCTATAATCCTAGCACTCCGGGAGGCTGAGGTGGGCAGATCACCTGAGGTCAGGAGTTCAAGAACACCCTGGCCAACATAGTGAAACCCTGTCCCTACTAAAATTACAAAAATTAGCTGGGTGTGGTGGTGCACACCTGAAGTCCCAGCTACTGGGGAGGCTGATGCAGGAGAATCACTTGAATCCAGGAAGCAGAGTTTGCAGTGAGCCAAGATCACACCACTGCACTCCAACCTGGGTGACAGAGTGAGATTCCATCTCAAAAAAAAAAAAAAAAATTGTTTCCTGGAACAATTCCCTAGGAGTCATGACTAATCCAAAAATAACATTTCATTATCTCAAATATCTCAGAGACTTTAAAGATCATGTGTTTTCTAAAGTTACCCTAAACACATTGAGCAGATAATCTGTGCAGGTCTGGAGTCTCACTCAATATCATTTTAAACTGCAAGTTGAAATATAAAGAAATGGAACCCATCAGTAATTCCAATAAGATGGCTTCAGAGACATCTTTCACGGATTGTGCTGACACAGGCACCCAATGAGCTGCTAGGCAGTAGAGGGAACAGGGTGACCACAGGTCACACAGACAAGAAATTTCACAAACCCTTTCCAAAGAAGAAATTTAAATAAGACCCTACAGTCATTGCCTGATGGAAGTAATAGCAACAGTCAGCAATGCAGCAATCAGATACGGGATGTTTCATTTTGAACAAAAGCCTTAGGAGACATTCAGTGCTTATTGCACAATTCCCATTGAGTTAGTTATTATTTGGAAATGCTCTACTGACTCTGAATTATCCAGCCTCCTTTTAACTTTATGAGGCTGCTACAGAAAAGTTGTCTAAATGTCAGTCTGTTGTATGGAATAGATGTAATTCTACTTCTTCCCTCCATTTAAAAATCACAATAACTCAGAATTTGATGAAACTTAATGGTCATCTGGTCAAATCTCCTACTTATTCAAATCTGAACATCATAAAAATCAACAGTTGCTACATAAAAAGCTTAATAATTTGCAAAAGAATTTTTCTTCTTCTGAGTGGATCAAGAAATACTGGCATAATTCAGTAATGTTCCCTACCTTAACAAATACATGGCAAGAACAACAACAACAAAAACCTCTGCTCAGTTTATTTTAATCACAGGTGGAGGGATCAGTTAACTGTTTAACTGATACAAATCCCTGTTGAATGTGCTCAGTTCCAGCATGAACCAACTCTTGCAGAGATTATTAACGTCTTCCATGAGGTGAAGAGCACACACTCCCATCATGAGAAAGGGCTTTCAAATTACTTTGTTAAATGCTTCTAGTCTCAATTTGTTAGTGCTTAACATTTTTGTGGTTCTTTCACTCACATCATTTAAGTATATCTATGAAAAACTAATCTTCTTTGACAGCTAAGTTAATTTTAAACTTAACTTACACTACAGCATTCAAACACACTACATCATCCTAGATAATGAGAATTTTCAAATACTGACATTGAGTCTTCTGTGTGTGCGTGCTTGATGTGGGGCAAGGGAGATACCGCAAAACTAACCCTCTAGTGTTACTAAAGTATTGATAGGAGACTTAACTGAAGGAGACTTAACTGTTCTAACCAGTGCCTTTTATTTCATACTTTCAGTACATTCTTGAGTCAGATAATCTCTTAAATTTTAATAAGTTATGTAACTTTATCTTCTGGACATCAAATTAGGGCATATTATCTGATTATAACTGAATACATGGTTTAATAAAGTCAGAAAATTCAAGATGGATGGACCCAGTAGTCGAGGGTGTGGATGTTCACTGTATATGAAAATCACTTTGGGTTCAAACATTTTTTTAAACTAACTGAATTTTTCAATATTACTGAGATGTTTAGATTCAATACCTAATATAATCAGTCAGGGGTATGCTAGCTAAAATTTTCCATCGCTTTTTTGGCTGATATAAACTAAAGTTAATTTTAATAGTAGCAGAGAAAGTATCTTTAGTAATGAAGACACAACAACTTGATATTAACTTTACCTTTCCATCAGAAGTCCAAAATGCTATTGATTGAGTTATGCTACAGGAACAATAGCAGCCTTAAGCCTAAAGCTAGTTCTAGGAAGAATAAAAACTGAACTGAGAAATTCTTCATGGAAATACTACATTTGTACGTAGGGAGTGGGAAAGAGGGGACAATTGAAGTTAGTTGAAGGTGTCCTCCATTTGTCCGTACAGTATTATCTCTGTCCAGGCTCTTCCTATTTTAGTAATTTCTTATGTGCTATGGCAACATTTTAAACTTCATTCCACCCTTCCAAAGGAGTATGCCAGTCCAGCTGACTTGGAACAAGTGTCACTAACAAAGGAAAATGTTTCTACCAGGCCTGTGTCTTGTAAGAGACACTTAAGGGCTGAGAATTTTCCACTGTTGCCCTTGCATCCCTTTATCCGCCACAGCTGTTTTTCCTCCATCTTCTTTTGAACATAACTTTGGCCTCTAAATGCTCCTCTCCAACCCTCATGACAAAATCCAGGTTGTCCAAATAATGATTGCTAATTTGAAAGAATCATTTGCCCATCCCCCAACCAGTTGACTTTTGCAGACATCGTTTCTCTCCCCTAAGGACCATAAAACCTCCTGCCTCTTTTCTCTAATTCAGATACTCCTTTAGAAACCCTGAAGCCAGACATTCTTAAATAAAGGTGCAAAGGATGCTCTGGTTAATTTTCTCCAACATCAATTTTGTAGGATTGTATTCAACTGGAAGGAACATGCAATACACTGGTGATTTTAAAGGTAGACATGTTTTATCTTTGCATGCTTTTTAATTCAGAAAGTTTCCCTAAAGTCTTAAAATGATTAAGAATACATTTTTGGTATATTAATCAAATATGTCAGTTTCTTTATGTTATAACATGCCTGAGTGCCCTAATTAAAATCTATTAAACTAACCTCTTCAGGCTCAATCAGTTTAAATTCCATGCCTCGACCAGTCCAGGCAATAAAATGAGAATTTGAAGGGTCATCCAGAAGAGCTACCAAAAACTGCCAGAGCTGAAGTGATCCTCGCCGTTGGTATGTGGGTCCTTCCCGATACATTCCTGGCTCTTGTTTGATGTCTCCTAAATTAAAACATTTTTAAGTTTCTGTTATTAGCAATATTATGCTATTTTACATAAAATTCATCTTAAATCAATAACTAATATGGTTAAACCACAATCAACCACTTTATAGGTTTTCATGAAATATATTGTTACCATTAAAAATGAATTTAAAATGGTTAAATGGTTGAATATAAACGAGCAAGCTGTACAAACTTACAGATAACTATATATAACACAGGTGCAGAATAAATCCTGTGTCAATATGAATGACACACATCATTTACTTACAAACATATTGTGGAACTATCTTTTTTTAAAATTGATCTCTTTAAAAACCATCGTATCTAATCAGACTTCTTTGCTTTTATTGTTAATGCTATTACCCACTGCTCTAAGCAACACTGAAGAGGGAATAATCAATCTTAAGCTCTGGACATTTTATTCATACAAATTAAATTCTGCAAACTATAATTTATAAATAACTTATTGACCAGCTCATGAAAAACTATTGAAAATTTTAATGCAAATATTTCAAAGCAAATTTAATAGTATCCTAAACTGAGTTAAGTAATCTTCACTTTATACAAATAAGGAAAATCTTATGGGTAATTCAGGGCATACTGCATTATCATATTACTGTTACTACCTTTCCTTCACCGGCATCATATACCTTCCTATTAAAGCTACTACTTTTTCAACTGGTAACAGAAATTCTCTCTCATTTTTCTTTATCTCTTGTTTGTCCTTCACTCACTTGAATTTAACTTGCTATTTTTTTTTCTAAAAGTCCAATTTAAAAATGTATGCATGAGAGATTTCTGTAAGTATGTATTTTTAAGCACAAAAAGTTTGTGTTACATTTATTTGATATTCATATCTAGTGTGAAAATCTGTTAAATAGAGCACAGCAATAAAGGTGTTCGTGTTGCAATGCTTCTGGTATAAATCTAGTCAGTTATATTAATTTTACAAAAAAATACAAAGTTTTATGAATGCTGATTATTTACTCTATCTGCGGCCACATGTCTCAAAAATATGTGGAACTGCTCACATTGGGGATTGAGTGTCTAGGGCCCTGCAAGTGTATCATTGTTAATGCATAAATTACTCTTCTCCACTAAGAAACAATTCAGACAAAATATATCTAAGCCTATGTAGTCATACTAAGTGTGAATTATAAAATACACCAAATTGCACACTTTCTAAAACTTACCTATCATCAGTAGAGACATATACCTCTTAAAATAATTATAGAAAGAGCAACATTTGAAAAACCTAAACCAAAATATAAAATGTGTGAGTCAATAGCTGCTAAAATCATTATGTTGTTTTGTTCTTAACATGATAATATAGAAGTGTATCTTCATATTGATTTCAATGACAGTTTTATTTATCTCAGTTTTTCCTTCTGAGATTTACAATTTTTTTTTATGGGAGTAACTAAGCAATTATGCAGATAGAGTAAAACACTGTTAAATTTTATAGTCTCTGTATTGCTTCTGCCTATAAATGTGACTGATCACACTGACCATGCACAGTGAAAAAATAAACCCCTCATTTTTCTTTCTTCTTGTTCTACATTACTTATAAAATACAAGACAAATACTATCTTCCAAAAAATGTTTTATTAGTATAAAATTTAAGAGTATTTAAAAGTCGAAGGGAATAAATAATCAAGGCAGCTAGTTCCCTAAATATTAGTGTGACTTTGGCCTCTCAGATTATATTGTAATTCTATCCATAATTTTGAGATATTTTTCTTCCTTATATGCCCTTACTAATTTTCAAGATCTCTGAAAACATGAAGCTCATCAAACACGAAAGAAACTAACGAAGGTCATTCCAAGAATAAGGGGCTTTATACTTTGTCTCAAGAGAAAAATCTGTATTTTAAGAATTCTGATGGTCTGCTAATGTTGCTGAATAGTAACGTTCACTCCTCTGAAACACAAAGCTTAAAAGCTAACATCTATTGTAGAATAAAACCAAAAATGTGATTCCTATAGGTTTTTTTTTTTTTCCTTGAATGCATTTAGAAACTTAAAGTGTGGATAAAGAAGCAGATCTTCCCTAGACTTACCAGCCGTTCTGAGAAGGGTAAGGGCAGCAGAAAGCTTGGGAACATAGGGTAAACTGCAAGCAACTAATTAGAAATTGAAAAGCAATCTGACCATGTACTTTGCTGTTTAAATAATGACAGTTTAAAACTTCAGAGAGTGCCCAAGTCGTTATAGCCAAGATCCCCAAAGTTTGTGCAATCAGCTAATCAGAGGGCCCCTGCTTGTTTCCTGTCAAACAATCAAAGCAGGAAATATGAAGACCCCTCTGAAGATCCACTAAACCAATTAACTGTTTACTTTTAACCCAAGCTTCCTCAAGATGCCAACTTTTGTCACCTTTGTCCAAAAAAAAAATCAATTTAGTTTGACACCCTTTTCTAACATGAGACCTTTGCGTTGCAATAGCAAGTGATATTAAAAAGGTAATGCTTTCCTAACTCCCTTTTAAGCAATTACAAAGTCATGCTACATTAGTAACATACATCTTCCCCAGTAAAAAAAAAAAAAAAAAAAAAAAAGAGGGGCTAACAATCACTAACTAAATGGGCAGTTATGTTGTTCCTGTGTTCCATAATGCATCTTTTCATGAACAATAAAAGAAGAGAGGTTGCATTAGTCATCAGTACATCCACAGTGGCACGTTTTCTGCTCTGCTTTGCTAATTACAGGATCAGCTTTCAATAAATCTTGAATAACAAGCTGCATGTGCTCAGCAGGGCAATGGAAAGCCCCCTCTTACCCTACACAAAGCTCAGCAAGAATGATGCTCTTTGGTTATTTCTCCAAAAGGGAACTCTCCCCTAATACAAAAGAAACGGCTTCTTACTGGGGCAAGGAAAGAGATAAATTGTAATAGGTCAACTTTAGCTAAAATTAAGTGCATGATGAATTATGTGCATAGAAATCTTTAAGTAGGGATGTCCACTGCTTTCAGAAGAAGTGAAGGTAATCACTCCATCTTTAAAAAAATCAAAACTTGAAGCAAAGTGTAAAACCTACCATCGAATTTTTCTGGGACAACGCAGGTGTCATCATAAAACTGCCTCGGGCCCTTTTCGAACATACAGCCTGTGGATGAAAAAGGAATACATTTATTCATGATAGAAATGAAGCCCACACACACTTAAAATATAACCATTTAAAATAAAAATTGTGATAGAAAATGACTCTGCCACCACCTTTCAGTTCCTTGACTCTGGACACATTATTTAACCTCTGTGCCTCAGTTTTGTCTTCTACTAAATGGGATGACGGTAACACCGCCTACCATGTTATAGGGCTGCTGTAGTTTAGAGTGATGCCTAGTACACAGTGAAATATAAAAGTTAGTTATTTATATTGCTAACTCAAGCCAGAGCTCACTAAACATTGGCAAGGATTTATCATGCATTGTCTCCTTTTTCAGATTCATCTAAATTTTCTTGTTCAATGAAAAAGTGAAAAGCAAGGTGAATTACTGGTATTCACATTATATTATTAGTCTGATGCTCTGAGACAGATTTATTTTATCCCCTTACTCTCTTGTAAAAATATTTAGGTGGGTTAACCTTCCTGTACTCAATTAGCAAATAAGAAGAAAGAAAAGTTTCCTTTTTTTTCTGTAACATAAGTCCACAGAAAAAAATGCAAAATAAATCAACAGCTTTTCATAATAATTTCCTCTCTCAAATATCCTTCACTGTGAACTTTCGTTGTTGCTATCTGTGATTACCAGGAATAAATTTCATAGAGTTTACTTTTATTTCTCAAATTTATTGGTCTTTATAGTGGGTGTATAATATTAACAACAGAAGCAACGATAATTACATTGCATTTGTGCAAAACTTTTAATTTCAAATATTTTACATTTACCATCTCATACTATCCTTTAAAATTCTACTAATATCATTTATACAAAATAACCAATATTAGACCTAGCCTAAAAGGATGCATCCAAGTCAATCCTACTAAAGAGATGTAGAGTGTTTAGGTTAGGAACCATGCACATATTTCAGAAATCCTTTACTGAGGATTATATCCTGACGAAATCATTTTTACCATTACTTTTTAGGTATCAAAGTCCTTTAGAAGCAAAGCTTTCCTACCACGGTTATCACAAGCCTGTCTATGAGAAAACTCCTTCCCTAGGCCTCCTATGTGAAATCTCATTCATATAAATTATTTGTCCAAAAATATAAAATCCAGAACATTTAAAGGTGAAAACCTTTAAATCGATGGTATTTTACTCCAAAACTATGACTAGGTCTGTAAAAGCAAAACCAAATATTCCTCAAAGATACATTTCAGTAGTAGTAAAGGGGGCTAATCCATAAAGCATATGTTCTATTTTAAAAGGATGTGATTGTTGGCAAAAAAGAACACAGAAATCCACTTTTCAGTTGTTTCTATGCATATGACTCATGTTAACAACACAATACAAGATAGCACTACTTGAAACATCTTCTTTTTACTTTGGAAATAGTCTTAAAACAATTACTTAGGGAACATAAATGATTTTTCCCAAATAATATAATGATTAATTAAATGACGTCATAATTGGGATGTCTGATTATTCTGAATGGTATTTATACGGAATTTCAATGATGGATAACTTAACTTCTGTTCTGCTGGGATGAGCCAGGAAGCCTTCTTGCCTCATATAAATGGAGTGGCAGCTAGGCACTTCTGAAAGAGGAAACAACATTGGTCAAAGAGTCTGGAGCTGAAACGCTGAGGTTATCAATGGACAGGGTGCAGACAGAAAAGTTACAGAAATGGACACGGGTTCCCATGTGGGGAACATGCCAACATATAATCAACATTTCATGCAGGGCCCACACATGAAATGAAAGAATGAAGAGCATATATCTTGGTGAATGCTGATTCTCTTGAACAGGAAGGTGAATTCAAAGTTTTACCCAAATAAACCTTGCTAAAGACCAGCTCAAACAGCAACCCACATGAATGTGATGGTGTCCTTGAAACAGGGTCACAAGTTTTAAATACGCACCAGGACATTTAGCAAATACATTTGTATTAATCCCATAGCATTCTATGAATATAGCAACATTTGAAATATTTAGAAGCTTGCAAGTTGAAAATACTGTAAAATGTATTATCAAAAGTTTTATTATGCTATTATACTATGCCTTCTTTATATGAAGTATTGCGATGCATATAATTCTGACCATATAAAAAACAGAGTTAACACTGTTTCCTGATATCTGCATTTATAATAGGGTTGCAGTATAGTTAATCTTTCAGGTTACCAAATAGTTAGCAATCCATTTTAGCCCAGCTTCTTAACCAATGGTACTTCAAATTAATTTTTAATGCTATTTTGATTTATTCCCAGACATAAGGTCCCTTAAAGCAGCTGGGGCTGGAAGGGACAGTGTTAATAACTCTGCCATCAGCTCAGCAGCTGCTTTGAGGCAAGCATTTTGTTGAACTAATGTTGACACCCTGCCACAAAATACTTTTATTGACTGCTGCACACCTGGATTGCGGCTATAAAAACAGCTGGCTGACTCTGGAGGCAGCTAGAGGAAAACAGATAGGCTAAACTCTATTACATACAAGTGTGACTAAATGCAGTCTTTCCTTCCCAGAGTGGGAGAAAAGGAAGGAGAAAGGAAATGCAAACATTTCTGAGAAATTCACTATTTAATGTCAAAGAACACCTTATAAAGGTGTTTTAACATATTACAAAATTAGCATAATCCTGGAAAACTAGATATTTGACATCAAACTTGAGATCTGATGGATAATTTCACTCATACCTTCCTTATTCAAATGGCTGATTTGTTTATTTTTATATTTATTTCATAATATTCTCAATAAATTCAAATTGATGATATTTAAGATATACTGACTTATAATTCATAATAAATTAATAACTTATCTGATAAGGCTAATGCCGGAATCTCCATTACACTTCCAAAGGCCCAACTTGCGAACTAAATTCTCAAAAAAGCAATGGATGGCAGTTTGGAAATATATGGAATGTGATTGTGTTTCTGCCAATTCCTATGACTATTTATACTCTAGTGTAAATAAAGTTAACATCTACCCCTTAAAATGGACACGCTTGGCTAGCATTGTTTAAATCTGGTCTATACTTAAAATTGGTGTCCTTTATACAGTCCAGAGAAGCCTGAAAAAAATATGGCTAAGAAGAGATTATCCCCATAAAGTAAGTAAAGTCATGTTATCCTTAAGTGATATCAGTTAATTTATGACTATCAGAGTGGGTCAGACTCTAATCAAATTGTAGAAACATTTCCAAAGTGATTATTCAATCAAATGACTAACATGGTTAATTAGGAGCCATAAACATTGCTCTGAAGTTCATCAAAGTAATGACTCGCCCTGAAAAATTACTGCTAATTAAATTGCCTGCTGCTTTCGTTTCTACCTTATCTAATAAAAAATCCAACCAATGAAGTTTGGCATTACATTTTAACTTTTGTTAAATGCTTGACTATGATCCAAACTAACTAAGCGGCGACTTCAAAGGCAAATGTTTTGTGGCAGAGAAAGGAGGTATTTCATATGCATTCACTTCTGTTTCTTCACGAATAAAATGTACAAAGTTCAACAACCATAACAAGCTGCAGTTTAACCCATGCAAAAATATTAAGATGACTGCATATTCACACTGTCCTATTATGCATCCACAGATTATAGTTTAAGGATCATTAGTACAAGTACAGCACAATGGTTATAAACATGCACCTTGTCATCTGGTAGAACTGATTTTGAATCTCAGTTGTGATATTGCACGGGAGTATGACATTTTGTTGTTAACATATCTAACTCCCAACTTTCTCATCTGTAAAATGGGAATAATAATAATAATGACATCCTTAAAAGGGTTGTTGGGAGGACCATATGGAGTAAGTTATGTGCAACATTTTGCACAGTATCTGCACACTGTGAGAATTCACCATATGGGACTTATTATTAATAACAGACTGTATTTTTAAGTGATCCTCACAAGTATTTAAACTTAGTACTTTAACCACAGTACTTAAAACTAGAAATAATTATATATCTAAATAAGTTACATTTGTTATCTTACTTTGTTGTTCTTAAATTATATGAGATGAGTGTTTTGTCGATTATTAGTGTACTTATTCTGGATATTTTTCACAAATCTATTAATCTATGATATTTAAAATACAATAACATTCATTATAAACTTACAAAGTTTAAGCCAGACTCTCCAGTAGATGCTTTAACTATTTGGGGGTACCTCTTTTTTTTGTTTTTTGAGACGGAGTCTCGCTCTGTTGCCCAGGCTAGAGTGCAGTGGTGCAATCTCGGCTCACTGCAAGCTCTGTCTCCTGGCTCACGTCATTCTCCTGTCTCAGCCTCCCGAGTAGCTGGGACTACAGGTGTCCGCCACCATACCCAGCTAATTTTTGTATTTTTAGTACAGTGTTTCACCATGTTGACCAGGCTGGTCTCGAACTCCTGACCTCAGTTGATTCACCTGCCTCGGCCTCCCAAAGTGCTGGGATTACAGGCGTGAGCCACTGCACCTGGCCGGGGGTGCCTCTTTTGAGCTTCTTTTTACAGTGTTACCCCTTCATGTTAGCTCCTAAAGCACTCTGGCTTTAAAATTTTTAAATTAAATCTAAAAATTAAATTATATAAATTTAATTTAGGACAAAGAATTTTATTTGTTTCAAAATTTGTGGATCAAAGAGCTCTATGACATATTAGTACTGGCCAAATCAGCTTACAGAAATTAAACCGCCTATAATTTGTTACAGATGAGTTCATGGTGATGAAAGCTGATCTAATATGCTGCAAAAATTCAAAGCAACAAAGCGCTGTTGTCCTTTTAAAGCACTAATCAATGTAGCGGAAGTTAAGAATAATAATAAACTGGCCGGGCGCGGTGGCTCAAGCCTGTAATCCCAGCACTTTGGGAGGCCGAGACAGGCGGATCACGAGGTCAGGAGATCGAGACCATCCTGGCTAACACGGTGAAACCCCGTCTCTACTAAAAATACAAAAACTAGCCGAGCGAAGTGGCGGGCGCCTGTAGTCCCAGCTACTCGGGAGGCTGAGGCAGGAGAATGGCATAAACCCGGGAGGCGGCGCTTGCAGTGAGCTGAGATCCAGTCACTGCACTCCAGCCCCGGCGACAGAGTGAGACTCTGCCAAAAAAAAAAAAAAAAAAAAAAAGAATAATAATAATAAACGAACACCCCAAACTATCTAATTTGATTAGTCTTCACATTTAGCAACACTGTAAAGTTCTCTTCAAATTAAAATACCCAGACAAGAAACTAAAAAAAAAAAAAAAGTTGCCTTCTTCTCTGTCTCTTGATTTGCATTTTCAGGCTATGCTGGGAAACATAATATTGATTTGGGAAGCTTTACAAAAGGTTTGACCACAAAGTGCAGTTTTGAATTTGCACATTTAAAATTGCTAGGCACTCTCTGATTTGCATATTTACTGCCTCTAGGGCAGAATGGAGGTTTTCCTTTAGGGCAGAGTTTGCTTAAAATTTCAAGGAGCTACATCAGGCCAGGGCAAAGAGAAAAGATTTGCCCCAATTGTCTGAGATATCTGTACACAAGTGGCTGCAATTGCTCTGTTATCAAATAGTGTGTAAATCTGGAATTATAATATATTATAACCTCTAAGTAAGGGAGAAAAACAAGTCTCTTTCATTTGATGCTTTTGGTTAAATTCCTCTAGCAATAAGGAGTGTATAACTTAATTAAGCATCCGAATCTCTTAGACTAAATGAGAAATCTCAGTAAAATATAAATACGTTTGATGTTGTATTTTAATGTGGTTTTGCTTCCCTACAAGTAAACAGTGCAAAGTTGGATTGATTATACACTTGACTAACTCCTTGTGGAGGTGAGATGACAAAATCAAGTCCATATAAACTTGTCTATTGTATATTGATGATTTCTAAAACTTGGCACATTAAATATCCAGAGCCAAAATGTGTATGTAAACACATATCTGAAATTATCATATACTCAGTAAAAAATATGTGTATCAATGCATAACTAGTTTTTCAAAAACGTTTGTCTATTATCTAAAAAATACTGACTTGTATTAATAATTAATGTCACCAATCTCATTCAAGAAAGATGAGCATAGTGACAGATCTTGCCAATATTTTATCTCTTTTAAACTTAGTGCTTCACTAGATTTTTTGTTTGCTTACTTCTTCTCATTTCCTGGTAAGCTCACAGTTTATGTTTAAAATCCAAAAGTTTTCAAGAGTGCATAAATAACCTGAGTTTTATGCAGATGTGTTTAAATGCAAAGGCATCACATATATGCCATACTTTTAGCCTGTTTTTCCAATTGTCACATCTCAAATTGAGTGTAGTCAATTGAGAAAACTTATTTCATAAAGTTTCCTAGAATGAATGATAATGGAAATACATTTTTATACCACTTTTACCATATAACCACTATATTGTAGAACAAGTCTAAAAGTAATTATCTCCCAAAATAAGGACATATATATCTGAATTCATGTGGGAATGATAGCAAAAAAAGTGGTTTTATGAGACCTAGCTGCTGTTTATTGGGAAGCTCAATGTGAATATAACATCTTAGTTACTAAACTTGATGTGAATGCAACATCTTAGTTACTGAACTGGATGTGAATATAACATCTTAGTTACTGAACTTCACATGAATGTAACATCTTAGTTACTGAACCTCATGTGAAGAAGGCAGCAAAGCTGGAGAAATCCTGACAATAGAGTGATGAATTTAGTATTACCTCACTCACACTTAGATGGGATCTTTCTCTTTAGGGTTTTAAGTAAACTGTGAATATAAATAATGTAAAATCTGCAGAGATACTTACTTCACCATAGATCAGATGTACTGAATCTACTATTGATTGACTGAGTATAGGGGGAGAACTATGTTATGGTTTTAATATGCTTGTAATAGCATTTGCAAAATCTTAAAAAAAGAGAGAAAAGTACGGGCCGGACGCAGTGGCTCAGGTCTGTATTCCTAGCACTTTGGGAGGCCGAGGTGGGCCGATCGCCTGAGGTCAGGGGTTGGAGACCAGCATGGCCAACATGGCGAAACCCCGTCTCTACTAAAAATACAAAATTTAGCTAGGCATGGTGGCACATGCCAGTAATCCCAGCTATTCGGGAGGCTGAGGCAGGAGAATCGCTTGAGCCCAGGAGGTGGAGGTTTCAGTGAGCCGAGATCGCACCACTGCACTCTAGCCTGGGTGACAGAGTGAGACTCCATCTCAAAAAAAGAGTAGGCTGGGCACAGTAGCTCACACCTGTAATCCTGGCACTTTAGGAGGCCAAGGTGGGAGCATTGATTGAGCCCAGGAGTTCAAGACCAGCCTGGGCAATATGGTGAAACCCCATCTCTACCAAAAATATTTAAAAAGTTAGCTGCGTGTGGTGGCACACACCTGTAATCCCAGCTATTCAGGAAGCTAAGATGGGAGGATGGTTTGAGCATAGGAGGCAGAGGTTGCAGTGAGCCCAGATCATACTACTGCACTCCAACCTAGGCAACAGAGCTAGACCTCAAAAAAAAAAAAAAGGTAAAAGTAAAATAAGTAAATAATGCAGTTATTGCAGTTATCTGAATTTAAGTGCTTTTGAAAATTTAAGGCTACATGGCAAAAAATAACAGTATAGAGTTTTATCTACACAATTAAAATCTTCTCTTGTAAGCACCTAGGGTTTTCTTTTGGACAGTACCCCACACAAATAATGACCAGATCCAAACAACATTAGATTATATGATCTACTAGGCTCACACTATTACAAGTTTTACAAGCCTGTGATAGTCTTATTAAGCTGAAATTTTAAAATAAAGTTGAAGTGATAGAAAACATAGGCACAATTGTAACTTTGAGTATTTATTTATTTATTTTGAGACAGAGTTTCACTCTTGTTGCCCAGGCTGGAGTGTAATGGTGTGATCTCAGCTCACTACAACCTCTGCCTCCCAGGTTCAAGTGATTCTCCTGCTTCAGCCTCCCTAGTGGCTAGGATTCCAGGCATGCACCACCATGCCCGGCTAATTTTGTATTTTTAGTAGAGACAGGGTTTCACTATCTTAGTCTGGCTGGTTTTGAACTCCTGACCTCAAGTGATCCACCCACCTCGGCCTTCCAAAGTGCTGGGATTACAGGCGTGAGCCACCGCGCCTGACCCACTTAGAGTATTTGTTTCATACTACCAAACACTGACAATTAACAGAGGTTTAAAAGAAAATATGATACAGTATGCCATTAGCTGCCAAAATGGGCTACACAAAATTCTGAAGAGATAGTGGTTTTAATGTGGAATTTCAGTGCCAAATTTCTCTCTTGCTGGAATCTACATGATTTGAAAAAAAACATACCATGAACAGCTTTGTCTTCTTGTTTTCATCTCTCCTTGGATCACCAAAACATTCAGAAAACTTTTTCTATTTGCTTTGAATATGAATAATACTAGTAAGAAGTTCAGCAAGACTGTTTCCCTATATCAGAAGCAGTGTAACCCTACAGTATCTTGCTGGACTAGCACAATATGATTGCTTTAAGAGTATCGTCTCTCTTATTTTATCTTATCCTCTAGCCCCAAATATTGGACTTTTAATTGTTAGAAATAATAATGGCATCTTAATAAAGGACTAGCAGTCTTTGAAGAAGTATCTAGTCAAAATAAAATCGCGTCAACGGAAATCCTTTATTATTGTCTGCACCCCATTACATGCTAGAAACTGTATCAGTAACTTTATGAACATAACCATATTTAACCCTTACAAAAATACTGAGAGATGAGAGTTATTTGCCCTTTTATAAATGAGGAAACTGGAGGCATAAGGGGTTACAAAACATGCTCAATATGACACAAATTGTAAATGGATGTCAGGCCCATGGTTTAGTTTAATATTTCCAGTGTCCTACTACATGAGTGGTTTTAGTTTTTAATATTAAGAAAAACAGATGAAGCAGTGAACTGTACAGACCCACACACTAAAAAGAAAAAAAAAAAAAAAACACGCGCACACACACACACAAAAATTACCAGAATGGAGAGTTCAAAAACACTTTTAAAGAGAATAGTTAAATGAATCACAATAACACATGCTTGTTGTTCTTTTGCTTTTGTGTTTTTGATACTTTTCATATTTATCTTTGAATTACTCTCCTGTAAAATTTTCCAGACTGTTAGAAACAACTAAATAGAAACCACACACACACACACACACACACACACACACACACACACACACAAGAATAACTATCTATTTAATCTGATAAAAACTCCTTGAAAATTTTTTCAAGTTGTTCATATCCTAGTTGAAAATGTTTTATGAAATAAAATGTCTCTTTTCCTCAAAGCTATTAGTTAACTCACTTAAATATAGAAATCACGTAAGTGTAAAAATTCTACAACTATATTCGAAAGCTAAAATCATATACTTAGTTATGTAAACACTTCAAAAAAGTTAAAAGTTCTTCTTTTGTTCACATTCATGAAACAGACAAAAACACACAAAGACACACACACACAAACACACACACAGAGAGAGAGAGAGAGAGATCCAAACATGTATCTTTAAACTCATTTAATTTCAAATCTCAGTTCCACTTAGAAAAACAGTTGTATGTACACTTTACCCACTTGAAATAAGCAGTTCTGGGGCTAAATATCCTGGTTGTTTTATTAAAAAAGAAACGAAAAGTCCCACACTATAAAAGCACACTCCACCCCCTTCTAATTGCCTTTTTCCAAGCTAGTACAACTCACAAGCAGATTATCCATCCCTTCCCCCTTTCCTGCCTGTAAAATCCAAGTTAGACAAACACTGTGAGGCTGAAATGACATATTTGAATGGAATTCAGACCCACCAGTTCCTGTTTATGTTTCTGATTTGAGAATGTTGTCTTCTCATTCACTATACATTAGGAACACTGCAAGGCCATAAATAGTGTCAGGTTACTTGCAAGCAGGACCAATGAGCATTAATCATTACTTCCAGTCAACTGGCAAAAGCAGCAGCTGATGGAACACTACACCCTTCAGCTCTGTATAAATGGACATTCCAGAGAGAGAGAGAGAGAAAGAGTGAGTGTGTATGTGTGTGCGTGTGTGTGTCCTTTCAGTCTCCATTTTATGAATGAAACTCCAGGCTCTATAGCATCCATTCATGTAAGAGAAATGCTTACAGGGCTCTGCCCCTAGGGATCAATCAGTCATGGGTAAAACTGGTATGATTGGTTTAAGACAGCCTTCAGCCTTCCATTACTGACTTAAAATGCAGTCCCTGTCCATTTGGCCTGTGTTAATGCATAAAGAGTAAATCCAGACTGTACTCTCAATTCTCAAATCAAATCACTAGAGCCAATGCCACTTACTGTAACTGTAGATTTAGAGCATATTTAAGGATTTCTTAGAAAAACTGGTATAGTGGGCCAGAGTACTGGTTTGGGAGATTTGCAATTTTAACTCCAAAAGGAATGAGGAAAACTCATATGAGACATGCTAAGCAATAAAAGTCAAAGTCAAATTGTGAGGCCAATCTATGACCTCTGTTATAATAACAAAATCAATTAGGAAGACATCACTGTCACTTTTCATAATTAAAGCACCTAAAAATCAGAGATTAAGTGATCTACTAGTCCACAAATCACTGGCTGAGTAAAAGAAAATTATCTTTGGATATTGAGAAAGAGCTAGGATGTTAACATTTTCTGAAAGTTCAATAGCTCATTCTTTAAAGTTCCCAAGTGATCCTACACTTGAATTTCTTTAAGCAATAGTTTTAGAGTTAGGAGGGAAAAAATGAGTGGCCATGTTTCAGGAGAAAATGTAGCCATAAGCAAATGATGTTTTGTAATGGAATAAGGCCACGGTTTGGCCTTTGGAAGTGTTACATATCAAGTACAAAAGGCCACAGTTCATAGAATCATAATCATTGCTGCACTGGAAATTACTGAAGATGGCAATATTTAAAAATATCCAGAGTTTTTAGGGGGAGGAAGCAATATATGAGTAATTATGGAAATGGAAATAGTTTATGAAGAGTCAGTCCTATCCTGAATAGTGTTAAATATGGAATGGGTTTTATCAGTCATTTATAATTTGATCCTTAACTCCAAAGGGGAAAAAATCGCTTTTTTCTTTCAGTGACCTGAAGCCATGTGAGAAAAAGGTTGCAGTCAACAGTCCCTGTGTATATCTCTAAACCACTGATCAACAGATCCTTATCATGCCCACAGAAAAAGAAGAGGATAAACATAAAAATTGCCCAATCTTTGGTTTTAAAGCTGGGAAGGATTATTTATTATGGCATAATGACAAATATTTAACCTCCAATTTCTAATATCTGATAAATAAAGTCATACAGAATAAATAAATTTATGGCCATATGTTAGAGCTCAAAACAAAAATACTTAACATAGGCAGGTGGGAGATGAACCCACCATTCAGAAAATATATGGGACAGAGGAAAATCACTAAAGAGTGAACGTATACCGAATTATTAATTTTTTGTTAACTTTTTTTCCAGGGCTTTAAAAATATTCAATATTTTCTAAGGAATTACTCCTTAAGGTGGTTCAAAAATATGTAAATAAAAATGACAAACAAGATGAATATTTTCAAATGTAATATTTCATATTTAAAATAATTGTAATATGTTGCCTAACTTATATTATTCAATGTATTTAAAGTCTGATCAATGTAATACATGAATTACAATTTTATAATTATTAGCATATAAAACTCGTAATAGATTGATTTGAGAAGTATATGCATTATCTATATTGAAATAATTTGTTTAGGTGTTCAGAATTCTAGATATTGTGGTTTTTATAATTCTAGGCCTTCTCCTATAACTATATAAGAGGGCGGCGGGCCTTGAGACTGTTACGTGGTTGCTAAGAAGAAGGCACACATTCATAATAACCTGGTGACTCTTTCACACTTTCAAAGGGAATATGAGTGGAAAAATACTATCCTACTTCCTTTCCTCCTTAGCTGCCTAATTAGAATCCCAGCAATAATACAATTTTTAAAAAATAACTAAGATAAAATAATTTCTTCAATATGAAAACACTGAATAGTAAGTGACACTGGAATGTTCAAACAGTGGTGGTATGTGCCTGTAATCCCAACCATGGTGAGGCTAAGGAGGGAGAATTGCTTGAGGCCAAGAGTTAGCAACTTACCTGGGCAAGACAGCGAGACCCCATCTCTTTAAAAAACATCAGCCAAAACAAAACAAGACACACACACATAGAATGTTCAAGAGGGATAAATTATTGATCATGGGCTTTTCATTTTGGAAATAATAAAGCCTGCTAGTTTATGGCAAACCTTGGATATTCAAACTAAACATCAGTTACCTTTATTTCTACTCCCTGTGTTCCATCTGACTTTAATTAGTATCTTTCAACAGCTTTCCTTTTTGTAATCACTGTACGCTTTCTGTTTCCTGGATAATATTTTTGGTTGTTTATGTGTGCTCCAATTGTTCAGAAAGGATGAAAGAAAAATGTGTTGGAAAATATGAGGTTAGTTTCCCAAGAATACATATCTCCTCTTGTAAGTAAACAGTAATAAATTGTTTTTTAAGGTAAAATATCCTGATGACACAATTTCTGAGATATTGCTAGACGAGTAGTAGTAATAAATGCAATAGTAATCGTTTAGAAATAAATAACTGGGATATTTTCGCCCTCTGAATTTTGTTATTTTTTTCTTAGGTTTTGTGCAAGTTTAGTCAGTTGATTGAGGCTCTGACACCTCATCTCCAAACCTATAAAACACTACTCATTTATGTTTTTATATAGATGCAGAAAATAACCGTGTTGTTCTTGCTGCATTACCCAATGATTTAATCCTACAACTTTCACTTTCAAACCATATTATAAACTCTGCAAGGGGAAGTCCAAGCAATGCTTACTACTACAGGCAGCATTAGGAATTACTTCACTACTTTTCCTACTATTTGATTAGGATGAATATCCACCAACACAGCAAAACATAGAATAACATTTACAATATAAAAACATTCCTCTCTTGCCATTTCAGAAACCCAAGAGTATTTAAATTTCTTGATTAAAGTGCCAGCTTGGGCCTATGTGAATAGCAGATAGATTTGTCAGCTCTGACAGATGAATGTTAAACATATTCCAGTTTTAACATATTTAACATGAGGTAAATATTTTTTCAGTATTTATTTCATCATTTTTCTGCCTACACATAATTTTTCGATGTGCTAAGGACAGATAACTGTTCTCTAAATTTACAGGCTTTTCTACTGGCTTTTGTCAAAGCTCTAATAGGGTAATAAAGACGTGTATGAGGAGCTTGGGAAGGGTTGTTGGGGTGAATAATGGATGGATTTTAAATGAAGAATGGGCCGGGCGCGATTGCTCACGCCTGTTATCCCAGCATTTTGGGAGGCTGAGGCGGGCAGATCACCTAAAGTTGGAAGTTTGCGACCAGCATGACCAACATGGAGAAACCCTGTCTCTACTAAAAATACAAAATTAGCCGGGCATCGTGGTGGTGCACCCCTGTGATCCCAGCTACTCGGGAGGCTGAGGCGGGAGAATCGTTGGAATCCGGAAGGGGGAGGTTGCAGTGAGCTGAGATTGAGCCATTGCTCTCCAGCCTGGGTGACAAGAGCGAAACTCCGCCTTAAAAAACATAAAAAAAATAAAAAATAAAATAAAATGAAGAATGGAAGAAGCACCCTATTCCTCAAAACCAGCTTTCTTTACATCTGTTTGAGATCCAGTAGTCCCTCATAAGCTTACTCCTGAAAAATGGATTCAGCTGACAATGGTCTGAAAAGCACAGCTCAAGGTGAAGTGTAAGCCACTGAGCGAGCCATCAAGGGCATTAAGAAAGAAAGAGTGAGGTCCAATGAGAAGACTCAAGCTCTAAGTTCATGCAATCAAGGACTTAGAGCTTGGAAGGGTCATTAATTAGCCACTTTTTCTTCTCATTGTTTTTCAGCCTTTTTCAAAAGAACACTTCTTTGATAATCTCAAAAGATCACAAAAGATCACTTTTTTGATAATCTCTGTTCTTAAGAATGCTCGTGGTATATTTTTTAAAAGAAAGTAGAATGCATCTTCCTCATTTATATCATTGAATTGCTATATTTTTCTACCTCACTGCAGTGAACACCTAACATTTAGAGTAAAATGCGGGCACTATTTAATGTGAAATGTGCTCCTCCCAAATTAGTGAAAGCACACCTCACATCTTCAAGCAGATGCTCTTACTGCCCTGGAGCACGAAAAGCCTTCGAGGCCGGGCGCGGTGGCTCAAGCCTGTAATCCCAGCACTTTGGGAGGCCGAGACGGGTGGATCACGAGGTCAGGAGATCGAGACCATCCTGGCTAACATGGTGAAACCCCGTCTCTACTAAAAATACAAAAAACTAGCCTGGCGAGGTGGCGGGCGCCTGTAGTCCCAGCTACTTCGGAGGCTGAGGCAGGAGAATGGCGTAAACCCAGGGGGCGGAGCTTGCAATCTGAACAATTATGTAGAAAGACAAATCATGAACTCTGTACTAAACTAACAATTAGAAAATCCTAATTTTAGTTTTGGCTGCTTCACAATATATCTGTGTAACTGACGGTAAGTTACTTCAGTTGGATGTACCTCAGATATTTATCTGTAAAATTTGGGTGTGGAGAAGAAGTTTGAAGTAGGTGAACTTCAAGAGCTTTCATGATAAAAGGATTTAGAATTCTATGAAACATTTATTTGTGTCAACTTCCCAATTTAAAATAGGGGAACAACAGTTGCCGCCAAAGAGTTACATGCCTCCAAATTGAAAAAAGGCCTCATCAGTAGGGGCAGGAGTGGCCTTAAGAAACACAATTTAAAAATGCAAAATCATTTTCTTTGGCAAACATATGATGTTGAGTTCTCACCCCTACCCTCTGCTTGTATTTTCTGTTCTCTCCAAGCTCAAAGTTCGCAGCATTGTCCTTCATTTTCTTATTTTAGCTATCTTCCTCTTGCGTTTGAAAGTTCTTCTTTTCCTCTCTTCATTCCCTACCATGATTAAGTTGCTCCACCACAAGGCTGAGAAGCATTGTTTAAACTAATTAGGATAACAGAATAGGTCTTAAGGGCTAAAAACACCTTATTAATGTATATTATTCCTCCAACCAACTCCTGGGTAAAGATTTTTAATACACTACAACGTGCAAAGGAATAAAATCCTAATGGTAGGATTGCAAGCACTGTGCAAGGGGAACATGAATCCCACTAAGTAGGGCATTATTTTCCCTCCCTCCTCTAAGGCAGTCCAAGACACAAACCAATAGAAAGTCATTTACACTTACAACATATGAGACTATAACATCCTTTAGTTGTTTTCACTTGTAGGACTGACATGATGAGTTTGGACACTTATCTTCTTCAACTATAAATGGATTGATTTTTTTGAAAAAAAATACTTATTCTGGTTGATTAGGAAAGCAGAACATAAGCATTGTTAAAATATAAAATATTAATACTTCACAGATAAAAAATATCACCCATAATATCACCACCTATATACAGCCACGGTGTTTCTGCACTGGCTCTTAATTTGCATGAGTTATGCTTTATGTTATGCTTTATATACTTTTAAAAACTCAGTAGTCTCATTTCATTAAATATTTTTCAAAAATCTCACTTCTAATGGCTGCACAATATTTCTTTTACAGGTACCTATAACTTACTTTACCATTCACCTAGTAAATATTTTTAATATTTTGCTTTCTCTCTGTCTCTCTCAAACATTCACTATGCATCTTTCACTATTCCTTAGAATAAATTCCTGAGAGTGAAATTACCCCCATCAAAACATGTGAACATTGTGTGCTGATATTTTCTAAAGTCAAAGTTTAGTTTCATGTGCCCACTACCCCTCTAAAAAAAATCTACTGTGAGATATCAACAAGTAAAATAAAATGAAACAAAAAAAGCAAAATATCAACCAACCAACTAACACATTCAGCTCTAATAAAATATATTGCTATAAACGTCTAAAATATTTGACTCACTGGACATTATGAATTTGCAAAAACCTCATATGTGGTCATGAAAATGAGAAAACAGTCTTGACTCTAAGAAAATAGGATACTTTGTACGGGAATCTCCATGAGGCACTGCAGATGAAGCACTCAATGTGTATTTAACATTTGTTATGTGGGCATTAGGCCATAAAGGCATGAAAAAAAAAATGTTGGCTTTAGAAAAAAACACCCAAGCAACAACAACAACAACAAAAAATGTGTACTGCTTTATGCAGCACAATAGGCTAGAGAAGAGAAGGAAAGGGACAATAATAGATGGATTGCATTGGATCTTTTAGAACCTAGTATGATACAATCATGATCATACTGTACTGGTTCATCAAATTGGCCCTAAATATCTATTTCTTGTTTCCTCACTGTCTTCTGATCAAAGTTTTTTCCTTTTCTCCTGAATAAAAATTCCTACTCTACTAACATAGTATTTTGCATTTTTTATCTTAAATATTAGGCAATTGAAATTGCATTCCTGTAATTATAATTATAACTAATAGACCTTCCATTTCCCATGTCATAATTAATGTCAGGCTTTATTAGAGCACAATCATGCTACCTTTTCCCTTACGAGGCTTCTTTTATTTTCACAACATTTATGGTGTATAGAATTAAGCAATAAAGAGTTCTAAAGGCCTTCCATAAGAATAGCCTTCGGATTGTAGATGCTGAGATCGTAATTGACTTTGAAAATGCTTTTTACGACAGGGCTCAGTGGGTCATGCCTGTAATCCCTGCACTTTGGGAGGCTTAGGCTGGCGGATTACTTGAGGTCAGGCGTTTGAGACCAGCCTAGCCAACATGGTGAACCCCCATCTCTAATTAAAAACATAGAAAAATCAGCTGCACATGGTGGCACATGCCTGTTGTCCCAGCTACTTGGGAGGCTGAGGGAGGAGAACTGCTTGAACCTGGCAGGCGGAGGTTGCAGTGAGCCGAAATCACACACTGCACTTCAGCCTGGGTGACAGAATGAAACTCCATCTCAAAATACAAATACAAATACAAAAGAAAATGCTTTCTACATTGTTTTTAAACCACATATAAGTCTACGTGCTTCCTAATGTGCTATTTGTTCAACACCAATAAGTGAAAAAAGAAATCAGTGATTCAGTGATAAATACATTAGATTTCCTCAAAGGTTATTAAGTGTACTTTCAGCAGGGATGAAAAAACTAACAACAAGCAAACAAAATATCTACAGATCATACTTGTTGATTGCAATGCATGACATATACAGATGTGTCAACTTAACTGCAGCAATTTCGTGGCCAGCAAAATACATTTTGATACCCACAGATTAAGTTTTCATAGGCCCTGGTTATGGGGTTACTATATTTATTTTAAATCCTATCAGAAAGATATAATTTTACTATTTACCTATTCAAGCAAAACACAACTGTATCCTACTGGCAATATTGAAATTAGAACTCAAAGGTGGTATACAACTTTGGTAATTTTAAATATAGTTTAAAGGGGAGAATACAATATAAAATTAACAGCTTTTTAGGTAAGTATTTTACAAGTAATCTCCAAGACATGGCATACTTACAAAAGAGATGCCATACATACCTTCAAAAACCGATGCTGGACTATGTTTTGAAGATTATATATGACTGTCTGTGCTTTTGAGGGTCAAAGAGTGACTGGCTCTGAAGTCCGTATTATGTATGAATGTAATTCTTACAGCACAAGATTCTATATTTTGCCCTTATTAGAATCGTAAAATCTCTTTTCCATTAGGTTCACATCTTCTTAAGAAAAGTTATACATTCTCAATACTACACTACATATAACTGTATATACAATAAAAATATGAGGAGAAGATATACATGGAGCAATCACAGAATCAAGAAAAGAGTTTCAGGCCAGGCAAGGTGGCTCACACCTGTAATCTCAGCACTTTGGGAGGCCAAGGCGGGCGGATCACGAGGTCAAGAGATTGAGACCAGCCTGACCAACCTGCAGAAACCCCGTCTCTACTAAAAACACAAAATTAGCCAGGCATGGTGGAGCATGCCTGTAATCCCAGCTACTTCAGAGGCTGAGGCAGGAGAATTACTTGAATCCAGGAGGCTGAGGTTGTGGTGAGCCAAGATTGCGCCACTGCACTCCAGCCTGGCAATAGAGCGAGACTCTGTCTCAAAAAAAAAAAAAAAAAAAAAAAAAAAAAGAAGAGTTTCAATGTTGCTCTTTTTGGTATCATACATATAAAAACATTTCTAGGCAGGGCATGGTGGCTCACACCAGTAATCCCAGCACTTTGTGAGGCCAAGGCAGCCAGATCACCTGAGGTCAGGAGTTCGAGACCAGCTTGGCCAACGTGGTGAAATCCCGTCTCTACTAAAAATACAAAAATCAGAGGGGCGTGGTGGTGGGTGACTGTAATCCCAGTTACTCGGAAGGCTGAGGCAGGAGAATCGCTTGGATCCGGGAGACAGAGGTTGCAGTGAGCTGAGAATGAACCTCTCTGCACTCCGGTATGGGTGACAGAGTGAGACTCCACCTCAAAAAAAAAAAAAAACATTTCTAGAGCACAAAAAGAAACATTTTAAGTGCTATGCTATACATGTTCTTTGGAATGATTATTTGTGATAATTTATATGATTTCCACATAAAGTTTCTTGAAATCATGATTAATTTTAAAAATGACAACAAATTAAAATGTGGTTTGGAGAATAAAGATAATATTAATTAACAGTATTTGAAATTTACAGAGAGAAATGTATGCTATTTACAATAAAGCCCACTGTATTGCAGGGTTCTTCATTATAGACACCAATGGACAGATACAAAAGATTCTAAACTGAAACCACAAGGGGGATTTCAAGATACTCCCCAAATTACAGTCCCTGAGGCAAAAATTCAAATAAGACCCTTATATAATCTGCTAAAATTTCTTAAATTATAAATCAGCCAAGCAAACTGATAAATAAGATGCCTCCTCATCTTTGCAACTATATACCATAACAACCTCGCAGCTCTGTCAAATTTAGTAGTTGAGGAAATCTCTAAAATGATCCGGGAAGGGTATGGTATGAAGAGAGCCAGTACCCAGTCTTCAGATCCTGGCACACCCTAAATTTTGTGTCTCTTCCTATCCTTGAGCTCAATATTGGGCCACACTGTAAGAGTCTCACACATCAAGATTCATCCTCATGCCCTCACAAACAGCTGCCCTTTAGCCACCCTTGAATCTAGGGCTATATATAGGAGCAACGTGCTCTGCTTTTCAGAAAACAGGGCCTGGGATGAACTTACTCAGGCCCTGTAAGTAGACTTAAGGCCACTTGGGCAGAGAATTCATAGGTCTTGGGGAGCCTGCATGCTTTCTAGAAGTTGAGGCATGCCTCAAGGGGGCCAATTCCCCTTGTCCTTTGAACTTATTGGCCAGTGTAGAAGGATGATTAGAAGGAGACTTCTAAGTCATAGGGTTCTCTGTTGAAGAGCCTTAAGGACAGTTCATTATCAAGTAGGTAATCTTATATGCAAACTGGTAACTCAAGACCTGGAGATAGTTTTCTTTACTCAGGTAGACTAATGATACAAAAACTGAGCAGAGGGGGCCGGGCGCGGTGGCTCACACCTGTAATCCCAGCACTTTGGGAGGCCGAAGCGGGCGGATCACGAGTTTAGGAGATGGAGACCATCCTGGCCAACACGGTGAAACCCCGTCTTTACTAAAAATACAAAAAATTTGCCGGGGGCCTTGGCACGTGCCTGTAGTCCCAGCTATTCCGGAGGCTGAGGAAGGAGAATGGCGTGAACCCAGCAGGAGGAGCTTGCGGTGAGCCGAGACAGCACCACTGCACTCCAACCAGGATAACAGAGTGAGACTCCGTCTCAAAAAAAAAAAAAAAGAAAAAAGAAAAAAAAGAAAAAGAAAAACTCAGCAGAGGAAGTAACAGTCGCTTCCTAGAGAATGCCCAAACTTTATATCCAGACAAAAGGAAATGATACTGTTCTCAAATATGTCCACATCCACAACCATCTATTGATCACAGATACAATAATGTTAACAATACACGTACATGGCAACCTTATAAACATTAGCTTGTATTTCATAGTTTTCAAAATACCTGAGATGTGTTAAAAACAGATGTCCTGATTTGTCAGATTATAGAAGGAAAAACTCGGCAGAGTTAAGTAATTCTTCTAAGGTCTCAAGGTTCAAATATTGGCAAAGTTGGTGGTACTATTTGGAATTTTTTTTTTTTTTTTTTTTTGAGACGGAGTCTCGCTCTGTCGCCCAGGCTGGAGTGCAGTGGCGCCATCCCCGCTCACTGCAAGCTCCGCATCCCGGGTTCAAGCGACTCTCCTGCCTCAGCCTCCTGAGTAGCTGGGACTACCGGCGCCCGCCACCACGCCCAGCTAATTTTTTTTTGTATTTTTAGTAGAACCGGGGTTTCACCATGTTGGCGAGGAAGGTCTCAATCTCCTGACCTTGTGATCCGCCCACCTCGGCCTCCCAAAGTGCTGGGATTATAGGCATGAGTCACTGTGTACGGCTTGGAAAAGATTTTAAACCCTCCCTCCTTTCAGGAAACCCCTCTCCCCTACTTGACGTGCTGCTTTGTACTACTTTCTAGCTCACAGAGACAAAGCTAAGCTCTACGAATAATCTGTGTTATTCCCCGCTTAATATGTGAGAATTCTTACTTAAGAACACTTAGAATCTTTGCCACCAATTTTTTTTGTTTGTTTGTTTTTGTTTTTGTTTGAGATAAGAGTCTCAGTATGTCACCCAGGCTGGAGTGCAGTGGTGCAACCTTGGCTCCCTGCCACCTCCGCCTCCCGGGTTCAAGGGATTCTCCTGCCTCAGCCTCCAGAGTAGCTGGGACTACAGGCACCTGCCACCACGCCTGGCTATTTTTTTGTATTTTTAGTAGAGATGGGGTTTCACCATGTTAGCCAGGATGATCTCCATCTCCTGACCTCATGATCCGCCGGCCTCCCAAAGTGCTGGGATTACAGGCATGACACACCGCACCAGGACCTCAGTAATTTTTTAAAAAATGTTATAAGCAATATGTGACCTAGTTCAGAAGAATATTACTTTCTGTAAACATTGTTATTAAGTAGCACTGTCGTAGCAAAATAAGAAGGAAAAAAGTGCAGAATTAAGAAAAAACATTGCAATGTCCCTCTCAAGCTGAGACTGTGCATGATTCTGTAAAGTGTATTTTTCTTTGAACTGGTTTTGTTTCCAGACACTATTTCAACCATCACCTCATGTCAAAATGACTTGATAGTCTAAATCTTTACATGTAGATGAAGTTTCAATGAAGGGACAATATCTGAAAGATCTCATTAAAAAATGGTCCGGAGCTACCCAGTCTGATACCAACACTAACCAATGTGACAGGGGAGGTGAAAAGGTGCCTTAAATGTAATTTGAGTAGAGCAGGGGCCTACCTGAGTCATATGCAAAATCTCTGGGTTCCTGTTTAATCATCAGAGGAGGGGGAAAGCTTTGGCTGGCCGCACTGCCAACCATGGTGTTGTGTTCATACACTGGGTCGTGGTACTCCTGCTTAAAGCCTTGTGGTGGGAAGGGGATGTTTGGCTCAGACATCTGGCGTTGGTACATAGGACGTCCTTCCCTTGGCATTGTCGGCAAAGGAGGAAAGGAGTTACAGGGTTCAGAAAGCTGGCGGCGAAATCTAGGGAATAAGAGAGTGTGTTTCAGATGAAATGGTAACATGGAACATTCTTTAAAATACTGATACAGTTTTTCATTTCTTAGTGAATGAACATGATACCAGCTGACCTGAAGTGTAAATCTTTAACAAGCATTACATTTCTTTCCTGGATTAGTAGCGCTACGTTTTGTAATCAGATGACTTATACTCCCCTTCTAATCAGTCTCTTGCAGCACTGTTGCAGTATATGAATTAAAGATGTACTTTGAGTAAAGATTGGAGAGCAATGAACAACTTGAGGGTTTTACACACACACACACACACACACACACACACACACACACACACACCCATTAATGGCTAAAACGACCAGTTCTAAATCAATTGGATCACTGATAATTTCCACACAAAAGGGTCTGAAATGATTATATACAAGAAAAAAAAGGGGAGGGAGGAATAGAGTCTGATCTCAAACTACATCCTCTATCTTTTAATTCTGTTACCAAACTGATCAATAAACAAAAAACCAACCAAACAAAAATCTACTTATTGGTTTTCCTTCCATTACCATCCATTGCTGAGGAAGCAAGAGAGGAATGACTCTTCTTAAATCAGCAGGACTCTCAATTCCTCAACAATGTCCTAGTTAACACTGTCTTCTAGCAATAAACAAAACTGTTTATTATAAGGACTCAAACCCAAGCTGGTTTTAAAAAGACTACCTCTTTACTGTCAAACAGCAATGCAGACCATACTGGCTTCCAAAAGATTCAAATACAGTATCAGGGTGATAAAAATAAGCGTAAATACACAGCTGATCTCCAAAGGTGAAAATAACATATAGCGGTATATAGATTTAGGGCAAGTCCCACTGTTAGGATATGAGGAAGTTCTGAGGCCTCAGCAGAAGGCTAGAAATGAGTCCTATGCCTCTTCGTTCTTGGTTATACTTTATAACGATTGGCTAATCACATAATCGTACTGTTCTGTGTTTCTCATCCATAATATCATTGACCCACCACAAAGATGTGGATTAATTAAAGATTTAAAAGTGCTCTAAAAATGCCCCAGGAGTGCTTAAAAATAACCTATAACATTTCTATGAGCAAATATAAGCCTATTAACCCCCCTACTAAAAGCATTCCTGAGACTTTAATTTGGAAAGTTAGCATTTAATTTCCGTAATGTTAAATGAAAATAAGGTAAAAGCTAAAGAATGGCAAAGAGATTGCTTTAGCATTTCTAAGAACACTCCATCCTGTGATTTAACTCTAGGCTCACTGGCGGTCATGGAAAGCACTGAAATTCCACCTACACCTGCAGAAAATAAACTTAGAAACTCGGATATTGCAGAGCAGTTAGGCTGACTGGCACTGCATTCATTTCCCTTCTCTTGCTTATTTCATTAGCCAAAAAAAGAAACAGAAATTATCATTAAGAACTGTCAAGGAGTGAATCAGAAAATTGTAACTTGAAGTTAAAATAAGAAACTGGCTCACTTGTGAAGCCTTAAAAGGAAGTTAATAATACTTGTAACTGAAAGCTTTGTAAGGAATCAAGCCATTTGTTTTTACGAGTCGACCTGATTCCAGTTGGAAGTTGCTGGGGAACATGTATATATCAAACTCGCATGCTTCCCAGAAGTTGCAAGGTTTCGGTGCAATTCTTAGGAGTCGCTGACCAACGGTAAAGAGAAAGTGATTCAAGAAGCTTCTGGAAAGGAGTTAACAGATACAGAGAACATGCTGATGAACTCCCAGATAAAGAAAAACAGGGTGTAAGTGGTGGAAACACTGAGAAAGAGAGACAGGGCTCCTGCACAGTGGGTTCAGGAAAAAGTGCCAAAGGGCTGGCCCGAGGAGCAGAGTGAGGCTGAGGAAAGGAAGCAGGGTGCAGGCCAGTTGGCCGTAAAGCGTTCCCAGAGTGAAGTGGGGTGCCTGGCTGGAGGGGGTGTTCTGGGGAAAGGATCTGTTCCCAGAGCAAATTTGCCATTTATAACTGAGGGACTGTCATTTGTTGGCCAGAGCCCTCTAAGAAATCCTCCTCAGAAACATACGGCTTTAGAGATTTTCCCGGGACTGGCCAGCTGGTACTGTCCTCAAAACTCAGTCAGGGGTCAGTGGGAAAAGACCCCGAGCTTCCCTCTTGGAGTTCCGGGCCGGCTGTTCTCAGTCTCAAATATTTGACTTCAAGTAGAGAAACTAAAATGGATTTGGCTAAAGCATTTCAAGTTAGGTCACCTAAAACCAGGCACACTGCTTATTCAGCAGTCACCTTCCCTAAGAAATAACCAGTTTGCACAAAAAGTGAATTATACAATCTATAATTCTGGCACTGATCAGAAGAGTGAGATTCAGTTATCGAGAATTCCAAGAAGTCACCAGTAGTGGAGAAAATAAAACTTTGTTTGTTCATACTTTTGTTCCCTTTTAGCGGTGCACAATGTGCATCTGTTTAATGGCCCACCCTGCAATAAGAATTCTTTCATCTGTATTTACAAAACTGTTTACACAGATGCACATACCATTGCACTCTGACAAAGTCTCAAGGCTACGGGGTGAGAAGAAAAAGATAATAGGAAGCATTTGATAACTACCCCACAAGAGGACTTAGTGATGGATACAAGGGTGGAAAAGATAAGGCTTTGTATCACATTGTAAAGAATGCTTTCATCTTATGCCCTTTATAGCAAAATGAGTTTCTGAATTTGAGATTGAGTCCCATGAAAAAACCTATAAAAAGCAGACTTGAGTGCTCCCTTATTTTCAGAAAGTTGCCAGTGGCACATCTTCTGCTTTCCTCTGCTGATCTAGAAGATTCCTTTGGCTGAGTTATTTTTACAATGGTGTCTCAGAGCCAGTTTGCACTGACTTATTGTTAAATTTGCAGGCATTTTTTGAGCCAGTTCTTAAACACAGCCACTATTAATTTAAATTATACAACTTCACAATCAAAAAAAAGTTAAAAACAAAAGATAAAAATGCAAAACTCATCACTTTCTAATTATTTTACTACATTTCATTACCAGTTACACACCTGAGTTTACTTATGTCTCCCGTATCCATATGCTAGAAATACTACATTATGCTGTGCTATTGCATCTTTGCAAGTCGGCATTCAGGGTTGTCACAGTGATGGCTCATCGTGGGCCATGAAAGCAATATGTACATCACAGACCCAGCAAAAGCTACTGATGAGGCCTTTTTGTTTTTCTCCCATGCAGGCTAAACATTTGCCAGTAAATGGTAAATGTTGCTAAACATTTACCAGCACACCACTGCATATAAAAGCACAAAGCAGAAGTGATAAAGAAGGAGAGCTGCTGTATATGAGCAACCTGGATTTTAAGCTGTATATTAAGGTAGTACATCTCAGAACCTCTACAGGTTTTATTTAATATTTTATTTAAATATGAATTTCTTAATCTCAAGGAGTCACAAATTACCTAACACAGTATTCTCCTTAGATCTATGCTATGTTTCCTGTCTTGCTCCTTTCTAAGTAATACTAATTGAGTCTCTATCTCTTTAATTGTATATTCTCACTGTCCAGAGTCATGTGTCTATTGATATTAAATATTCATCACTTGGAAAGGATGGTAAACAGTTTTAATCAAATAAGTTCTATTCTGCAAAACTATGTACAGCTGAACCATTCAATATAAGGTAAAAAACCTAATTCCATAAGCTACCTACTAAAATTAGTCTCCTAACTTTACAGAAGACGTACACACATATGCTCATAAAAATGGGATGATCTGATTTAAAGTTTAAGTGAAGCAATTTAATTCAAGCAAAGCGAAAGGGAAATGCTCAAATGTCAGTAGATAGATTAATTTTCCATTTTAGCAACCAATTTAAATGTTTATAAAAGGAATGTTTATAAATGACTTTCTCCACAAATTATAAGTATAGATAGAGTGAGCTCTTTCTAAAAATATTTTGCACAGATGTGCAAAATTAATAGGCTCACCTTAAATCTACTCTAGGTCTTCAGAACTGTTAATAGAAATTTTTTCCGAGAATGCAAAAAACAGTTTCTAGAAAAGTGGTATCTGCAGGTTACCTGTGGTCCATGGGGTAGCTGCTATCTGGTATGGACTGCGATGGAGGGAGGTGAGCTGGGAAGGCCCGGTCAGGTTTCGGTGTATGAGTTGAGTTTGGAGATGCATGATGCAGTGGGGACACTGGCGTGCTGGATGGTGTGGGGGGATTGGAGGGCCTCATTCCCACTTGTGGCTTCTGATCATAGGCACTACCCAGGGGACAAAAGAAAAGAGAACATTTCTTTCTTTGGAGCTATTTTTTAAAAAAGTTTCTAATCCAAAGGAAGAAAAGATATTTTAACTTAAGTCAAATGGAAATGAAAACTTTGTTGTTGCTGTTGTTTTTTAAATCCAGAACAGATAAACTTCAAAAATCACAACACTCTTAAACAGAAAATAGGATAATTAATGCAAAACCTTGTAACAGAACAAATATTAAATGTGTATTTTTAATGCATATACAAACAACTTAGTATATGGAAAATTACTGTCCAGAAAAGTAGTGGTATTTTTTCCATCTACTCTTGATATATCTATTCAAGAAAGTTTGATAGATCTTTCCTGAATCATTAAATAGTTCTAACACTACATTTTTCTTTTATATTATGTAAGATTTTAAAATAATAACTAACATCAGCTTAATAAGGTAGAGACTATACCTGGCTTGCTTTTATTTGTGGTGGGATTTTAAGAAGGCAATGCTTTTACTTTATTTTCATTTTATTATATTAAATAAATGATGCTTGGCCTTAACTTCCTCACATGGGATAATGAAGATTAATGAGGTCAATTAAAATGTCTCATATATTTAAACTTTCTTGGAGAATAAGTACAAAATAATGTTATTAGGAATAAAATCCTATTATAGTCTAACTCCTAAACACTCACAATTACAAAATAATAAAATGAGTAAGCTTGATTTTTATATTATGATTTTAAACTGCTTTCCTATGTGTAACTTTCAGGAATGTGATTTAACTAGTTTTTGTCATCTATAAAATATTTTACTAAAACTAAATTTCCTTAAATTTTTTTAACAACAGGACATTTCTAAGTTAGAACGCTGTATGTCATTTTGCTGGGCGCAGTGGCTCATGCCCGTGATCCCAGCACTTTGGGAGGCTGAGGTGGGAGGATCACTTAAGCACAGGAGTTTAAGACCAGCCTGAGCAACATGGTGAAATGCCGTCTCTACTAAAAATACAAAAAATTAGCTGGGCATGGTGACTCATGTCTGTAGGCTCAGATATTCACAAGACTGAGGTGAGAGGATCGCTTGAACCCGGGAGGCAGAGGTTGCAGTGAGCCCAGATTGCGCCACTGCACTCCAGCCTGGCTGACAGAGTGAGACCCTGTCTCAAAAAAAAATAAGTAAAATAAAATAAAAAGCAATCATCAGTACACTTTTTTTCCTTTAGAAAGAAATATTTCTTTTTGAATTAAATTATGTAATAATTTATTCTATTGCTCCATCAATGCAACAGAATTATATCCACCTGCAAAAACCTTTTACAAGGAGTAAAGGAATACATGCTGCACAAGCCCACTCTTGCTTTAAAGCAAAGTCAACAATGTTCATATAATGAAGTGCATGTTTGGTTACACGTATGTTCTTTACCAGTATTTCTGAAGAAAAACCCACTTCTTTTGTGAAATGGTTAACCTAACTCATTCTCATGAATGAAGAAAAAAATGAAACTATTCCCCCATGAAATGCTGTACTCAATAATATTTTCTGTATAGAGATGGAAGTATCAGAATTTATTGCATATACCATATATCACTGTGGAGATTATTCATCCCCCAAAAGAAACTCAAAATAATCAGGCAATTCCTTTATTATTGATTTATGGATGTCAGATATGGCATATAAAACAGTGATGATTTCACAATCACAATTCTGATTAATCCTGAAAGGCAATGACAATTCTATATCTAACTGGCATTGACTAGAAAGTCCTCAATATGTTAAATAATTATGTTGTGGATACACAGTACTTGTAAGGAGAAAATGCAAAAACAAAACTAAACTATAAAATAAAACTCAGATCTATCAATACTGTCTTATCTGAACTCAGTACACTTTGATAGTTAGCTTCTACAAGAGACCTTTTTTATAAAACTTTGCAGTTTCAATTGAGCCTGTTTATAATTTCGGGCTCTGGTGAACTTCTTAGAAAAGCAAACACAAAAGACAAGTTTGCAAGAACAAATGGTAATAAAATATCTGAGCACTGGTCAGCTGCCATAATGGCACAAGTCTATGTTTCTTTTTTATTTTTGAGGTGGATTATCTCTCTTGTTGCCCAGGCTGGAGTGCAATGGCACGATCTTGGCTCACCACAACCTCCACCTCCCGGGTTCAAGTGATTCTTCTGCCTCAGCCTCCGGAGTAGCTGGGATTACAGCATGCGCCACCATGCCCGGCTAATTTTGTATTTTTAGTAGAGACGGGGCTTCTCCAGGTTGGTCAGGCTGGTCTCGAACTCCTGACCTCAGGTGATCTGCCCAGCTCTGCCTCCCAAAGTGCTGGGATTACAGGCATGAGCCACCACGTCTGGCCTATGTTTCTACAATCTTACATATCTTGGACATAAACAGTGCATGCAATAAATATCTGAGGAAATATTTAATAGAAGACTCCTTTGGGTCATAATGTATGATGAATCTGAATTGACATAACTTATAAAACAGTACGAATATCTGGAATCATTTGTGTAAGTTTCCAAACTCCTTGTAAGAACTAAGTTTCTACTGTAATTGAGAGTGATAATATTCAGCAGAAACAGCCAACTTTTTCTTTATACAATTAAAGGCCAATATGAAAAGTAGCATCATGCAATTTACTTTGAAGGGTTTTTAATGAACATATATGTGATAAAATTTTCTAACAAATGAACAATGTACTTTTACTGCACCATCCTTTATTATCATCATCAGAACAACCAGCTTTTTAATAGATAATAGCCTCTGCTAAGTCTTATGAAATTCTAGTTTTATTGCAAATTGTCCATGAACTCATCTTATAGATCATCTGCAAAACCTGACAGATAACTAATGTACTGCTTAGGCCTGCCAAATGTTTCATTTTTTTTTTTTTTTCTACAAACTCTATCTAAAGTGTATAATGCATTCATTCTAATGGGAACTTTCAAAAGCTGCTTGTGCCAAGTAAAACTCCTTTTTCAAACCCAAGATGCATACCTACAGTAGAAAAGCAACTAATGATCTGGATAAAAATTATTGCTTTAAAATGAATCCAAAGTGTGTGTTTGGATGGTAAATGGTTCTTTAGAATTCTGCTAAATGCATTACCTAATTAGCTTGTTACATATTAAAGATGTAACTCAAAAAATATGACTTGAGATTTCATATTATTCTGGACTTTTTGATTCAATAAGAACCACTATCTTATATACAAACACCTGGTGGCTTTACCTGACATTGTACAGGCACTTTTCTCCATAGCTGAATTTAAAGGGCTGTTCTTGACTGCAGGCAGAGCCGATTTCTGAACACGGACTGTGGGGTTCTTTCTTGATTTTCAGGGGTAGGCCATGAAAAGCCACTGGAAAAAAGAACAAAATACCCACAAAAATTAAATGCTGTTAGGAATTATGGAGATTAATGTGTTCTACTTCTCTTGTTGAAAATGTCATTCACATCTCATATTTTATATGTAAGAAAAATCACATTTGATGAATTTCAGTAGCAGAAGATTTCAGAAAATCTTCGTATACTCCTTTTCTGCCTTTATTGTATAACAAAATGCATGCTTGAATTTTCTCTCATTACTTAAGTGAGTCACTTGTAGTTTGCTTAACTGATATTAACAATGCTAGAAGCTCAGTTTCAAGAAAGTACATTTTGAAAACATATCAGAAAGGTTTACAATGACTAAAGCAGAAAAATTACAACTGATTAGCCAAGAATCAACTAAAGACCAAAATACAATTTTAAGCATTATTGAAAGTAAAATATATCAACTGCATCAATAATAATAGTTTAATGAAATGACAACTAGACTAGGACAAAGAAAATCCAGGCGCAGGTCCAAAAGTGACTGATTTTACTTTGGGCAAAAAGTCAACATCTTTGAGGCCAGTTCTCATCTATAAAATAGAGATTAAGTATCTGCCTATCTAATTACCAGAACTGTGAAGATGAAATCTGAGAAATACGTAAATGTTGTTTGTCACATGTAATCTACCATGAAACAATTATTCTATATGAAATGACGTTTTCACCTTTTTACTGTGACTTAAAGCACATAAATGCTTATATGCATTTATGTTTAATAACATACAAAGCTACATCACAAAATATGAAAACGTAAAAAATACGTATATGGGAAGGGAATCACACTTTTAAATCCAATAATTAAAAAACATGCTATAGGCCGGGCGCTGTGGCTCACATCGGTAATCCCAACACTTTGGGAGGCTAAGGCAAGTGGATCACCTGAGGTCAGGAGTTCAAGACCAACCTGAGCAACATGGTGAAACCCTGTCTCTACAAAAATACAAAGATTAGCCGGGTATGATGGCAGGTGCTTGTAATCCCAGCTACTTGGGAGGCTAAGACAGGAGAATTACTTGAACCCAGAAGGTGGAGGTTGCAGTGAGCCAAGGTCATACCATTGCATTCCAGCCTGGGCAACAGAGTGAGACTCCATCTCAAAAAAAAAAAAAAAAAAAAAAAAAAGCTTTTTTTTTTTATTCTTCAATATGAAACTGAAGAAATGCTTATTAGAAATCTTAGAGTAATTAAATTTTTGGTATAAATGGGAAATTGGTTAAAAAAGGAAAAAATAGTCATAAGAATAGATTTTGTAATTTACGTATAATATCCACAGGTATGAATAGTCAAGGGATAAATGTAACAGAAACACATGCTGTGGAGATTTATTCTAAACTTATACAAACTGAAATTAAAACACAGTATGTTAAGTCCACATTCCAAAAAGAAAGATATGACAAGAGGAATTTTGTGGTTTATGATGTTATTTGTCATTCAATCTAATTACGCCATTACAGAATTATAAACTTGCATTAGCTTGAATGCTATATATAATTTTTAATATAAAAATTTGATATCACAAACTACCAAGCTTCAGAAAAACAAATACTATTTGTTTTATATGCATATAATTTTGATACAAGTGTTCAATGGCAATCAAGAGTCATCTGAAATATTCTAGAAAATGAATTTGCCAAATAGGTAAACTTTACTTAAGTGATCTAAGAGAAAATTAACACATAATAATAAAATAATTATCCTAGGTATACAATTCTAAAGTATTTTTTAATGTGTGTGTGTGTGTGTGTGCATACATGTTTAGTACGCCTATTCAAAGTAAAGAGAAAAGAAAACCAAAAGAGAAATTTTGTATATCTCCATATGTCAAGAATACTCATGTGCATTAACTTTACCAAGTCAGAAAGCTCTAATTCTTCTGTCAGAAGAGGCTTAAGGACCTCAAGAATCAATTATGAGGACTTGTTCGAACTCTGATTTGAACAAGCCAACTATAAAAAGGCAACTCTGCAATAAATAAGACATTTTAGTATAGACTAGTTATTAGAGAATTTAATAAATCATTGTTAATTTTGTTGGACGTGATAATGGCACAGTAGCTGTATTTAAAAAGTTTTAATTTTAGAGGTTCATAAAGTATTTACAGATAAAATATCCAGAATTTTCTTTAAAATACTCTAGAAAAAATAATTATTTATGAGGAAAGTGATGAATAAGATTAGAAAAATATTGATAAATAGTAAAAGCCAATTGAAGGGCAGGAGGGAATTAACATTATTCTCTTTACATTTGTCTATGTGTCCTCAATTTCCTGGGTAAACATTTTTTTAATGTGAAAAGAAAACTCACAAAGAATTTAAAGTAGTGCTCTAGGCCCAGTACAGTGGGTCACACCTGTAATCCCAGCTCTTTGGGAGGTCAATGTGGGGAGATCACTTGAGTCCAAGAGTTTGAGAACAGCCTTGTCAACATGGTGAAACTCCACCTCCACTAAAAATACAAAAATTAGCCAGACATGGTGGTGTTCACCTATAATTACAGCTACTCAGGAGGCTGGGGCACGAGAATCACTTGAACCCACGAGACAGAGGTTGCCAAGATCGTGCCACTGCACTCCAGCCTAGGTGACAGAGTGAGACTCTGACTCAAATAAATAAATAAGCAAACAAAAAAATAAAGTAGTACTCTATAAGAAAATTGTCTCCCAGTGTATATCTGCATGTTGTGTGTGTGTACATGACATCTTAGAATAACAAATACTAAATGACACACTTTTGTAATACATTAACCATGCATTTCTTTTTTTTTAAACAAATGGTTTTCTATTATTTATTACATCGTTGAACATATTTAGCAAAATATGTATTCCCAAGTTTTGTTTTGTTTTTTAACTTTCATTTTAGGTTCAGGGATACATGTGCAGGTTTATTATATAGGTAAGCTCATGTCATGGGAGTTTGTTGTACAGATTATTTTATCACCCAGATACTAAGCCTAGGACTCAGTAGTTATTTTTTTCTGATCCTCTTCATCTTCCCACCCTCCATCCTCAAGTAGCCCCCAGCGTCTGTTCTTCCCCTTTGTGTCCATGTGTTCTCATCATCTAGCTCCTACTTATAAGTGAGAACACGCATACATCCAAGTTTTAGCACTTCAGATTAAGTATTGGGTTTTACATTTTCATAAGAAAAAGCAGTAGCAACATATAAGGAATTCAAGTAACAAATCATATTGTACCTGAGAGATTAGATCAAATTTATATGACTAAAAATTGATGACCTCTATAGCTAATAAATATGCATGCAGTATGATGTAAAGTTTATCATATTTATCAAAATGTCAGCCATATTGGAGACTATAATGTTTAATATTACTATATTTTAAGTCTTGAGTACCATCAAGTTGGAAAATATTTATAAACAGGACACAAAAAGCACTAACCATAAAAGAAAAAATATCAGCAAATTAGGCTTCATTGAAATCAAGAACACTTTTTCAAAAGACACTATTAAAAAAAAGGAAAGTAAGTCACAAGCTATAAGATGTTTTAAGTAGAAAGATCTGACAAAGAACTCATATTTAAGAAAATAAGAATTGCAACATATCAGTAAGATAAGACAAATTCCCCATTTAAAAAATTGGCAAAAAGTCTTGAAACAGGCAGGCAGTTCACAAAAGAGGATATCCAGACAGCAAAACAAATGGGAACAACAATAAAATATATGCAAAGGTATTTAAAATCTTTATTCTTCAGAAAACTGCAAAATAATTCACATGAGATTATCACTATATAACTGTATCAGATAGATATAGATATCACCAGAATGACTAACCTGCAAAAGATAGACATTACGAAGTTTTGGTGAAGACAAGAAGCAATGGGAACTTTTATACAAGCTGCTGAGAGTATGGATTAGTATAACAAGCACTTTGGAAAACTTTCTGGCAATATCTACTAGGGCAACAGAAATCTCTTCTATGATCCAATAATACACCCTTAGGTATATATCCAAGAAAAAGGAGTGCATATATTCACCAAAAGACATGTGTGAGAATGTTCAAAGAAGCTTTAATCATGATAGCAAAACCTGGAAAAACTCAAATATTCACCAATGGGCAAATGGATAAATAAATCATGGCATAAGCATACAATGGAATGAATACTATACAGGAATAAAAAGGGACAAATTACATGCAAAAACACAGATGATCTCACAGGTACGAAGTTATGGAAATACATCTTGCTAGAAACATTTTATATCTTGCTCTGGGTGGTGGTTATGTGGATATATACACATGTAAAATTCATCAAACTATACACTTCAGATTTTTGCATTATAATGAATGTGTATCAATATAAAGTTTGAAAAACTCTGAGGGACATTAATCAAAGCTACACTAATTAAGTTACTTGAACAGGTCCGGCCTTTTGACACAGCTGAGACATCTGAAAATGCGCTTCAACTTCACAGGAGAGATTATTCCAGATGGGTAAGGAATGGAGGGTGGGGAGGAATGGCATGTTTTCGGCACCATCATGAATGGCTGCTAGCATAACAACAGCCTTCTATGAAAATGTCCGTTAGTATGGACCTAGAAGCAAAAGGCATGATCCATGCTAGTGGAAATGCTATTTGGTGCTCTACTACTTTCAGATTGGCCCAGTGAGTTTCCTGAAGTGACCTCAAAAGAAGGAGCATGTCTTAATCTGTTTAGGCTGCTGTAACAAAAATACCATAGACTGTATGATTTATAAACAACAGGTATTTATTGCTGACAGTTCTGGAAGCTGGGAAATCCAGCATCAAGTCACCAGCAGATTCAGTGTTTGGTGAAAGCTCACTTCCTGGTTCAGATAGTCATCTTCTTGTTGCAACTTCACATAGCAAAAATCACAAGTGAGTTCCCTGGGATCTCTTTAGTAAGGGAATAGGGGCACTAATCCCATTGGCTCCATCTTCATGACCTAATCACTTCCCGAAGTCCTCACCTCCAAATACCATCACACTGGGGAATCCGTTTCAATATCTGAATTTGCTGGGGCGGGGACAGTGAGAGGGGGACACAAACATTCAGTCTACTACTGCAGAGCGTAAGGATTCTCAAAGGGTTATTAGAGGCGAGCTGATCCCTGAACACAGGATCCCCAAATCTGGCACATCATCAAATTATCTAGGGAGCTGCTGGAGAAACACAGATTCTCAAACCCCATTTGTTATGGGTTGGATTGTGTCCCCTCAGAATTTACATGTTGAAATTTCAACACCAGAATCTCTTATTTAGAAGATTACATTAATATAAGGTCATTAAGGTGAGCACTAATCCAATGTGACTAGTATCCTTATAAAATGGAGAATCTGGTTAAAGAGACATGCACACAGGGAGACTGCTACGTGAAAACGAGGGCATAGGTAAGAGTGAGGCCTCTACAAGCCAAGGAATGCCAGAGATTCCCAGGAAACTACCAGAAGCTAGGAAGAAGTAGGGAATAGATTCTCTCTCAGCCCTCCGAGTCCTGCTGACAGCCTTCATCTTGGATTCCCAGCCTCCAGAGCTTGAAACAACAAATTTCACAAAGCAACCCAGCTTGTGATACTTTGTTACAGCAGCCTGGGAAAACTAATACACCACTCCCAGAAATTCCATTCATTAGAACTGGGTTGTATCAGGATTCTGAATCTTATAAAACTTTCTAGGTGATTGCTCATAATTGGGCAAATTTGAATCCACTGTGATCTGATGTATGCTGCATTCAAATAGGTCCAGTAGTTAAAAAGATTTTTTTTTTTTTAATCCAGTAACATCTTCCATTTCCTTAGATGCCAACACTCAAGGATTCTTACAAGTTCTCCCACTCCAGCAGTTTTGGGATACCCAGCTCTCTCCATAACAGGTTCAACCTATGTGAGCCTCAGTCACTATGGGGCCTTGAAACTGATTTTATTTTTTATTTTTTTCCTAATCATAAGCCAAATAAGTAATCCAATGAATCTGAGTTGGTAAGAATTTTTTGTGTTTGAATTGCTGCATGTGAGGAAAAAAGAGAAAGCCAACCTAAAAATCTTCAACTTACAGCACAAAAGCCGTAGGCTACATTGTTTTCCTCATTTTAACTTTCCTGCTTCCTGGAGATTCTGTGTCACAAAAATGACTTCTCTTATTTATTCTTAAATAAGAGTAGTGTAGAGACTTCCATCAGAGAGGGCTGAGTTGAAAACGTGTTGGGTATTTCATCACAGGGCTGAGAATCTGAATCTGCTAACAGGCGGTTTTCCAGTTCATTGGCACAGGCACAAGCAAAAGCAGCACATTCATTTTGTGCAATTTGCTTTACCTTCCCACATGGAGTTGGTGCATGTAAAAGGCTGTTAAGTACTAAATTATTCCTTATCAAATCACCATCATCTGGAGTCATGATCAACACTAATTAAATTACTTTCGTTGAACACGGCTCCAGCCTGCTGCCGAGGCTGCTAGGTACCTTTCATTCCTCTTGCAGTACCATCCTTGCTGGGTCTGGAACAGAGTTACAGGCATCTGCATTGTTTGTGGTTTTAATTAAAGTGAATCTTTCCTTCTTCAAGTGTACCAAATCAAGTGAGTTAACTCCTTCATTTCATTTGCAAAGTGGTGGTTCAAAATGATATTATATTTTTTATCCCTGACTTCAGACAGTTCAGATAATTTATCTAGAAAATCTGCAGTCTTCCTCTGGCATTCTTCAGACACATTTTCCATGGAAACTTTTATGATCCACAACTCCTCCGGACAATCAAATTTTTGGGAGGAAAGGCAGAAAGAACGCTCAAGAGATGTGTCTTGCATTTTTTCTTTGATGGAAGCTTGACCTTTAAAACCACATCTTAAGGCTGACTAATGATCACTTGAGTTCTTCTAATGGTTAAATTTAAGAGCCCCAAAATACCAAGACTTTAAAAAATGTACTTCCAAAATAAACTTAACTACTTCTTCATTCGGAAGTTTACTTGGGGTTATGGTATTCCTCATGAAGTTTTTGCTTAATTAGTAACTGTTTTCATTTTAGAACTATGAACTATGACACATCATTGCTTTCAATTTTTTCTACCTATATTTTAGAAAGAGGGCACAATCTTGTCATTATTATTTTACCAGAGCATAGAAATGCCCTTAGCTTTCTAAGAGCAACAATGCTGGTATACAACTACATCTTTGGTTGTGGGTAGATACATAATGTAAAATCACATTTGAACACTTGAAATATAAGTGGAGAATATGCATTTATTTACTTCTTTTATTTATTCATTCATTCATTTATTTTGAGATGGAGTCTCGCTCTGTCTCCCAGACTGGAGTGCAGTGGCACGATCTCAACTCACCACAACCTCTGACTCGCGGGTTCAAGTGATTCTCCTACCTCAGCCTCCCAAGTAGCTGGGATTACAGGTGTGTGCCACCATGCTCAGCTAATTTTTTTGTATTTTTAATAAAGACGGGGTTTCACCATGTTGGCCAGGCTGGTCTCAAACTCCTGACCACTTCGGGCTCCCAAAGTGCTGGGATTATAGGCATGAGCCACCACACCTGGCTGAGAATATGAACTTAAAATTTGCTCATAGGAGAATAATTTCCCAAACAATCATAACATCGGGGCATTATTTGTATCCTTACATTGAAAACAGATAATGTTTGTTACAACTGACTGGTTAATGTAAATCCAGAGAATGAACAATGAAATCTATGATTCATGTATGTTTTTGTTTTTATTTTTACAATGAAGACGATGTCTTATAAATTTAACAAAGATAATATGTTTAACTTAAGTGTTGACTTAACAAACTCTGATTGAGTTTGTAATCCTAATAGAAAACACTAATTGTAATCCTAATAGAAAACATTAACTATACAAAACAAAACAAAAAAAAAACACTCAAACACATAATATTTAACTATTTTCAAAGAATTGTCCCATACTCTATTTGATTCTCATCATTTAAGACAAGAACATATACAATCATTCCCATGTAACAGATCTTTTTAAAAGGTACAAAGAAGCTAAGACCATGTCTGACTAAAGATCTAACACTAAATCATAGCACATTAAGAATTAGAGCCCTGGCCAGGCACGGTGGCTCACGCTTGTAATCCCAACACTTTGGGAAGCCGAGGAGGGCAGATCACGAAGTCAGGATATCGAGACCATCCTGGCTAACACAGTGAAACTCCATCTCTACTAAAAACACAAAAAATTAGCTGGGCGCGATGGCGGGCACCTGTAGTCCCAGCTACTCAGGAGGCTGAGGCAGGAGAATGGCATGAACCCAGGAGGCGGAGCTTGCAGTGAGCTGCGCCACTGCACTTCCAGGCTGAGTGACAGAGGAGACTCTGACTCAAAATAAGTAAATAAATAAATAAATTAGAGTCCTGGGCTCAATCTTAAGATTGTAACTGTTGAACTCTTGAGTGTATAATTCAAATTTATTTATACACACACACTCATTATTTCCTTCATGCATGAGCACTACTATCACATTATACGAGATTTTTATTCATTCATTTCTTCAACAACTAATTCATTAATTCATTCGTTAATTCATCTACCATGCCCCAGACACTATGGCAGGTCCTGAGAGGGTGAAGGAATGCGGAGCTATGGAATGAAGATAAATAGTAAGACACAGTCCTTATTATCAAGAGCTCATAGAAGTCCAATTAGATCTTTATTTGGTGTTTTAAAAATTCCCTAATAAAAATATTAAGCAGTATTCTTTAAGTATGACTAATTCACGTGTGTCTGATACATGTATCTGTATGTATGACCTTACTACTATATTCTTGGCATTTGTATCCAAATAAAAACGCTTCTCAAGAGTATTCATGTTTGCTTTTATGCAATCTGCCTTCTTTCAATTTATTACTGTGACCAAAGGCATTTAAAAATTCACACCACTCATATTCCACTGAAGGAAGAATGTTGCTATTCAACATTTGAAGCTTCCCCTATACTCTGATAGCCAAAATGTCACAATGATGGAAAGGTCTCCTTCTATATGTGGACAGCGAAAGTAAATACAGTGATAAGTTGTCTTGGCTCTGACCTTTCACTCTGCTTTCCTCCCAACTCTTGTCATAAGAGTGAAATAGGGTAGCAGTTTCTGTGAGTAGCAAACAATTACCCTGGGAAGAAAAACACATCACATTTTTAATTCTTCTCTAAACAGAAATAAAATCTATAGTTTTGGAGGAAGAGCCTTGAAGACAGTCTCTTTATTTTGAGGTTGCGATTTCTGGTCTGTTCAAAAATTATGTTTTAGAATAGTCTTCTGTATGCTGTTCTAGAACAGAGGTTGGCAAATTACAGCCCATGGGCCAAATCCGGCCTTCCACCTGTTTTTGTAAATGAAGCGTTAGTAGAACACTCTCCCACCCATTCATTTCGGTCTAGTCTAGGGCTACTTTGAGCTACAATGGCCAAATGGAGTAGTTGTAACAGAAACCATATGACCCACAAAGCCCGAAATATTTACCATCTGACTCTTTACAGAAAAAAGTTTGCTGATTCCTGTTCCAGAATATAGTCTACAATAAAAAAGGAGAAGGAAAATACTAAAGTGGCTGGATGGAAAGTGACACCTGCTAGTGAGAGAGACAGCTCAACTAGTCAACAAAGGATACTTAATTTTAATCTCTTAACTCTTGGTTTACTCTGACTCTCAAAACCAAAAATGTGGAGCCTTGTGTAGCCAATTTTACAGCAATATACACAAACTAGCTGATGAAAAAAATGACACAAAATTGAGACTAAAAATCTACAAATTTATGTGCTTTGAGAAATTTCAAGGCATTTACTTAGATCAGGGTGATGATGTATAACATGGAGAATTTTTTGCACCTGTCTAAAAAATGTAACTGAAAAAGTCAAAACAAATCATAGTGTGGATACTAAAGTGCTTGTAAAAAAAATTTTCGCTTGGCTACAGCAGTGATTAAAAAAAAAAAAAAAAAAAAAAAAAACTCTGTAAAAGGGAGGGGGGAAGTAAATGGTATACATAAATTAGATTATTTAAGACCAGATACAAGCATGGCATGAAAAATGCACACAGCCTTTTATACAAATATATGTAGTTAGGAATACACTCAGTAGATGAAAAGCATTCACTTTAAGTTAATATGACTTCAATTTCAGGTAATAAATGGATCGCAATGACCTCAATTAGTGCTCAGTTAAATTCCAGAAGCAAAGGCGAAGGCTTGAGTATAAATAAAGACAATGGTGTCACATGCTTTGTGAATCCATCTTCCAAGACACACAGAAGCACAAGGCACTTTCAGCTGCATCTGAGGCTCTCAAAGATTCTTTCTAGTACATTTACCTCTTCCAAGTCCTCCCCACCCCCACTGTGTACATATACCACTCACACATACACACACCAATATCCATTACTAAAGGGCCTAATCTCAGCCATCAGCAGAGTGCCTTTATGGGGCCATTAAACCATTTCTCTTGTTTACAGTGCCTGAAGAAAGATGTGAATTATGTCTGTGACAAAACAAGCGATAACATTTCTAAACTGCAATCAAAATGCAAACTGAAACACATTTAAGGACAGAGATCCTGATTCGAGTTTTCATGATTTTCCATTATTTGCAGCATCTGGAAATCCATTCACCTATAATATTTCCGAGACACGAATTTAGACCATAGCACAGCAAGTTGATATGAGTTTTTTTCTTAAATAATATTCTTTAAGGAGAGCAACCATTAAAAAAAAAATGCCACCAAGCTTTAAAAGAGTACTGTCAGTCTGCAGAGATCAGATACCCAGTTTGCTCCTGGAAGTTACTTTGGCAACACAGGGGAAAAGTAATGTGAACTCTCCTCCCTTTTTAGGAACATCAGGGTTTTTAAATTGAAGCAGACATTAGATATGATTAAGTTTTCAAGATTGAGCCAATGTTTGTTTTAGCTTTAGAGACCGCTGTACTAAGGGAATCATAAGTGGAAGCCCAATGTGTAAAAGAGGTAAGAGTGGAGCTACCTTTATGGGGGAAGGCAAGCAGTCATCAATATGCCCCCACCTTGCTTCTTGAAGTAGATCCTTAGCATGTGCAAGGATCTTCTTGGGCAGTTCAAAAACCAGTGCTGAGTCTCAGAACTCATTTCACAGAAGGAAGCATCAAACTTTTTTGAGTGTGTATGTATGAGAGAGAGAGAGATCCCAAACTCCTATCAGTAACAGTAACTTCACACTCTCTCGCAGGGATCCCTGAGTAGTCTTGCCAGGGTGTACCTAAATGAAGGAGATACAGTTTGAAAAAGTCCTGGAAGGGATCAGGTATCTATAGACTTGGAAACTAGTGCTGAGGACAGAGCTGAAATCGGATGCCAGGATTCCTCACTCTACATATTGGGGACCTTTGGATGAATGCTGCAACCTCACAAGGCAGCTGTTTCTCAAAAGCAGACTTAAAAATTCAACTGTCTCTACATTGCATAATACCATAACATCTTAATAGAAGAGAATGGATAAGTATTCTGGATTGGGGTCCATCTTTCATCTTTTCCAAAAGTAGTGGGGATACCAAGATGTGGCCAAGTCTCACTTCCAGAAGGTCACTTTCCCCCAGCCCTGATGATCTAAATCAGAGGTTGCCAATATTTCTTTCTTTCAGAGTGGTTGCAAATAACTTCAAGTAACTGTGATTATTTAAAAATCAGCTTCAAAATCTTCTTCTGGTTTAAAAATCCAAACTGCTGACCTCTCTAGGAACACACACACACACACACACACACACACACACACACACACACACACACAATATCCAGCAACACTGGGTCCACTTTCCTGCTTGAAAAACATGTCAGGAGTTGGCTGAGCCACTGTCAGCTGCCCCTTTGGCCAGGACCTGTGCTTTCCTATATGCCACAGTCCCCACAGTCCCCGCCACCCCATTCCCTACACCACTTGTGCTAAGTTCACTTCACTCACTTATCTGCCTGCCTACCCCCTATTTAACACACAGATAAGAAATCATCATTTTTACAAGTAAATGTGCATGTGCATGTTCTCTTTCTCTCGCTCTCTCTCTCTCTCACACACACACAAAACATCATCTCTAATTAGCAAAAATAAATATTATAAAACTCATGTTACACCCATGGATTAAATACTCAAGTACCTACTTTCAGGCAATAAGACATAGTGGCAAAGCTAGCAGGCACTTAAATCTGCCTAGTTCTAAATCTTGCCACTGTCACTTATTAACTACAAGACTGGGCCATCCACTTAACCTCTCTGTACTTCGATTTTCTCATCTATAAAATGGGATAATAACAGCACTTGCCTCATAAAGTTGCTGATAGGACTAAGGGAGCCACTACATAAAAAGTGTATATTGAGTCCTTAGTGACGTTAGTTGTTGGTGTTATTATTCAAACCCAGAATCATCAAGTGTTACAGCCAAAAGAGAAAATGTAGATGATCCAGTCACATAAAAGCTGACTGGTTACGAACACGGAGACTAAATCTTGGCTTTGCCACTTACTAAACGAAGGACCTCTGGTGAGCTAGGTAACCTTTGTGTCACTGAGTTTCCCCTTTTGTAATATCAAATATTGTAATATCAAAATTATTAATTATAATATCAAATATTGTAATGTCACAAATCCCACAGAACTTCCTCATGGGATTTGTGTAAGAATTTAATGAGGTAACACATATGAGAACTTAATAGTACCTGACATGTGGCAAGTACTCAGTAAATGTTTGTTACTACTAGTATTAGTCCAACCACTTCCTTATACAAAAGACAAACAGAGTCAAGGATGTACATTGACTTGTAGAAACAGAGCTTCAAGTCATCAGATGTTACTTCACTGCTTTTTCTATTTAATCTTGTTTCCAATTTCTCTATCAGTCAACTACACACTAAGAGCAAAAATACATAAATAAACATGGAAAAAGTCAATTTGGACAAGGTATCCTGACAGAAGGAAAAGCAAAAGGTGTGGCCTGGTAGAAAGAACACTGGATTAGGAGTTAAGTAATCTCTACTCAGCTCCTAGCCCAGCTAGCTGCATAATCATGGACTAACTGTGCAACCTCCCTGGGCTTCTATTCCTAATCTGCAAACTAAAGCCATTAGGCCAAGTCATCTTTTTTATAGCTCTAAAATGTAGTGCCTGTGTGTAAGTGCTTGCTTACTTACTGATGTAAAAGAGAAAAGGAAAATGGCAAAGGTCTGATACAAGAATTGCACGGGCATAACATTCTAAAGTCATTTACTAATAAGGGCACAGAACTCTACAAGCCTCAATAATAACTGAGGGCATTTGCTGCATTTTAGCAAAGGGTGGCAACCAACATTCATAATGACAACCCTTAATCATCATGAAAAAGCAAAATTGGGTATAAGCACTATATTTAAGAAGGGAAGGAGGGTACATAATGCACATTAGAAAGAGGTACATGCAATATGGTTAACATTTTAAAACACTTGATGCTTTAAAATTTGACTACAGGGACCCCCCCCCCAACTTTTTAGTAGGAAATGTGGGAAAGTAAGAAGTTATTATATTAATTTTAAAAAGGCAGAATAGAAAGACAAAGTTAGATTCCTAATTTTAAAAGCATCACAAGCATCATTAATTGAAAAATAAAGAGACCAAATGCAGAATATGTTGATTCATTCCTCTAAATTTTAAAGCCTAAACTTAATATAATGGTACTTCAGCAGTAGTGGTACTAAATGATCCTCGTCTTCACAGTCTAATTGCCAGGAGAAAGTGCCCTGGGAGGAAACTGGTTCTTCCATCTGGAAAAAGGATAAGAACAGGGAAAGGAAGGCCTAATGTATGAACAATCCAAATCTAATCAGTTTTGCATTTTGCACTGGCTTCAAATCAGATCTTCCTACCCCTACTGGTCCAGTAGATGGAAAGCAGCACGACACTATTTTTTTGGAAACAAATTCTGTACAGGGAGCCCAAACATACAGTACTTCATATCCAACTGGCAGGAATAAAACCTGAACAAGCTGCAGCTATTTGAGAAACAGATCTAATAAATTGAAATGAAATGCCTGAATCAAGATACCCATCCAAATCCACACCTCTCAAAATTTGCTATACTTAATAAATTACCTAATTATGACCTTTATGAATATTGAAAACACCTCTTCTACAGAAATTGTCCCACTTTGCTGTAATAGGGACACTCTTTAAGCCCTGCACATCTCCAAAAATAAAAATCTCTTCTCTGCCTAGTAATTCCGTAATTTTTTTCAAAGAATGGACAATACGTATTTAGAAGAGACTGGGAAGTGTTTGTTATTATTCATAGCTGAGTAGGGGCTGGAAGATCCCAACACTTCCTGGTGTTTCTCAGGCCAGGATGAAGTACTGAGGAATGCTATGGCAGATGGGCCTGCAGAATGTGCAGACACCAAAGGTGCTTTGTCCTGGCTACTGAGTGACTATGAAGTCAGGTTCTTACCACAAGAACATGAAAAAAAAGAAAAGAAAAAAAAAAAAAAGGTGGGCTTCCTTCTACCCTGCATCCCCTACACCTCCACCAGGATGCCAGAACAGATTCCATAGTGCTATCCTCTGTAGGCAATCTGTGTAGATCTCTAACAAATAGTTTAGAACAAAGTGGTAAATATATTCCTTGAAATCCAGTGCTACAAAAAAGAAAGCAGATCATAACAGACAATAGTCGATGAAGATGTAGCATCTAAAGATAACTTATTCAGAAATAAATGATAAATGTGATCTTTAATTTTCCTTTTTTATTAAATCACAAACACAGGAGCTCACCTTAAGATTTTACATTAGTTATTTTATCTATGCACCATAGTAACATACGAAACAAAATTAAGATAATACTGCATTGCCATGGAAGACTACAAAATACTAATATGCCTGTCATCACTTTGAAATGATAATTACTAAAAAGGCATTTCTAAGGTTTGTAAGTTTTATACACTAAGAACAAGTAGTCAAATAAGTATGTTAGCATGAAATAAAATAAAATCATTTTCTCCAGCAGTATTTTAAAGGCAATAAAATAAGTAATTAGTGATGCAAATACTTGTTTAATGAATTTATTACTGTGGTCTTCAGAACTAGAGCAGTATAATTCTAAATTTAGAATTCATCTCACATGGATTAGCATGATCTAAACAATTCTTCAAATAAGCCCAGAGGTAAGAGCAATGGTACATGGCTTACAAAGTGGGGAAGACCACCACCAAGACAACTAAAACTCCACATCTATACACCACATTCATGAATCTATGGAAACACTATTATTGTTCCATTCTTCAAATGTTTGTGCAGTACCTGTTTTAATATTTAGCTCCTGGAAAGGATCTTTCAATTTCAGTTTGGTGATCCTATATTGCTTAAAAAAATTTATTGTCTTTTGAGTTATTGAATCCTCACTTTTGATACATCATTTCACTTATTTTTCTTCCAGTCTGTATATAAAAAGAGTCTGTAGTTTGAACGGTCGCAAACTGACTATTTTAGCACCAAAGTGGCATGCTGGATAAGTAGGAAACAACCCTCAATGGTTGAAGTACACCTGCAGCATTCTTATGTCACCCTACTGAAGACAAGATTGAGATCAATTCAGACATCACTCACTAGTCACTTGGCTCCTTGTTCAAAACAACCCCATTGGTAGACAATCAAAGCTGAAAATATGTTCTGAATACCAGAGCTAGGAAAGTTTGCCCAAAAAAAGAAAGCCAGCTGGCTAGGGCCAAAAAAAGTACCTTTCAGTAAATGCCAATAAAACTTTACAAGCTGCCAAAATAACAAAGATAGAGTAATTACAAAGGAAACTTCACAATTTTCCTGACAATAAACACCTTCTTAAAACAAATTTTTTCTGTCACCTGGCCTCAATTGTTACAGCTGTTAATACTGACTGGGGTAAATCTTGCAAAAACATTTCATTTGAACCAACTACTAATTTGGCACAACATTTTTATAATTTTTATCCCAAAATAAATTTGGAAAATGTTCTTTAAAAATCCCTTCTAATATTTAATTCAATGTATATTAAAGGAGTTTCCATGAGGAACCGCCACTCTGACAGAAAAGCTTCTACCCAAAGTATTTCACCCAACTTGAAAAAATTTCATTTAATTCTATAAGATTAAGAATCCACCCCCTCAAAAAAAAGGGAGCTATATGACATACAAAAGTAAAGGCTGTGATTGGGTAGGGCCACTTTTTTTTTTAAGCGTCAAGTCCTTTTTTAATTTCTTAACAATAAAATAAATATTAACTTAAAGACATTTACAGCACAAGAGCTACATCAGAATAATGAACTATAAGAGTCTCTGCTGACGCAAACCGAGCCATTGCCAATAAAACAAGGAGCAAACAAGCCAAATGCTGACAAGGAAAGCCAAGCAAGAAAGCCTTGGATAGACTTAACCATGGCCATGAAAAACACACTGAGGAGACACTGTGTAAGAGACCTATGTAAGAAATTAATTTGAATACCTCTTTAAATACTTTGCAAGTATTGTAGGAACTAAATGTATTGGATCAGTGAATGCACAGATCACATTTCCATACCTAAAGGATATAATCCCAAGAAAATTATTATTGGAATGAAGAATTTTTGAATTATATTAGCATATTATGAGTAATTTTTGTGATTTCTTAACACACTCATTTTTTTCTGCAAGAACATATCTCTAATTTCTCATCGGGATCCATTTGGGAGTTCTGAATCACACATGAACCAAGCCAAATTACAGTATTTCATAAGGAGTTTAAGAGATTACTCTTGTCCACCTGCACAGTCTTTAAAATGAACAGTTACTGAGAAGTGCTGTAATCATAGATACGCAGCTTGTTAAAACTGATTTCAATACCAATACCCTGCATGCAGTTTATACTAAGACATATTTATACAAAGTCACAATTACATTTGACTTAGTTGATATGATCTAGTGATAAAGAAATATTACAATAGCTGAAAATATAAAATCAAGTACTATACAACTATTCTTCAATTACATACACTTGTCACCTAAGAAATGTTTTTAATTTTCACCCTATTTATAATAATCCACAAGAGCTTCTTAAATGTTCCTTAAATTCTTGTTACACTTTATAGAGTTGTTCATGTAACCTCCCAGCTGCTAGTTCAAAGGATTTTTGTTTCTTTTTTATCGGCTCTAGAGTCTCCCTATTACACTATTCCAGGAGTGTACCCTTAAGGCTATATTATAGGAAAGAACTCCATATAATAAGATCATTGCCATCCTTCAGGAACCAAGCCTTGTCTGATGGGAACCAAGATAGTTCACCTGTTACTAAATTTGCCTTCATAGCAATAGTGTCATGGCAACATTCCAATATATATTTTTTACTTTGACTTGCTAACTGCAAATAAGGGGAAATTAGATTACCACATTAAGCATAAAGTGTAGAGCATAACTAGGTAGCGGTGGTGTACAGGTGTTATTGGAAATAGAAAATCTCAGCATGGAAGCAATAATACTTCAACATTACAAATCTTTTTACTTCTATCTTGGGCAGAGCATTTTGTAGTAACATCAAAATACATATCAAATCATACTAATCCTTGCACAATGCAAGTCTTTATGTTATACATAATATGCAATATACAGAGGCACTACATAGGAAATAAACTGCATTTGATTTTATTGTCACATAAATTTCATTTAAGTAAATATCAGTTACTAATTTCTGTGGATCAATGAAATTTTTAAAAGACTCCAAGGAAAATAGCAAAATGTCAAAAAAATTAAGATGTGATTATTAAGGTGGATCTCTATTATTAAATGAGGAGGTATATCCAAATACTCAAGTGTTCTAATGTTTAACTGCCTGTTTTTAAAACATCAAACTATATTTACTGCTACGTAAACCTAAGGCACCTATTTAAATGTAACCTTTTGAGATGCTTAGATGGTGGCACCAAGCCCATTTGAATGAACAGGTATTACAAAGTTTGCTCTAGATCACAGATCAATTATAGGGATAATCAGTTTTCTATAACTTGGTGATCAAAGAGGACGGTAAACAATGACAGCAAACAGCATTGGTTGTCTACCAACACAATACAATGGTGGAAACTTGCACATGGAATGAATTTTTTAGTATTTCTGTCTTATTTTATTTTCTGCATTATAATCTAATTCTTTAAAATACTGAGCTCTGCCAAAGCGTCTGCTGTAACTCCAGGTGGAAGGTGCATCAAATACTGTAGCCAGCTGATATATTCAGCAGCTTATATTAGCACTTAAACACACAAAGAAGATTTATACAGCACTCCTTTGTAATTGATAGTTCCAAGAAACTAGAAAAGTATGAAGATGAAAGCGTGCTCTGCTCTCCTTCCAAGTGTGCAAAGAGAAAAGATGAGCTTTGGAGAAACACATGGATACCACCTGCAAAACAATCCTATGATCACAACCATGATAGGCCTGGTTTGCATTCTCCTCCTCACGCCTTTGAAGTAAATAGAAGCTTTGTAAATTGAGGGTGTGCATAGGGATAAAAGTTAATTCAGATAAAGCCTGATTCTCCTCTTCCCATACAGGGCATGCATAAATTCTTAGCCAGTGACTATTTCTTTGAATTACTACATTAGATTCCACTGACATAAAATATCTGGTATATATGTATTATTTAGCATGTATTTGTTTTAAATATGGTTAAGTAGAAGTGTGCCTATATGCTAAAATCCATTTACAAAAAGACATTATACTCCTTTGCTTTTTTCTTTCCACTTTCTCCTCCCCAATAACATGACATTTTCATCCTCAGAAATTTCCAGGTTGGGCCCATTTGTTGTTCTTCAGATAAAAGTTGGAATACATCTGACTTTTGCTAACCCACAAAATGACCTATCAAACTTCATTTCCATTACTATCCAGTGTGTATGCCTATATTCAAACACTGCTACCATTCTCTCTGATAGACAGAAAATGCTCATTCTTACTTCAGAACAATTAATACCTGGTCTTCTCCCGACTTAATAGGCCCTCCCTTCATCACTGGGTAAATCATGCAAATCTTGAGAAGCCCAGTTGATGTGTGGTAAGCACAGATATATTAAAAATCAGGTGCCAAGGAAGATCGTTCCAGTTCTGTCACTACTTGGGTACTGTTTGTCACTTTGAGCAAATTGTTTTGCTCCCGACAATCTTAGTTTTGGCACACAGCTCTATCTAGGAGACAGTGTAGCATCATGGTTAACAGTATAAACTCTGGAGCCAGATCTACAACTTGGTTGCTGTGTGACACAGTACAATCCACCTAACTACTCTGTGCCTTGATTTTCTCACCAAAAGAAGGAGATAATAATAGTTTCTACTAAATAAGGATGCTATGAAGACTGGCTGCATTAAGATATTTACAAAGTGTTTAGAAGAGGAATTAACACATAGTGAGCATTATACAAGTATTAGCTATTATCCAACAAATACAGAGACACGGGGTGAATAATCTCTAGGTTCCTGTCATTTCTAATATTTCTCGTTCTATTGTAGGTCAGGCTTCATTTTCTTCATGAGGTCTTTCTCAAGTACTCCAATCTGTGTTGATCTTACTTAAAAAAAAATCTATAGAATTTAGTGTCTGTAAGGACCGTTCATTTAATTTGTAGTCAGGTAGTATTTTTTAAATTGTTAATACAATAATAGTATTAATATTAATAACTATGAGTGATCTATTTTATCCTCCTTACACATCTGTAGTATCCTCACTCTTCAAAGTCCCTTTGAAAGATGAGGAAGTACTAAGAGATTAATTGACATACCAAGGTTACCCAGCTATCAATAGGAAGTAGTAGATGGAGCACTGAGCCTAACTAGTAGGACTCCAAAGGCTGCACTCTTAGGTGCTATTTTAACTTCCCACTCACTGTACCTTAAGTAGTCCCAGCATATGCTTCCCCTTCTTCCATACTTCACAGTATGCTTTTACAAGGCAGGAATCATGTTTTTTAAAATATTTTTATGCATAAGAATTGTATCCCATATAAATAGATACTTAAGTACCTATCTATCTTTATCCTGGCATGATAACTATGCAAGTAATTCACACAATGTCTAAAATGGAATGAGTCTCAAAACGATTGCTTAAAAATGGTTTGTTCTGGCTAGCCACAGTGGCTCACAACTGTAATCCCAGAACTTTGCAAGGCCGAGGTAGGTGGATCATTTGAGGTCAGGAGTTTGAGACCAGCCTGGCCAACATGGTGAAACCCCGTCTCTACTAAAATTACGAAAAGTAGCCAGAGTGGTGGCACATGCCTGTAGTCCCAGCTACTCGGGAGGCTGAGGCAGGAGAAAGACTGGAATCTGGGAGGCAGAGGTTGCAGTGAGCCAAGATAATACCACTGACCTCCAACCTGGGCAACAGAGTGAGACTCTATCTCAAAAAAGGAAAAAAAAAAAGATTTATTCCCTGGAACCTTTTTTTTTTTTTAATTGGGAGCCATACATAGATTATTTATCTTTCTTAAGTTAAATACATAGAGTACTGTGCATAGACAACCTGACACATAAAATAAAGATCCGAGTCTTCCACAGATCTGTCATGTATTTGCTGCTACATCTACAGTACTTCTTTTTGAGTTGTTAGTGGAGGACAATGGAAAGGAAGATGGTGTTCACCTCTTAGAGAACAATGTATAATGAATAATTACATCTATCTAGGGAAGATATGCTACCAGTATGTGGCAGCAGTAATGACATCACAAACCAACTCTTTCATGGCTAAATTAATCAAATGCAATCATCTTACATTCTTTTAACTATATTATCAACATTGCTATTCTGAATCTTCATTACTGTTATCTGCCCTCAAAACAGTACATAAATTAAGTAGATATTGATACTGCCTGAATTCTACAGAGCTACTGAGTTATTCAATACTCATCTATGTGCGAAGTTCTTTATACATATTCCTCATTTAATCATTACATTCACCCATTTATTTTCCCCTTTAACTTACACAGCTTAAAGAAGTGAATTAATTAGTTCAAAATCACAAAAATGGCAAATTATAAAACTAATATTTAAACCTAGACATGCTGTACTCCAAAGCTCACATGTTGCCGTGTGAGCTTTTAGCTACTTCAAGATTTTACCTCAGTGCCAAATTCTCTGATGCTAGTAATTCTTTTTGGAGAGAGAAAAACTAGAATCTATTTTTCTTATACTTAGCATGCAGAATCCGATTGATGAAAATCAAATTCTAATTTGTTTTTTTGTTTTTCCTTGGGAGCTGAAAATATAATAATCTGCTATTGTATGTCAGGAGTGGTGGCTCATGCCTACAATCCCAACACTTTGTGAGGAAAGATCACTTGGGTCCACAAGTTCAAGACTGCTGGGCAACACAGCAATACTTCCTATCTACAAACAATAATAATAATTTAAAAATAGCTGGGCATGGTAGTGCTCACCGGTAGTCCCAGCTACTCAAGAGGCTGAGTTGGGAGGATCGTTTGAGTGCGGGTGGTTAAGGCTGCAGTGAGCCATGATTGCCCCACTGCACTCCAGTCTGGAAAACAGAGCAAGACCTCATCTCAAAAAAAAAAAAAAAAAAAAAAAAAAAAATCTGTTATTATGTAAGAATGATTGCACTAATATTTGTGAAATATTTTGGGTCAAAGAAGCCCAGCCATAGCCTTATAACTGATTCATTGGAAAAGCAGCTATTTTATAAGGTGATCTTTGGTCATTCACAATTTAAGCAGCCCATTAATTTTAAATGGGCTTCAAGAGGACCATTTTAAAGCTGAATACCACTTCATTGCAAATAGTGTTACAGCAAAGGTCTTGTGGATTCATCTTTATTATTTAAATAGCAATGATCATAAAATTAGCACCCTTCTAATGTAGTTCTCATCTTGATTATTGCTATTTAACTAGTGAAATTTTTTCTTCAGGCTGAGTGAACACTATAATTATTATTGCTTTGCATTGTAAAGGTTGCATCTTAATTGAAAAATCAACACTTTTTTTCCCCCTTTCAATGAATACATCAACTTTGAAATCAACAAAACATTGAGGATAGAAGCAATTTTGCTAGACCCACAAATTAGGGTGTCCTTGATTGACCAGAATTCATAACCCATAATCTTACACATAAGATGCTAACTGATCCTATAACAGGGTCTGTATTACAAGCATCAGAATGTTTCCAGCACAACACTTTTTGTTTGTGAATTCCTATGGTCAAAGTAGATTTGAACAAACAACACTTCTGAGTTTCTTCTGACAGTATCATTACAGATATGCACTGAACTACTTAGTGTGATCAACAGCAAAAGGTCAAGTTGCTACAACTATTTACAGTATGTGTGGATATAGTAGATAAAGCCCACATGTTGGTAGGTGTAGACATTATTTATGAGTATGAAGAAAAACACAATAAGGTAAGTTGATCAGAAATTAATGCACTTGTGATGTATTATGAATGGTATGTTCTGTGTATTTCATATATCTATATATTTTTGTATATACAGAACAAAAGCTTATATAGTATATTCTATGTGCCAAATATATTACTTAGATATTTCACACAAACATATACAATGTTACACACACACACATATATATACATATACACACACATATATATTTTTATATATATATTCTCATTTAGTACTGATTTAGTCACCCTAGGGAAGATAATATTTATCCCATTTTTACGCAAGAGGAAACTGAGGTACAATGATCTTAAATTGCTTGTATAAGGTCACACACCTAGTAAATAGTAGAGATTTGAACTCAAGAGGCCTAGGTCCAATGTCCTACTCTTATACAGTACATTGTACTCAGTCCCATAAATAAATCTCATTATGTTTATATCATATGGCTTTAGTGTCTTCAACATCAACACTATCAGTAGCATGAAATAATATAAAAAAGACGTATCAGACAAAATGCAAAATGTGATATTCAATTAATTTCGGCACATTAGCAAATGTTCCTGGTCTAATTATGTGTTGCCAAACACAGTCCAAACCAAAATTTAAAAATTCTCTTTTGAGAACATCCCTATTTTGTTAAGCAAACATTCAGGATTCCTGAAGCTGAAGACCTAGGTATACATAGACCTTGACCACATTCCTGCAATCCAAAGCACAAGGATAAAGATTTTCATAGAGAAATAGGGAACTTCAGGGATTGTCTACTCCACCCTTGCTTTCCATATATGTATTAGTTTGTGCATTATGTTATAAATTAGAATAATTCCATGAAGAATAAAAATCATTTTTGATAAATTTTCTATTTTTCTTTTATTGTATTACACAGGCATACAAATTTATGTATGTATGTATTACAGAAGCATATAAATTTATCCATATATGTATACATGGATATGGCAAAAACACTTATTTTATGTCTTTAATTCACTTGTATAGTCATGGCAAATCAATGAATAACAACTTTGTACATTTTACTGGAATGCATACAAGGGAAAATGTTACATGGTGAGTTTTGGTTCTGTCATTCAACACCTATGAATGTAGTTCCTTATATAGGAACCACACTAAACCTGTATGAGCTTTGTCTACTCTGTCTACATCCCAAGGTCATTGTGAGAATCAAATGAGATGTAGGATGTGAAAATGGCCTATGAAATCTAAAATGCTAAACAAATATAAATGATTAGTATTATTGCTAGTATTGTATTCATCTTTCAGTTCACAGCACCTAGCATAATGCCTGGCACTATGAATATTTATGAACACAACTTATTTTTCATTATGAAAAAAAGCTACGGTAGGAATGTAACCAACAGGACAAGCTGCATGTTACCAAAATAAAGATGCCAAATCTAAAGAGTCTAAAACTGCTATTCCCTTAATTATTATAAATAATATGAAAATAAGAGCATATTTTTCCAATTTTGTAATTACAAAATTCATGTGTATTTTACTATATTCACAACTATTGAAATTTTACATTAAGGTTTTTGAAAGCATTTTAATACCAATCTTGGCAAAAAAAAAAAAAATGTAATGCATGCACACACCTATACATATATAGAGAGAGAGAAGTTTACCGATGACTTCTCATTTTCTTAGAATTTAACAAAACTTCTAAGAAAAGAATGTTATAGTTTACATAAAATTCAGATGTTTGTATATATTAGCCTGCATATATGTACATCACACACACATAAATTCGTATGTCCATCTCTACATAAGACCAATACATAAGAGGACAGGTCTATATATTCCATAAGCACATTATCCGAACTTTCAGAAATTGCTGTGTAAGAGCCAAAAGTCTAAATTTCCACTTTGATCAATGGGACAGCTTTATCACAAAATGGGATGACTGATGTTTATTGATTAGCTGATAACTTTCTAATGCATCAGCCTTTAATCTGCAATAAAACTGTGAATGAAAATAGAGCTTTCACAAAGGAAAACAGGGGTGATTTTCCCGAAAGAATACAAGAACATGGAGATTTCAGATGGCAAAAATATCCAGAGAAACACAGCAGTGGCATCCAGCTATTTGGCTTTCCCTGCAGACCCGTGAGTTGAGACAACTACATCACCTGACATTCTGGCCCCAGTGCCAAGGACTAGGAAATCAAATCAAATCAACATAATAAGGCTGTTGTGTTCATAAGGATGGAGAAAAACAACCGCAAACAGCAGTAGAAGTTCACTTCACAGCATGACCACCATTTCAAAGGAAAAGCTGACATTACTGAGAGGTTTGCTTCAATACTACCCATACATCTTGATAGGGATGAGCCATTTTTAACCATGTTGGGTGGCCTTGATAGTATTTGGCAGAACTTTTGCTGGTAACTCTAGCTGGAAATAATTCTAAGAAAAGCATCTTATGGTTTAGGACCAAATGTCAGTGATGAAAAGTTCTGGGGGATAAATGGAGAAAGGGGTGCATATATTTTTAATCAAAATTTATCCAGAATGTTGTATTGGTTTATAGATCATGATCATACTTCATGTGAAAAATCTACATAATACTAAGCTAAGAATTATGCATAGATGCATTAACATTGATAAAGGAGACAAAACCTGGCATAAAGATACTGAATTGAATTTATTCTTACATCCAACAAATATACATTTGTGCTAGTGATGTAGCAGAATTTAAAAATACCCTTTTGAATAACAAAATGGGTGAGAAAAGTATTTCTTATTCCAGTGTCACAAATAGTGAATCTGATAAAGAAAAGAAAATCACTAATTAGTGAAAGTATCCAGGTTCATATTTTTCCTTATTTACTATTTTCCCAACACACAGCTAAGGGCATACAATCTTTGTTTTAAAATCATAAAGAGCCTGATAACCTTTTTGGATTTCAGTTTCTCATCTTTAAATTAATGGTGTTGATATCATTAATCTTTATCATCTCAAGCTGCAGTTTTGAACTTTCTATGAATATTTACTACCATAATGGGAATTCCATGATCACTAGTAATCCTCCTCCTCCTACTACTAATACCTCTGCTGCTGCTGCTACCACTACTACTGCCTCCGTTCCCAAACGGCTGTTCTTCTCCATGAGAAAAGTACGCCATGTCTGAAACACTCTGGGGCCAAAACCTGTGCATAAACAATACACAAATATACAGTGTTATCATAAACATCTCTCGAATTCTGATAAATAAGAGAAAATCTTTGAGGCAGAGAAGTGCACACACTGTAGCCTAGACAAGGACTGGAATAGTTTCTAAACACCATGTCCTCCCATCTATTTTTCTCACAGCTATTCGCTCAGATGAGTTCACAGAGTATCTTTCTTGAGACAAACCTCTATTGGAAAGTCCTCTTGGTCTCTCTTCCTCTATCATACCTTGATGAGAATAATTTTCAAAGACTATTAGCAAAACACATTCTTTGTTAGCCATGCAGATTTTTTTTTTCCAGAATAGAAACAGTTTTGAAGCTTGTATATGTAGTCTGAGTATTGGCTATCAGGGAGGAAAGATCTGCACACACTAAGCAACCATGAGCTGGGATTCTCAGCTGTGTAATTTCAGTCATTGCATGCCTTAGTTATTTGGTTATTTTATGCCCTGGGTTTCTCTTCATGTAAAACAGGAACAATAACAAGTTATTTCAGAGTATTTGTCCTAATTGAGAAATGTGTGGTGAGATAGGAGTATCTAATAATATTTATTACAGTGCCCTAATCTGATAACTGAGATTTAGCTCTAATGTTACATAAATGCAAACAGCTTTCCATTAGCCCTCAAAGAAATATAAAACAGAGGGAAACAAAAGCAGCTATTGGCATTCGTTTTCAAACAATTCAAACCACTTGTGTATGAATATGTTTTTTAAAATATAAGATTCTAAATACCCAAGAAACTACCCATTCAATTCAGTATTCAATGTGAATAACACACACAAATAGGGTATGAACCATCCTCTATAAGCCAATGAAAACAGGATTAAAATTAGGATGTATGGATTAAATTAATATGTATTGGTACACAGAAGTTGTTAATTCTGACTAAGATAATCAAGGGAAAAATAACATCTGATCTGAATCTTAAAGAACAAATATGGTCTCAATGAATAGGACAATACTCTGCATATAGTAATAATTAACATTAGAGTACACCATTTTTAAAAAGTCCAAATATATTCTTCTTAGTCTCCTATAACATGAATTTTAGCATAGGTCAACAAGGTATTAACACTGACTCTGATAGCCATCATCCACTGGGAAATCCAGTGGCCTCACCTTTGGACAGAGTACATTTTGTTAAAATAATCATAAAATTGGTTGGACGCGGTGGCTCATGCCTGTAATCCCAGCACTTTGGGAGGCAGAGGCGGGCGGATCACAGGATCAGGAGATCGAGACCACAGTGAAACCCCGTGCTACTAAAAATACAAAAAAATAATTAGCCGGGCGTGGTGGCAGGCATCTGTAATCCCAGCTACTCAGGAGGCTGAGGCAGAAGAATGGCGTGAACTCGGCAGGCGGAGCTTGCAGTGAGCCGAGATCGCAGCACTGCACTCCAGCCTGGGCGATAGAGCGAGACTCCATCCCCCCCGCAAAAAAATTAATAATAATAATAATAATAAATTAAGTCCAGGTGTGGTGGCTCACACTTGTAATCCCAGCACAGTAGGAGGCCGAGGCAGGAGGACTGCTTGGTCTCAGGAGTTCGAGACGAGCATGGGCAACATGGCGAAACCCCATCTCTACAAAAAAATACAAAAATTATCTAGGGAGGGCGGTGCACGCCTATGGTCTCAGGCTGAGGCAGGAGGGTCACTTGAGCCCAGGAGATTGAGGTTGCTTGAACTCAGGAGATTGAGGCTGCAGTGAGCCGAGATTATCCCATTGCACTCCAGACTGGGCGACAAAGTGAGACCCTGTCTCAAAAACAAAACCAAAAACCAAAAAAAACAAAAACAAAAAAAAACAAAAAAAACCCTAAAATTACATGAAATCTAAGCACATTTTCTTCACTATGTAATAGATCAGAGTCTAAATACGCAGTGATTATGCATAGATTTCACACCACTCATATAATTTCACATCATTCAATATGCGATAAATACAACTTCATTTATCAATTATATGCAGTAAGAACATGAGCTAAATGATAGCAGATATTTTTCTGACTTTTTTCACCACTGTATCACCAGTAACTAGTACAAAACCTGCCATATAATAGGGACTCAAAACACATTTGTTGAATTAATAAACATCAAGAGTCTTATAAACCTACTTAACACCTGTATAAGACTACAACTGTGGAGCATATGTACCCAATAAATAAATTAATTAAACTAAAATCTCATAGGTAAAATAAGAATTGTTAAACTGTTAAGATTTATTATTCATATTTAAAATCATAAAAATAACAGTAATGGATATGGATCTCATTTGCAAGAATATAATCATTCCAATTTTGAAAACAGAAACGTGAATACAAGATTCTGCTACAATAAGAGATAATTAAAGGGTCCATCACAATTCAAACCTCTTCAACAGGACCTAAAAACTAGTCAAAACAGGATTGTATACGCAATAACTAGGAGTAACTATGAAACAAATCTCTGAATAGTTGAATAATGTCACACCTACAGCAAAACAAACCAAAAAAACCTTCTTTGCTAAACTCTAGATTTACAAAAGATTCAAAAGATTATGTAGAAAACCATTGCACAAAGGTACTTTTCTGATCTTAAAGCTTAATCAGACATTGTATAAACAGTATTTTTAATCTAGCCTTTCCTGATATATTGCCAATAATTAAGTTATTGAGTTAACACTGCCCTTAGCTACTGTCAAATGCAAACAGTGCTTTAGATTTTAAAAAACAATAACATCTAACCAAAACTTCTACCTAGTAAGACACGGCACCAACTCTCATTAGGAAAAAATTCAGTGACAGACAGAAGCAAATATGCACTGTGCATCTTAAATAGATGTTTATTATGATAAAAAGAAAAAGTGGAAAAATGACACCAATAAAAACCCATAACAAACACTAAACATACAATTATGATGTGAAGGTCCACATGTAGTAGTTTAGCTCAGGTTACTTATTTTTTGTATCTTATTTCATGAAACTTACATATTCTATGAGGTGGTAGCCCCCAAATATATTTATTTTCATGACTGCTTTTATTTTAGTTCCAAATACTAATAATTGCTATGTTTACTTTTTTACATATCAGAATATATAGATGTATGCATATTTATTAAAAATATGGGGACAAAAAGTACAATATTTGGTTCTGCAAATAATTTTCCACTGACATCCTTTACCTAGATTTTTTGAATAAATATTGTTTGACTTATATTTCTATCAGTTCCATTCATTGTATAACAAAATAATGATTTAATATGAGGCCAAGTTCAACCAGAGAAGGTATAGATCACTTTCTTCAAAATAACTTGTGACTAATTACAGGGAGGGTAAGTAAAAAATATTTGCTGACATACTTCCTTTGAGCACATTTCAAAAGTCAATTTCTATAATATCTTGTTATATTAAGGACAAAATTAAAGAAGGAAAATAGGAAAGAAAAAGCTGAAGACTTGGGTTAATATATATATTTTTAGCTTTCAGCTTTGGAAGAGCAAGCACCAGTTTTGTAGGGTTTTGAATTTTATTTTTTGGTTTTCGTCTGGGCAGGAGTCTGCCCTATCTACCTTAACAAGAGTAAACCAAAAATAGTGAAAAGTATCTGCTAGAGCATACTTTATTAAAATCAAGACTAATGTAATTTTCTCACTGTAAGTATTGGCTGCACCTGTCCAATACTTACATTCCGTATACTTACAGTGAGAAAACTGTAAGTATACCAATAAAGGAAAGTACATCTACTTCCCATAAAGGAAAGTGGTCCTTCATAGTAAATTCTACATACATTATTCCCCCATGAATTATGTTTTTTTCTAAAACCCTCTTTTCAATTTAAGCATGCATGCACCATATTTAGATAGTATCCTTTCTCTTTTCCTTCTGGCACAAAATCGTAATGTGGCTCTGAGCCTGAAAGATTTGTTTCCCTGTCAACTTATAGATAAGTAAATAAAGGTCAAGAGACATACCCGAGGTATATGATTTAGATTTTATTTCTTTTGTTGGACTTGATGGATTCCTGGGAGGGTATCTAAAACAAAAATTCTTGCAAGAGAGCCTACTTGCAAGATGGAGAGTACTTTTCATTGGATTTTCATTTTGATTTAAAAAATGTATTCCTTGCAAAACATCAAGCACCAAACTAAAATTTTTGCTTTACTGGAAAGGGGGCTGCTGGGCTTTTAATTGGGGCAGACATAGAACGCATCTGCACCAATGGAAGAGTAGAACATCTAAAGACAAGAATTCCTACCAGACACACCTAGAACAGGGTGAGTCATCTATGCCTTGGTTCTCTCTAATCAGCATTGGGAAGTTCCTTCTAAACTAGAATTGATTCCAGTGTAACAGAAATCTACAATCAGCAATGACTGTCTCACAGCAAAAGTAGAGAATAATCTTTGGAAGTGGAAAATATATATAATTCTAGCAAAGATAATAAAAAATAAGAATATATTAAAAACATTTTTATATAGCCTTCATTTTTTGATTCTCTAGTATATTTTAAAAATAAGGTGACAATATGTTACTTAAATAATATTTTCCAGAAATTGATTGCCTCTATTACATAACAAATTGTATATGGGTATGAATGGCAAGATCCATCTTACAATTTAATTGCAAAACAGTGATACTGCTGCCTTTATTTTACAATTAAGTACATGACAAAATATCTAACCTTGCACTTCATGAAAAGCTTGCATCAGAATGACCTAACAGCTCCTTAGAGATTCAGAAGCCTAGTTCTAGGCCTCTAATGTCAAGCTCTCACAGGACAGGAAACATGAAGCTGCATTTGCACTAGCTTCCCAAATGATTTTTATTCGCGCCTAGGTCTGAATAAGATTACCGAACTAAAGTAGAATAAAACCGCTGATTACTAGCATTAAAGTAATTGAAACCTATCCAAAATGTTTTTCTATCTCCATAGAACAACAGGTAAAATCTAAAACTGATAAAACAAGAATTTGCAGTGCAAGCTATTTAGTATATAGAACAACTAAAAGGCAGTTGCTTCTAGAGAGGACTGAGTTGTGGAGTTGCAGAAATGGGGACTAATTTTATTTGCACTTTTTCCTACTCTATAAATATACTGCTTTGACAAAATATTTACACTGGGCCGGGTGCAGTGGCTCACGCCTGTAATCCCAGCACTTTGGGAGGCCATGGCAGGTGGACCACGAGGTCAGGAGATTGAGACCATCCTGGCCAACACGGTAAAACCCCATCTCTACTAAAAATACATAAAATTAGCCGGGCGTGGTGGTGGGCGCCCATAGTCTCAGCTAGTCGGGAGGCTGAGGCAGGAGAATGGCGTGAACCCGGGATGCGGAGCTTGCAGTGAGCCGAGATCATGCCACTGCACTCCAGGCTGGGCGACAGAGCGGGATTCCGTCTAAAAAAAAAAAAAAAAAAAAAAAAACCCACAAAGCAGCAACTACAAAAAACATACCCCAAAGAAACTTAGAACCATCAAGAGGTAGCTATCGTATAGCTCTCAGGAATACTAACTTGGGTGGGAAGGTATGCAACTAGTAATCCTTGAAATGGATAGTTTGAGTTTACTTGGTAACATGTTTAAATAACATGCCTCAAAAAAAGTTTTAATTTTTTTTGAAACTGAAAACAAACCAAAAAACTCATGTTCTTAAATCCAAAAACTGCCATTTCCCTTTCAGTGTGTGCTCTCATTTTGGTAAAAGCAGTCAGAAAGACGAAAGAAGACAAAGTTTTCCTGACCAATCATATCAAAAAAACTTAATCGGGTAAGAAAGTTTTCAAAATTAGTAAAAAAAAAAAATCAAATTTATAAAGTACTCACTGTATGTGTTGAAAGAAACAAGATGTAGGAAGGTAGCTTAGTAAAAAGGCAGGAAATTATGAAAACAAACCATAAATGGAATTTTTCTGATCCTGGACAAGTACATGTTAACATAAATTATTCAGTCAGGGTCTACATAGACCTGACTGACTTCAATTTTCTAAGAAGCAGATTTTTAACAGTAATCTAAGTATTTCTTTTTTCTACTTCATTGCAAAAAAAGAAAAAAAGGAAAAAAAAAGTCAAATGCTATTATTTTATTTATTTATTTATTTTTTGAGACACAATCTTACTCTATCACCCAGACTGGAGTGCAATAGCATGATCTTGGCTCACTGCCACCTCTACCTCCCAGGTTAAAGTAATTCTCCTGCCTCAGCCTCCCAGAGTAGCTGGGATTACAGGCATGCAACACCACGCCCAGCTAATTATGTAGTTTTAGTAGAGACGGGGTTTCGCCATGTTAGCCAGGCTGGTCTTGAACTCCTGACATCAGGTGATCCGCCCTCCTCGGCCTCCCAAAGTGCTGGGACTACAGGCAGGAGCCACTGTGTCCAACCCAATGCTATTCTTAAAACCAGAAATTCCTAAAGAAACAAAGTGTAGTTATGATTTTCATTTAGTTAAAGAAAATGTCATCCATGTAATAATAATAGTGGTTTTAAACAGTTGAGTCCCCACACACGGGTTTGTCAGGATGATTTTTGTGTGGTCCACTAGTATTGTATTACAGATATCTGATAAAGTATAGAAGTTTGCAAAAGATTTACTTTTGTAAATAGTGAAGAGTCAGGGTTATTATTATTTCTGTAATAACATTTTTTCCAATTGACTTGCTTTCCCGGTGTGTTTTACTGAGTGTAAGACAAAACAGTAGAGTAACAAGGATCTATCCTGTTAGGAATTTTGCATAACCCTGGGAGTTATGCACACTCCTGAAAATGCTCTGGAAGAAGCTAAAATGTAAATGGGAACATCATTATCATGTGAATCACTATAGAGAAAAGACTGAAATGAACTAATGCAACCAAATGGAAACAAACTAGCTATAAAAATAACACACAATTTTGTTGGGAAGAACAAAATGAAAGGTGGTAGATTTTTAAAGATTAATGATATAACTGCCAGGCGCGGTGGCTCACGCCTGTAATCCCAACACTTTGGGAGGCTAAAGTGGGCGGATCACTTGAGGTCAGGAGTTCGAGACCAGCCTGGACAACATAGTGAAACTCCATCTCTACTAAAAATACAAAAATTAGCCAGGCATGGTAGCGCATGCCTGTAATCCCAGCTACCTGGGAGGCTAAGGCAGGGGACACTTAAACCCAGGAGGCTGGGGTTGCAGTAAGCCGAGATCGTGCCACTGCACTCCAACCTGAGTGATACAATGAGACTCTGTCTCAAAAAGGAAAAAAAAAAAAGATATAGCTAAATTTAAAATATATGATTTTATATTATTTAAGGCTGGGCACGATGGCTCGTGCCTGCAATCCTAATACTTCAGGAGGCCGACGTGGGCAGATCACTTAACCCAGGAGTTCAAGACCAGCCTGGGCAACAGGGCAAAACCACATCTCTACATAAAATACAAAAATTGGCCAGGCATGGTGGTGTGTGTCTGTAGTCCCAGCTACTTGGGAGGAAGAAGTAGGGTAGAATGCTTGAACTAAGGAGACAGAGTTTTCAGTGAGACAAAATCATGGCACTGCACTCTAGCCAGGGCAACCAAGCGAGACCCTGTCTCAGAATAAAATAAGATTGAAAACATTGATGTAATTAAAGTATACAATTTAGGAAAATTCTGTTTAAATACAAATGTATATCCACTTCAGAAACATAAGTTTCACCTATGTTTGAAATACTCCTTAATTTGTCCTTTTTGAGAAGACACACTTCTATTTCTTCTGGACTAAAGCACATCCTAACGTAATTCTATTTTTTCCAGCAGAGTTCTGAGTTATGAAAAGATTTATTGCTAAGGAATAAACAATTTGTTAAAAGCATGTTATTGTTTCTCTTAGCCTTCATCGATTTCCTGCATGCACTTGTAGGAAGTTGTTTTCACTTGGTTTTTATTTTTATTTTCTGATAGATATAGGGTCTCACTATGTTACCCAGGCTGGTCTCCAACTCCCGAGCTCAAGCAATTCTTCACTTCAGCCTTCCAAAGTGCTGGGATTATAGGCATGAGCCACCATGCCCAGGCTCTGTTTTCACTTATTTTTAATGCCTATACTTGCTTCAAAGTTAGCATCCTTCAAAGGTTAGTAATTTATAGTATACCATCACTGGATTCCACATTTCCAATGAAAATATTTTGTAAACAGCAATAAATAATGCTCAGGGAAATTTTTAGAAAGTTCTCAAATGTTATGGTTTAATCTCATTTTCACAATTTTTGGATGCTCTGATCTTTATTATTCTACATGCATTTAAACATGCTACAGTCAAATGCGTGTTCTATAATCCAGTATTGAGCAAAATTTTGTTCTTCATTCTCTTAACCTTCATTCACCAAAGGACTAAAGCGGTAAAAGCTAAGGCAGAAGCATCTTATTTCATTGAGGTATGCAAGGAAATCTGATTATTCACATTTTCAAAAATATCCACATAGAATTCACAGACAGGCCACACAGAGGGGATGGAGTTTCTTTCTCTTTCTAGAGATAGGACCCCTCTGCCCCCACTAAGCATACCCAGACAGATGAGAATCAAGCATCTGTTTAAAGGCATTTTGGAGACCATCTAACCTCTCAATTCCAATATTTGATAAACCTCTGCATCCAGAAATCCTCTTTAGTATCTAATACAAATGCCTTATTCTTCTTTTTAAATCATTTCCCTCTCGTCCTTTCTTCAGTGAAGACTAAAATTAGTTGGTCACTGTGATCTGAACAATAGTCCTTCATGTCTATGAAAACCTGAAATAACATATACCTTCACTTTTTTTAATTAGGCTATTTCAGACTTATTTTTGCCTCTGCTTATAGGTATTTTTTAGTTATTATGTATCTTATTTACATGTCCCAAAGCCATATTGGTTAAACTGTAAATATTCTCTAATTGAAGTAAAATAAACCTTCATGATTCTGAAAACCTTTGGTTAAACTTTCCTGGTTTCGGCAAGTTTTCCCAGAATGAGACTATATGTGCAGTTTTAAGGCATATCATATGTTTCTACCTTAAGAAAGGAATTAAGACTCTGAAGATGCTTAGGAGGAAATAAGCACTAAGAAGGTGATCAAGAACACAATAATAATTTTACTTGTTATTCTTCTATAACATGCAAGTCATGCTGAATGTGACATGCTTCATGTACCCTCAAGAAGTTCACAATCTTATCAAAGACACAAATGTATCTAAAATACTATAAATAATAAATGTAACATACAAGATGCGGTGGAGTCCAGCTAACTCTGTGGGGCTAGGGTGGCAAGAAAAGGCTGAGAAAGACTTCAATGAGGTGAAATCTAAGCAGAGTCTGAAATAGGAGGTTCACCAGATTGCCAAGCAAAAATGAAAACTTTTAAAGCAAAATGAACATATGCAAGGGCAAAGAGACTTAAAACAGCTCAATCTGCCCAGAGAACTGAAAAATTAGAAGCGCTAAAGTACAGAGGAAAGGAAAAGACAGGGTACTGGAGTAGCAAGAGTTTAAACCAAAAGGATAGTCAAGGCCTGGGTTATAGAACAATTTTCTGTACAGCTAAAGAAATAGGACTTTGTCCTGCAGACAGTCTAAGAAGAAAACTAGCAAGGCCAAATAGCTATGTGTTAATGCTACTGCACAGGGTGGCTTGCAAAGAGGGAAAATCAAAAGGCAAGAAAACCAACCAAAAGGCTGACTCAGAAGTTCAGTGAAGGCAAAATTTAGGTGTGTGAACTAAAGCAATGAAATAGGGATGAAGGAGAGGCCATGAAATTAAGGTATTTTTGAAAGCTAGGATCAAGAACTTGGTTAGCAATTTGAGGTTTATGGTAAAGAACCGAGGTCTCTGAGGAGAAATATCAGGATTTCAGTTTGGATGGTGATGCCACTAACTTAGAAAGGCAACAGAAGTAACAGAGCAATGTTGGTCAGGAAAAATCGTGATTTCACTGTTGGACTTGCTGAGTGTAAACTGTCTGTGGAACATTGCGTTAAAGATTGGAGTTGGCGTGTAAATGGTGTTTAAATGCACAGCCGAGGGCTGAGGGAGTGAGTCCAGAGGTGTTGCCTTTTTCTCATCTGCACAGGGACACTAGTGGGGGATCAGGTGAGGATATCCACTGGACAGCTTCGGAGGGAAGAACCAGGCTGGAGACAACAATGCGGAAGACATTGTTGTTCAAAGCTGTGCAGTCCAATATAGTAGCCAGTAGCCAGACATGTTTAAATTTAAAATAATCAAAATTAAATAAAGTTAAAAATTCATTTCCTCAGTCCCACTAACCACATTTTGTGTGCTCAACGGCCAATGTGGTTAGTGCACACTGTATCAGGTGGCACAGGTGTAGTCATGTCGATCACAGAAAGTTCTATGGGACAGTGCTGGCATGGTGCATGTAAAATAAGAGGAAAGGGGCTCACGCCTGAGATACCAAAGCTTTCGGAGGCCAAGGCAGGTGCATCACGAGGTCAGGAGATTGAGACCATCCTGGCCAACACGGTGAAAGCCCGTCTCTACTAAAAATACAAAAAAATTAGTTGGGCGTGGTGGTGGGTACCTGTAGTCCCAGCTACTCGGGAGGCTGAGGCAGGAGAATGGCGGGAACCTGGGAGGTGGAGCTTGCAGGGAGCCGAGATCGCACCACTGCACTCCAGCCTGGGCAGTAAAGCGAGACTCTGTCTCAAAAAAAAAAAAAAAAAGAAAAAGAAAAAAAGAAAGAAAAGAAAGAAAAAGTAAAAGGAAAGGTTTGGGGACAGAACCCTAGGTAAACAAGAGGTCCACAAAGAGGAGGGAAGGAAAATGAGTTCAGTGAGAAGGAGTAGTCAAGGGAGTAAAAAAAAAAAAAAAAAAAAAGGAAGAAAATCATGCCCGTGTGACCTTAAGAAGAGTTCAAAGAGATTAAATATTCAACAATAAGAAAAGCTGAAAAGAGGTCAAATAAGAAAAGTAGTAAAAAATTACCTCTAGGTGGTTCATTTTACTCTGACAATTGGTATAGTAATGGAATTGTTACCGATTACTTTAGATGTAAAATATCAACAAGTTTAATTCTTTTACTCAGACGACGTGGTTAGCTTTTAGAAAGAATAATTCAACTGCTCACAGGCAGGGAAATGTTGGAATATGACCATTCTCTTCCCAGACTTTAATCAAGAAGGGGAGGACTTGTGTGAGCCATCGTCTGCTGGGAGTGTTTCTAAGGGTGTCTAATTAAGTTCTATATATTTGCTGAGTAAGTTTCTTGGAAGCCTATGTCAAATACCTGCATTTAGACATCAAAGAGCATTATACAGTCTTCTTCTTGGATCAAAAATAAAGCTAATAGAACAGCAGTTACCAGGGACTGAGGGCAGTGAAATGGGAGTTACTGTTTTATAGGTTCGGAACTTCAGCTTGGGATATAAAAAAGTTCTGAAGTTGAATAGTGGTGAAGGTTGTACAACAATGTGAATGTACTTAATGCCACTGAACTACAAACTTAAAAATAGTTAAAATTTTATGGTACGTATATTTTACCACAGTGATTTCTTTATAACCAAGCTGAGCTAAAACATGTAACATGTTAGAGAATCTGGACAAAACGTTGCACAGCCCTCTACGCCTGAGAAATTTAATACACCAAACATAAATGCTGAAAATATTGCCCACAAACATCTGTTACTTGAAGTAATGCAGGTATTTGTATTAGATTTATGATATAAAGGTGTGAACATATGGGTTTCATAAGTTGTAAGACATCAAGCATCTCTTGTTACTACCGATATTGCCTCCTCTGATACTATCAATGGTCTGAAAAAATAAAACAAATTTAGATGTCACCAACAGAACAAAAATGCATTAGGCCAGTTTCATAAATAAGATGGCATTTATATCCTTTTCCTTACTATTTGCTCCTTTGGTCAGTAGCGGCAGTTAGCTGGTAGAATGGCAAATTATAAATATCAGTAGTAAACCCTGAGGCAACCACGTTTGCACAGGCAAAATGCTCACTCTGCAATTAAGGGACAGTGAGTATCCCATGAATAACTCCTCATGCATTCTCTGACAGACCCGGGAGCAAGGCTCAGGGAAAGGAGCGTGGAAGGAGGAACCCTGAGAGAAGCCAATGGCTGTTTCCATTTGTGCTACTGCAACCAGGAAGCAGAAAATTTCAGGTTAAAAATTAAATAAAAGCAGATGACAATTCATGAATTTAAAATACTACAATAAGCCAACGAATGTTTGCTCCAGAATCTTTTATAAATTATACAATAACTAATCTCAAATAGTTTTTAACTCTATCTCCCATCAACATCCAGGCATTTCTCTGTAAGCATATTGGCACACTGGAAGTAAACATGTGCATATTCATGGATCACACCCTATTTCCTCCCAAAGATATTTACCAATATGAAGAACAAGACCATCTTTCAATCAACTCAGTTTTCCTTGCCTACTATTTGGAGTTCTCTTCCGATATACAGAATTCAGGGATTCTGCTCAAAATAGAGTTTCTGCTGATGTCACAACCTGACAAATCAAATCATCTTATGGCTGTAAGTTCAAAAGGCGCTTGTACAATGTAAGACAAGACACTGGACGTGAAAACCAACCAAAGAGAAAGAAGGAAAGAAGGAAACCAGAAAGACAGAAAAATACAAGAGATGAGTCATACTATACTTACAACTTTCAGCCTGATAGTCTGGTACAAACTGCTCATCATTGTCAGGTACCTGAGCTGAAGAAGAAAAAGAAAATTAAAAAAAAAAAAAAATTAAGAGAGAAACTGCCAAAAGCATAAGGAATGTCAAGTAAAATCTGTCAAGTAAGATATTCTTAGGCTGAGATCAAACCTATGATTATTTGCCAATGAGCTCCTATTTAAAATGGTATTGACAACACTACTTAGGAGGGGAAATGGAAGGGGATCATTGATGTCAACTAGGAACCATATATATGTCAGAAATAGGACTATAGCAGGTGTATTCCCTCTGAATTTCACCTGCCAGATGGAAATAAAAGAGATGCAAAATAAAAAAAGCTACAGAATTTCCATTTCCTACAGTTTTTTTTTTTTTTTTTTGAAGAATGGAGCAAAAGCTATTTCACACTGCCAATGTGTAAGCAGCCCATTTAAATTAACCATACAATTATTTTAAGTGATGTGCAGTTATCACACACATCCCTCCGCTTTTTTAGAAACGTCTGCTAGTATGTTCTCTGTCCTGCAAAATACACCATATTTTAAAATGCTTGCCCTGAATTTTGCCAGAGTATGCTACAAAGATTTTTAAATGGAAGAATAGTCCTTGATTTGGCTCATATATAATAAAGTATTATATTTCAAAGATTATATTCATATTAATAAAATAATAAACAATAATACAAATGTCATCTTTTCATTCAAAATATTTTCCTGGCAACTACTAGGCATTAACAAAAAGAATATCACTATTTCGTCAGTCCTAATGTCAAAAGACTTTCCTATTTTTAGTAAAGGAAAAATACTGAATAGCAAGGACTTAATACATTTGGCAGCAATCAAAACACAAGTGCATTTTTCACTTCAAAAACGTTTTCATCACAGTTAATTTAGACATCGAAGTAACCTATTCCAAACTGAATATTAATAATAAGCTTTCACAAACACACATAAATACACACACACACCCAAAAACTAGAAGGTAGGTTACTTTTAATTTGATAAAAATATAATGACTTATCATCCTAATTAACTTTAGCTGCGATTTGATTAGCTAGTATTACTTTATTAGTGTTACGTAATACTGAAACTTTTTTATCCAGCCAAGTCATATTTAAATAGATGTTAATTAACTTTTCAAAATGAGCCTATTCTGTATGAGGAATGCTTATTAAAATAAACAGTCTCTTTTGAAAATGCTTCAGGTTGATAATTGAATGGCTTAAGAAAAAAATCTACATAAAAAGGAATTCTATATTTTAAAAAATTGTTATATAAAAAAGAATACAGTATACAGAATTAAAGTTTCTTTTTATTAGTTTAATATTATTCTTTAAAAACAGACATTTGGCTGAATAAAATTTATGTTCTATTATGAAGAGCATAACAATCTGGTAATTGTGCCTATTATAAAAATGTATGCAGTTTGACATTCAGCTGTTTTCTAACAACTCTCTTCTGTACACCAATAATTAACTTTATTACGAATGCACTCTATCCCCACTACCAAACAAAATCAAACAAATTAAGAACTTTTTCAAGTTTTAACTGATGCCTATTTAATCAGCCTATATTGCAAGGAGAATTTTTTTCTCTTCATATTGCTCTAATATCTGATAATGTGGGTAACAACTTTAAAGTCAGCAAACTGCAAATCTTAATTCTATGACATGCTAGCTGTGCAACTTTGGTTAAGTTACTGAACCTCGTCAAACTGAATTTTACTCATCAGTTTAATAGTGACCAAATACAGTTTTTTTGGCAAGGATTAAATGAAACAGTCTAAACAATGCCAGCTACTCAAGAAATGTTCCTTATTTTCTTCTTTCCAGTCCTCTACCCACCTACCCTTGTCTTTCAAGTCATCCACAAAAAAGTACTTATCATTAGAATGCTCGGTTTAATATCTTTACTTCTAATGAAGTCTACTGGAGAGGCAAAGAAACAGCTAAAATCTGTACACTAGCATTCTCTCTGCTATTAACACAACATATTTTTTTGACACTGCAGAAAAAAATGTTCTAAAAGATTCATAAATTACAAGTCGAAGGGTGCGCTTTCAAGTAAGTCTTCATACCAAAAAAATTACAAGTGTTTTAAATATATATTTAATAAATAACAGCAAGTACACAGAATCAAATCCTGCACATTTTTCCCATTATATCCTTGTTTTGGTGTTCCCTCAGAATTAACAGCTAAACAGATATAACTATTGAGATGCAAATTTATCAACCATAACAATTACTGGGCTTTTAAAAAGCCAACATTTATAAGAATCTGATAAAAATATAATATCCCTTTACAGGAAAAGTTAAAAATAGCTAGTGAGTAACAAAAGTATATTTGTAACTGAATATAATGGTATGAATGCCCTAAAGGTCTTTTGTTCGTTTTTGTAGTATGGTAAGCAAATTTGCAACTTCGTAATATATGTCACTGCAAGAGTAGCACAGAGTCATTGATGGGAGCGTGATGTGTGCTGGAATATGTGTGAGGAAAAAAGGGCCAAATTTTAGGAGTAGAATAATCTAGAAATTATACCTCGCAAATATACAGAAAATAGCTGCACACCAACAATCTGTAAAGAGTAAGAATAAGAATTCCTATTTCTGTTCTAACTCCTTAACATACTGAATAAATACTTCACACTTATTCCTGAACATATTACAGAATTTTAACAAAAAACATATGACTCACATTTCCACAGAAGCTAATCTTAAGAAACTGAATAGACCAAATGAAGCAGCATGCTACTTAAATAGACAAAGGCTTAAGTATACCTCTAATTTCAAGTTAGAGTAAACGGAAAGCAGTTAACTAAAAACACAAGTTGGATCTAGGCAAGGAAAATATGACAAAGTATTGCCACACTTGTATCATACATTTCCTTTTTTCTTCAATTCAGGGGAATACTGTGAAGGAGCAAACTACAGCTGCCTGAAAATTTGCAGCAAGCCATACCAACGCCAAAGTTGAAAATTAACAATAGAGGTCAACCTAAAAAAGCAATGTTTTTTCCACTGCTATCTATTATAAACTGTGCTTGATATAATCACCTTTGGGGAATGAAAAATGTTTCCCCACACTATGTAATTAAAGATGAAGGGGAAGAGAAGGAAAGGAGAAGGGGAGAAAGTATATACCAAAAGACCAATAAAATGCTTTCAAGGAGATTAAGCATGTGGATTTTATTGGTAATAGCTGTAGCGGCTCTATCAGTTCATTGCACATTAATAGACAAGTTGCCATCAAGTCTCAGGATCTCGGCTTTAAAAGGGTAGTATGTGCACTCTCAGCTATTTGCTTTACCTAGATTATTATCCAAAGTTGTTTTACTGTTTTCTCTGTTTTTGCTACATATCAATACATATTATCAGAAAGAAACTCATCAAAATATTAATCATGACCTATATGTCACAAACTCACCAATTCTCCTTTTTAATTTTAATATCCTTTCTTAACTAATATTGCCTTGGGGATGGGTAATTTTAAATATAGCTTGCCTTTATGTTATACTTCTTTTTAACTTTCAAATGAAATAATAATCATTACTTAAGAAAAAGTAAGCAATGAAAAATTTTCCAAGGTTGGCTGCAGGAAAGCGAAAACCCTCCTATTCTTACAAACTATGTGCCTGTTGGGTTTTCTTTTAAAGCTAAGGAAAAAGTGGAAGAATTACAAATAAAACAAACATCAAGTATAAAAGGGGTTAATATTTAATTAAAACCAGTTCTATCCACTGTAACAATGACCTGGAGCCAAACAAGGCGGAAGATGTATGAGTCATTCTTTCTGCCCGTGAATGAGACAGCTGATCTCCTCAGCAATTCCTCAAGACAAGCAGGCAGAACTGGAGTTCTGCCTCCATTCACAAAAACACAGTCCAGCATATGAGCCATGTGGTCCAACCACAATCTTTTCATGTCACACCCATCCAGGGAGCTAAAGCAAGTAAACTTGGACTTGCAATATAAACACACCAATTTTATTGCTCTGTCTCAGAGCACAGATTAAAGGAACACATTTAAATAAATGACAAGTTTACAAAGTTACATACAGACATACATATATATACACACAAATACATACATACACATATCCCATCCTGCTTTACAGAGTAACTTGTTACAGAAACTTGCATGTATAAAACTAAGGAAGAAAAAAGGAAAAGATGGAAATGCAAAGAATGTTTCAAGAAAAGGAAAAGAAAAACCATTACAGAAATGCCTTATTTTTCTTGCCTATTATCCAAGTATTTTTATCATAAGAATACTGTAGATTGTTTGCTGAACTTTGTAGTATTTCTCTTTGAATTAAAGAGTTAGAAACAAATTTCTTGTGATAAATTTAAATTTTATTTCAAATAAGAAGTAAAACAAGAAAAATCCGCCTTCCTACAGTGGTATTCTGTTTAATCCTAAAGTGAAGCTACAGGCCATGGAACAAAATAATCATGAGTCCACTAAGTTTTTTTTTTTTTTTTTTTTGAGAAGGAGTCTCGCTCTGTCACCCAGGCTGGAGTGCAGTGGCCAGATCTCAGCTCACTGCAAACTCCGCCTCCCGGGTTTACGCCATTCTCCTGCCTCAGCCTCCCGAGTAGCTGGGACTACAGGCGCCCGCCACCTCGCCCGGCTAATTTTTTGTATTTTTTTAGTACAGACGGGGTTTCACCGTGTTAGCCAGGATGGTCTCGATCTCCTGACCTCGTGATCCGCCCGTCTCGGCCTCCCAAAGTGCTGGGATTACAGGCTTGAGCCACCGCGCCCGGCCTAAGTTTGGTTTTATACCACATCCACTTTTAACAATAAAATGATTGTACAAATGTAAAAACATTAATTATGCAGAAATATAAACATATTAAACATACAAAAAAAGGAGGCAACTTTCCAATGACAAAAACACCTTTACTACTTGATTAAGGCATTATTTTCATATTTCTATATTCTTACTGTAACAGTAAAGTTTTAGTTGTGGTGAGTGTCAAATCAGCTTAAATTCCTAACTAAACCTGACCTGTAGTAACTTGAAAACTTAAGGGAAGCTCAGAGCCAACTAGCTGTTGTTTCTAGCCAAATATTTTCCCTAATGCTACAGAGGTCTGACTCTATTAATTTTTTTTTTATTATAACATTATACACAAGTGAAAGGGAATAAAGTTATACTACAAAATGTAACAAACTGCAGATTTCCCATAACTGAAATAGAAAAGCTTAGTCATATTTTATTTATTAGGATCCTCTGGAAAAACTACACTGTACTATACCAAATCTTATTTTTCTATTTAAAAAAAAAATTCTATTTTGTAAATAAAACATGTATGAAAAAACATTCATGCAATTCCAATGAATGTTTAGAAATAAAGTATACTTACTCTATTTGCTATCTAAGTCAAACTCAAATGAGAAGTTTTTCTCTCATATTTTAGATTATTTTCTGGTACAACAAAGAGAGGGGTGATAGTCCATCCTCTCCCTGCCCACACACACATGAAATGATTGCTGTTCAATTGTAAGAAACTATATGGACTTCTCTAATTCAATGCTTAATTCTGAAGTCATGTTTTATGTAAACCACATAAAATAATGTAGTTTTTAAAGTCTTTAATCCTGATTGCACCAAGTGGGGCAAAATAATTCATGAGCACATAACCAATTTTATGTTCCATTAAAAAAAAAAGCAGGATTTTTGAAAAATAAAAATGAGTGTATTACGACTGCTATATATTGTGGATGACATTACACATAGTGAGTAACAATAGCACATATTACTTAAGAAACATCACATAATGATTTTGAATATAAATTTAGCATCAGCCATTAAAGCGAATTGAGGGGAAAGTAATGACATCTCTGCTTTAAAGTCAACATGACTGTTGTTTGAAGGTCACATAAAACCAAAAGAAAAAAACCCTTCTTTGTATGATGTAATAACCTTTGCTATAGAAAGGTTGTTCTTGGAGATAAAACTCCTACTCAGAGTGTGGCGGCAGCACTAAACTTGACTCAATACAAAACCACTGAAAAACATTTTACCCTGAAGACAGAGAATACTGTTGATGAACGTGAACCTGAAAGAACATCTAGACCAGAAACAAAATAACAGTCAAGAGAGCAGCTATACATTTACATCAGATATACTGAAAATTCTTATTTCCCTTTAAGTTGTGTTAGTAGGTGAGCTTTAAGAAGCAAGTTTGTAAGAATGCAATCCTTTCTTAATTTTTTACATCTTTCTATTTTTGTTCCGGATACACAAGAGATTCCATTTTAACTATGACTTTCAGGCTGTTATGAATAAGACATCACCATGATGTTGATAGGATTGATATTTAAACTCATTATTTCATGGGATCAAATAATTGCAACTGCCTTTCTGTCAGTAGCAGCCTAATTCAGAAGACAAAGAATCAATAAAGAATTGCACATAGTAAAATTATAACATAAAGTGACTATGGCAACATTTTAAAATTGGCATATTCCCTGACTTAAAAAAAAAAAAAAAACTACTGTGGTCACTGAAAATATTAACTTTTCAATTTTCTTCAGAATAAGATAATTATTTTAAACTGTGTTTAGATGTTGAAAAATCTCTAAATTGCAGTGTTAGTTCTTGGGAAATGATATTAATGTAAAGTTGTATTCTCCACCAACATATTTAAATCTATGTATGGGAATTAACTTTCTTGGTAGAATGCAAGTATATTTTTACAGAGGACTTTACTGAATTGAAAATACTGGTTCCATCCCCACCCTTAAACAGTCCTGCCTTATCTATTCCAACTTCCCCTTAGAAATAAAAAAAAAAATTTATAATCCATAATAATTTACCCATGACTAATCCATATGTTGCATTTGGGGTAAAATTTATGAACAGTCTTACAGAAAAAACAAACTAAACATGCTAAGATATCATTTAACAAATAATTGAGGACTTTTATAATTTTTCAAAAACACCATTATCATATGACATATGACAACTAACTTGACTCTTATGTCTAATAAGGTTTTTAGACCTCTTTAACTTCCGGGTGGAATTCTAACTCATGGGAGAAACTTGATTAATTGCCAATGATCTTTTTTAAAGAGGTCAAGATGTCTTAAAATTCCATGGTCACTTTCTTGGCTATGGAATATTATGAAAAGAAATATGTAAACGGTTCATAGTCTGGCAATTTGGCAATGTTTTAATTTCTAGATGTCCAGAAAGACATAAATGGGCACATCTCACTACAAATAATGAGGGTAATTTGGGGATCTCTTCTTAGCTAAATACTGTTCAAGACGTGGGATAAGTCAAGTTAAAATATCAGTGCAAAATGATATATTTAATTTCTCAAAACAAAAAAAAGTGGAGTCTAGAAACAAGAAGTTAAAAAGATCTCTTTTCTCATTATTAGATTTTAAACACCACATTAACAACTTTTTGCTTGCATCACGATTAGATAAATTAATTTAAACTATTTTGAAAATGTTTAAATTATTCTAAAATGAAATTTTATCCATAGTTTGTAAATAGTAGTCCTCCTGGGAATTCATATAAAACACTCATGATTAATTCCTGAACTTAATTGAAATTACAATTCTTTTCAAAGTAAAGGTCCATGTTCTTCCAAATACATTGATCATTTTCTAGGTTTATTTTTTGTAATGCTAAGTCTTCAAGTTTGATTTACAGGTATGTTAATAATCCCGGAGAAAGACTATTCCCTGCAGAGTTTTAAAAGATAAATTTGGATAAATTATTCAAATCACTTATCTGAGCTACAAGACACAAAACAAGTCAAAAGTTAAAAAAAAGAAATGTACTGAAACTGATTATAAAATGGTAAGAGTCTGTCACAGATTCCACATTTTAAAATTCCAGGAACAGAGTTGCTATGCACATTCAAAATCTGCCAGCAAGTGCACTGACTTGGAATCAATGAGATTTAAACATCTAAGAACCAACAAACCTTCCAGAACAATTAAAATATATATTTTAAGTTATTCTGGAGAAGCAAATAAATTCTCTCATAAAGGTAATGTTCTCACAACCTTTGACTTTGCAAAACTAATAGGCATAAGTTAATACAAGAATCTCCATGCAGATTTTCCATGAAAAAGTTATATCTGAATATGACTTATGTTGCAATAAAAAGTAATGTACTGCAGTAAGATTCATTTACAGAGACTAGCAAAATGATCCTTAAATATAGCCAAAACTTTCAGTAAGTCTTACCTTCATTAACATGTAAATACAATCATCCTTTCAAAGGACTATTAGGAAAGCTATTTAACTAAAGATTGATAAAGATTGAAAAAGCTCTTTAGAGAACTAGACTATCAGCAAAACAAAGAAACTTATTTTACATGCTAACAGCAACTTGATCAACTGCATTCAAGACCACCGATAAAACACATCAGTCTGCCTCAAAGTAGCTACAGCAACACCTGGGTTCCACTTAAAGAGACCCACTCTCTCCTTTTTAACCATCCTAAAATCTGTTCCAAAACTTGCATGTTTCCCATATAATGTGAACACACAAATAACACTGCTATACACTCAATGCTTAAATATCTATAATTTTTCTCTTTGTATTTCCCACAAAACACATCATAAAATTAACATTTCACATTTTTATGCCAAATCCAAAAGAAAAATTTCAAATTATGAATGCCAACAAAAGTCCCTCAATATTAGGCATTTTCGAAGTTGTATAAAGCTTTATGAAGCAATATCTCATTTTCCTATAAAGTTGCATGCAATAAAATATATAACAGATAGAACCACAAAATTTTATCATAAAATAATCCAAAATAAAAGTAATGCCTTTAAATGTACCTTTGCTCTATTAAATAAATCCTAATAAAACTGACAAAATAGCAAAGGTCAGTTTCAACAAACATCACATGAATAGTAACACATGGAAAACATTTTAAAAATCCTCATATCTCCCATTTATTTTAAACCCATAGATTTCCTAAGAATTAGATACACACCTAAGGTTCTGTGTTGTGAACAAGGTGGAAAGAAGACACTTGCACTTAAATCTTGAAGCATCCCGTCCTGATGAACCCAGAGAAACTAATTTCTGCCATCAGAAAAGTCCTCCACCAGAACACCAAATAATGATATGCGCTGCTCTAAAGGAAACAGCAAGCCAGCCGGGTTCTGGCTCTAGGAGGTCTCTGGAGGTACAATAATATAAACCTGATCAATTGCAATTAAAATCTGAACAGAGGCTTAGAACTTGAAGTCTTGGTGCATTAGTTCTTGCCAAAAGCAGATGTGATTGTGAGCTGGAAGCAATTTCTCCTGGTAATTTGTGATGACACTGGGTAGTACAGCCCCAGAGTCCCCAAAGACAAACTCATCAGAGGCTCTAATGTATGCATGACACATGAGGTGGCTCTTTTAGAGCTCAATTAATTGGGCTGAATATTAAGACAGCAAGTTCAGGGTTTCTTTTTTTTCTTCTTCTGGAGTTGCTTTTCCCCCCTTTTAAAGCAATTTTTGCCTTACCTTCTGCAAGCCATGTTTCCTGTAATTGACTTAGATCTTGAAAGAGTTCTAAAAAACAAGTCAAAGACATAAACATAAGATTTGCAAATCTTTAGTCTTCATTAAATGGAAATGTTTGTCATGAAATTGGTATTAAATAAAAAGTTAATTTCAAGAGATGCAGTCAACATAAAAATAAAAAAGGAGGCATAACTTAAATATCTCAATAATACTGCCTACTTTTCATGCCTATTAAGCAACTCTTTAAGAAATTATTTTAGTCAACTAAAGAATAAAGTCAATCATCTTTCCTTTTTCCTTTTTAACAAATGGCTTAATAAGCTCAGGGATACCAGAATTCACAAAAAGACTGAGGTGAATGTGTGTCTATTCACTGAAATATTTCTTAAATATTTTTAACTCTTGCTAAAATAGTAGTAGGAGGAAGATTAGAAAGAATGAAAAGCATTTTATTCATATCTTCTAAATCTTACATAAAAAATATAACAGCACATCATGGTACAACTGTCAAAGTACTATGTTTTCAACTTTAATACCTCAAAACTAAAAGAAACCACTTCAAATACAAGTTTTTAGAGGAAAATGTCTACGTTAATAGGTTTGTAAAAGTCGGAAAGACAATTATTTGGCACCACATTGTCATCAAGTTCAAAACTATATGGTCATGTTAGGGAGGGAGGGAGGTGTTAAAATAGTAAGAAGATTTGAGGAAGTTTCAGAATTCAGTATATCTAATTAAAATTGCCAACTAAACTTCAATAATTAAATCTAAGTATATTGTTTATTATGAATGTCCTCATATGGTTAAAATAATTTGTAATATATTGACTTCCTACCAGCAGTTCATCAAAAGAATCTGCAAACTAATTTCCCAAATAGTATTATAATTATTAAGTAGGCCTTAAGTATGATTCAGTGAACACTTTATGGTCAATAAACAAGGTATTATGACCTCACAATTTAGTCATCAAAATCACCCTTGAAAATTCTGTTAACAGTAGATGGTTTTAGTGTAAAGGGGGTGGGAAACCAAACAATCATTAATATTATTTAACTTGTAATAAAGGAGAAAGGAAAAAGTAAGCAGTGTACATAGCTGCTGAATTTGCCCCACTGTAATGGATATTTTTAAACTGTTATCTTAGTGAATGGGGTGAGTTATATGCCATTTGGACAAAGGTATTTAAACACAAAACAATGATTAAAAGAAGGTTGTCATTGTTAAGATTTTATTTCCTTCTTTCATTAGTTTGTGATAGGACCATAAAATAGGCTCCCATGCAAACTGCCACATTATATAAATTGTTCCAAGTTAAAGTCTCAGTTAAATTCAGTAATTTCAAAGTTTATTATTTTTAAGATAAGACTGAAGTGCTCCTTTTCTTTTAGCAGGGTGGAGAGTGTAGGTAAAAAAATGGGGATTCAGCCCAAAATCAAACCTCACCTTCTGAATCATGAGCCAGATCTCTGTTAATGAATTTTCTTTTCCTGACATTTGTTGGTTTCTCGTTACAATTTCTCCCACGCTGACTCTACAAAGGGAAAGATAAAATCCTTTAAAAGAATGTAAACCTCAGATCACACGCACACGCACACGCACACACACACACACAGAGACATGCATACATAAGTCTAATGGATCTTCTCTCTGAATAGAAAAATAAAAGTCCATAGTATCAATTCTAATATTCATTTTCTCACTTATTTGACAGTGAAAGCTTATGTTAAGCAGTCAGGGAGAGTTGCTTCCCAGTGCCGATCCTAGCACATTACTATTCATCAGTCATATATTCATGGTATCTCAGCATCAAAACAACCTTAAGCATTTACACTTAAAGTTGTTTTTAGGTTGGTTCAATGCTAGATTAAAAGAGTGGATTTTATTCTCTTTTGGACAGCCCCTCCTCCCAACCCCCCTCCCACAAAAAAAAAAAAGCAAAAAGGGTAGAGAAATGAAAAAAAGAGAGAGAAAAACGAGAGAGAGAGAAAAAAAAAGAAACAAAAACACCCCATATAAACAAAAAGTGTCAGCATTTGTCTCAACTTCATTCTTTTCAATGTGGCAGACAAACCCAGCCAAAAACTTTGAGTGCAGCAGCTGCTGCTGCCCTCCATCTCCTCTTCCACTCATCTTGGGAGCTTTAATCAGAAAAAGGGGTCTTAAAAACAAAACTATGCCTTATCCAAATCACTGAAAGGTAAGCTCATTTTGAAGACTGGGCTTCTAGAAGCAGAGTCGCCCTACAGTGGCAACAAAGCAGATAAGTATCTGCAATCCCAACCTCGTGCCCCCTCCCTTCTCATTTTCTCCCTCTCCCCACCCCCGTCGGAGTCAAGTTTATAAACAGCAACTTTCAAACTGATCACTCACATTGGTGACCATGTAAGGCACTTGCTGGTCATAAAATCCATCCATGCTGCTGCTCTTCGCAAATCTCAGCTCAGTATTTTATATTTTGAGCATTTAGCTGGAGATTTCCTCAGGATCTGGACTTCTATCAACCTAGAGGGGAACAAGATGGCTTTTAGACTTTAAAAAAAAATCATGAATGAAGCTCTTGAATTTGCATAGCTAATTACCCTCAGACAGTCCCATTCACAAAAATAACCCTCCCTACACCGCCTCCTTCACCTGGATCCAAAGAGAGCCAAGAGAGTTCACAATTTACATATTTTCGGTAGTAGCAAAAATCCGAACAAGAGGCGATGTATTTATTTACACTCTCGATGTTTCCCTGCGCGGTCGGTGTACCCCGGGCAGCTCTGATTCGCAAACGTGTGCAAAACTAGCAATGGCGATCAACGAGACTTGCTTTGCACCTAACGGGACTAAAGAGACGGAGACACCTCTTTCATCAGGATAGTTTTTGCGACCCACAACCATGCAATTATCTGGAGAGACATAAAAAGTTGTTGGAAAGACCCACCTGAAGGCCACGCTAGGCGAAAGGCTGCAAAAACTTCCCTCCAAATTTAATAAAAACATTAATTATTGCCCAGCACTTCCCCCTTGGAAGCCGAAAGCGCCTCTGACAGAGCTCAATTCGGTGGTTTTTCCTCTACTTCTCCTCCAGGGGCCTCCAATCCAAACTGATGGATCGCTGCCTCCCATTGGCTCCGCGTCTCTTTCACAAGATCAGATTTCGGGCTGTCAATCAGGCGGCTTGCTGCCCCTTCCCGCGGGTCTCCCTCGCCCCTCTGCCCTAGGGGGTGCTCGGTCGGTAGGCGCTGAGTCCTCAGCCTGGAAGCACCACGGAGAGACTCGACTTCCTCTGTAACCCGCAGCTTATTGTTAAAGCGCCTGGGGATACTGAAACCATGTGTTTCGAGTCGCCAGTTCCCATTATTGGGGTGTTAGGTCCACTATTGGGCTGGTTCCCTTAAAGCACTGTTGTGCGGTTCTGGTATACACTTAGAGGCGCGATCCACAAAGCCTGTACCTCCTTATTCAGCCGCCCTGCCCACCCTAACCCTAACCCTCTACTCTTGCCCCGACTAGGAGCCCACCTCGCTCTTTAGATCCTCATTCCCACTAAGCTTTTGGACCAATTTATTATCCTGTTTTTCAAAACCCACCATCACCATTATGATTTATCAAAACATTTTTTTAACACTCATCCTCAACTAAAATTAGATCCTATCGTTCGTGGGACAGAAACTAAAGAATCTATAAGGAAGGCACCTAGAAGATGCAAAACTGCTGATTAGCAGAGGTTGTGATGGGAGGACGACAGAGCAAGCTAGGTGAAAAAGTGTAAGTCAAAATTGTCCCTACGTGTGCACAGGGAAAAGGTACTTCCAGTCCACTGTGGCTGTGGGGAGTAGGAGGGAGGGCTTGGGGTGGCTCGTATATCCTAGAACCCGCACGTTTCCTGAGCTTTTGTTATGTATACACGGAGGCGGAGGGTGTCACTTATTGTACTTGACGCTTTCACTTCCTCTACAGCTCTTAAACAGCCAGAGCCCAGGGTTGGGGGCGAGCGGTGAGACGGCTCGGGTTTCAAGGACAATAACTAGGACGTTAAGAAGTGAGGGCTGCATCTCTGAAGCCACTTGCCCTATCCCTCGTATGGGACTCAAAACAGTAAAGCGTCACTTTAAGGAGCCAGTGCCCAACAGGGGACGGGAGGCCGCGTGGATAGGACCAGGGACTCAATGCTGTTGAAATTGATTTGTGACCAGAACTAGTGACCAGAAGACGTTTCCGGCAGCTGTTCCGCCCATTAGGAAACGTGCTGCAGTTCTCAATTTCTATTTGAAATTTTCCTTCCTTAAATGGAACGTTATGGAGACACATTAAAATGGAGTGTAAGAGTGCACAGCACTCAACCCCGGACCTATGCAGGAGAAATATCCATTTAAAAAACAAGCAAGCAAACAAACAAAATCAACACTTATTACTGGGAAAACAACCAATAACTATGGACAGCAAAGACAGACCCCGCGCATTCCCTGAAACTACTAAATCAGAGTTCACAACGCGCGCACCTATAAGCATTTTGAGCGGGAACTGCATTTTAACCCCGGCCAAGGAGAGATTCCAGGAAGAGCCTGGGCCGGGAGGCTGGAACAGTGAAGCTCATGGGTATTATCTGAGGGTGCAACCAAGCAGGGGGTCAATAACAAGGGTGCTCCACCACCCTTCACTCCAGGAATAACCCAGCGCCTGTAATCTGAGCAACAGTTTCCAAAGACCTTCTCTGCAGCCGGAGCCTGACGGGTATCCAGGGTAACCGCGAGGGGGCGGAGCTTCGGGTTAGGTCCCTGCGAGGTTCTTCCTGCAGCCAATAACAAGCCGTAAATCCCCAGCCCATTGTTGTTTATTGCTGACCCCTCAGCGCTCCGCTAGGAGATTGGCCGCTTTAGGGAAGGGGGCGGAGTCCCGCCCGCCCCAACAGCCACCTTTCGTCTCCATTCACAAAATTCCGGCCCTTCTTGGTCACGTGGTTGGGGGCGTGGAGGGGTAGGGGGAAATGACACAACAAAGGCCCAAGTCGCCCAAACCACAAAAGTTTTTTCAGCTCGCTGACTTCTCTTTGTCCCGTCCCCGAAACAGATACTAAATGAGGAAAAGGAGGTTGGGGTCTGGGAGTAATAACAAGAGAAAAAAAAATTAAGACCGAAATTAAAGGAAGGCTCACGTGGGGATCATTCCGGCGTGCACGGCTTAAGGCAGCTTTTGCACTAGAGGAAAGAAAGAATTGAGAGTGGGGAGAAAGTCTTAAGGACTGGGAACTTTTGCTTGCTGCTTCAAGTCCTTGCTTTTAAAAGTGCAAACTGTTCGACTGTAGATGGATTTCAGTTTTTTCACTTAACATTCTGTAATTTTCATTTCTACCTCTTTTTTTTTTTTTGTATCCCACAGTATCTTGTTAGTTTTTTAAAGCTTTTATTTATTTATTATTATTATCATTATATATTTTTAGGAATATTGATGATTTTCGCTGGCTGATAGTTTTAGTTTCCATTTCCAAAGTCTTCTCACTCCTTCCCAGGCCCCCATAAACTCTGTGCCCCTTCTCCCTCCCTTTAGCAGACTGGCACTCTCAGGCACTGCGCTGTAAGCCTCAGATTTTACTACGTATTGCGATGGCTTCATCTTTTCCCTTTTGAGTTCTTTAAACGAACTCATATCTTTTAACTCTGATCTTCATAGTAACTAAAAATGATGTTCTCATGTGAATAAGCAACTAGTCTCACTACAGCTCGGTTTTGTTGAAACAGCCTAAAATTTTGAGATAAATGTGGCCCTCTTGCCTGTGAATGATTGAACCACGCTCTTTTCTTTCTCCCACTTTCTCTTCTGTCCTTTCTCTGCATTGATACTTAATGAAACACTATCTCTTCTGTCCTTTCTGTGCCTTGATACTCAGTGAGACACTAGCTTCTAGTTTGGCAGTTGTTTATCGTCTATGCTTGGCACTGGGAAAAACCAATAGACCCAGTTGCTGAAGACAGTGGAAGGGCTGAGAATATGTTTTTCAGAAAATGTAAGATCTTGGAAAATATCTGCAGAGGCAGCTGTTCCGTCTACAAGACAGGAACATAAAAAGCTGGACAAAGTTTCCACTACTTTTTGAGAATGTCTTTAAAAAATCAGTTTAGTAAATGCCAGTCCTTTTGAATGGAAAATTTCATTTTGGCAGGATTTCAGGCATAGAATGGCAGAGCAGAGGCCAAGAGGCTTTGACATTTATTTACTTGTGTTTTGAAATCCCATTTGGATTTTGAAATAAGAGTTCTTGAGAGAAAGCTACCTCCCTCCAAAAAAAGCCAATTTTTGAGTTTGGAAAGTTTTTAGGTTGCATGTAAAACGATTTACATTTTTATAGTTCCCTTGCTGTTACTTAATAAAGTAAAATAATATTCATTAGTGACTTCTCTACAGTTAACTTACTATGGCATTATGCTGAAAATGCATGTTGTTAAAGAAAGTGAATTTCTAAAAGCAGTTACAGAAAGGAAACAAGCTAAAATGGCACTGCTTTTTTTAAATGGTTGCTATGATTAAAATCAAATGACGTTTGCTCAAAATTGAGTAGAGTATTAAGTAAAACGGTAACTTTTAAAGTTTGTTTTATTAAAACTGTATGTAAGGCAAATTGTTAGAGATCTAGTTTGCACAGAGTTACATCAAATAGATAAGAAAAAGATATAAAATTAAACAGCAAAATTGGCCAAGAAAATGAACAAGTGAAAATAATTCCAAAGAAAAACATGGAGTCCTCACAGGAGGGTGAAAGATAATCAGTGGCTTTATGAACACTGTATGGGAGAAGTAACAGAAATTTGGGAGGAGGGTGGAGCCTGAGAAGAAGGTAAGGCTATCAAGGAAACTGATACTATGTAGATGCACCCTCTCTCACTCTCAATACTGCCATTTTCAACTGGTGAGTGTCTGTAAACTCCCTCAAGAAGAGGAATTGCAAACAACTTATAAATGTGGAAAAAAAAAAAAAAAAAAACTTTTAACTGCCCCCCAAATCAGTACATTATACCGTACACTTAAAAAATAATGTTTTTATTTTTATTATTTATTTATTTATTTAGAGACAGAGTCTCGCTCTGTCGCCCAGGCTGAAGTACAGTGGCACGATCTCGGCTCACTGCAACCTCTACCTCCCGGGTTCAAGCGATTCTCTTGCCTCAGTCTCCCTAGTAGCTGGGACTACAGGTGCCTGCCACCATGCCCAGCTAATTTTTGTATTTTTACTAGAGATGGAATTTCACCATATTGGCCAGGGTGGTCTTGAACTATTGACCTTGTGATCCACCCACCTCAGTCTCCCAAAGCGCTGGGATAACAGGTGTGAGCCACCATGCCCGGACTTAAAGAATGTTTTTAACTCATCAAGTTGGAAGGAAGTTTTTAATATATTTAGAGGTGGATCCTAGGATAAGGGCACTCATGTATATTGCTGATTGGAATGTGACTTTTTGAAACCTTATTAAAGTAAGTTTACAATGTCTACTAGACTCTAAAATGAACATCTATTAGACCCTAACATTATATACAATAATCCTCATTTGGGAAATTTATCCTACAAAAGTAAAAACAATGGTGCATAAAGACATTTATTGCAGTATTAGGTACCAAGGAAAAAAATCTGGCAGCAACTTCAATATCCACCAACAAGGAAATTCATTTGACAAAGTATGATACTCCCATACTTCGGAATTCAATTATCGTTATATACCTGTTGAAAAGTATGCTATATAGTTGGTTCTCAAATTTGAGATTATGTAAGACACTCCTTGTTACAAAGTGACATCCCTGGGTGGATTCACAGAGTTTCTGATTCCGTAGGCTTGAGCAAATCACATAGGTTGTGTTGCAGTTAGTCGGTCAACATTTCATTGAAAAACCCTGAGTTGAACTTCTACCTAACAAGTCCAAAGGGAAGCCAGCATTGTATGCTAGTCCAGACCTGTTTTGCTTCACCCACATAATGTTGACCCACATGGGAAAGTTATTGTCAACATTCAAAATTCAAATTATGGGGCCGGGCGCGGTGGCTCAAGCCTGTAATCCCAGCACTTTGGGAGGCCGAGACGGGCGGATTACGAGGTCAGGAGATCGAGACCATCCTGGCTAACAAGGTGAAACCCCGTCTCTACTAAAAAATACAAAAAACTAGCCGGGCGGCGTAGCGGGCGCCTGTAGTCCCAGCTACTCCGGAGGCTGAGGCAGGAGAATGGCGTAAACCCGGGAGGCGGAGCTTGCAGTGAGCTGAGATCCGGCCACTGCACTCCAGCCTGGGCGACTGAGCGAGACTCCGTCTCAAAAAAAAAAAAAAAAAAAAAAAAAAAAAAAAAAAAAAAAAAAAAAAAAAAAAAAAAAAAAATTCAAATTATACATAAAAATTTAGACTTCCATTGCTTGAAAAATTAGAGAATAAGGTAACAGTGGGCCTAAATTCCCACATAGCAACCATCAGCTGGAGCTGATGTAAAGGAGTTGTGTTCCCTTTTAAAGAAGCATGGGCTCACATTTTTGCCATGGTCCACACTCTTCCCCAAACCCTGTTTGTCTTGTTGATGTTACCTACCTTACCTCTGAAATGATTTGCATGCAACTATGATTTACATGTGACATAGCACGTTGAATAATAATAAAAGCAAGAGACAGAATATACTGTATCATATATTCTGTTTTTGTTAAAAAGAAAAAATAGTATACATAAAGGTATGTGTATATACACTTACACATATATGTGTATTCACAATCTGTTTTTTTTGTTGTTGTTGTTATTGCCCCCAAGGAGCTTTTTTAGACATTTTTATTCCTTATCACCTCCTTCTCATTATATTTTAATACCACAGTTTTACTGTGTGTCTGTTTGTGTCCTGTAGTCCTTTAGAGTGTCACAAACCATTATAATACCTAAGATACATCCCTCCAAGAACCAGTTTTCAACACTTGGGGGCAATATCACCCCCACTAAGAATGTATGGTATGTATCTATAGTATCTTATTTTTTAAGATACTATATTACCTATAAATATTAAAATGTTTATAATCAAATGAATGGCAGGGAAGGATGCTTACCTTTTACACTGTTACATTTTTCTAATAGGTTGGATTGCAAGTGGGAATCAAAAGATAATATTTTTTCTAATACTTGAAATGGTTTGTTACAACATGCATGTTTCATAGACTTATTTTTTCTTAATCCACTATATGAAGGAAGAAGTTAGTAGTTTATTAAAGTTAACTAATTTGAGATAAATTATTAGAGTTCAAATTAAAGTTTGCAAGGACAGCAGAAATTTTTATTTATAGAACAGGTGGTTATAGGTCTTAATTTTTGAGTGATACATAAAGTTTGGTAACTGATAAGCAAAAAACAAAACACGAATCTCTACCTGCCTTTAAAAATATGATCGTTTGGCCAGGCAGTGGCTCACGTCTGTAATTCCAGCACTTTGGGAAGCTGAGGCGGACGGATCACAAGGTCAAGAGATCAAGACCACCCTGGCCAACATGGTGAAACCCCGTCTCTATTAAAAATGCAAAATTAGCTGGGCGTGGTGGTGTGCACCTGTAGTTCCAGCTACTTGGGAGGCTGAGGCAGGAGAATCACTTGAACCCGGGAGGCAGAGAGTGCAGTGAGCCAAGATCGTGCCACTGCACTCCAGCCTGGTGACAGAAAAAAAAAAACAGATCATTTGCATTTCTTTTAGAATGAAAAGTATGATTATGTTGGTGACTTCAAAGTAAACAGTAAAACATCACCAGACTTCACTAATCTCCACTTCATGGACAACAGTGAGAGATGCAGGTGTGGTTGCTATGGTTTCTTTAAATGTAAAAGACAGAGTAGTAACAAAGACAAAAAAGCATCACAAAAGTTTGTTTTGAAAGATAATTTTATTCTCCTGAGTTACAACTTGATTTGGAATGATTTAAAGCACAGCAGTAAAGTTAGTGTTTTATATGTATTACCCATTAGGAGGAATAATATTTCCAGCCTGGTTGCCTGAAGTACCTCCTCTGTAAGATCTTTCCAGAATAAGTTGGTTTTCCCCAGTTCTGAACCTCAAGTTAGTCTTAGGGAACCTCGTCTTGTGAACTTTCAAAGCTGGCATTTCTCTATAGCATTATATTCTGTATAAATATTTGTTACAGTTTTTTCATTTGATAAACGTTTTAGGACCTTGAGCTCCTATTCACTGGCACATAGAAGGTATTTGATGCATGTTTTTGGATGAATGAATTAATGAAAGGATAGCATACTTTTGAATTGCCTTTCTCTACAAATTTAAACTAATTTTCAATATTAACCTAAGCAATGTTTTGGGAAATGACTTTTCTGAAAACAAACAGAAAATTATTGGAAAACAGCTTGAATATGTGAGTACAAATAAGTTTTAGTTAACAGATTTTTCTTATTTTTGAGAGTAGATCTCTTACCATACTCTCCCCCCAAAAAAGTAACTATGTGCGGTGATGAATATGCTAATTAACTTGATTGTACAAATCACTTCACAACTTATATACAATCATAAATAGCTTAATGATGGGGATATGTTCTGAAAAAAATGTTTGGTTACAGTATTAGTCCATTTTCACACTGCTATGGAGAAGTGCCTGAGACTGGGTAATTTATAAAGAAAAAGAGGTTTAATGGACTCACGGGTCCCCATAGCTGGGGAGGCCTCACAATCATGGCAGAAGGTGAAGGAGGAGTAAAGACCCTTCTTACATGGTGGCAGACAACACAGCGTGTGTAGGGAAACTTCCCTTTATAAAACCATCAGATCTCGTGAGACTGATTCACTATCATGAGCACAGTACAGGAGAAGCCCACCCCTCATGATTCAATTACTTCTCAGAAGGTCCCCTCCCATGACACATGGGGATTATGGGAACTACAATTCAAGATGAGATTTGGGTAGAGACACAGCCAAAACATATCATCCTGTCCCTGGCCTTCCCAAATCTCATGTCCTCATATTTCAAAACCAATCATGCCTTCCCTCCCAACAGTCCCCTAAAGTCTTAACTCATTTTAGCTTTAACTCAAGTCCAAGTCCCAAGTCTCATCTGAGACAAGGCAAGTCCCTTTTACCTATGAGCCCGTAAAAGCAAAAGCAATTTAGTTACTTCCTAGATACAATGAGGGTACAGGCATTGAGTAAATACACCATTTCCAAATGGGAGAAATTGGCCAAAACAAAGGGGTTATAGGCCCCACACAATTCCAAAACCCAATAGAGCAGTCATTAAACTTTAAAGTTCTAAAGTGATCTCCTTTGACTCCATGTGTCACATCCAGGTCACGCTGATGCAAGAGGTGGGTTTCCATGGTATTGGACAGCTCCATCCCTGTGGTTTTGCAGGGTACAGCGCCCATCTCAGCTGCTTTCATGGGCTGGCATTGAGTGTCTGCAGCTTTTCCAGGCACACAATCCAGGCTGGCGGTGGATCTAACATTTTGAGGTCTGGAAGACTGTGGTCCTTTTCTCATGGCTCCACTAGGCAGTGGCCTAGTAGGAACTTTGTGTGGGGGCTCTGACCCCACATTTCCCTTCTGCATTGCCCTAGCAGGGGTTTTCCCTGAGGACCCCGCCCCTGCAGCAAATACATAAACCAATAATAGACATTTATTATTATTATATACTGTATGTTATTGTGTGTGCTATACTTTTACATGACTGGCAATGCCTCAAGTTTTTTTATATCAGCATCAACACAAACAGGTGAGTATCACATTGCACTATGATGCCATGCCCACTAGACAATAGGAAATTTTCAGCTCCATTGTAATCTTTTGAGCCCACCATTGAATATGCAGTCTGTTGTTGACTAAAACATTGTTATGCAGTGCATGAATGTATATTAAAACATTACGTTACATACCTTAAATATATACAATTTTTATTTGTCAATCGTACCTCAATAAAACTGAAAAATAAAAATAAATGAGTTTTTTCTTTAAATCATGATCAAAAGAAAATTAAAAGCTGTACTGAACTAAATACATTTCTCTAATGCGTAGGTTTCTTTCCTTTTTTTTTTTTTTCCTTTGGCACAGAAACAGATTCTTTGTGATTTCTAAAGATGTGATATTTATGTGACCAACACAGAGTATCTGAAGTTTATAATTCAGAATCATAGCTTGTATTAATGTGAACTTTCTTTCTCTTTCTCTTTTTTTAACTTATTAAATAAAGGATTTGTACTGGGTTCCCTTAAGATCCATTATAAAAGAAATTCCTGATTTTTTTTTTTTTTTTTTTTTTGTAATCATTGGTTATGTTGAGCTCACTAAGGAAAAAAACAAAAAACAAAAAAACAATGTAGTGGAAAGAGGATTTGGCATGAGACAGTCATGGATTTGAATGCTGGCTCCATCACAGGTCTAACTACTTCATCTCTCTGAGTCTGTTTCCACATGTGGATAATGGATATAAAACCTATATTCCAAAATTGCTGTGAGAAGGAAATATGCTAACATATTGAAACCGCCTTACAGAGCTGGTACTCTGTAAAAGTTGCCATTCTTGCTTGTTAGAGCTTTTTCTCTAACATTTGACAATAGACTTCTCCTCTCTAGTTCAGCCTCCATGGCCTGTTCCCATTGAGATCTATCCATAAGACCTTCTGGATGGCTTCTAGGACTGTCCTTTACATCTGGCAATAGCCTGACATCCTGCCTATGTTTAAAAAAATTTTCTAGCTTCCCATCCATGAGGGAGCAAATTCCTGATATGCAATACTCACTTTGCCCAGACAGGAGATTGTCACATCAGAGTCCTCTTCCTGGTCTCTGGTGGTCAGCTGACCTGATACCTGACACAGCATACCAATTACATTGCAGTTGAGATCTCGCTGAGTTCAAAATGTCTAGCACAACAGGAGAATTAGTCTTAAGGAAGCTAAACATAATAGTTATCCAAAACCAAGAGTTTCTGAAAAGGGGGCAAAAGAATGGCCTCATGTCTGTCACTTCCTTAAACCCTAGAAAGTATCCCCTGAAGAAGGGTCAGAATTGGTATTTAAGTCAGCTTCTTGATATTTGAAGAACAATGTGTCTTTGAACTTTTGTAATAGTGATTTCACTTCTTTGTGATCTCCCTGAATTCCCTTTTATATTTAAAATGTTCCTTTTGTCCTGAATTTCTTCTCAAGTTTAAAAATAGCCGTTTGACTACAGGCATTTCATGTGAGCACATCAAAGAAAGCTACAAATCTTCTTTGTATCTTATGACACACTCTAAATAAAACTCGGATTTTTGTTCTTGATTCACTTTTACACTGTAAGTTAAAATTACTCATTTCTATTGTGTCATATCCCATCAATGCTCATTGGTTTATCAAATATATTTGGAAGCAAGTGATCACCCAAAAAATAAGTTATTTAGGAACAAGAGTCTTACCTTGGTAAGGAAAAATTTGTATGTAACACACTTGACAACATTTGAGTCAATAAAGGCAGGCAGCATTTTCAGAAAGGCATTCAGGAAGCAGAATACCATTACTTCAGGTACGTGTATGGATGGGACCTAAAAATAATCTTTGCATTTAGAGTTAAAACAAAAATATTCTTTTCTATACATATGCACATTGTCACACCCACTCCTACTAAAATCTACTGAGAATTCTTAAAATAATGTGTTATCAGTTAAAATACAGGAAAAGGCCATGACATTTATTATAAATAGCTCTTGCTACTTGACTCATTTCTGATGTAATGGGGGATATCAGTGCTTGGATTCTGGATACTTCAATCTTAGAACAGGAAGAGGCATCAGTAGATCATCTATTTTATTATCAATGGCATAACTACTGTTCTTATTTTCCAACACAGAGCCATGCTTAATAGGAATTTGTCAGTTCATTTTTAAGCCCTGAAAATCTTTTTATTGGCCAGGAGCACTCTAAATTATTGCTTCCCAAACTATCTGCAGTTATCTGTATTAGTTATCAATCACTGAGTTACAAACTATCCCAAAATTTAGGAGCTTAAGTTATTACACATTTATAATCTTACAGTTTCTATGACTCAAGAATCTAGGGCAAATAGCTGGTAGATTCTGCCTCACAGTTTCTCTTGAAGTAGTAGTCAAGCTGTTGAGTAGGGCACAGTCATCTGTGGCTAGGAAATCTGCTTCTAGTCTCACTAATGGCAGTTGGCAGGTCTTAGTTCCTTGTTGACTTTTGGCCATATACTTTCACTTTTTGCCCTGTGAGTTTCTTCATAAGGCTGCTGACAACATGACCTTCCTTGTGTGAATAAGCTGAGAGAGCCCAAGATGGAGTCCATGGTCTTTTGCAATCTTATCTTGAAAGTGACTTAACCATCACTTCTACCATATGTTATTGATCACACAGGTCAATCTTCTTACAATGTAAGGTGGGGTATGAATTCATAAGGTTGTGAATACCAGGATGCTGGGATCATTAATGGTCATCTCAGAAGCTGGCTAAAGATCTTTTTTCTTTTTAGGATGTTCAACCTATCACAGATTGAATAAATTTATTTGCTGTCCTTGTCTATGCAATATTGCTTCCACAGTTAGACATATGACTTCCAGGAGGAAAAGCATTTTATCTTATTCATGATTGTATTCTCATCATCTAGCAGAATGTTTGCCACATTGTAGATATTCAATGACTATTTGTTGATGGAATTAATAAATATACACACTATTTTTAAAACAGCTAAAACAAAGCAAATCCATAGCTTCAAGTAAGAATTTTATTTAGGGAATTAACATCTTGGGGTTAGGTTATGTTAATTATACCTAAACGAAATCCGTTATACTGACGTTTAAACTTATTTCTTCATATTAAAATCTCTATTCACATTCATCATCTACAGTGTGCAAACACTGTATTATATTAGGAACGCACAGATAATATAGCATCCCCCCACCAAATCAAGAGCGTAAACTAAAAGTATGTATTATATTAGGAACGCACAGATAATATAGCATCCCCCCACCAAATCAAGAGCGTAAACTAAAAGTAGAGACATAATAACCACGAAACACCTCTTCAGGGGGTCTTCTGTAATCCCCCTCATGTTTCCTCTGTTAAAGAAAAGATAGCAAGTTCAAAATGGAGTTACTCATGCTAAGGCTCCACACCACCAAACTGAAACCTAAGTTGATTACTTGTAAGATCTGATCTTCCAAGAAATCAAGAGGAATAATAGCCAAATCACTCACTCAGTTTAGTTCATCAGAGCTCCCTTCTAATTTACAGATTGAAAGCTGTCTGATTCATGAATCACTAATAAAAAGCTAATTATGTTTCTTAAACTCAATTTGTTGAAACTTTGATCTTTGACACCTTTAACTCCGTCCTTAACATATTAATCTGTTTTATTTTCATCATAGGATTTGGCCTATTTGAGGCAAGATGGAATCTATTACTCTTTCCTATAAATCCTGTTTCAGATTTTCCGTGACGAGGCGGAAAATTCTGCTTTGTTTCATTTATGCTTTCACTTAAAGTCTTACTTCTCAACATTTTAATCACTGTTTCGTTTTTACTCTGAGTCCTCATACTCACCCTAGTTTTTAAATTTAAGTTGTGGAGCCACAACATAAGCACGAGATTCTTGTGTCTATTCAATGATTTTGCTTTTATAATTTACATTACCTAATTTAGTTAAGAACTAAGTGATGTCAATGGGAGTTTTGCATGAATAAGGGCTGCAAATGAATCTCTTCAAATTAAATGGAAATAGACATTTTCAAGAACATTTGTTCTGAAAATTGATCTGCTTTGCAATTATCCATATGTAAATGTATTTTTCAGTAGTCATGGAAATAACAGGTAGCCCACTAACCCAAGACTAGTAGAGTAGACCATTTCCTTGGAATTTATAAAATTTGAATGTGCTAAGCATTTTTTATTTATTTATTTAATTTTTACCTGTTCTTTTTTTAAAATGTTGGGTGGTGGAGGGCTGAGAACAGACATTTAATGGAGTTCTGCTTGGTGCTAGGCTATGAACTGGACACTTCATTTACTGCATGAATTATTTCACTGGATGTTTAGAACAACCCTGCTTCGGAAGACTAGTGTGTCATTTTACAGCGAAGGAAACAGATGCTCAAGAAAGTGAAAGGATTCACCCAAAGTCATAGAGCCAGCAAATGAACGAACAGAGCCCCTCAGACTATGAATAACTGGTTGCTAGTTAATTGTTCGGGTCTCATTGCAAGCCCTTTCTAATGTGAAGTCTAAACACCTGTGATAGCACAATAAACAGGACACAGTTTCCCAAAGTATATCCTGAGGAAAGAACATTACGTTGGAATGATAATGGAAGTTTTCTGGAAATGAAAAACAAAAAGTTGCCAGGGTAAATTTGAAAGTTTGAGAAATGTTGGGTTGGACACAATTAAATTGATTTTAAAAACATGAAACAAAAAACCCTCTGGCACTTTTCAAAGCCTTTTTTTTTTTTTTTCTTTTTTCTGGGACAGAATTTCGCTCTGTCACCCAGGCTGGAGTGCAGCGGCGGGATCTCGGCTCACTGCAAGCTCCGCCTCCCAGGCTCACGCCATTCTCCTGCCTCAGCCCCCCGAGTAGCTGGGACCACAGGTGCCCATCACGACGCCCAGATAATGTTTTGTATTTTTAGTGGAGACGCGGTTTCACCGCGTTAGCCAGGATGGTCTCCATCTCCTGACCTCATGATCCACCCGCTTCAGCCTACCAAAGTGCTAGGATTACAGGCGTGAGCCACCGCGTCTGGCCTTTTCAAAGCCTTTAACAAGCAAATGTTTCCTGTGAATAAATGTCAGGGTTAGTGTTTTGGTGGGGAGGGTGCCTCCAAGAGATGGGGATGGGGAGCCAGGATGAGGTAAAGACAGACTATGCTAAACTTTCCAAATGTGTTTGATTATTTTATTCCCTTGGCAAAACATCTTCTAAGACTGATGCTCTATGGATTACAGTTTGTGAAATATGTGTCTAAATTGTGAAAGTAAAAACAATCAAATAATGTTCAGGGAGTTTACCACGAGGACTGCTAAATACATTGGTTCAATATGACCATGTAGACATAAAGAGGCTGTTTTCTAAGAAAGGGTTATAATAGGAATAGTGTAAGTTGGTGTCAATTAATATTATCCAAAATGATTGTTCGAGGCACGTTTCTTTTTCTTTGCATTTTTTCTCATCTCTATTTTTCTCTTTTTTTTCTATGGTGCCCTAAGTCTGTCAGTTCATCAAGTACCGCTTAGTCACCTAGGAAAATGGAGCAATTGTTTCACATTTAGAATACCAGGAACAGTTTTTTGTAGAGACTTGATGGTTTCTGAATAGCTCATCAGTTTGCTCAAATTGTAGGTTGATAAAATTTTTTCAAAAGGTATTGAAAGGTCAACATTAAGCTAACAATATTTTATTTTGTCAGATAAGAACACAACTATTGTAAACACAGTTAATACAGATTTATCATACTCTTACATTTTTCAAGAATACACTATGTATTATATTGAAAAACTGAAAAATGTTGAGAGTAGATTTTAAGTATTCTCACGACACAATTGATAACTATGTGAGGCAGTGAATATGTTAATTTACTCCATTTAGCCATGCCACAATGTATATATATTTTAAACATCATGTTGTATATGGTAAATATATACAATTTTATTTGTCAATTAAAAGCAACAACCAAAAAAAAAAAAAAAAAAGGCAGGGTGGAATAACCTACTTTTGACTATCAAATTATTTTATGAAGAGAATACATTTGTTCAATTAAGTTTCTAGGAAGCCATTGGTTTGGAATGAACTCCTGTACTACACTCAACAGACCAAAACAAAATGGAGTTATTCACACTGACATTTCAAACCACCAAGTAGAAATTAAGCATTTATCTGATCCTCAGTGAAATCATGAAAGAGAGATAATAGCCAATTCCCCACAAGCTAGTTTTAGCCGGTATGATAAGGAAGTCCCCTCTGCTTAGACCTTTACAAACAAACAAACAAACAAAAACAACTTTAGAAAATACCAGTCTGCTTTTGTTTTTTGATTCTGTTTTCCTCAGCTCTTTTCTGTCTGCATTAATAAAACCAAGTTTCTCTGCTGGGCTCATCAGAACTCACACTCTATTTTATGGAATGAGATGTTGCAGGATTCTAGAACAGTAAATAAAAGTCAATTATGATCTTTATCCTAAATTTGTTTAAATTTTGTCCTTTGATGCATTTTAACAAAAAATAAAACGGTACAAGGAACATGCACTTAGAATTAAGTTCTATGTGTTAAATTGTATAACCTCCTAAAACCTGCATGTGTGTTGTGTGTGTGTATGTATTTCACTTTGCCTCATACTTGTGAAAACACTTTTTTCTGTAAAAGCACTTGACTGTGGACCACAACTGGAAAACTACGTTTCTAACTTGAATCTTTAAACCAAAGTACCAACCCACAATCTCTTATTTGAAACTTTTGTTATTTTTCACATATGGAAAGGAAATCTGTATCTCAATATACTATGCATTGTATAATTCTTAGAGTATGGGAAAACTCTCTGGAATATAATACAGTAATACTTCTGTAGGAAAATATATGTATATATATTAAACATTGAATAAATATAGACTATAAGAAGGCCTAATGTCAGTTTACATAAAGATGCAGCATCAAAACTGCCTTTTGGTGGCCGAGTACAGTGGCTCATGCCTGTAATCCCAGCACTTTGGGAGGCCGAGGCAGGACGATCCCCTGAGGTCAGGAGTTCAAGACCAGCCTGGCCAACATGGTGAAATCCCATCTCTACTAAAAATACAAAAATTAGGCCGGGTGCGGTGGCTCAAGCCTGTAATCCCAGTACTTTGGGAGGCCGAGACGGGTGGATCACGAGGTCAGGAGATCGAGACCATCCTGGCTAACATGGTGAAACCCCGTCTCTACTAAAAAATACAAAAAACTAGCCAGGCGAGGTGGTGGGTGCCTGTAGTCCCAGCTACTTGGGAGGCTGAGGCAGGAGAATGGCGTAAATGCGGGAGGCAGAGCTTGCAGTGAGCTGAGATCCGGCCACTGCACTCCAGCCCGGGCGACAGAGCGAGACTCCGTCTCAAAAAAAAAAAAAAAAAAAAAAAAAAAAAATTAGCTGGGCGTGGTGTTGTGCACCTGTAATCCCAGCTACTTGGGAGGCTGAGGCAGGAGAATCACTTGAACCTGGGAGCCAGAGGTTGCAGTGAGCCAAGACAGCACCACCGCACTCTAGCCTGGCAACAAAGTGAGACTGTCTCAAAACAAAAAACAAAACCCAAAAAAACTACCTTTTGGTTTTCAGAGCATTTTTGAACCTATGCTGTCTACCCTGTCCCCAACTACCCCCTGCACCCCAATACATCTGGCTTTCCATTAATCTGGCCTAGTAAAAAAAAAAAAAATTCAGTCTCAGAATTTGTGAAATTTACCTCACCTATGTGTTATTGAGTCTACAAGCGCTTTCCCTTATGATTCTGAGTATGAGATTTAGCAGTAATGAATGATATTTGCAAGAAAAGGAGGATGGTAAATAATAGGTAACTTATTGGGAAAATTATTTTCACAGCTACATTTAAGAATGTTTGACTGTAAACATTATTTATTGATAAGAGGCACATGGCACAAAGATTAAGAAAATGGCTGCATGTTGGTTTTCATGGGCCCTGGGTATTTTTTTCCTTAATTGAGGAGGCTGCAGCGTTCTCCTGTTTTTTCCCTAGATCCAATTAGTGTTAAAAAAAAAAAAAAGAAAGAAAGAAAGAAAGAAAAAGGCTGGGCACGGTGGCTCATGCCTACACTGCTTCCAATTACATTGACCATATATATCATTGGTTCTAAAGAAGAATCTTAGATAAATAACTACAACCAAGAATGATTGCGATAACATTTAATGCAGGCCAATCCTAAATATTTTCAGGACCTGGGACAAAAGTACAAGTCAAAGGCCACAGATCATATTTCATTAAAAAGTATGAATTAAGCTAAGCTCACATCCCAGCAACAGCCTTCATCCCAAGACAGACCATTTGCTAGAGGCCAGAGGACCTGAGCACTGTTGTCTGGGAGTCTGTACTATGGCTGGGCAGAGCAGGATGGAAGTTGGTTCCAGGTGGGGATTGAATCTGCCTCAGCCTAGGATGGGGACTGTCCCATTCCAGCACTTCAAGGAGCTAGGCAGGCAGGTTTCCATCTCCTGTATCTTACTTCTGCCTCTCAAGAGTTTTGGGCAGTTCTGAGCATCTATCAAAACTAGACCAACCAAGAAGAGAGAAGGAAATGGTTATCTGAGCAACCAAGTCTGTATAGATACCTCTCCTGGGGTGATTGGGTGTTGCCAGTTTAAGCAAACTCCCCACTCCACCTGTGATTTCAATGGTGTCCTCTCCAACATGGACTCCTGGGCTCTCTACCCTGGTCTTCTGGCCTGAGGACATCCTCTTCTACATTTCTGTTTTTTGTAATTCCCATTTACTTAACAGGGTACCAAACTCTCAAGAAAACTTTTTTATATGACAGAAAATTAAACACACACACACACACACACACACACACACACACACACACACTGTTTTTGTATTTATAAAGCAATGAATTTTTCTTGGCTGAATCTAAAGACAAAACTGCTTAGAGGCACCAGTCTCTCCCAGTCTCTTCTCTCACACTTTTAAGAATAAAAGGCCGGGCGCGGTGGCTCAAGCCTGTAGTCCCAGCACTTTGGGAGGCCGAGACGGGCGGATCGCGAGGTCAGGAGATCGAGACCATCCTGGCTAACACGGTAAAACCCCGTCTCTACTAAAAAAAATACAAAAACTAGCCGGGCGAGGTGGCGGGCGCCTGTAGTCCCAGCTACTCGGGAGGCTGAGGCAGGAGAATGGCGTAAACCCAGGAGGTGGAGCTTGCAGTGAGCTGAGATCCGGCCACTGCACTCCAGTCCGGGCGACAGAGCGAGACTCCGCCTCAATAAATAAATAAATAAATAAATAAATAAATAAATAAATATAAAATAAAATAAAATAAAAATAAAAAAGAGTGGGATATATACATATATTTGGTACTTACTATCTCATCCTAATGGCTGGTTTGTGTTCAACAAAAGTCTCTAATCCAATGAAGTGGTATATCTTTGATGGAAGAATTACAAAGAAAGGAAATTTGTATTTTCTGTTTAGTAAAATCAATACAATATATAGAATTTAAGAAGTGGCTGCTAATATTGTCAGGAGGAGGTTTATATATTATTACAAAAGATTTACTTCCTGACTGAAGTCATATATATAGGCTTAATTTTTGTGTCTATAAAGGAAAGAGTTGAGAATTTTTAACCAAGAATTAAAAACATAGGTACTTTAGGGTAAGTCTCTGTGTATATAAATATAAACCTATAAAGGTAAATACATGTTTCAAAAATAACACGGGGAGGGGAGAATAAACATATTTTTACATATTTGTCTATTTATAAAAACTTTCTGCAGTTTGACTGCTTAGCTTATTTTCTGTAGGTCAAGGAAAGCAAACTATATGATTTATTTGTTGTTTAGATGTAAAACTGGCTGGGCACAGTGGCTCACACCTGTAATCCCGCACCTTGGGAGGCTGAGGCAGGCAGATCATGAGGTCAAAAGATCGAGACCTTCCTGGCCAACATGGTGAAACCCCATCTCTACTAAAAACACAAAGTATTAGCTGAGCATGCTGGTGCACTCCTGTAGTCCCAGCTACTCAGCAGGCTGAGGCAGGAGGATCGCTTGAACCTGGGAGGCAGAGGTTGCAGTCGTTTGAAGCAGGGAGGCGGAGGTTTCAGTGAGCTGAGGTCGTGCCACTGGACTGCAGCCTGGTGTCTCAAAAACAAAGAAACAAACAAACAACAAAAACAAAAAAAAAACTTTCACAGACACTTCAATAAGACAGGCTGCATCACCCATGGTATTATTGGGGTTCAGAACACAATACCCCAAAGTGTGGTGGCTTGGGGTGATAAATACTTTGAACTGAAGGACATTGAAAAAGCCTCAGAAGCAAGATCTGTCTGACCTTCTCCAATCCTCCTGTCTCCCACCCCTTTCTCTACTGAAGCAAGTTATCGAAAGCAGATCAGCTTCCCCAAGGCAAGTCAAAGAACTAGAACCCTTCTTCCCCAAAGTAAGCCATAAAACCTGGAAAGGTCACTCTCTTCCCTCTCCCTTCTCCCTGATGATCTCTATTCCAGACGGTTCCTGCCCCATATCTGGGAAGGAGAAATGCTACACTGAAGCACCAAGAAGAATATGAACAGACAGGCTTTGTTGGGTTTCCCCCTCAGTCTGTTATCATAAGATCATACTGTTTTGTCCAATCATATTTCTACCTGACTGTCCATTCTTCATCAAATCTAAGCATCGAAAGACAGTTTTCCCTGATCTTCGATCTTCCGGTCTTCATTTCTGAGGTTTCCCATGTAATTTAAATACATTTGTTATGCTTTTCTCTTGTTAACCTGTCTTTTGTTATTGGAGTGTTGGCCACTGACACTTACGATGGGTGAGGAGAAGTATTACACTTTTCTGTCCCTACAGTATTCTCTATTTTGTATTAGTTGTTTCTGTTATTGTTTCTTTAGAGAATGTGAGAAAACTTACTTTATTGGCTAAATATTCTTGCACTTCAGTAAGTACAAAGTATAACCAGAAAGGTTTACCGAGAGAATGAATCTATCTGACATTAATCGTAATATCTGTTATCATCAAAATGAAAGACAAATAGCATAAGATTATTTGTATTCTAGACTTGATAATGCCTACTCCATAATTTTTCAGAAATCAGTGATGTCTATGCTGTAGTTTTCTGAACTATAAAACGGAATTACTACTTTTCTCTGCTTTCCAGTCCTAAAAGCATGTGGGCAAATCCAAATATTTGGAGTTCAAATGAAGGCCTTCATTTTAGTCTCAATAAAGTATTACAAATAATTCTCATTGATAAGAGCTAACGTTCAAAGATATGTATACAAATTGTGATTTTTACAGCGATTAGACCGATTTCCAGCAAATATTTAACAACTTTAGATTTAAAAGAATGCTGGTTCTCTGAGATTCTGGCTCTTTGCTCTGCAGTTGGCACTTGCCTATTAGATGTGTCTAGAAAAAGGCATTTTTTAAAGAAAATCATAAATGAGACTAATGCACATTCCTTGTTTTTAGTGAATTGAATACAATATATACACTAAAGGATGATGCTGATTTCAAAGATGCTGCTATTGCCTAAAACATTTTCAGATCTCATCCTTTGTAGCTGGTGTCAAGTCTGGCAACATACTCTTGGTAAATAATTCTAATATAAGAGAGTCTTTGAGTGTGGGTTTTCACTGAAACAACTTAAACTATTTGGAGGGCTTCTTGTGAACAAAACAAGGTGGGTAATGCTGCCTTCATTCAACAGTAATGTGAGTTTAACTAGTAGCATTGAGACTTTGATGTGTTACTCAAATGGACTCTTAAGACGATAAGAAAAGGGAATTCTGAAAATGATAGTTGATGACAGAATCATATTAGTGACTACTTTAACTGGCAGTATTTCTTCTAGATAAATGATAGTGAAGATGGCAAGGTTTGGGATATTTGACTAAAGATCAGGAAAATAAAATGTTTGGAAGAATTACGATTATAAAATAAATTTGAATTTGGTTGAAGCTGTAGAATCGCCTATTACAATCTTCTTAATGTACAGATGATACCACTGAGAATCAGAAGAGTTAACTGATTTAACCAAATCTACCGTGTTAAGATCAGAATTGGGACGAGAGTCAGCACACTTGATAGTACGTGAATGGTGACAAGTTTACTGGGTTCTCTTTCAAAATAACTAAGCTTTATAGAGTCAAACCTCCTAAATATTTGGTGATATATACAAATAAGTGCTAAAGAATGCTGCAATTTTTTAAATTTTAGGTTTCATCACTTGGGCTTATAAAAATAAATTCAAGAGCTTTAAATTTTTCTATGCACTGAAAAATCCTACAGGATCTTTACCTACAATAATCTATCCTAACAAACTATAACAGTATTTTCATTCTATTGTAACATATATGTTTATTCAATATATATGGTTTGAACTTTGCTTTTTGATGTGTACAGCTGAGGAAAATAATTTTAATCTCATTATTCAGACTTATGTTTATAATTCATTTGCTAAGGACATTTTTATTGCTCAATACTTACAGTCATTATAATTTTTAGTTCCTAAACTCACAGGCAAGAAATGTCATATTATCTTTATGTCATTAAATCAAATTGAATCTGATTCCAAACCTTATCTTTTTTTGCTGTTAAGGGAGCCAAACTTAGTTATTCTAGCAACATTCATCCGCCTCTCTAGAGCCACTGGGGAATTTAAGATTTTGCTGGATGACTGAAAAATGAGGGAAGATCTCAGTGGCTCAGTCAAGCATGACTATGATGACATGTTCATTATCCAAACCCACTTCTTCTTTTTTTAAAAAAAAGTTAGTTTTGATTCAGGAAGGACATGTATTTGTTTGTTACATAGGTGTATTGCGTAATGGTGGGGGTTGGGATTCCAGTATACCTGTCACCCAAGTATTGAACATTGTACCCAATAGGTTATTTTTCAACCTTCACCCTCCTCCCATCCTCTCAACTTTTGGAGTCCCCAGGGTCTATTATCTTCTTCTTTATGCCCATATATATATCCATTGTTTAACTCCTGTTTACAAGTGAGAATATGAAATATTTCATTTTCTGCTTTTGAGTTAGTTCACTTAGGATAATGGCCTCCAGATGGATCCATGTTGCTGCAAAGGACATGATTTCATTTTCGTTATGCCAAACCCACTTCTTCTTGAAGGTAGATAATGACAACCACAGAGAACTTTCCTAAGTCTTTCAGGAACGTCCCTGGACATCTCATGACTCAGCCAACCTCCCCCAATTCTTCCATACCTGAGTGGCTTCAGCAGGCACCGGGGCATGGATCCCTGTTAATCATGGGCCCAGCAGGTCTCCATCCCTTTCCTAGTCAAGACAACGTTCTTTCTCTTCTTTGATGTTTGTGGTACCCTGAACCTTCCCCCAATTCTTTGCTTCCCTCTCCAACCTCCAGCATCACCCCTCAATAAGCTAAGCCTTTTGAAAACAAAAGCTGGAAAGAGTTTACCTTCGGGTAACAAAAGGAACACAAATTCTGCCTACTTTTTGGAATGAGGAAGGAGGGGAATACGATATAAAAATACAAATAGATCTGATTTTTTCTAATCCTCACATAGCAGTGAAAACAAAACACAAAATAGTATCTCAACAAACTATCCTGTCACATGCTTGACACCTAGGACAGCCTAGAATTATGGATTGATATTAAAAAACAACAAAACAGAAGTCTCTATAACTGCAATATCTTAAGATTAGAGGAAGCAGTGGAGATGATGTTGCACTAATTCTTTATTTTACAGGAAATAAAATTAAGGACCAGAGTGGGACCTCTTACCATTAAATACTTTGTCACCTGGTGAAGTTAGTATTAATTATCAGCACAGCATTTTTTTGTATTAGAAAAATTCAAAGGCTTTTTCTTGTGAATAGGAATGAATGATCCTAATGAAAGCTGAATAATTTTTTAAAGCACCAACTCTGCCAAAGTTAGCAATAGTTTCAGAGTAATTTGCACAGAGCTCTTGCCTTGACCTGAACCCTAGTTAAATCAATTAATAAAACATTGGGTAATCATATTAAAAAAAAACTTATTTTCATCACAAATTGTTTCAGATTGGAATTCTCCCCTTGCCTCTCCACCCCACCTTATAGACACTGCAAAATTATTGAAATGTTTAGACAATAATAAATAATTTTAGGTATATTTTCTTTGATGATGAAAGTTTGAGAATGGGGGTCCATTTTCCTATGGGACTTCCTTTACCCATTCTTACCTATGGTGACTTGGGATGAATAACACACTCAATGTGTCACCTTCTTCAGAATTCTTGGAAAGAGAGAGAACCTGCTGTTATCAAAGTGTATGTGGCCAAAGAAAAACCAAGTCAGAATTGTTCACTTGGACATGAAATTTATTGTTGTAGGCATCTTGTGTTACTCTAAAAGAATCCTGAGGCTGAATAACTTATAAAGAAAAAAGGTTTATTTGACTCACAATTCTGAGGGTCAGAAAATTCAAGATTGGATGCCTGCATCTGGAGAGGGCCTCAGCTGCTTTCACTCACAATGGAAGGCAAAAGGGAGCTGTGTGCAGAGAGTACATGGGGAGAGAGAAAGCAAGGGAAAGGGGAGGAAGATGCTAGGCTTTTTTTGTTAACAACCTGGAACCGTGAGAACTCATTCACTCCTCCCTACAGCCCCTCAGGATATTAACTTATTCATTAGGGATCCACCCTCATGGCCTAAACACCTCCCATTAGGCCCCATCCCCAACTTTGGGAATCAAATTTCAACATGAGATTTGATGAGGACAAACAAACCATATCCAAACTATAGCATTTATTATAAAAGTCAGCTAAGGATTTTCGATAGCCAATCTCAAGGGATTTAAAATAACACAGAGGATTCCGTATTTAATTTTAAAATTTTGCCATAATAATATGGCAAAAAAATATTTATTTATTTATTTATTTTAGACAGAGTCTCACTCTCTCGCCCAGGTTGGAGTGTAGTGGTGTGATTTCAGCTTACTGCAACCTCTGCCTCCTGGTTTCAAGTGATTTTCATGCCTTAGCCTCCTAAGTAGCTGGGATTACAGGTGTGTACCACAAGGCCCAGCTAATTTTTCTTTTTTTCAGTAGAGACGGGGTTTCACCATGTTGGTCAGGCTGTTCTTAAACTCCTGACCTTAAGTGATCTACTTACCTTAGCCTCCCAAAGTGCTAGGATTATAGGCTGAGTCACAATGCCTGGCTGACTTTAAACTGTTATTTTACTTTCATTTTCAGCTTCTAGGTTTTAGGTATGACCGTTATACAGCAGTTACTAGTTGCATATTAATTTAAAAAAATAGTTATTAAGCTCTAAATTCTTGAATCACTTAGCACTTTCTAATACTGTCCTATCTTATATAAAAGAGGCTTGAGAGGAAATTCAGGTTTTGACCATCATCCTATTATTAACAAAAATATAGCCAAATATGCAGTTATGGATTTTATTAAGTTTCATGGCAAAATAGTAAACTTTTTGAAATAAAATTATATATAAATAAGATGGCCTAGCAAAGTATTTATATATAACATGTTGCGTAGATCGTAGGCAATTATGTAGGGAGTCAAAGATTTGGTAAAATTATTAAATGTTGATTAGTTTGTAAAGTGGTGTCATTTTCACATGGAAAGTCAAATAATTTTTATTTTTATTTTATTTTATTTTTAAGTCAGTAAAATCTAGCTGTGGGGGTTGTATACCAACTTTAGTGACACTAATGTTAATAAGTTCTGATAATCCGTAATCATCAGACCAACCAGAAAGTCAATATATATGTGTAAAATATTCTGCAGTGTATTTATTTATGTGCATGATCCATGAAGTTTTCTTTAAAGAACGGTTTACTGAAACTGATCTTGAGCAACATGTGTCAGAGTCAACCAAGGTAATTGCTAAAAATTCAGATCTTCAGGAATTTTCTCACAAATTTTATCAATGGAGACTAAAAATTATATCTTTTAATTCTTCTGTTTGGGTAAACAGGAATTAGAATCCAAATCCATTTATATATATATATAAATGCCCATAAACATATATATATGTATATATGTTTTTTGTTTCTTTTTTTGTTTTTTTGTTTTTGTTTTGTTTTGAGACAGAGTTTTGCTCTGTCGCCAGGCTGAAGTGCAGTGGCATGATCTTGGCTCACTCCAGCCTCTACCTCCCTGGTTCAAGCAATTCTCCTGCCTCATCTTCCTGAGTAGCTGGGACTACAGGCATGTGCCACCACACCTGGCTAATTTTTTGTATTTTTAGCAGACACAGGATTTCACTGTGTTAGCCAGGATGATCTTGATCTCCTGACCTCGTGATCCGCCCGCCTCGGCCTCTCAATCTTTTTAGAGTTTTACTCAATTTAATTGCTAGCCTGAATAGAGTCACTGTAATCTTTCACAGTAACAGAACTATGAATAATAAATAGTATAGCCATACATATGAACATTTTGCCAAGTTCAAAGTCAAAATGAACTATATATTTTTCAGTTTCATAATGGTTACATAGAAAATATATTTATATATGGCTAATTTTCACTTAATTTCCTATAAGTTGTAAAATGTTACAAAGAGTAACTACAATTTTATCTTTAGAAATGAAGTATTTTGATACATGCAATCCACTTTTTAGATATTAAATATAAATGTATGCATAATAAAAAGTAATTATAGAGACAGATGGTAGGTTGGTCACTGTGCTCATCACATCTTTCACATGCCTCCATGCACTTTGCTATGTGGCTTTGGAGTTTTCTCCACTAGAAGTGGTGTTGTTGGGCTTGACCAAATACTTCTTTTGGCCAATGGAACGTGGGCATAAATGATGGTGTCTAGTGACATGCCAAGAAAAAAGGTAAGCCCCAGGTAGTTGCTGCCTCTTTAACTTGGCCCCTCAGAAAGCACACACATGAATAAAACATTAACCCCATTGTCCGTCTGTAGCTAAGCCCACTGAACTGCAACCTGAAGCAGAATATGGTGTAGCTCAGCTGAATCACAATCAACCACAGTCTTCTAAGTATGAGGATACATGCTTCTATTTGCTATTGGATCTTTGTGATTGTTAATTATAGAGTGTTGTTGTAGCAATAGAATAAGCTTCTACAAAAATAAAAAAAAATGCTAATTCATGATGTAATAAATGTATAAATCATTTGGGTAGTATAAATATGTAAATCATTAGTTCAAAGTACTGGTCCCAGTGTCATTCTTACCAGTATGATTTAAGCAAGACATTGTGGTTCTCAGATTTATTAACCGTAGTGAGAATGTTTAGATGGGGTGAATTCTAAGGTCCATACACTTTCAATAAAGTAAGAATGCCTTTTCATTCCAAAAATAATTAAAAGTACCCAAAGATAAATATTTCATAAGTCGAGTATCTCTAGAGAATCATTATTACAAGTTACATGTTACTATCATTTATTCATTCAGTGGTTACTTTAGAACAGCTATTGAGTTCAGAATTATGTCAAGAACTATGAGTGATCATAGGATGAAGAGGCAATGCCTTCTTCACCTGTATGAAATTAAAAACCTAATGGGGGTATAGTAATACAAAGAAAAATCTTAGAGTTATAAAAGTGCTCCAAACTAAGGGTTTTGAGAGGGTACTCTCTATCTGGAGAGATTAGAAAAAGCTCTTGGGAGAAGATGGTATTTGAGCTGGATCTTGGTGGATATGATTTCAACAGGAAGACATTTAATGTCGTTTGCTGATAGAAGGAAGGGCTTGCAAGCAGGACAGAAGAAATTATTTAAAATGATAATTTTTTTGTTTATTTCAGTGGAGTATACTGTGTCATGGACAGGATGGAAATATGGCTGAACAGAGAGGCTGGGGCTTTATGCTTTGAGGATTTTGATTTCTATGTTCAGGAGCTCAGAATTTATCATGTAGATAATGATTACTAAAATACTTTGAAAAAGAGAGTGTCTAATAAGTGTTTTAGAAAAATCCAACTCGTAATGTGCAGGGAAAAAAGAGATGAGTAAGACTCAAGAGAAGATGGCCTCAGAATGGAAGCAGTTTTACATGGGCCTGAGCTCAGATGGCGGTGGGGTTGGGGATTTCAAACAGAAAACCCAGCAATGTGCATTTATTTTCTTCCAGGAAGAAGAAAACCTGCTGATAAGATAACATGATGCAGTTACTTAAAAGAAGCTTTATAGTGCTGCTAGATTATAAGAAAACAGTATTTAAAAATGAAATTATTTTGGTAATTATCTTGAAATTTTAATATGCATAAGAATTACCCGGGTTCTTATGAAAAATACAGATTTCTGGACTTCAACTCTAGAATTCTTGAAATAGTAGATGTTGTGACAGACCCATGAATCTGTATTTTAATAAGTACCTCAAGTTATAAGGAAGCAGGTGGTCTGCAAATCACTCTTTGATGCTGGTTGGAGAACATAATATTAATAATAAAAGGAAACGTTTATCACCCACTTCCTGTGTATCCAACACTTGGCTAAGTGCATATATACATTACCACATTTCATCCTCCATAGTAAGCCTAAGAAGTGACTATTAATATTATTTTCCAACTTACTGAAAATCAAAACTAGGAGGGGTTCAACAGCACTTTGCAAGTCACAGAGCTATTAAGTGATGAATTCAGGATATGAACCAAAGACTGTCCAGCCTCAGTACTCACATTGGAGAAGTTCATGATATTAAAGAGTACAGCTTTTGTCTTTTCTCTTGTACATTCTTTTTTTTCCAAAAGTTTCAACTGATTGGGACCAGTGCCACATTTAACAAGATTGCCTGATTAAATTTACTCCAGTAAAAAATTTCATTCCTAAGTAGAGAAAGACCAGCTGGAACATAATCAGTCATCATAGTGGGATGCCCTAGATATGAAGATGCCCATCCTACCAAGAATAATACATATGCACATAGCAGTAATTCCAAAATAAATATAGAAAATTTCTACAGCATGTGTTATTATAACCATTTAAGCAAAAACACAAGAACTTTAAAGTGGGACATTATCATTGCCTTGAGCATTTTTTTTCCTCGCTGTCTTAAAACTGACATCTCAAAATAAATTCATGGTCTTGAAGCCTAAGAATTAATTGTCTAAAGGAATGGCCCACAATAAAACACGATACAAGTCAGATTTAATTTTATTCTTCTTAACTATCTCTTGGCCCAAACTACTGTGTCTTTTTAGACTGAAAGGCCACTCATTTATCTACATTTCCTACGGTAATGGAAACATAGTAGCTTCTGTTTCTTCAAGAGAAAAAAATGAGGTAAAATATGTTATGAGTCATATTCAAAGTCCAATCAACCCACCACAGATGTTAATTCTCTCCACTTTGAGAAACAGGCTTAAAAAAGGAATCATTAATATAAATTTTCCTCCTAAAACTTAAGAATAAAAAAATACAAAAAATTTTCCATGAGTTGGGGTAGCAATTAATATTTGTCATCAGCTATAATTTTCCAGTTTAAAACCCAACAGCTCTTCGTTTTGATTTTATTTGCTCTTGAAGATAGTGACTGAGGAAAAGGTGGTGGTGGTAGTATGTGTCCATTTGAATTGATACAGCGTTTAAATGTGCTTTTATATCCATGGTGTTTTTTCATGTGATATTTTGCCTTGGTCCCCAGAAGTGAAGATGATAGTGTTAGAAAAAATCCTCCTTTTATTTCAAACTTAGTAATAAAAGTCAATGTATCAAGTTTTTATTATTTGTCTAGGCCTTTTGGAAATCACTTTTGTTGAAAATTTATTCAGAATAAGCTGTTTACCAGACACTGTGCTACACTATGTGCAGGACACCAGTGGACACTGATTTCTCTGCTTTACTTTCCATTTGTATCCAGTTGCCGGGTATCTTCTTATGCCTTTAAGGAACTTATTAGCCCCCCCAAAAAGACAGGAAAACAAAAAACCTACTCGATACCAGAGACAGAAAGTTTAGCATATTATAAAAAATATAAAAAACTAGATTAAAAAACAATTTAATTAATTTAAAAATTAAATTAAATTGAAAAAAATACCATATGCAGAAGTTGCAGATTTTTAAAAATTTCTTTTAATGAATCACGCATCACAGGTGCTGGACAGAAAGTATGCTGGATAACCCTTCAAGTCCCATTCCACCTACGTCCTCTGATTTACACTTGGAAACATACTTTTTGATTGCCTGATAATGTGGAGAGACCTGGCAGCTTTTTATAGACATGGAAGACTGAGAACAGAATTGCAATATTATTATATACTTAAAATAAAATTGTTTATTGGGAAACCAAAGAAAATCAACTGAAACAGCATAAGACTAATGTATAAATACAAAAAGTAAATAAAAATGAATACATTTATGTCAATAACATCCTTACAAATAGCCAAAAATAGCTAGAAAATAAAAAGATTCTATTCTTAATAACAACATATCCAGTATAAAAATGGACAAAACTTATATGGAAAAACAATAGACTATTAGTATCTTTTTTATTGCATAAATGAGACATAACATGAAAATACTCAATTGCAAATATGTTGATTTTTTCAAAATGTACTATAAATTTAGTATAATTTCACTCAATATCCCAATTAGATTTTTCTTATAAAAATGAACAAATTCTAAAGAGCCCTCAAATTTTGTCTTAAGAAGAGTATTTGAGGTACAATTTAAAGTGTACTTTTTATCATTATTAGTGAATGCAATGTGGTATAGGCACAAGTTTTAACAAGCAGATAATTGGCATGAAAGAGAAAATCTAGAAATGGAACCTAGTATATGTAATAACTCAAAATATAATAAGGTAGCTCTTGACTAATAGAGAATATAATTAAATACTTGGTATTGGGATAATTGGCAAATCATTTAGGAAACATGTATTAAGCGTTCCTAATCTCATGCTACTTTATTGCCATTAGATTTGAAAAGGACTAAAGATAATAATAGCTAATATTGTTGGTTGAAAAATTTGAACAAGAATTTGGCAAAGTGTAATAAAAATTTTAAAGCATACATGAGAAACTAATAATTTAATTCCTAAGCATCTATAGTAAGAAAAACATTGAACAAATGTGAAAATATTCATGTATAAAAATTTAGCATATTTTTAATAGGGAAAATTAGAACTGACTAAATGGCTAATAGTTGAGAATTTTTTTGATAAATTATGGCAAACATTATGCAATGAAATATTACATAACCATTTAGTGTGAGGACTGGAATGTTTATTCAATCCTATTTATTCAATGTACCAAAATTTTCTTGTGCGTGTAATATAATTTTAAAATGTTTACAAAGACACACACCTTGAAGGAAATATATAGAAATTTTAATACTAGTTATCTCTTGATTGCATGAACATTTGTTTTTGAGAACACTATCCTTTTTTTATTCTGCTTATATATGAATTTTCTTATTTTCAAATGTAAATATGCTCTGCTTTTAATATTAAAAGGGAACAAAAATATTCATTTTTTTCTCCACCTGTAAAATGGAACAGATGAAAAATTGGGAAAGTAAATATCTTTCAAGGCAATGTAAATTTACATTGCCATTCTGATGAGTTTTCTACCCACAACAATCTTGTGAGAGTAAATTCACAAGTTATTGGTACCAGGACTCATTCACTGAGTTATAAAGACCATTTTGTATCTCAGGAGAACACAGAGCAAGTGGGGTCATTTGGCTTGGAGGATCTTAGGAGATTCGACTAACTATATAACACCTATTTTGCCATGAAAGTTAGGCAACACCTTTGCACAGGGAAAAGAGAGGGAATGTTTTGAAAAACTTCAGTATACCATATCCTCTCCAGTCTCTTCCAAATGTAACTTTCTTCAGTCATAGACCACAGAACAAAAGGGTAAGTAGAAATGTTTCTGCTGTTTGTCATGTCACAGGCATTAACTTCTCTTTGATATGGCATGGGCAGTCACTTGGACATTCCATGCCAGGCATTTTAAATCTTAGATTACCTTGATCATGAGGTGATGATCATGTACAAGAACCCCACAGCCAGTATGTCTGGATTGAAATTCTAACTTTGCCTCTCAGCCAGTTGTGAAATTCTGAGTACTTTGTACATCAGTTTTCTCACTTTCAGTCTGGAGAACTGGATTTTGTATGAATTTTTCTGATTTTTAAATGTCAACTGAAGTTTCCTCTGTAAACACCACACTGTTTTAACCAAGTACATACACAGGCAACTAAGTCTGGTCTAAAGTTATCAACTTGATTGACCTTTTGAAGCTTTCAGGATAAACTTTAAACTACATGGGTTGGCATGAAAGACCCATCTTTGATCTGATCCTGTCTTTCCTCATCTATTTCTTCAAACTTTCTAGGCTGCTTTCAATCCTTCATGCACAGCACTTAACTCAATGCTTTTGTATGTCATATCTTTCTGTCTGAATTCTATTCTGATTTGTTTATTTTCTGAAAAGCTCTTCTCATGTAGAACTCAGGCACCACATTCCCCAGGAAGCATTTCTAACTTTCACCTTTAGTTTAAGCTGTATTCCCTTCTTAGATTTTCACAGACCTTCATATGTATTTGCATGGAGCAAATTATATATTTACCTCTCTACACTAAACTACAAAATCTCTGTACTAAACTACAAACTCTCTAAACTGCAAACTCTCTACACTAAATTGTATCTATCTATATATAGATGTATATACCTCTCTATACTAAATTATATGTATACATATATACTTCTCTAAACTACAAATTCTTTGAAGACAAGCACTGCATCTATTATTCTAAGATTCTTGCGCAGTTCCTTGCCCCAAATAGATGTTAACAAATTCCTTGTGTTTCTGTCGCTTTGCACCTGGCAAAGATGAACAAATTCACACTTGTTTATTTCTTACAATCCTTGAGTATGACTCATTTTCTGATCTTTATAGTAATTGTAGGTCCTCTAATATAATAACACTAATGACCAAACACTTACCACTTTATTACTTTATTTCTTCAAGGCCTACTATTTGCTGCTGTACTTATGATGCTGTGCAGAAGACACGTAAAACATGAAGGATTCTGAATGTTTAATCATGGGTATTCTGTTTTCATGTTTGCCTTCTTCGTCTGTTTGCTATCTGGTAGGTGACTGTTAAAATGGAGAGAATCTAAAGTGAAAAGGATAGAAGAAGAACCACTTATAAAGAATATGAGCAATTTATAAATTAGATAAAAGTTGGTTTGAATAGTTGAGAATTGATGGCTTAACACTACCACAACTCCTCTTCTTAAGAGCAAATAGCCAGAGTGTAATAAACTGCTTTAAACTCCTACTAGTAAAGACATTACCCATTTAGGTATAAACTCCAAAATGAAGACAAATAAACAATTCTGTAATCTCAGTTAGGATTAAAGTATTATTCTTTTTTTTGGTATTCATAGGAGACAGAAAATAAATCAAAGGGACAAATAACTAAAACATAAAATATGCCTACATTTTAATCCAGAAAGATTAAACCTGAACCCGTAGAACCTGGGAGCCTTCTTCAATTTCACTATAGTCCACTTCCCTGTCTAGTCCCCAGTATTATAGCATGCCTGCCCAGCATCTCATCAAAATCTCGAAGACCTATATAGGTCTAACTCTATTCGAGTTTTTCATCACATTCATTCAGGACTATATCATCAGAATCATCTGGACATGTTTATTAAAAATGCAAATTCCTTGGCACTATTCCAAACCTACTAAATCATTTTCTGAATATTATCAGCAGAAAATCTTCACTTTTTCACCAGTTCTCCAGGTGGTGATTACTCACACTACAATCTGAGAACCACTGCTACAGATGGGGAAAAAATGCTATGTGGTGCTGCATAATTGTGGAAAAATTATACAAAATGAAAAATAATATCAGTTACACAAACCCTGAATCATGAGTCATAATTTTACTTGTTTGTCAACAATAAAAAGCACAAATATTTTATTAACATATTAGAATACAAGTACATATATATACACACACGTGTGCACACACACACATACACACACACAGAGAGGTGAAAAAAAACCCTTGTAATAAAAATATGTATTGCTTTCTCATCAGATTGTGCTCCCGTTTGCATTTTTTCCCACTCAACACTTAGGGTAGAATTCAAAAAATCTGTTCTTTTAGCTCAAAAAATAATTATGACAGACTAGTTTCTTCCTTGAAATTAGTGCTTTTTTTTTTTTTTTTTTTTTTTTTTTCGTGAAACGACTTCCTACTTCCAACTTTTACTTCATCTTCTGGCAACTATTTATATTCTTTAAATGAATTATCAGCATGCAAACCTCCTGTTATTTTTCCTAGTTTAAAAAAGTCTCTCTCGACCTCACTAACTCCTCAAACTACCACTTGCTGCTTCTCCTCTCTTTACAGCAATACTCCATCAAAGATTTGTCTGTACTTACATTTAAAAATTTCCCTTTACCTGCCGGGCGCAGTGGCTCACGCCTGTAATCCCAGCACTTTGGGAGGCTGAGGCGGGTGGATCACGAGGTCAGGAGATGGAGACCATCCTGGCTAACACGGTGAAATCCCGTCTCTACTAAAAATACAAAAAATTAGCCAGGCGTGGTGGCGGGCGCCTGTAGTCCCAGCTACTGTGGAGGCTGAGGCAGGAGAATGGCGTGAACCCCAGAGGCAGAGCTTGCAGTGAGCCGAGATTGTGCCACTGCATTTCTGCCTGGGAGACAGTGAGACTCCATCTAAAAAAATAAAATAAAATAAAATAAATCCCGTTACCTACTTTACCTATGCTTTTTTCAGTTCACCTCATGTCTCCACCAGAATTCTGCTATCAAGGCCACCAATGACTTCCACCTTGCTAAAACCTATGGTCCATTGTCAGTTTTTAGTATACAGGACCTGTCAGCAGCATTTGACAAAACAGATGTGTTTAAACACAACTTACCTAAGCAGTTTTTTTATCTTGACTTCTAGGACACTGCACTTCCCTGGTCTTATTTCCTGATAATCTGCTCTCTCTCAGAATCGTAGTTATCAATTTTCTGCAGCTCCCTGACCTCTAAATTTTGAGATGATTTTTCAGTTTGGTACTTAAATTACTTCCCTTTCTATTGATGTGTAGCTCTAGAAGGTCTTATCCAGATTCAAGGCTTTAAATGACATCTATATTTCGCATATTCCTAAGTTTATATTTGCAATTTGGACCTCTCCCCTGATCATTTGATTCACACATCTAGTTGATCACTTGGAGCTTCATTTGCATGTCTAACAGGTTTTTTTAACGGGGCAGACCTCAATCTGAGCTCTCATATCCTCCATCTTTAAATGTGCTTCTCTTATAACTTTCCCCATCTCTGTATATAGAATATTAACCTTGTCAGATACTTTGGAGACCTTCTTGACTTTTCCCTTCTTTCTTACAGCTTACCTCTATCTCATCAACAAACCCTTTTGGCTCTTTCTACAAATGTGTCAGACTCTGACCACTTCTCATCACTTCCCCTGCTTGCGCTGGAGTTCAGGTCTTTATCATTACTCACTTGAACTAGGAAAATAGCCTCTAAACTCTTCTTCATGCTTCTGCCTTTATTCCCCAAAAATCATACTCGATGCAACAGCAACAGTAATCCTTTTAAAACGTAAGTCATCACTCCTCTTCCCAAAATCTTCCAGTGGTTTTCCGTCGCATTCAGAGAGATGAAAAGTTATCAAAATGACCTATAAGATCTTCAGTAGCATATATTAGTCGTCTATGACTGCATAACAACTTGCCCAAAAATGTCACAGCTTAAGACAACAAATATTTATATATCACAGTTCCTGTGGGTCAAGAATTTGGGTGCAACTTAGCTGGTTTCTCTGACTCAGGGTCTCTCACAAGGTGTCCGTTGAGGCTGTTGTGTCCTGTGAAGAATCCACTTGTGGAAGATCCTTTTCCAGTATTGCTGATGAGGATGTTGACAGGTTTCATTTCTGTTGGATGGGGGCCTCTTCATCCTTGGGTCAGCTTACAACACAGCAGCTGGCTTCCATCAGAGGGTGAGCAAGGAAGTAAGAGACCATGAGCAAAACTAGAGGCTTTTTGTAACCTAATCTTGGAAGGGATATCTCACGATTTTTGCTGTACTTTCTTCATTAGAAGCAAGTCACTAGGTGCAGCCCACACTCAAAGTGTGAATGTTAAACAAAAACATGAATACCAGGAGGTGGGATACATTAGAGTCAACTTAAAAGCTGCCTACCAGAAATAAACTGCACCCCTCCCATTGTATATCTGACTTTATGTCTTGCGACTTTCTGCTTGATCACTCTGCTTCAATTACACTGGCTCCTTTGTTATTCCATATGTGAGTCACACCCTTTCATGCCATTTGGGCTAGACATGGAAAGAGATGTTTGATTTTTAAAAGTTACATCGAAGTTCTAAGAAGTTATCTGATGCAATGAGGATGGTGGTGATCTCATATCAACATCATAGGATTCCATTGTTGTCTTGAAGTCAGTAGCATGTTTAGAGTCTTGTTGCTGAGAGTGGGCTCTGTAACATATTACCATGAATTTATAGCATCATGCATGATGAAAATTATCTCAGGAGTCATATGGAGCTGGATTTGTCAATTACAGGATTCTCTTGACCAGTTACAATTCTATTAACAAGGAGGAAGTGAATCTCTATTATCCCAGAGCTTGTTTATTCGTTAAGACAAGAATTCCCTGATGGCTGCAATGCCCAGAATGATCAGAGGGGAAATGCTGTGTAAAACATCAAAGTACAAAAATCAGATGGAAAGCAAAGAAACAATATACTATATAGCTATTCATCAGAAAAGAAGAGGAAAACAAAACAACTACTATACAAGTTGAACAGATTGCGCTTCACAAGAACTTGAAGCAGAGTCTACAGACAACCCAGAAAGTCCTCATAAATGAAGTGCAAAGCTTAGTCTGAAAAGATATGGGTAAAATAAGCCATTATTATGGAAACAAAACCAGAGATATGGCCCTGAATTGTAACTATAAAAAAAGTACATTAATAATCTGTTTTGATAGAACAGTGATAGGAAGTAAGCAAGTCTAAAAAGTAAAAATATTATTAGAATGTCATTTTGGTTAAATGTTTGTCTTTGTTCTACTAGATCTTTCATTAATACTTCCTTACAAAGGTTGGTTATGTTACTACACACTCTCTCCGAGAAGGATCAGGCTTTGTAGGTTTCCAATGAACTTCATAGATGCTTCATAAATATTAAATAATCACTTTCAATTCAGCAAGCAATGACAAGAACTTCAACAGCAGCACTACATTTCCCTGTTCATTATGTTATATACAAATAAATTGATTTTTTTAAAAGATTGAATAGGACATTTATTTAAAATATTTCTTCTTCATTAATTTGCCATATCCTGTAAAACAGTCATAGCTCATTTATTATGAAATCATGTTTTCTACTTAAATATCAACATAGCCTTTGAATATTATAATTGCTAGTGAAAGTATCAAATGCTAAGAAGGAATATTTTTAAAAAATAATTTCAGTATGTTTTTTAAAAGCCTAGAACTTAAAAAAATTTTGTTCTGGAAAAATTTTACAGTAAGTTAGATTAGTAAAGCAAACTTCCCAATTCCTATATAGTGCACAAAGAGGAAGGTTTTAAATATTGTATATTAACAGGAAGGGGCCATAATTTTGATTAAATGTATCTACTACTTGCTAATCATATTCTGAGTCCTCTTTACCCAACATTGTTTACTTAACATTTGAAAATTAAATAGAAAGAAATGCATCAAAATCTATGCTATACATTGGAAATTGATAGTTTATATTCAGTGTAAAAGGGATAAAATTTATAGTCCTCGGTGACAATTTTATGTAACAAGGCATGAGAATGTAAAATTCCATTCAAATTCCTTTCTTATCACTATTCATGAAAACAGCATTTCTCAGCTGGGAAAGCTAACAGTGATATTACATGGTGACATTATTTCAGAAGAGTTGTCTACGATGCAGAATATCTAATTTTTTCACACATGAGTAAGGACTATGTAAAATTTAGCATTTAATTTGCATTCTATATGCAATATTTTAAAGGGCAAGGTTAAGTATTTTTTGAAATATTATCATAACCTAAAATTAATTTAAAAACAAGAATTTAATATTTATGTACCTCTTTTCTTCCAAGTTTTTTCAAATAGCTTTGCCAAAAAGAATAGTATATCTTGATATACTAAAGATACAAACACTGTTATTGCTGTTTTAGTAAAAAGAAAACTGGAGCATGGAATTGCATAAATGATTTTTCTAAGGCAATCCAAATAAAGTATAGGAGCATAGGAATCAATACAGCCACAGCTTCACTATTCCTCATTTTAGTGTCTGATACTTTTCTTTAAAATATCAAAACCAGTAAAACAGCCTAATAACATCATGTGCAGGGGACGAAACTGTTAACTGCACTGTTTTTAAGACATTATGGAATCACAGTTAATGCAAGATCATGCAATTTAATTGCCTGACCTTATGGACAAGAAACCTTAAATCTATAAAGATAGTGACTTGCCCTAGGCCATGCAGTACGTTAACAGCACAGACTACACTGAAACCCAGGTGTCCTCTATTCCTTGTACAGTGCCATGTCCACCATGATTAAAGTGAAAAATTGAATCAGGCTACCAGATGCCTTGATCCTTTATGTATTTGGATTAATGATATAAAGAGCTTTGTTATAGTAGATTCTGACTTTAATATGTTTCAAATGTAATATGCACTTGAGGCATTATTTGCACTCACCTTTTACATGTAAGACACAATTTTAAAAATTATTTTTGCATAATCCAGAAAGATAAAATGTTCACTACGCTTCAGTTCTTATACTCCACTTTACTTATTTATTTATTTCATTTACTAAACAACATCACTAATCTTGTATTCTTGCAGCTTAATCATCAAAAACAGGGGTCAACAAAATTTATTTGTAAAGTGCCAGATAGTAAATGTTTTTGTAACTACTCAATTCTGGTGTAATTACTGTTGTTTGTAACACGAAGGCAGCGATAGACAGTGTGTGAATAAATGGAAGTGGCTGTGTTCCAGTATAACTTCCTTTACGAAAATACGTGATTGGCCTATGGGTTATGATTTGTCAACCCTAATCTAAAGCCTGATGATTGCAGAATGAAGAACCAAGATGATGACAACTTGTGGTATTTCAGCTCAAGAGTATTTTAGTTCTGAAATAAAATCACCATCAAAGTCTGGAGCTCAATTTTTTCTAAGTTATGTATATCGACTTGCTGAATTGGCATACCTTTTAAAAATAAAACTTATCTTTATCCTCTCTGAGATTCTTTTTTTTTTTTTTTTTTTTGGTAAAGTTATCTTTAGTATTATCATTGGCATAATTTTTTTGTAGGCGAGAAAACCCTAGAATTTGGCAATACATAGGGTTTAAATAGCACATTGTATGATTTCTTAATTTAAACAAAAATATTCCAAAACCTTTTATCCTCATCCTGATTTGTCTCATCTCTCACCTCTGCCTCTTGAGAAACACCATGAAATGTCAATAAAATAATTTTAAAAGGTATAAGCCCACTAAGTTGTAGAGAACAGGAGAGAAATCAATGGAGCAGAATTCTCAGCACAGTTTGGAAGGTGAAAAGGAGGAGTGGTGGTGACTCAGATTAGTGGAGGAGGCTAGCATCAAGTACTGCAGAGGAGGGCATGAATGAGAAGTGGGCCAATTCAAACTTCGAAGTGCAAAATTTCAGGGAGATTCAGAACTCGAAGTACCAATTAACAAGGAAGTTAAGATATGAGGCACGGGGGAAAAAAGTAAGAAAATCAGGTTAAAGTTTGCATGTAAAATGTGTACTTGTATCCTTAGCCCACCCAGATCCCAAACTCTTTTGCATTCCCCTGAATTTCATTGACACCTCTGTAAATAGACTGGAAACTTACTCTGAAGAAACTGAGCCATAGAAGCTCAGGGCCCAGGGACAGCCAGCCCAATGGGGAACTGCAGAGACGAATGCAACAGAAGCAAAGAGTCAAGTCACAATCAGCACAGTGAATATGAAATCCTCTGGCATTCTTTTTCTATCTTGTTTCTAGCGCATCACCCATAAAGCCAGAGGAGTCTCCTCTTGGACAATGCATGGTCCTGCAGAAAAAAATATTGAATAGAGAACAATCACTATATATTGACATATGAGGGTCCCAATTATCCAACTTTAAGTTCCCAAACTTCTTTCTCCTCCTTCAATCTCTTCCTCTCCCCTATCCCCTGCCCACAGTTTCTATCAGCTTTTTAGCTTCTTATTATTAGATGTGATTTATCAGCTAAGGATTACCAATTAATGTAAGAAAGTCTCCAATATGAAGAAAAAAGACACCAAATAAAAAGTTAAAAACAGTAAACAAACTCCCAAAACAGAAACCTGGAGGAAACAGACCCAACACAGAAATGGAAGGAAATTTACATTTAATGTTATCAGAGAGAAGAAAATACTTATTGAATCCCTGAAATGGAAACAGAAAACTACTATAAAGAAACAGTAATAGAATTAAGAGAAATCTCTTAAAATTAAAAACATGACAATATAAATCATGGGTAGGAAACCAAAAAAGAGAAAATCTCATAAATTGTAACAGAGACAAATAAGTGAAAAATAAAGGGGGAAAAAAAAAAACTTACAAGATTGATCCTAAAAGGCCAACATCCAACAAATAGTTTCCAGGAAGAGACAAGAGAAGGAGTAAATTATTAAAAAAAGCAATAAGGGGAACATTTTTGAGAAATTATGCCTGTTTTAAAGAAACGTATAAAGTGTCAAGACTATTTGAATATTTTCTAATCTATGCTTTTTTTTTTTTTTTTTTTTTTTTTTTTTTGAGACAGAGTTTCACTCTTGTCACCCAGGCTGGAGTACAATGGCACTATCTTGGCCCACTGCAACCTCTGCCTCTTGGGTTCAAGTGATTCTCCTGCCTCAGCCTCCTGAGTAGCTGGGATTACAGGTGCCAAGTAGCTGGGATTACAGGTGCTCACCACCTCACCCAGCTGATTTTTGTATTTTTAGTAGAGATAGGATTTCGCCATGTTGGCCAGGCTGGTCTTGAACTCCTGACCTCAAGTAATCCACCTTCCTCGGCCTCCCAAAGTGCTGGGATTACAGGTGTGAGTCACTGCAACCAGCCTATGCTCTTTTTATTTAAAAAGAGTAGTTGTATTATATATCTAAGAATGTGATACCTGAAATTTAGAGCAAGTTTAAAACTTTTACAATGGAAATAAATTATGTAAAAAAGACGAATTTTGATCTGTTTTGTTTTAGTCAGACCTCAAATGAGAGTATTGTATTCTGTGTTAGATACCATAATTTCATAGGGAAAGAAACTCTAAGGGATTGGGTAAGGGGAAAGGGCAGTTCATTGTATTTGTTATGTATTGGTGGGTAACAAAGCACACCAAAACTCTGGCTTCGAACAACAATCATTTTACCTGTTCATGTTTCTGGTGGTCAGCAATTTGAGCTTGGCTCAGCTGAGTGGCTCTTCAGCTAGTCTCATCTGGGGTCATTCATGCAACTGTAGTCATCTAGTTGTTATACTGGGGCTGAATGGCTCCTATAAGTGGCTGAAGGTTGCTGATGGCTGACAGCAGAACTGATCTCTCCAAAAGGAGGCTAGTTCAGGCTTCTTCACAAGGATGTCTCAGGTTCCGAGAAAGCAAGAGTGGAAGTGTAAGTCTTCTCAGGATTTCTGCTTGAAATTCCTCTAACATTATTTCTGCTGTGATGCTCAAAGCAGGCCACAAGACCAACCCAGATTCAAAGTTCTAGAGCACATGTATCCCCCACTTCTTGGGACAAGATGAATGTGCATTCAGGGATGGAAAAAATTTGTGACTATTATTTTGCAATCGACTGTATTTACTCCAAACCACATCGCATGAAAAATAGTTAAAAAAAAATAGGCCAGCTGGGTGCGGTACCTCATGCCTGTAATCCCAGCACTGTGGGAGGCCAAGGTGGGCAAATCATGAGGTCAGAAGATCGAGACCATCCTGGCTAACATGATGAAATCCCATCTCTACTAAAAATACAAAAAATTAGCTGGGCATGGTGGCAGGCACCTGTAGTCTAAGCTACTTGGGAGGCTGAGGCAGGAAAATGGCAGGAATCTGGGAGGCGTAGCTTGCAGTGAGCCGAGATGGGGCTACTGCACTCCATCCTGGGAGACAGAGTGAGACTCCGTCTTAAAAAAAAAAAAAATTAGGCCTGATTAGCCTACAGTATAGTATAGGAGGTATGGTTACTATTTTGGACATTTGAAGTGTTGTAATGTTAAAAGGATATTCTTTGTTTCACAAACCCTGAAGGTCAGATCAAAGATGTGGATGAAAGTTTGATAAAGCCGATTTATGCCCAATGCAAACAGGAGCTCTTTAAAAATTGTGAAATGTTGTATCACAAGAAGACTTTAGGTATATGTTGGTCCAACCCACAGACCGCGGCTGGGTGAGGCCTACGATGACTTTGAATGTGGCTCAGCACAAGTCATAAACTTTCTTAAAACGTAAGATTTTTAGTGATTTTTTTTAGTTCATCAGCTGTAGTTAGCGTATTTTATGTGTTGCTCAAGACCATTCTTCTTCCAATGTGGCACGGGGAAGCCAAAAGATTGGACAGCTCTGGTTTAGAATATGGCAAAGAGATTTGCTTTAGAAGGACACTAGGCTAGATGACTTTTAATGTCTCTTCCAGTGCTGGATCCCTATGAATCTTTACAATTTGTAGGGAGCATAAGTTGGTGGTCCAGACTAGATATTACGTTTGGGAATAATCTGTGACTAAATGACTCACCTCAGTTGTGAGTTTATGAACAGGGAGAAGAACAAGAGGAACAGAACCTTGGGAGATACTGAGACTCCAGGGAGGAAGAAGAAGCAATGCCAAAGAAGTAGCCATAGCACACGAAAGAAAAAACAAATCAGTACAACTGATTCAACATAGTATGTCACCTCAGCATTTACCTCCTCATGTAAAATTTTGTACTGCATTCAGAATATCTATTTCATCTTATTCCTCTCTGATACATAAATCTTTTTCATCTGAAATTCCTATTTGTGAAGTTATTACTTGGTTTCAGAGTTATTCAGGCTCAAATGGCTCCCTCCCCTCACAGTTTTCCATTTATTATAGCGTCCTAACTAGTATATCTTTCCTAGGAGGATAAATTACTACAGCTGTGGGTTTAAAATCTATGGTTACCTCCCAACCTCTTGCATTTTTAACTGAGTTTATATTCAGGCTCTTCAGAGAGAAATATGACTGAACAACCAGAAGAATGTTGCATTACCTAATCCAATTGTACATTAGTGGCAGGATAAAGACAAACTCTAGGTCCAATAAGCAAGGTAGACAATTTCCTGCAGACTCCTGCATCTGCTACTTCTCGATTTAGCTTTTACCTGGGACTGATTCCAGTATGATAATGGTGAAAGTTACTGATAAAGAGACATCCACACTTTCATGAATACCTCCCTACTCATGTAGTAACAAGAACTTTGTATTGTAAATTCAGCAGATGGAAGACCACAGAAAGAATAAAAACAAAGCTGTCCATAAAAGATTATTTTAAAAATTTCAAATGGAAAATGCACCCTGCAGGTAAATCAGGTCAATCTAAAAGAGATATTTGTAGTATAAGCAGGACAAACTATGAGCAAGCAAGGCTCTGAGTGAGGTTTCCTCCACAATCAAATTTAGAATTGCATAGATTTTCAGTGTGGGTGTGTCATTTTGTTGAAGCAGGTTAAGTGAGGAGGAGGGCATTTCTGGTGCTTGGGAAGGTGGCGTGACTTGGTCTCATGCATTCCTCAGGCTTTGCTCGACTGAGCACAGGTATGCCTGCCTGCCTATTTTCCTATCTGGAAATGCTCTGGCTGGCATAATTGACATTTATTTCCTTGAGGAATTTCTGTTAATGCAGATGTCTCTTCTAACACATCCATTACTAATATTTCCCTATGTTCTATAATTACGCTGTCTAAGGAATTCTCCCTTTGAAGTTCTAGATACTAGTGATGGCAGTGTTTTGCAGCAAGGTAACCCATGTAGTGTCCTTGTTCCCTCAACTTTCTAAACAAACTTCTAACTTCTAATTTTGATATATATATATCCAATATATATTATATATAATACATATATATATACACACGCACACGTTATATGTATTATATATAATATATATTATACACACATATACATATGTAATATGTATTATATATAATATAATGTAATATATAATGTAATTGTATATAGTGATATATATACACACACAACATACATATACATATCTATATATAATTATTCCAGTGTTTTCCCTATATCTTATGAAGATGTGAATAATCAAAACAGGTCTTTCAGGATCCTTTACACAGCACTTCCTTCCTGATTCCTATGAGCCTTGGTTTTTGTCCTCACTTTCCAACAGTCAGAATACCCAGCACTTTATTTATACTCACAAAATGGAAAACAATTTAAAGTAAAATGATCACATTTCAATAACTCCAGCACCTAATTTGTGTATCTTCTTCTAACACTTAAGCAATCCATGCTTCAAATACTTATTGCACATTCCTCAGATTCAGCAAGAACATCCCTCACTTACCTGAGATGTCAGTATTTACTATTTTTGCTGGTCCATGTTTTATGTGTTATTACTGGTAAACAGCAACCCATATTTACAACAAACTTGAGGAAAATATATCAAGTAAGAAGTGAGAATAATTCTCTACTATTTCACTAAACTCAAGCACTTTTCTTCGTTTTTCTTTTCTTTTTTTTTTGAGACAGTTTCACTCTGTCACCCAGGCTGGAGTACAGTGACATGATCAGTGCAAAAAATACAAACAACCTAATACGAAAGTGGGCAGAGAATATAAATAGTCAAATTACAAAACTAGCAAATGACAAGTAAATATGTGACAATGATTACTTCCACTAAACATTCAATAATTACCAACTGAAGTTTTTTTTTGCCTATTAAAGCTCTAAACTTGAAAAATACTTTGACATGGATTATTGGAGAAAAGATATTCTCAAGAACTGTTTGTGAGAGTACAAATTGATACAGCTTTTTATTCGCAGGTAATTTTTTAAAAATTACTCAAGAATTCCACTTCCAGAATTATGCTTCATAGTAAAAAATAGGGGCGGGGCGCGGTGGCTCAAGCCTGTAGTCCCAGCACTTTGGGAGGCCGAGACGGGCGGATCACGAGGTCAGGAGATCGAGACCATCCTGGCTAACACGGTGAAACCTCGTCTCTACTAAAAAAAAAAAAAAAGTACAAAAAACTAGCCGGGCGAGGTGGTGAGCGCCTGTAGTCCCAGCTACTCTGGAGGCTGAGGCAGGAGAATGGCGTAAACCCGGGAGGCAGAGCTTGCAGTGAGCTGAGATCCGGCCACTGCACTCTAGCCCGGGCGTCAGAGCGAGACTCCGTCTCAAAAAAAAAAAAAAAGAAAAGAAAAAAAAAAACATAGTAAAAAATAGTCTCTTTGTCCCTCTGTTTGTATATACATGAATTTTCACTGTAATATTGCAACAGAGAAAACCAGAAATGCATCTTACATTATTATTAATAAAGAAATCATTAAATAAAATACAGGAATATTCTTCAGTTATTAAAAATAATGGGATAGGACCATTTGTGTTGATCCAGAACAACGTCAATGATACGAAGTTATCAGAAATCAAAGTATGTGGCATAATGCCATGAAATGAGGAGAACAAAAGAACAAGGTGGAGGGAGTTGGAAATGCTGTAAACATTAAACACTCAGCAGCGATGACTTTCAGGCTTGAGTTGGCCAGGCACAGTGGTTCACACTTGTAATCCCAGCACTTTAGGAGGCCAAGGTGCGTGGATCATTTGAACCTGGGAGTCTGAGACCAGTCTGGGCAACATGGTGAAACTCCGTCTCTACCAAAAATACAAAAATCTAGCAGGACATGGTGGTGCGCACCTCTCCTCTTAGCTACTTGGGAGACTGAGGTGGGAGAAGCGCCTAAGCGTAAGCGGAGGAAGTTGCAGTGAGGAGAGATAGCACCACTGCACTCCAGCCTGGGTGACAGAGCCAAACCCCATCTTAAAAAAAAAAAAAAATACACACACACACACACACACACACACACACACACACAATTTTACCATACATATTTATATATATGTATATATACATTCTATATAAAATATATATTTATATCTCTAAATTATGTACACATTTAGAAGCAATATGGTGCTAAATTTTGCTTGTTTTTGAACTCTACAAAAATGAATGTCTACTGTTTTTATTCTTGTGTACTTTGCTTTTTTCACTCAATAGTATATTTCTGAAATATAATTCATGTTGATATTTGTAGCTGTAATTCATTTCTTTTCACTAGTCATGTTCAAAAAACTTGCTGAACCCTATCATTAATTATAATAAATTGTTCGTGTATTTTCTATGTGGTGGACAGTCATAACTTGAACAAGTAATAACTTTTATTTCTTCCATCCCAACAAATATTCCAGTTATTTTTCTTATCTAATTGTTCTAACTTGGTCCTTACTCAATGGTGTGTTGACAAACCAGTGCCCTTCTACTCACCTCCTTACTCTCCCAATCCCTAATTTGTAGTATTGCTAATTTCCATAATGGAAACACTTCTACCATGGTCAAAGATATGCTACAATAGTCTTCTTCTTGGGGAAGTCACTGGTCCTACCATCTTCCACATTAACTTGAAGCAGCTGGCTTGATAGAATGGTGAAATGGCCTTTTAAAATCACAGTTATATTGCCAGGTAGGAAACAATACTTTGCAGGGTGGGGGCAAAATTCTCCAGAAGGCTGCATATGCTCTGAATCAGCATCCAATATATGGTACTGTTTTTCCCATAGCCAAGACGCTACCAACTTGATTCTGTATGATCAAGGGTCCATCAGGTCGCTAGATTGTAGGCAGTCTAGTCTATTTAATAGTTTCCACCTTTTATTATTGAAGCAGACGTTTGCTGTAAGTTTTGTTTTTAAATAGATACCCTTGAAAGATGAGAGAGTTCTCTTCCATTTCGAGTTTGCTACTAGTTTTCATCACGGTTTCTGAATGTTCTAGCAATTTTTCTGCACCAGTATAAGATAACCTTGTCTGTTTTTTTTTTCTACTTCCACCTTTAAACTGTTAGTGTATAAATGCAGTTTCTAAATTGTCCTGTGCTGTTACTCTTTAACTCCTGGGGTAGCCTCACTTGGTAATTATCTATTATCTTCTTTACATAATGCTAGAGTCAGTAAGTATGACTCAACTGTCTACAGGTCCCCTTCTCATGTCTCTGGATTCTAAACAATGTATTATTAGGATGAAGTATGTGATTGGTTCTACTTTGGTTCCCAGTCATTTCTGGAGCAATCATCCAAGGTCAAAGGTGACAACATGCGTAGAATAGCTCTCCTTACTGGAGCAGTTTGTGTTGAATTAAAATTTTCTGAAAAGGAAACACCATTGTTATGACATTGGAAGTTATACTAAGAGATGTTTATTTATCCAATATGAAGGGTACTCTGAGTATAATGTATACTAGGCATATTCTACTTTTTGGAGTACTTTAGGGGAGAATGTATTGATCATCATGAAGTAAATACATCAACTTGATAAAGACAACTCAGTGATAAACATTACATATGCAATGTTTTATTTTTACATACACAAAATTCTTGACTTTCGAGTTTACCACTTTAATGTTTTAGATGACATTACTGCCAAAATGTGAATTTAAAAACTTAATTTAATGTAATTTTCAATTGACAAATAATAATGTTATATATTTATTATATTAATTGCATATATTAAGTGAGGTTTTGAGATATGCAAAAATTCTAGAATGATTAAATCAAGTTAATTAATATAGCCTTCACCTCACATACATTTTTTAATAGTGCAAATAATTCAAATCTGCTCTCTTCACAATTTTGAAATATATGTTACATTATCATTAACTATAGTCACCATGCTGTGCCATGGGTTTCAAAACCCTATTCCTTCTGTCTAACTGAAACCTTGTACTCTTTGACCAATATCTCCTCAATCTTCTTCACTACCACCCAAGCTCCTGGTAATCACCATTTTACTCTCTGCTTCTATGAGTTCAACTTGTTTAGATTTCACGAGTGATATCATGAGTACTTGTCTTTCTGTGCCTTACTTATTTCACTTATGTCCTCCAGGTTCATCTATGTTGTCACAAATGAGAGGATTTTCTTCTTTTTAAAGGCTAACATTCCATTATGTATATACACATTTTCTTTATCCATTTATATTTGTCTCCAAGTGTCTTGAGGGACACTTAAGTTGATTGCTTATTTTGGCCATTGTGAATAATTCTGCAATGAACATGGGAGTTCAGATATCTCTTCTACATACGGATTTTATATATAAAGTTTCCTTTGGCTATATATCCAGTAGTAGGATTGACAGATCATACAGTAGTTCAACATTTAATTTTTTGAGGAAACTTCATACTGTTTTTCATAATGGCTATACTAATTTAAATTTCTACCAACAGTGTACAAGAGTGCCTTTTTCTCCACGTTTGCCACATTTTTTTTTGAGAGTCATTTTAACAGCCATGAAATAATAGCTCATACTTTAACTTTGCATTTCCCTGATGATTAGTGATATTTAGCATTTTTATATACCTGTTGTTTATTTGTATGTTATTTTTTGAGACATACCTAGGCAGGTTCTTTGCCCATTTTTAAAAATTGAGTTATTAGTTTCTTTTGTTGTTGAGATGTTTTAGTTTCTTATACATTTTGGATATTAACACTTTATCAGATTCATGATGTGTAAGTATTTTCTCCCTAATCTATGGGTTGCCTTTTCACCCAGTTAATTTTTCCTTCGCTTTTTAGTTTTATGAAATCCCATTTGTCTATTTTTGCTTTTGTTGCCTGTGCTTGTCAGGTCAACAAAATGTAAGTGCAGTTCTTTAAACGGATATTGGAATCTAACAGTAAAAGAAGTAAGCAATATTAATTTCACTAGGAGGTAAAAATATAATTTCTAAGATATTGAATTTATGCTTGTTATTACATTGCTGTTCATTTAATGGGTAGAATAGTGGTTGAAAATCAGGGAACGTTACTTTACTTAGCTATGAATACAGACTAATAATTTTGACCTATGAAAGGAGAGATTGTAATAATTAAGTAGAATACTTAGAGGTCTTTAGGAATAAAATAAAAGTTGAAAAGATGACATTGTAAAGTTTATTCATGGTGTACTTTTTCCTGAATAGCTTTACCAGATAATTGTTAGCTTATGAATTCCCTAAGGACAACAATCAAGTTCTTGTCACTTATTATTCCTAAAAATTGTGGCGAATATTCAATGACTGTGCATATGATGGAAGGAAAGTGGTCATGTGGGAAAAAGACAAATGGAATTACAGTACAAAATATACTTAAAATGAGACTAATAAAACTGTAATTGTAAAGGTGAACTGGCATAGAGACTGAACAGCAATGTGCACACAGAAGGGGGAGAATTGGAACAGCAGAGGTCATTTCTAGGCTGGCCCAGAACACAGGCACACACAGGAGGACCTGATTGTCTCTTAAACTCTGCTACCCCAGGCAACTGTCAATCTTCCGCTTGTATTTGTGCCAGACTTTCAATCTCCTCTGATTCCATGAAACCATGCAGATTCTGTAAGAGTCCAAGGAATATTTCTCTTTTATCGCTTTGAAACTTTAAATCATGTTGGGTTGATATTTGACATACTTGTTGACAGCCTAAATGGATTTTTTTTTTTTTTTAATAGTGTAGCTTAGATAAATCTTTCTTTTGTTGTAGGGGAGCCAAAAATGTTTTTATGGCTAGCTCAAGCTTAATAAGCAGCCAGAGATTTAAAAAAAAAAATGCAACCATTTAATTTTTAATATGGATTGGTTCCTTTTGGTAATTAAAAACTAACATTTTGTAAAATTGCCAACATTTTAATCAAAATAATGTAGGATTTTGTACATAAAGCATTTAAATATGTTTTAAACCTTTCTGAGATGGAATCATGAAATAAAACAGATTGAAATGAGGTCTTTTATTGCCTATTTTCTATTTAGACCAAAGGTCATATATAAAGTTCAGCAAAGGCCATATTAAATTTTAATAGAGTCTAAAGTTTACTTGGAGTAATACATTTCTAAATATTTTGTCACTATACTAACATGTGGCACTAGGAGGTATAAGAACTAGGTATCACCTTGGTTAAGTAGGCCTTGAAGTTTTTGCCACTAGTCAAATTTGATCAATGATGACCCAAGTCTCTCCCATTTTTCTCATTAGTGGCAGTGTCAATATGTTGCTTTTAAGTCAGGGTAACAGTGTAGCCAGCATGTTTTGACAACTGGAGATGGACATTTACTTGTTTAGCCAGAGACCAAATAAAAAGAGGCCAAGAGGAGAGTTTTACTTTCTTTTGTGTGCTTAGAAGTCTACATCTCTGGTGAGCATTCAGACATAAGCATTATCAAATATAATCATCTCAAGGGCCTTGAAATGGTTATGCTTTGTGCATTTCTATACAGTGTGTCGCATTTCGTTCCCTTTAATTTCTGTACAGCCAGAGGTATCTTAGAATTTCTTCTTCTGTCTTAGCCATTATATCAGTCAAACAGAAATCAAATACTAGTTACCTTACGTTATGTTTTAATGAACATTAACACAACATTCTTAATATTAAACACCATGTGTTTTGCTCTTTTATTAATATCTTATTAATTTTCCAACTTCAAATTCTAATTATTAAATACATATTCTATAATGCCATCCTGACAGCTTTTTAATTTATTCAGTCTTAGATAACTCGTATATAAAGAATGATCAGACATATTTTGACTGTCTCAATTTCATTCTTTCAAAAGGTTGGCTGAGACCATGATAAAGTTCTTAATTCTGAACTTAATTTTTCTCAGTAAGTAAAGCTAGTTTAATAATATTAAATAATAGCCATCAATTAAATAATGAGCTCCACTGAAGTCAGTTTAACAAACTGAATTCAAAAGAATATTATCTCTGCTCAAAGGCAATGCAACATCCTATAGAGACCTAATAGGTTCCAAGTGCTAATAGTTTGGCCTGCATCACATTTAGAAGTTTTAAGCACTTTGAAATAATGTGAAAGTATATGTGGAGATGGAGTTTGGGCTGAAATTTGAACTGCTGTATAGATCTGTCTGCTTCCTCCTGATTGTTAGTTTTTTCATGTATTTTTGCAGTACTATGAAGGTGAAGATCACTAGACTCTCATTTTCTTTATGTTGATGGAGCCACTGAAAGCCCCAAACTACCACAAAGTCAGGAAATGCAAACTGTGGTCACTTTCCACAGCCTATTATGAAATAATATTGCTTAGTATTCTTGCGTTATGTGAGGTTTCAGTTATTGATCTTGAGCATATCATCAACAAGCAAATAAGTGAATGTGGCCCTCTTTCCCCCCTTTATTTTCTACAAAGAATTAGCCTGATATTATAGCCAACCACAAACTTTACTCTGCCCCTAAAACGATTAGTGCACATATGCTACAAAAAGCAACGATTAATGTGTTTTTTATTATTGTATATTATGAATGTGTAGTTTATGTTTGTGATAAGATTCTAAAATTACTATTTTTTAAAGGTTAGCTGTAGTTCTGTGTTTAGGAAATACAAGCATAAACATTAAGAGATGCTTCAACTAAAATAAATTGCGCTGAATTTTTGGTCTTCAGGGTATAAGGCAATTGTATAGCTGCCAGTGACCTGAACTGATCTTCAATTATTCACTGATCAAAAGATAAGACTTATATTTTGCTAATTAATGCAGCTTTCCAAGTAAAAACATACAGAATAACACAAGCTTCTTTTTAAAATAAATTTTCTCCACAGGGTGAAGTATATCTGTTCTTTAAATTTTTGATGTTTTCTTTAAAAAATTTATCAATTTTCCCCCAGAATGATCTGTCTTCATTTGCCTGTGAACAGAAATTGTTAAGAGACATATGGAAACCCTCCACATTTTCTCTAAGGCTGCCCAAAGTCTATAATACAAAAGACTATACGATTTAAACTTGTTCTTTGTTTTAGCATCATTCTTCATCTTTAGAGAAAAACATAACACATCTGAAACAAAACAAAAAATGAACCAATCCCCAGCTGCAAAAAATTCTGTAAGTACAATGTGGTTGTTGAGCATGGAGAATTTGGAGTCAGATAAACAACCTGGGTTTGAATTTCAGCTTTCCCGTATTGCCTTGGACAAAATATGAACTTTTCTCAGCTTCAACTTCATATGTAACATTCCAGGCAATGATTGAGTTAGCCTTACAAGATTCTTATAAAGATTGTGTGATATACTCTGCCTAGCAGAGCACCTGGCACGATCAGGAGATAGTGAGAAAAATGCTTTATGGCTCTTACCTTTGTGTATCGTTATCGGTTGAATTCTGTTCCTGCAAGATTCATAGGTGGATGCCCTAACCCCCAGTACCTCAGACTGTAGCTGTATTTGGAGATAGAGCCTTTAAAGAAGCAATTAAGGTAAAATGAAGTTGTATGGGTGGGCCCTAATTCAATACAATGGGTGTCTGTATAAGAAGAGATAATAAAGACACAGACATGAGCATGCACAGAGGGAAGTCCTTGTGAGAATACAGCGAGAAGACAGCCATCTGTAGGTCAAGGAGAGGGGCCTCAGGAGAAGTCAACCCTGCCAACAACTTGTTGTTGGACTTCTGGCCTCCAAAACTGTGAAAAATCCATTTCTATTGTTCAAGCCAGTTAGTCCATGGTACAGTCCGTCCTCCATATCCCTGGGTTCCCCATCTATGAATTCAACCCACCATGGACCAAAAATATTTGGGGGGAAATAGTCAATAACAATAACAATAAAAATAATAAAATTAAGAAATGAACATCTAACAACTATTTACAGAGTAATTACATTGTATTAGGTATTATGAGTAAATTTAAGTAATCTAGGGATAATTTAAGCAATAGGGTAGGATGTGTGTATGTTATATGCAAATGCTATTACATTTTATATAAGGGACTTGAGCATCTGTAGATGTTGATATCTGTGGGGGTGTCCTGGAACAAATCATTCATGGATACCAAGGGATGATTGCATTTTGTTATGGAATCCCTAGGAAACAAATATGCCTACCCAGGCCAACTTTCTTCTCCAGTGTTTGGAACAGACTTATTGCATTGGACAAAAGTGTTGGGCCTACGACTATGCTGGGCCATGATCATAGTAGCTATAGCAACCACAGTCATTTGCCCAGGCCCAAAACAAGGTTAGTCAGAGTCAGAGTTAGTCAGGCTTTTTCTGTTAAAGGACATGGGTTTATTCTCTAATTATTTGCTTAAAAATGTGGCCCTAGAACATATACCCAGTGATACAAAGACAAGCGTGAGAGGAAATGGCAGGTACTCAAATAGAAGAAAAAGTGAAAGACAAAGAGCGAGAGTCCCAGAGCTACCCTTAGTTTCAACAACTGTCTTTAATTTTATGAACTTCTCTCCAAAAAGTTTTCTTTTGAAGTTGACTTATTGTCATTTTTAGCTCAAAGAAATCCCTACTACTCTTTTCATTTCTGTTATAAAACTGAACATACAGTTCCATGAGAAAAAAGAATCCTTGCATCAACAGAGTTGACACATTACGGGTTGAGTTGTATGTTCTTCTCCCCGTCCAAAAAGATATGTTGAAATCCTAACCCCCTAGTTCCTTAGAATGTGACCTTATTTGGAAATAGGGTTTTTGCAGTTATATTTAGTTAAGATGAGCTCACACTGGAGTCTGGTGAGCCTCTAATCAAGTATGACTGGTGTCATTATAATAAGACAGCCATGTGAAGATGCAGAGATACACAGGCAGAATGCTACCTAACAATGGAGGCAAAGACTGGAGTGATGTATCTACAAGTCAAATAATGCCAGTGATAGTTGGCAGACAACCAGAAGCTAGGAAAAGGCAAGAAAGAATCCCCCTACAGATTTCAGAGGAATCATGGATATGCCAGCATGTGGGTTTCAAATTGGTAGCTTCCAGAACTGAGAGACAATAAATTCACTTTGTATTAAGCTTTCCAGTTTGTGGTAACTGTAACTTGTTGCAGAAGTTCTAATAACCTAGTACAGCACTAAGAAAGGGGTTAAGGTTCATAGCAGTCTTAGTTTTTCATTGAGATCCCACATTTTGTGTAAGAAGACCCTCTTCTGATCTCCTCTAGTCTTTATTCACACTTTTCAGTTTTTAAATCACAATGCAATTTGTATGTGTTTTAACATATTTCCTGTGTCGATAACTAGATGGTAAGTCTTTTGAGGTCAGGACCTATGTCTTTTAGCTCTCCACTGCTCAGCACAGTGAATAAATTCATGTACATCATGTTGTCACTGCCATCATCAACAGCATAAACATCATCACTATCATAATCATCACCATCATTTCCATTAATACACCATTAATACAGCTACTGTTTATTTATTATTATAGGATTAAACAAGGTACCTTTTTTTTTTTTTGAGACGGAGTCTCACTCTATCACCCAGGCTGGAGTGCAGTGGCGCGATCTCGGCTCACTGCAAGCTCTGCCTCCTGGGTTCACACCATTCTCCTGCCTTGGCCTCCCAAGTAGCTGGGACTACAGGTGCCCAACACCACGCCCAGCTAATTTTTTGTATTTTTAGTAGAGATGGGGTTTCACCATGTTAGCCAAGATGGTCTTGATCTCCTGATCTTGTGATCCACCTGCCTTGGCCTCCCAAAGTGCTGGGATTACAGGCATGAGCCACCGCGCCCAGTCAACAAGGCACCTTTCATATATTATACCACATAATCCACACAAGACCCATGTTAAATAGCTATTAACCTATTTAAAGAAGATGAAACTGTTGCTGAAAGAGAAGTTTGGGAAGTACATTCCCAAAGTTCCCACAGTTGATGAGAGAGGAGGATTAAACATAATTTTAAGTATCTTCAAAGTAAAAGTCTTGAAGACAATGTGATTGTTATTTTGTAAATCTTCTCTAATTTTACAACTCTTAAGCATTCTAGAATCCCACTCATGCTCTGAGTCACCCAAAATGATGCTCTTATACTTTTTCATGGGCTGCAACTCAAAGTTTCTATCTTCGTTATTCTAAGATATTATAATACTTCTATCTTCATCTCTCTCTCTCTCTCTCTCTCTCTCCTCTTACTTTACTTAATCTTCTGGCCGTTATTATAGTTTTGGTTGTGTGAAATGAAATTATTACTTTTTCAATACTATATAGATTTAAAATTTCATAAACAGAATTTCAGAAAATAAATGATATAGACATTAACTATTTTTCTAATTTCCAGAACAAAATAAGACTCTCTTAAAAACCACTGGGACGACCCTGACTCCCTCCATTCCCAACTCTGAACTAAAGCTGCCCTGTTGGGTTACCCAGGACCTCAGATCTCAGCTTTTTCATTGTTTTCTCAGAAAACTCTTCTCAGCTTCCCACTCTAGATCAAGCTCCACATTATATATTTTAATAATACCATGCACTATCCTTTTATAGCAGTTATTACTATTAGATTTTAAAACTGTATTTGCGTGATTATTTTTTCATTTTTACCATTGACATGATCCACTTTTCTATAAATGTCATGAAGACATGACAGCTTCTTTTTACTCAACACTGTCCCTGGTAAGAAACTAATTCAGTGCTTGGTATGGAAACAGTAATCAAAAAATTGACCAAATAGATGAATGAATACATGGTCCTAAGTGTAATGCCCCTTTGGTTCTTCCCAGTCTTTATTCTAGGCTTATATGGCTTGAATGGTTGAACAATCCTCCTACCTCAAACTATCTTTCACTTGGTTTCTGTGACATGGTACCCTGAGCTCTTCCATCTCTGTTCACAGTCTTGATCTCTTTTCTAGATTTGTGTCATCTTCTTCCTCTTAACATGGACATTTTCACAGTCTATTTTTTTTTCCTTCTGATATTTTTTGGACAATCATTGTCAGTTGTCATCCTGTCTCCCTCTTCACTCAGCACTTTCTCAAGTGCCAGGATTGCAGCCTGTATCTGGTGCAGTCAGATGTTTTCATTGTGGTACAAAAGCGTCAGATTTCATAGCATTTCCTTGCTTAATGTGTCTGTCTACACTCTCCTGTTTCCCTAAGTGATGAGAAAGATTTATGTCTTACTTGTTTTATCTAGCATGGTGCCTTATACATATATGTATGAAAGAAAGATTGAATCAACTGTCTGCTCAAAAGCCTCCAATTGTGTTTGTCACACTCAGAATAACACCCAAAGTCCTTGGCAGAGTCATCAAGTCTTGACCTCAATTACCATCATTTGCTCTCTCAGCTCAAGTTAAAATGGTCTTTTTGCTGTTTTTTGGCATACTATACATACCTTCTCATTTCAGGATTTTTGATCTGCTGTGCCATAAGCCTTGAATCTATTAATGAATAGATTTTAGGACATCTGTGAAACTGTTTCCCCCATATATTCCTATGGCTTGTTCTTCTTAAAGCCTTCACTCAAGTGCCATCCTCCTGGAGGAGGCCTTTACTGACAACATTATCTAAAATAGCAACATACTTTACTTTCCATCCTGTATTCTGCTCTACTTATGTTGCTCTTCGTAGCACTTAACAATATCTAAGATTACAGGTTTATTGCCTATTTATAGGGAATATAGGCCTTTGCTACTAGAATATAGGCTCTGAGACAGAAGGATCATTGTCTATTATACTTATTGCTGTATTCTCAGCATGGGAAGAGCCCCATAGTAGGTATGCTGAGTGAATGAGTCAATCAATATTCTTAAGCTTTTCAATGACAGGCATCATTTCATGTTCCATTTTTACATTACCTATCACCTGGCACCCTGTCCTCAATACAGCAGGTTTTCAAAAACTATTTGTTGAAGCTACACTCCTATGAGGTTCCCATTTCATGATGGGGAGGAGCTCCAAAACAGGTTCTGTTTGAAATTTTAGATCACTATTCTGTTAGATATCAGAAAAGGGTCTTGCCCTTGAATTGCTGATTTTGAATTTACTTCTTACTTTTTCTGCTATCAAATTATTTTATTTCACTCTCGTATCTATTTTTCTTATTGTGTATTCAGTTTTCAACATGCTATAATATTAATGTATAAGATATCTAAATGAATGAGCATATTTGTAATGGAGCAGAGCCTTCTAGCTGGGACACCTCTCATACTGACAAGAATTACAAACACTTCCATACATGTTTCAGAAACAGTTGTAGTAGATACATTATAAATAATTAAGAAATGGAATAACCTTTTACTGAATAATTTTCATAAATCATAACTTTGTTCTTTATGGACAAATGAAAAACATAACAAAATAGGTTTTTGATACCATATAGAGACAAAGTGATCACTTACCAGAGAAGAAAGAAAATGCATAACTTCACTAAAATGGTTATAGTTTTGGGAAATATTCTGGAAAATTTTTTACCTAATAGGGCTGAGCAATAGGAGACCCTGAACTAAATTTCAGAAAATCAGATTGAGGTTTAACTGCATAATAATTGTGATTTAGAACCAAATGACTTAAACTCTTGGCATCTCCACTTTCTTATGTATTATCTTCAAAGCATCTCATCAAGATAAATGAAAAGGAGAGCCTTATTCATCTCTTCTTTGAACAAAGTCTTATTCATACTTGTATGTGAGAGTTCAACCCTTTCTTTAAAAGCAAAAATACATGGCACAGACAGTCCCAGGAAGTTGTAGCACTTCCTAAAACGAAAAGTTAAGTAGACATATAGCTAGCACACAGTAGGGAATCCAGGCTATGGTTTTCTCACTTAAACTTTACATTTTGATCATACCACGCACACTAAAACAAAAAAAATGAGACATTTTTGCCTTTAGATTCACCCAAATAACAAGTATTCAGAGAATTTTCCATTTGAGTCAAACACATTAGCAGCTAGAGGGATGGGGAAAAAGATAAAGAAGGAATTAAATCTGTGTTCACTATGAAAGGAATAAAAAAACCTAAACAACTTAGTGGAAGACATTCTAAATTGAAGGCATTATAAGGAAGGCACTTTTGTCAAATTTAAAATTTTATGTCAAAGGTTCATAACATCAGGGCCACCAACCCCATGGTCCATAAATTGATTTCAAGGCTGTGTGAAGTTGGATGGGGAAAAATTACATCTTTATTCTCATTAGCACCCAAAAGAAATTTAGCATTTCCTTCAATTATGAATGTAGGCAGCAATGGCAGTAGTAGTACTTATAATTTTATCATGAATAGACATTAGAGATATTTTTAAGTCACATTACAGTTCTTGGTGGTATCACAAATTATTGTTTATGATTATCACTGCTTTGGGCGTTATTTTGCATATTGCTAGGTCTTGTTATTTAATGTGTTAGTAGAATTACATTATTGAAAAAATATTTGAATATCAGTATTTCAATATATAGGTTTCCTTTATAATTCTACATATTTGGTTTATGCATTCCGAAATGTTTTTCTTATAACTTAGGTTTCAACAGACTACCAAAAAGGTCCATGGCACAAAAAGAGGTTAAGAATCTCTGATAGTTTGGTATTTTGTATTGAATTATATATTCAGCTAAGATATGTTTTTTATTTATTTATTTTTTTTTTGAGATAGGGTCTTGCTCTGTAGCCCAGGTTGGACTGCAGTGGTGTGATCTTGGCTCACTGCAGCCTCAGCCTTCCATGCTCAACTGATTTTCCCATCTCAGCCTCCCAAGCAGCTGGGACTACAGGCTTTTGCCACAAGTTCAATTTATGTATTTTTTGTAGAGTTGGGTTTTATTGCCCAGTCTAGTCTTGAACTCTTGGACTCAAGCAATCCACTTGGCCTCGCAAAGTGCTGAAGTTATAGGCTGAGCCACCACACTCGGTCTTAAACAAACTTAAAGGGCAAGATAATACTAAGAATTGGGGAAAAAGGATTTCTTAAAAATTATGAAACTGATATTGTAATGAGTTCAATATAAGAAAGCATTATCAAAAAGCATATAGATTAAACTTATAAATTTACATATTATAAAATAAATGGGAAGGTAACTATCTTCCAATAAGGAGTATCCAAATAATCCTGTGGCAAAAAGGAAAGCTTTATGACCGGTCAGAGCATGTCGATAGCATGCATATGGCCTTCCAGAGAACACACAGCAAGACTTTCCATTGTCTTTACACTACCTTTAAAGTTACACATGTATAAGTCACTCAAGGATGATTAGATTTCTTGATATATTTAACATTAACTCTTCTATTATTTGCACATTTTTGTTAAGAAATTTCCTAGACAATATTGTTTTCTTATGAAAACATAATAAAAAAACAAATTTTGTCTTTTTAGAAATCTAAAAAAAGAAATTTTGAAATGTAACATTGGATTTGAGGCAATGCAAATATGATGTATATCAATCTGTACTTTGAGGACATCCATCTCTATTTTTAGAAAGATATAACTGAATTCTTTTTATTTTGATTTCTGAGGAATTATTGAGGTATTGTTTCTTTGAGTTCTGTTTTTTTCTTTTTTTAAGTAGAGGTGAACGAATTGTATGTTAACCATTATATTAAATAAATGCGTATAGGATAGTGAAAAATCACCAGTTTGGTTCTGAAGATGTGAGGGAAATGTGTTGACAAAACAAAATAAGCCCCAACATCAATAACAAAGAAGACTGATAGGTCGAGGAATTACTAACTATTTTTAAAAACTAGTGGGCTTAAAAATAGAGTAAATACATATTATTTACTTTAGAAAATCCATACTCTGTTTCTATTACATCATTTGCATATTAGTTATGATTTACACATGAATGTGTCTTAAGGTCTTCCAAGTTTTTTTTCTCTGTATTTCTCTTTCTTAAACTTATAGGGTGGGGTGAAGGAATGAGGAAGAGAAGAGGGATAATGAAATATTTTTAAAATTCCCTTTAATTTTGCCTGAAAAGGACACAGTGTGGTAGATACCATTTCTCTCTAACCACAATATATATACTAAGATAGATATTATGATACCCTTTAATCTCTACTTACAGATTTTTTGAAGGTGCATTTTATGAGAGGTTAAACTAAAAATAAATATACCTTTCAAAAAAGGTAAATATATTTAGATATTATGAAACTAAAGCCACATGTATTATTAATAACTGTCTAGTTAATATTTATGTCTGCACTTTGATAAATAACATGCAATCCACAAGCTTACAATAAAATATGCAGAGTTCACCAAAATTAACACATAGCTCACTGTCCATGCACTGTGAAAAAGGTGTTACTTAAGCTTCTTCACCATTTGTGTCTCTTATTACCAGATGGAAAGGATTCTTAATATCAAATGGTACTCAAAATTCCAAAGATAACTAGTTTATAACTTAAAGGAATCTCTTAGAAGTTGTATAGCTGGCCCCTCTATGTATAGAGAGATGCATGTCTAAACAGTAAAATAATGAAACAAAAAACAGTAAATTGATCAACTCTTTAGACATTGAGTAAGAAAAGATTAAAATCTTCTTCCATATTTATGGTAAGAAAGCTTTTTATCTATCTCACCTAAGTGAGAAATTTAACTTGTTCATTAATTTTTAATTATTCTGTTTGAGGATACATGATAAATTCAAACAAAAATAAGGTGGTACCATATCTTTTGCTTTTCTTGTTTCCTCTATTACTTCTCAAAATAACACTTTATATTGATATAGCTTTTGAACAAATTTAAGCTCTCCCTTATTATTATTATTATTATTATTATTATTAAGATGGAGTCTTGCTCTGTCACCCAGGTTGGAGTGCAGTGGTGCGATCTTGGCTAACTGCAACCTCCGCCTCCCAGGTTCAAGTGATTCTCCTGCCTCAATCTCCTGAGTAGCTGGGATTACAGGCGCACGCCACCATGCCCAGCTAATTTTTGTATTTTTAGTAGAGACGAGGTTTCACCATATTGGTCGGGCTAGTCTCCAACTCCTGACCTCGTGGTCCGCCTGCCTCAGCCTCCCAAAGTGCCGGGACTACAGGCATGAGTCACTGCGCCCAGCCTAAGCTCTCCCTTATTATTTTATCCAACTCTTACTAGAGGTCAAGAGTAGGTATAGTGATGTCTTGGAGTCAATTTATCTTTCCTGAAAGCTGATTGTTAAATTTTATTAAAAGTAACAACAATTTTAATAAAAGTTATTAAAGTTAACAATTTTAATAATATTAAAAATTAAATTATATAAACTTCTAATTACATAAATTGTATTTAAAACAAAGGAACTAAGCACTCAGGAGTCATCATTTTCTAATTACTTTATCACAAATGCTGTTAATAGTACTTTTTCCCCTATTCTAAGTATGACATGGTTTGACTCTGTGTCCTCACCCAAATCTAGAATTGTAATACTCACGTGTCAGAGGAGGGAACTGGTGGAGATGATTGGATCATGGGGATAAAATTCCCCTTTGCTATTTTTGTAATAGTGAGTTCTCACAAAATATGGTTGTTTTAAAGGATGTGGGACTTCCCCTTTTGCTCTCTTTCTCTTTCCTGCCACCATGTAAGACATGCCTTGCTTCTCCTTTGCCTTCTGCCATTGTTTTAAGTTTCCTGAGACCTCCTAGCCAAGTGGAACTGTGAGTCAACTAAACCTCATTTCTTCCTAAACTACTCAGTCTTAGGTAGTTCTTTATAACAATTACCTTTATATTAGCAATACGGATATAAAGTAGCTATTATCAGCCTAACTTTACTAATGAGAAAAACTGAATTTTTTTTTTTTTTTTTTTTTCCCCTGAGATGGAGTCACACTCTGTCACCCAGGTTGGAGTGCAGTGGCACGATCTTGGCTCACTGCAACCTTCACCTCCCGGGTCCAAGTGATTCTCCTGCCTTAGCCTCCCAAGCAACTGGGATTACAGGTGCATGCCACCACACCCAGCTAATTTTTGTAGAGATGGGATTTTGCCATGTTGGCCAGGCTAGTTTCAAACTCCTGACCTCAGGTGATCCACCCAACTTGGCCTCCCAAAGTGCTGGGATTGCTGGGATTATAGGTATGAGCCACTGCACCCAGCCCAAAAACTGTATCTTAAATACTGTAAGTAATCAACCTACTCAACACAGTAGTGACTAGTGTTGGGCCTCTACTGCATAGCTACTGCCTTTTTTTTTTTTTTGTCAGTTACATAGTCAACAAATATTAAGTGTCGTACCTACTAAGTGAAAGACATCATAACTGGGAATTTACAGAAAAACCTAATACCTCCTTCCCCATCCTCACTCTCAGATGATGACTTCACTTTATATTCCACAATGAAAGGAGAAAGTCTCAGAAAAGAATGCCAAACATTCTTACCTGTGGTTATTCTACTGTTCTTTGAACACGCTTGGCAGTTCGCCAACACAAGTCCTCTTTGTTCTTCCATCTGCCTAGAATCATTTTCAAGTGTGCTCATAGTAGTGCTCTTATTTTCCTCAAACTTTTACTCAAAAGTAACCTTCTTGCCGAGTCCTTCCGTGGCCACCTTATCTAAAAGTCATCCCTCCTTTTTTATTTCAGTATGCTATACCCCCTTTCTTTGTCTTATTTTCTTTTTCTTAGCTCTATCACTATCCTATGAACTATATTTAACTTATTTATTTTCTTTATTGTTTATCTCTTTTTCTATGATGTAATTTTCAGCAGACTAGGGATTTTTTGTTCTTTTTTCATTCAACATCTTACCCTAAAACCCAGAACAGTGCCTAATGCATAGCAGATGCTAAATAAATATTTATTGAATAAAAGATTAAGACACAAATCTAAAAATTAGAGCAGTGAACTATCTAGTTAGGTCTATTTTAGTATGAAAAGGGAAACTCAGCCAAGCTTCTCCACACTATGAGGAAGTGACTGTGAGTACATATGCCCAGGAAGCCAGGAATTTTGAGGTTTACTCTGTGATAGTTCCAAGTCAATTCAAGGCAGTCGAGTGTAAGCCTTTGTGGATCCTTACTCTCATGCTGAACCATGACCTCGATTTAGCAACTCCAGCAAGGTCTTGCTCTTCTTTCTCTCATCCAGTTATATAATATATACAGAACATACTTTCTGTTTTGCCTAGTTTCTATTTGCATACACTTTCGGCTTAAATGTAGCTCTTGTCTGCCCTGCACCCCACACAACCACACTGCTGTCTCTGGTCATCATAAACTTTTGGCTTCAGTTTCCACGACTGTTTGCTTTTCTCTGTCTCCTATATGAAGATTATAAGAGACCGTATCTTCCTCAGCAAATATTTTTACAATTTAGGTAGTTGACCAGACTAAGAACTGACTGTCTTCAGACAAACTCCCAGGACACCATCCATGACAATGGCAGTACTGTCTTATAGTATAGAATGGTTTCCTAAGGACTGCTTGTTTAGTAGAGACTATAAACAAGGCATGGTACTTAGAAAGAGTCATGGGAAAATTATGTCATCAAAGCTGTTGCGTTTAGTAAGATCTAAATATATAAAAAAATCACAATTATTCTAGAAATATCACACTTACGACAACACATGCTGGATTGGTCAGTCGTTGAGCACATTAAGTAAGCATATTTAATCTCCATATACTGTTCTAGGCACTATATCATGGTGGCAAACAAACAAGTTCCTTGTTTGTGACACTTAAGGCTGAAGGACAAGATGGACAATAAACAAGTAATTAAAGAAATTCTGAAAGCAATAAGTGTTATGTAGAAAATTAAGGTATCAGGTATTATTTTAGAGTAGGAAAGAACATCCCTCTGAGATGAGTATGAAGCTGAAATATCCATGATAAAATGTTATCAGCCATGTGAGTATTGAAGGGATAACATTGCAGACCAGTGGAATACATTTGGCAAGTTCACAGATAATTGATAAAATTGTGACTGGGGCGTACTGGTTGAGGTGGTGAGTAATATGTCATGAGACCAAAGAGACACTCTGATGTGAGAATCTTCAAGTTGTAACCACCCAAGTGAGAAATGAGAGTGGCCTAGACTAGGAGGTATTAGTGGAGATAGCAAAAGGAAGGGACCTAGGATTGTTTTAGAAGTTGAGTTGATAGGACTTGCCTGATGTGCTGTATGTGAATTATATATATATATATATATAAACAAGGACATAGACACATAGTAGGGAACAACACACACTTGGGCTTGTTTGAGGATGGGGCATGGGAAGAGAGAGAGGATCAGGAAGAACAGTTAGTGGATGCTGGGCTGAATACCTGGATGATGGGATGATCTGTGTAGCAAACCACCAAGGCATATGTTTACCTAAGTAACAAACTGGCACATCTTCCACATGTACCCCTGAACTCAAAATAATTGATTTGAAGAACTGAATGTATTGTAATATTATTTAGCGAGTTAGAAAGACTGAAAAGTACGAAGTTTGGTTGTGTCTAGATATTGCTTATCGATTCTCAGAAACTTTACTCTTAAATTGTCCTCTGTATTGCAGTGACAGAAAACCTGGAATCTAACTTTCTTAGATTCATTTACGAGCAGTTACTGGTTTAGGTTTTGCCAATGAGAAACTGGTGTGTGAGACTTGGAAGGTGAACAAGAAGCAGCAGCCATTGTTCTTCAGCGGGAGCTGCAGGCAGCTATATGGGCATTGGAGATGGCAGGTATGGAATTTTCCCCAGTGGCTTTAAGGTGTCCTCCTGATAATCACCTCCTTGAGTGCTGCAAGTAGCTGAGACTATGAACAGTGGTTTTTGTGTTTTCTGCATATCCTGATTTCCTGTCCCTTGCTGTGGCTTCCCCAGTCTTGCCAATGGTTGTACAACAGTACCCTCCTTATCCACAGGTGATATGCTCCACAGCTTCCAGTGAATGTCTGAAACTGTGGATAGTACCAAATCCTGTATGTACTATGTTTTTTTTTCTATACATACATACCTAAGATAAATTTTGATTTATAAATTAATCACAATAAGAAACTAACAGCTATAACAAATGATAAAATAGAACAATGATAACAATATACTGTAATAAAATTATGTGAATGTGGTCTATCTCAAAATATCTTACTGCATGTAATATCTTTGGACTGTGGTTAACATCAGGTAACTAAACTAAGGCATGTGAAACCATGAATACGGAATAATCCCCTAGTTCTCTGAGTTATTTCCTGTATAAAATGCTTAGCATGGTTAATATTTTCCTCAACAAGCTCTGACTGACATAGAGAGAATAACCAATAGTTCTGCTTTCTGGACTTCTAGAGGCAGAGATGTGAGCTGGAGATAAGGATTTTGGAGTCACTGGTGTTTATATAACACACATGGGACTAACTGAGGTTTCTTTACAGATAAGAGAAATGGAAATGGGTGCCGGGCGTGATGGCTCACTCCTGTAATCCCAGTACCTTGGGAGGCCAAGACTGGGAGGGTGGATCACCTGAGGTCAGGAGTTCGAAACTAACCTGGCCAACATGGTGAAATCTGTCTCTACTAAAATACAAAAAAAAATTTAGCTGGGCATGGTGGCACACACCTGTAATCCCAGCTACCCAGGATGCTTAGGCAGGAGAATAGCTGGAAACCAGGAGGCAGAGGCTGTAGTGACCTGAGATTGTGCCACTACACTCCAGCCTGGGTGACAGAGTGAGACTCTATCTCAAAAAACCACCCCCCAAAACAAAAACAAAAACAACAACAACAACAACAAACAAGAAAGAGAAATGGGGCAGGAGGGAATCCAGGGAATATAAACCTTTTGAAGCCAACTAAAAGACAAGTCAGAAAAGAATACCAAATAGGAGAGGTCAGGGAATCAGAAGGAAATTCAGGGCGATATGGTATTATAAATGCTAAAAGAAGAAAGTATTTCAGCAAGAAGGTGTTGTAGGCCTTTCTCCTTAGTTCAGCTAAGAGATGGGTCCTTGTCACACGGCCATGAAATATTAGGCTCGCAGACACTTTGAAGGGTGAGAAAAATTAAACTTACTGGATGAAAAGGGAAAAAACCAGAAACAGGGACTCAGCAGAGTGAGAGTCCTGCTAGTATAGGCTTCTTGCCTGGCAGAATGAATCCCAGGTTAGGCCCAGGAAGATAAGGTACCCGCTCCTCATCCCTGCAAACACACAGACTTCCGGAGGCTCCACCCCAGTGTCCACTCCTCCCACTGTGCAGGCCAGTCAGGAGACTCCCCGGGGACCTCTTCATACCTGACTGTTTCAAAGGGAGGTCATTGAAGGCTAGATGGGCTGGGAAGGTTTCGCTGAAGGAAAGGGGACTTCGCAGATGGAGAAGGAGTGTAAGGAATGGGTAGCGCAGTATTCAGGGGAGATGGTTTATCTGCCAAAAAGGGCCCCAGGTTCTTAATTTAGCTAATTTAGAAACCAAATTAAAGAGGATTATGGCTAAAGTCTACTGCTACTCTCTTGGTCACATAGAAAACCCTCCCTGTTGGATCTTTTGAAATAAAACATGCAAGTTCTCTAGGTTCAGTAGCCTGCATGCTGTCACCTTGAATCCCAGAGAGCACCTGTGCATGGGTTCTCCACCTCTCTGCTTCCTCCTCACTTTCTGTGCAAGATGATTTCCTGGGTTAACTTTCTTCTTTCCATCCCCCCACCCACTGGAATCTTTTTCCAAGAACTTTTCCATTTTCTCACAGATGGGCTTTGATTTTCTGCCTCCTCACCATGCCTGTAAAGATCCAAACTCTTCTCAGTAAGAAGAAACCTGGACCTGACTGGACTGCCCAGTGAACTGGGATCATTGAGTACAATCAAGTCATGTGTGTTCATGGATCAAAGGGGTGTGCTCCTTCGCATCCTAGATGCCTTCTCCATGCCGTTTATAGCCTCCTGTCTTATTACACTACTGCCTCCCCATGCTCAGCCATCCCAGTTTTCCCTGGCCTGTGAGCTTCAGCCTTATCTAGGAAAGGGAGAGCGGGGTGCAGCCATGCTGCAAGAGCAGGTCTTCCCTTATCCCAGCTTCCCCATTATCCCAGCAAGTCAAAATATCAGACAGCCCTCCCATGACCTTCCCCCTTGTAGATACCAATTCCCAAACAGAGCGATTTTTACTCTGTATTTATAGTCACATTCCTGTATAGCATTTTTCATAAGTTATATAGTAAATGGTCTGAGTGATTTGTGTTTCTAGTGCTCTCATTTGGAACTGAGGCAGGATTCTATGAAATGTGAGGGAAAAAAACATTTTGTGTATTTTGTAGTACTATCTCTGTGGCCATGCGTGCCCCCACACACTCTTTAAATATGTGGGTTAAACCAGGACAGGAGCTGTGGCCATCTTTGTACGCCAATGATTTTTAAAAATTGGATCTTTGTACTTGCATTGATTGTAATTTCTTTCTTTCTTCTTTTTTTAACTAGTTGTGGGAAGAGAGAAATAAAAATAATAAATTTCCCTCCACCAAGAAAGAAAGAAAGAAAGAAAGAAAGAAAGAAAGAAAGAAAGAAAGAAAGAAAGGAAGGAAGGAAGGAAGGAAGGAAGGAAGGAAGGAAGGAAGGAAGGAAGGAAGGAAGGAAGGAAGGAAGGAAAAGAAAGAAAGAAAGAAAGAAAGAAAGAAAGAAAGAAAGAAAGAAAGAAAGAAAGAAAGAAAGAAAGAAAGAAAGAAAGAAAGAAAGAAAAGGGGCCTTGAAAGGTGAATGTATGAGGTGAATATATGTTGGATTAGAAAGGAATAAGTGTTTAGCTGCTTATTGAAGGTAGCCACATGAGTGTGAACATGAAAGTAGAAGGGCTAATGCATGTGGGATCCTTGTGGATGGAATAGTGCGAAAAAGAGAGTGTAAAAGAAACAGCAAGGCAAAGATGATCAGTTGCAGGTGGCCGTGAGAGGCAGCCAAGGAAGTTTGGACTTTTTAAGTAAGCAAAGAGAGTCACTAGAGGTTACTGTGTTGGTTATGAGTAGGGCAGGCCATTGAGAAAATAAGGTGAGATAAGCAAAAGGCATTTTGATGGAAGACATGTAGTAGGCTTTGATGACCTTAAGTATGGACATAAAATAGATGATTTTAACAGTTTTAAGTTGAACTGATTAAGAATAGGATAATATTATTGACAAAAAGAGAAGCCAAAAGAAGAAACTGATACTGCCTTTTTTTGTAGAGGTGACTTTATTTTTTTAAAGAGATGGGGTTTCACTGTGTCACCGAGGCTGGCATACAGTGGCTTTGTCATAATTCACTATAGCCCCAAACTCTTGAGTTCAAGCTAAATTTTTTTAAAAATTATTTTTTAGAGACAGGGTTTGGCTGTCTAGCACAGCCTGATCTTGAACTCCTGGCCTCACACAATCTTCCCTCAGACAACTGAGTAGCTTGAACTACAGGTGCAAGCCACTGTGCTCTGTGACATTTCTAAATATAGTATAATGGTCAAAAGTTAAGAGTCATTTAATAAAAATTTTATTTGGAAAGAATTTGGTTTTCTTTGTTGCTCTCATCATTAAGAACATTTCAAACAAATACCAAAGTAGAGAGAATACATAAATCTTTGTGTTTCTAATATCCACTTCAACAATGATCAACACATGCCGAGTCTTGTTTCACCATTGCCCCACCTACTTCATGTCAATCTCCATATTACCTTGAAGTGAATTCCAGTCGTTATATCATTTGATCTGTAAATGTTTTATATGTGTCTCTAAAAGAGAACTCTAAAAAAAAAAAAATAATAATAATATCATACACATCTTAAAAACTGACATTATTCCTTGATGTCATTTAATGTTTGGCCAGACTTCAAATTCCCCTGATATCTTCATAATTTTTTTGTTAGTTAGTTTGAATTGGTATTCAAGTTATGTGGACAATTATCTTTTTAAAAATATGTAACTTTAACACTCACAAACTAGTATACATATAACATATGTAAGATACGAAGTATAATAATAAAACAAATACTCTGAATCCCAAATCCCAACTCAAGCACTAGAATTTATCAATGCTGATAAATCTACCTGTTTTTCCCTCCACTATCCAAACATTGTACCATTGTATCAAACATTAACTAGCACTGTTAATGTAAATTTCATCTAAAGCCACCTCACATATTTTAAGTATCGCGAAAATGTTTCTCTGAATGTAGTAAACTAATCTAACTGGATGAGTAAACAGACTGTTGCTCATTCTTACGCCAGCCACCAAGTTTTGACCTATCAAAGACAGCCAACTGTTCGAACTGGGTTCAGGTAAGGCAAATGCGGAGCTGTAACCAATCTGACTGCTTCTGTACCTCACTTCTGCTTTTTGTATGTCACTTTCCTTTTTCTGTCCATAACATGGCTACATGGGAGTCCCTCTGAACCTATTCTGGTGGAGGGACTGCCCCGTTCACAAATTGTTCATTGCTCAATTAAAGTCTGTTTAATTTATTTTGTCTAAGATTTTTCTTTTTCACAGCTCTATCCTGACTTTTATATTTATTATTCCCTTACTCTCTTTTCTTCTTTTTTAAAAAATAGTTTTACCACAAATGTATGTGTTCTTAAACAATATGCTGTTTAGTTTTCCTTGTTTTTAAGCTTTAGAAAAATATCATATACTGTGTTGATTTTTTTTTATTCAACATAATGCTTCTAAAGTTTATCTAAATTGTTTTGCGTAGCTGTAGTTAATTAATTTCTATGGCTGTATGATCTTTCAAAGAGTGACTATCATTGTTTACTTATCTGTTCTGTTTGTAAACAGGATATTTTGTTTGTTTCTAGCTTTTTCCATTATGAAAAATTTTTATGAACAATATGTCTCCCATAATTTGTACAAAAGTTTCTGAAGGGTGAACCAAGGATTGGAATTGCTAGATCACAGATTACTGCCATGTTCAACTTTGCAACATAACGCCAAATTGTTTGCCAAAGTAGTTATAGCAATTAACATTTTTACTAGCAGTTCATTAGAATTCTAATTGCAGCACATCTTTGCCAAATTAAGAATTTTCAGACGTATTAAATGTTGCCCATGTAGTTAGTAAAACAATGGCAAATCTTGGTTATAAAATGTATTTTTTCTGAGTACTAGTGAGGTTGAACACTTTTTCGTATGATTGCCATTTAAGTCTCTCACTTCTGTAAAATGAGGATGTTCTACGTTTGACTTTTTTTTAATGGCTTATTTGATTTTTAAAAAGTCTTAATATGGAGGTGTTAATGTTGTCAATAATAATCATTTATTATTTACATAATTTGAAATATTTTCATGTGACTTGTAGCTCCTGTTTTGCTTTTATGATCTTACTTGATAAAGAGGAATTCTTAATTTAAATGTAATCAAAAGAATAAATTACTTTAGTGTTCGTGATTTTGGGGTCTTGTGAAAATTATATTTTCTTTTCTTTTTTTGAGCCAGAGTCTCGCTCTGTCCTCCAGGCTGAAGTGCGGTGGTGCTATCTCTGCTCACTGCAAGCTCCGCCTCCCAGGTTCACGCCATTCTCCTGCCTCAGCCTGCCGAGTAGCTGGGACTACAGGCACCCACCACCACGCCTGGTTAATTTTTTGTAGTTTTAGTAGAGACGGGGTTTCACTGTGTTAGCCAGGATGGTCTCCATCTCCTGACCTGGTGATCCGCCCACCTTGGCCTTCCAAAGTGTTGGGATTACAGGTGTGAGCCACCGAGCCCAGCCTATATTTTCTTGTAAAAATTATATGGGCTATAATTTTAAATAGGCAACCTCCTTAGACCAAAGCAGTTCCTGGCAAGGGACTGAGGTCTGGGCCTTCAGTGACTAAAACTTTTGGCGGTTGAGGAATAATCTTCCTGAAGAGCATCTGGTATCACACAAAGTTCGCTATGATAATTTTGCAAAGTAAGATTAGAAAAATATGCTCATTGTTGTGTCTCCATTAACAACATAAAGTCAGCTACAGAGTAGGCATCCAATAAATATTTGTTGTGAGAGTGAATGTATCATGAAGTTCACACAGTGGAAAAATATTTCCATCCCCCCTCAGTTGTTTTTAGCCATGCATTAAATAATTCAATATGTCACACTGAATGGGCTGTAGGGAAGTCTAAGTTTTGATCATCTTTTTTGGTAATTGTTGTTGAACTTGATAGCACTCTGGTTGCATATGATGAAAGTTCAAATTGAAATAGCTTAAGAAACAGAGCATAATTTATTTCCATTTATAATAAAATAAAAGTCTAACAGACATTCAGATATGGTTGGTTCTATGGGCTGAAATGAGTTCAAAATGACTCTCTTTACTTATTAGTTCTTTCTTTATATTGGCTTCTTTCTTATTCAGGCCCTCTCTACACACACACAGAAAAACATGGCAATCAACTCCTCCAATTCAGATCCTACTATGATGGCAATGGCATAAAGATTGAGCTTTGCTCCTAATCACCTTTAAGAAGGTCTAAGTAAGACTTGAAGTGACTTGGCTGTGTCCCATATGCAGCCTTCAGTCATTTGCTGTAACTGACTGAACAGAATACTCTGACTAGGCCTGATTCACGAATCTCCCCACAAAGCACAGAGAGCAGGTATCCACTTCCCTGCAGCAGCATAGCCTGAATGGCACTGCTTCCACCGAATCACGACCCTATGAACTAAATTCCATGGTGTCCACTTTACCCCAACCACAAAGACTGAATACTTTTGTGTCCACTTCACTCCAACCATAAGGATGGAACAGTAATCTTATGAGGGTAGGATGGTTTCTTAAACTGGTGGTAGAAAGATATGTATACATGTTTATGTACCTGTATTTATTCAGTTTTAAAAATTTTATTTTTAAATAAAAATAAAATATATAATAGAGGAAACAAATCTTTCTTGCAAAACAAATCTTTCTTGCAAAAGGAAAAGAAATGATATTATGCTCCTGCAGAATTTAAAAATTGTTAGACCCATTCAAAATAATATACTAATTATAATATCCCTTTCAAATTAAGCTCCTTAGTTTAAAAAATTATATCTGCTCCAAAATAATAATAAGCCAGTCATATATAAAGTTATAAAGTTTATCATTTATTTTCTATTTTAAACTATTTTAAACTATGACTCAATAACTATTTATTTGCACATACTTAAAATTAAGTATAATAAACACACCTTCAAATATAAATGAAGACTTTCCCTGGCAGCACTGTCATATCAAGAAATCCAGATGGACAAAGTTTTATCAATTTGGAAGGTTTTGAGCCTCCAGAGTAGTCTAGAAATAAGGATCCTTTAGGCAATAAGTATCCTATTTCTACTTTCTAATTCAATATTTGAGAAATTATCAATAGCTTTTCTAGCTGATTACCTCTTCTCCCTGCCCAACTTATTCACTCATTCAGTCTGCATTGCACCTTGTGAACTCCACTGACTTGACCTTAACTTTATCATTAGATTCAACAGTCATGAGATTTAGGTTGGAGGACTTTTTCCTTTTTAATGAAATGATGTGATAATGATTAAAAATTATCATTAAGGTAACTGGCTGAACAGAATGCTCTGTTAATTAAAAATCAAGTTAATTATAAATCTTGAAATATTTCATCTTTAGTAATTCTATCAGGCCATGATTGTTATTTTACTTAATAGATGGCTATGCCAATTAATGTATATAGAACACAATACTTGTCTGAGACATTTCTTCTTCTTCATATGTGAAATCGACATAGCTGGGATAGTTTTTGCCATGTTGTTTATCATTATTTCATGTGGCACCCAAGCTTATATCACCATACAGTCTATACAGAGAAGTCATGGTTAAGGTTCTTCTACAGTTGCTAATGAAGTTCTGTTTCAGAATTTGTAATATGTTGGACAAGTACGGTTGGATAGAATTTTCTTCTTATTCTCTAAGGGAAACAAAAGGACTTGCTAAATAAGTCAACATTATGCATTATGTTACAGAGGAAAATATTCTCTTAAGAAAAGCAGATACTTTCAACTTTTGATGAATTTTCCATGAGTATAAATTATATCTTCACTATAAACCACATAATTTTAGTCTTTGACAGGTACTGTTCAACTCGTATTGGTATTTTGAAAAAAATAATTTTAAGTTATTTTCTACCCAGTAAGGTGAAATATATAAGTTTTTTTGGTTCTGCTTGTTGAATGTAAAAAAATAAAATAAAATAAAAACAGTCAAATATTCAGGTTGTATAGTAGTTTGAGTAGGCTTTCTTCAATTAATTTCAATTCATAGGATTTTTTTGGACTACTTAATTCTTTTGTGGGTGGGAGGAGATGGCAGAAAAGAAGTGATACACTGAGAAGAGTGATTACCAGAGGTTTTCGGGGAGCATTTTTACCTAAGGCAACCAAATTTTTTTAAATCAAGTGATAACATATGAGAATGGGAAGCATATGTGTAATTTTTCTAGACATTTGATTTCCCTACATGTGATTATGCAGAGCACCTAAGAAATTGATGACCTGTGATTTCTTCTTTTGAAAATTACCTTCTACTCTCATGCATATGGTTACAGGGGAGGCAGGAGAAGTTTGGCAGAGCATCTCTCTGTGCCTGTTCTCACAGTTTCTCAATCCAAAGGTGGGCCTTGGACTTAAGTCCGGTTGTTCAGAACCTGTCTCAGGATTTTTGGAATGGACAATCAAATATAATATAATATAATATAATATAATATAATATAATATAATATGCATTTAACATATATTAAGTTTATATATACTCCAATCACTCTCTCAGGCCATGGCCCCTTGCAATAAGGAACTATCCATCTATGACTCCTGTAGAGGGTTTCCTAGGAGCATATTTTTTACCATGTGACTCAGCTCCAGGTACAGAACCAATTAGACTAGGAATGGGCCCCAGGACAGTTCATCTGTATGCTTAATGAATCTGGCACAAAAACAATAAAGTTTGTTAAATAGACTTTCAGGAACTTAGGATATTAACTACTGATAGAAAGCATCATTTAGAAATGGAAGTTGAACTGAAATGTCTCATATAGAGAACAGTTAGAGAGTTCATGATGGTCATGTACAAGGTAAAATTATATAGAGCCTAGGTGCGGTGCCTCATGTCTGTAATCCCAGCACTTGGGGAGGCTGAGGAGGGTGGATTACCTGAGTTTGGGAGTTCGAGACCAGTCTGACCAACATGGAGAAACTGCCTCTACTAAAAATACGAAATTAGCCGGGTGTGGTGGCACATGCCTGTAATGCCAGGTACTCGGGAGGCTGAAGCAGAGGAATCACTTGAATCCGGGAGGTGAAGATTGCAGTGAGCCAAGATAGCGCCACTTCACTCCAGCCTGGGCGACAAAAGTGAAGCTCCATCTCAAAAAATAAAATAAAATAATATGGAAGGAAGCCAACAATGGAGCCAGAAGAGTAGACTGAGAATTACATTGAGAAAAAATTTTCAGTCAAGAGAGAGAGAAACAAACAAAAAAACTGGTTTCTAAGTACAGACTTCATACCTTATGATTTTTTAGTGTCAGTTATTCCATTCTGATCTGTGCAATAATTGTCACCTTATTGTCCCTCAGCTTTAAATTCACCCTGTTGTACCTGCACTGCAATAATGGATTGATCTCCAAGCATTTCTCTGTTGTGGTGAACACATGTTAAGTACTGTCAGTAGAGGACGCAGGAGAGATATTGAGAGAGGATGAAGGATTCTTCTAATTCTGTAAACCTGCCAAAATCTCACCTCATTTGCCTGCCTAGAAAGGCATGACCTTTCTAAGACCCTCTTCCCATGACCCTCTACCCGAAGATCACATGTTCCAATTCTTATGCAAAAGCCCCATCCTCAATCCCTCTGTATACTTTCACTTATGAACTGTGGCTCTCTGCCACCTCATTTCCTGCTTCCCCAGTGACTGTGGACCAGCTCTGATCCAAGTGTCCTAGGAAACTTCTGTGGAGGTTGCAACTATACCTTCTCCAACAAGGCCTGAACCCCACCTTGGAATGCCCACTTCAACCTTGTCCTTCACTGCATCCTTTCCCTGAGCCCTAGGCTAACCAGCAGAGTTCTCTTTACATCCTTAGTTACTTCCCTGCCATATTTAATAATTCTTTACATTAAAAAGTTCCTGTTCAAATAACTGTGATTTCTTTTTCCTGATTGAATTTTATGGATATATCCTCTTTATAATAAATTCCATTTCTCTTGGACTAATTTGAATGAATGTCTGTTTCTTGTGATCACAAGAGCTGGCTACAAATAGGCAGGACACAACAACTGAGTTTCCTCTGTTTGAGATTCTTGCTCTTGTCCTTTGACTCTCACAGAATTTTATGAAACTGACCTCAGTGCCTACAACTGACTGCACATGACAAAATGCAGAACACTTAGATTTGATGAACACAAGGCTTGACATATTTGTCAATAGTACCAGGAATAGTTTTGCATACTATAATATTTAACAGTCACAGGAGAAGGGCAAACCAATATAATTAAGGTTAAAGATATGTGGAGTAATTGAATAAGAGAGGCTTAATGTGTCCCTATTTCTATTTTAATTTGTTCAGTCTCATGAATCAATGAGCTAAAGCAAAGATATGTAAAAAGAGTAAATATCCAAACAGGATTTTCTTGAGTTTCCTTAAATGAATTGTTAGCTATGCAGGTTAATTTATTCTTTGAGAAAGCATGTAATTTTGCTGATATAGCCATATGCTCTGGGGCTGTAAGTCAACACATGGACACAGGGAGGGGAACATCACACACTAGAGCCTGTTGGGGGGTGAGGGGCTAGGGGAGGGATAGCATTCAGAGAAATATCTAATATAGACGACGGGTTGATGGGTGCAGCAAACCATCATGGCACATATATACCTAGGTAACAAACCTGCACATTCTGCTCATGTATCCTAGAACTTAAAGTATAATAATAATAATAATAAAAATGACTCCACCTCAGGGCAGAAAGGAGTACAATAGGACTGATATGGTTTGGCTGTGTCCCCATCCAAATCTCATCTTGAATTGTAGTTTCCACAATTCCCACATGTTGTGAGAGACACCCAGTGGGAGGTAATTGAATTATGGGGGTGTTTATCTTCATGCTGTTCTAGTGATAGTGAGTGAGTTCTCACAAGATCTGATGCTTTATTTTTTTACGCTTTAATTTCTAGGGCACATGTGCACAATGTGCAGGTTTGTTACATATGTATGCATGTGCCATGTTGGTGTGCTGCACCCATTAACTCGTCATTTACATTAGGTATATCTCCTAATGCTATCCCTCCCCCATCGCCCCACCTCACGACAGGCTGAAGCTGGAAACCATCATTCTGAGCAAACTATCTCAAGGATCTGATGGTTTTGTAAGGGGCTTTACCCCCTTTTGCTTGGCACTTCTTCCTGCCTCCATGTGAAAAAAGACGTATTTGCTTCTCCTTCTGCCATGATTGTAAGTTTCCTGAGGCCTTCCTAGCCTATATATATATATATTTTCATTAAAAAAAAAAAAAGAAAAAATTCCCAAAATATCTTCACTGGTTATTCAATGATTGGTTTCTCTAGGATGAGTGCCCAAAAAATTTCTGCAGAATTAGATTCGTAGATATTAGTCCACTGTGGCATGGAAAACTTTACAAAATAGAGAGTAGAAGTGAAGCTTTTCTCCATGTGAATGTGCTTAATCATTAATTACATAGCTAATAGGCTAAAAATTTGCTGTACAATTGTTTTTGGTAAACACTGATACAAAAGTATAGAATAGAATTAGGAAAAAGATTTAAAGGATACAACATGGTAATTTATGGGATTTTTTAATACAATAAGTATTTTAAAATGACATAGTATATACCAACAAGAGAGAATTAAAAGTAGTCTGGCAATCAATAATTATGCGATAATACTGGAAAAAGCAAAGTACAATGGCTTCCAGTATAGCTGACTCTTTAATTACAGCTAAAAGATCATATAGAATTTGAAAAACTGAAGAGCATCTCTGCTTAGAAAAGCTGATTAAACATTATAGTGTGTAATCAATATCATATTTGCAGAACATCAAAAATTAGTACCTAAATATTAACTTCCTCAAAGAATATTATGGCTAGATGATACCATATTAGAAAGTGACATTGAAAGGAGACATTAAAAAATGTCTGTCTGAATAATTTACTTTTTTATAGTTGTAAAGTATAAAATTAGATTAAAATAGCAAATCAAATGTTTGGGAAAAGGTTTTAAAGTGCTTTATAATACATTTTTGAAATAGCACTCAACTGAAATCTATGTTTCTACTACCTGGAGTTCAAAATAATAAAGGTTGCCAGGTGCAGTGGCTCATGCCTGTAATCCCAGCACTTTGGGAGGCCAAGGTAGGTGGATCATCTGAAGTCAGGAGTTCGAGACCAGCCTGGCCAACATGGTAAAAATCCATCTCTACTAAACATACAAAAGCTAGCTGGGCGTGGTGGCGGGCACCTGTAATCCCAGCTACTCGGGAGGCTGAAGCAGGAAAATCTCTTGAAAATCGCTTGAACCTGGGAGGTGGAGGTTGCAGTGAGCCGAGATCGCACCATTGCACTCCAGTCTGGGCGACAAGAGTGAAACTCCATCTCAAAAAAATAAAAAAGAAAAAGAAAAAGAAAATAATAAAGGCATGAGTGTTTTTGGTGAGGAGAAGTGAACAACCAATTTCGATACCACAGGAATGCTTTCTTGTATAGAGCAATGAATTGTATAGAGTAATGAATTTCCTTGTATAGAGTAATGAATTTCTAAAGCAAATATCTGTATTCTAAAGAACATGTTTTTATGCAATATTTTGTTGGTATTCTCCCTAACTTAAACATTTTATTTACGAGTAGAATTATCTACTTAGAGTATAAGTCAGAAGTGTTCAGATATTTTAAAAGAGTTTAATACAATTGAAATAAAATGATTATAACACCTCAAAATTAAGTATTATAGATTGTTAGTTAAAATATTTAAGTGTGAAAAAGGAAAGATTCCAGGAGAAAATATTTAATAACTAACTCTGGCCCTACATAAAAGGAATTCATGAAAAGAACACAATGAAAATATATACAGAAAAGTAAAGTTCTCATGTCTTTTTAAAAAGATAATTGAATGTCTGGTAAACATAGTTCAAGAGCTGATAGGTGACATTTGATAAAAAGATTTCATCTCTTCCTTGGAAATGCTGAGCCAAAATTTGAAGTATTTTATAGGTGAGTCCACATGTTGTCTATTCCTACTCTTTTTTAAAAGCTTTAAAATCCTGTTATTTCTGTAGGATTATGGAATGATAAGACCTGAGGTGAAATTGGACAATTTTCTTAGCTCTCTGTGCCTCAGTTTCCATCTGTAACAGAAAAAAAAAATACTTAACCTCATAGAGTTGCATGAGGATTACATAAGTACATGTAAAGTATTTAGAATAATACTGAACCCATAATAACCACTCAATAATATTATAACATAATCTGGTTATTTAGTGTCTTTTCAACAGTATTTGTTTTTATATATACATGTCAATTATCATTGAAGAACGTAATTGTTAATTTTATATATAAGCCTACTTGATGCTTCCAGAATAGTCTTGTTTAAATTCTTTTTTTTTTTTTTTTAATTCTACTTCATTGCTCAAGAACTTATAATGATTCCCCAGTGCCTAAGCCATCAGAGGTAAGTTACATCTGGATTTTAAAACTCTCTATAATTGAAACCAATCTTACTTATTTAAGTTCCTTTCCTGTTTATCCAGCGTGAGAGCCCATTTGTTTCACTTTAGATTTCCCGCTCTTTCCTAACGTGCCATGCCTTTGTTCATCTATCCTGCTGGACTAAAACAGTGTTTCTCCTTTCCAGTCTTTCAGAGACAATTCCAAAATATTTCATCAAGCTCTTTTTGTGCTGGAGTTGCCATCCTCTTCATTCTATTTTTTTTTCTTTTTCTTTTTCTTTTTCTTTTTTTTTTTTTTTTTTGAGATAGAATCTCTTTCTCTATCCCCCAGGCTGGAGTGCCATGGTGTGATCTCCGCTCACTGCAACCTCCACCTCCGGATTCAAGCATTTCTCCTGCTTCAGCCTCCTGAGTAGCTGGGATTACAGGCATGCACCAGCACACCAGGCTAATTTTTGTATTTTTAGTAGACACTGAGTTTCACCATGTTGGCCAGGATGGTCTCGAACTCCTGACCTCGTGATCTACCCGCCTCAGCCTCCCAAAGTGTTGGGATTACAGGCGTGAGCCACCGCACCCAGCCCCTCTTCATTTTTTAATCAGAAATATTTATTAAGTACCAAATCATTGCAAGACTCAGGTAGGTATAGCAGAGAGTCAGTGGGCATGGCCCCGACCTTGTTGGCATTACAGACTTTGAGATGAACAATGAAATAAGCAACTGGGCCGTAATTGATCAGCCTAGATTATTCTTCCCCAAACTCTTCACAAAGCCAGTTCCTTCTCATCATTTGGATCTCAGCTCCAACATCACCTTCTACAAGATGCTTTTTTTGGCCATCCTCTCTAAAAGCTACCCACAGTTAGTATTTATCATAATACCTGTTGATTAGTCTTTATAGCATTTTACTATTATCTGAAAGTATCTTTCCAGAGATGGATTTACTAGTGATGTGGAGAGTTGCATTTTCCTCCACCCTGCAACATCCTCTGACAATAGTGATGTGGTTACTTGGCACTGATACATTCCCAGCCACATGGTGGGACCTGATTGGCACAAACTCATCAGAATAATTTCTCCACCCTTGCAAATTAAATGGTTCAGTAAAAGGCAGTAACCTAGGGCTAAGTCTTTCCATGCAAGAGATGCCCCTAACCACAATTGTACAAATCAGAGTCACTCTAGAGAGTATGGTATTGCTTATGAAATCTGGAATTGCTGCAGCCATTTTGCTTCTCCAAGGGCAATTAGTTTCAGGTAGAAGCTGAAATGCTAACAGGATAGAGCCAGGGGACTCCCAGAAAACAGAATCCCAACTTTGATCAAGCCTATTTTGAAGCCCACATTCCTATGGAAGTTCTGTCATAAGAGACAATAAACTCCTTGATTTTTAATCCATTGTTCAATGAAAAATTTTATTAAGACTATTATGGATTCATATGTGTTTATAAGAGAGATGATAACATTTACTAAGCCACTATTACAATATCAAATTCAAGATATTGGAACTAATATAATCTACCTGTCTCACACAGATTTATCTGTTTTTGCTTATACTCATTGGTAGGTGTATGTGTGTGTATTCAGTCTGTACAATTTTATCACATAGTGATTTCATGTATCCACCACAGCCAAGAGAAAGAACACTTCCATCACCACTAGGATCCCTTCTATTGCTCTTTTATGATCACATCCACCTCCCTCCCCACAAAACTTTTCCATTTCTATTGCTTGCTGACCACTAATCTCTCTTCCATGTTTAACAAACTATGGCACATCCAAACTATGGAATACTTCTTAGCAACAAAAAGGAAGGAACTATTGCTACATACCAATTTGGATACATCTCCAGGGAATTACTGAATTTAAAACATTTATATAACATTTTATTTATTTATTTTTATAATTTTTACTTTGTACCATTTATATAACCTTTTTAAAAAAATTTTTTTGAGACAGAGTCTCTCTCTATTGCCCGGGCTGCAGTGCAGTGCCGAGATCTCGGCTCACTGCAAGCTCTGCCTCCCGGGTTCACGCCATTCTCCTGCCTCAGCCTCCCAAGTAGCTGGGACTACAGGTGCCCGCCACCGCGCCCAGCTAATTTTTTGTATTTTTAGTAGAGATGGGGTTTCACCGTGTTAGCCGGGATGGTCTTGATTTCCTGACCTCGTGATCCTCCCGCCTCAGCCTCCCAAAGTGCTGGCATTACAGGTGTGACCCACTGCGCACGGCCTATAGAACCTTTTAAGATGACAAATTTTACAAATAGAAAAAAGATTAGTGACATTACATTGTGGCTTGAGTTTATATTTTCCTAATGACTAATGATATTGAACTTGTTTTTGTATGCTTATTACTGAAGAATTTTTCTGTCTTCATGAATGATGTATCTCTTTGTATTTTGCCCATTTTCTAATTGGATTATTTGTTTCTTTAACTGTTACATTTTGGGAGCAATTTATCTAGTCTAGATACTAGTCTTTTGACAGATACATGTTTTGAAAATATTTTCTTTCAGGCTTTGATTTATTTTTTCATCCTCTTAATAGTATTTTGCAGAGCAAAAGTTTTTAATTTTAATGAGGTTGAATTTACACATTTTTTTGTTTATGTATTGGGCTTTTGGTGTCAAGTCTAATAATAATTCATTGCCTACTCCTAGACTGTAAAAATCTTTGTGTGTGTGTGTGTGTGTGTGTGTGTGTGTGTGTAATTATAATTATGGTTATAGAGTAAGCCTTAATGTTGAGTAGACTGACTCCTCTTACATTATTATCTTTTCTTCTGTTTTTATTTCTTTCCTTCTTTGTCAAAATTGCGTAAGCTATTACAGGTCCTGTGGTATTACATTAAGTCTATAAACCAATTTGAAGAAAATTCCAATCCAATTCATGCAACATATGCTTCTCCATTTACTTAGATATTCATTCATTTCTTTTGTCAATATCTTCAAATTTATAGTATGTAGGCCGGAAGTGGTGGTTCACGCCTGTAATCCCAGCACTTTGGGGGTAGGCAGATCATGAGGTCAGGAGATCAAGATCATCCTGGCCAACACAGTGAAACCCTGCTCTACCTTAAATACACAAATTAGCTGGGCGTGGTGGTGCGTGCCTGTAGTCCCAGTTACTCGGGAGGCTAAAGCAGGAGAATCCTTGAACCAGGGAATTGAAGGTTGCAGTGAGCTGAGATCACACCACTGCACTCCAGCCTGGCAACAGAGCAAGACTCCCTCTAAAAAAAAAAAAAAAAAAAAATATATATATATATATATATATATATATATATATATATATACTGTGTGAATTCTGTATATATTTGGTTAAGTATAGACCTAAGTATTTCATTTTCTTTGGAGTGATATAAATGATATTGTGTTTTTAATATCTGTTTCAGAATGCTCATTATTAGTGTATAATGTACATGATTCATTTTTGTGACTCGACCTTTTATTGTACAACATTGTTGAACTTTAGGAGCAGTTTCTTACTTTATAAGCTGTATCCCTTTTATTTATTTATCTTGCACTATCACAGTAATTAAAGCTTCCAGTAATATGTTCAATCAAAGTAATGAGAGTGGATATTCTTGTCATCTTCCTGATCTTAAAGAGAAAGTGTATAGTCTTCAACCATTAAGTAAAATGTTGACTGTAGGTTTTTTACAGTTGCTCTTCAGCAAACTGTGGTACTTCTTCTCTATCCCTCATTTGCTGAAAGTCCCTTTATTTATAAATCATGAATCAATGTTGGATTTTGTTATATTTGTGGGCCACTTAAAATGGTCATATGATTTTTTTCTAGTCTATTGATATGATTGTGATATGGTTTGATTGTGTCCCCACCCAATTATCATCTTAAATTGTAGTTCTCATAATCCCCACATGTCGTGGGAGGGAACCAGTGGGAGGTAATTGAATCATGGGGACAGTTACCCCCATGCTGTTCTTGTGATAGTGAGTTCTCACGAGATATGACGGTTTTATAAGAGGCATTCCTCTCTCTCCTGCTGCCATGTGAAGAAGAAAGATGTGTTTGCTTCCCCTTCTGCTATGATTGTAAGTTTCCTGAGGCCTCCTCAACCCTGCAGAACTGTGAGTCAATTAAACCTTTTTCATTTATAAATTACCCAGTCTCAGGTATTTCTTCATTCAGTGGATTACACTGAATGATATTCAAGTGTTTAATCAGTCTTACATACTTGGAATTAATGTCATTTGGTAATGCAGGAAAGTTCTTTTTATGAATATTGTTAGATTGGGTTTACTAATATTTTTGTTGATGGTATTTCATGTAAATTCTTTTTTGTTATCAATTATGTAATTTGGTTATTAAGAAATTTAGAACACCAACTTCTTGTGAGGATAAATTCCATTTGTCAGTGCAAACACAGATGCAGGTGGTCCTGGAGCTGAGGAATAGCTTTGATTTTGGGGAAAATTTGTGAGTCCACAGTTTTCTGATCAATCTTGTGCTGCTGTGTAGTCTCGTATTTTTCTGTGTTGAAGATCTCACCTTCCTGGTGTCTGGGTGTCTGGGTTTCCACAGCCACTTGTTCTTGAAGTAAGTGTTAGTAAGATGTTTTGGGATTTTTATATTACTGATATTAATTTTGGTTGAGATGGCAATGACAAATTTCTGGTGTGTTCTTTGTAGAGGAATTCAATTGAAGACCAGAGGTCCAGTCACAAATAACAAGCCACTAGCCACCTGCTTCAGGGAGACCACCCTCTTGCCTCTGTGGCACTCAGTAGGAATGATGAGAATGGTCCTGGGGGTGACTCTGGCTCACAGTTTTCTCAAGTGCTGACTGAAGGGTTTTTGGCTGTGGCTCAATGGCTTTCGAGGCACATCTTCAATAGAATAATGTCTAGGGCTTTTGTGAAGTTTAACTACCCGGGTACCACTCTACTTGTCACCACACACCTTCTCCTTCATTTTTTCTTTTTTTTTCAACTTTGGATTTAGTGGCTAAGTACTACCTCTTGTACATGGCCCTTCTGCAATACATAGCTGATTGGGAATATCTGCCACTTCCTCAGACAAGGACAGGATTTCAGCTGCAATGAGGCTTCCCTTTCTTGGGCTTTTTAGCTTTGAGTTCATCCTTTTTCACTCTGTCACCATCAGCCTTCTTGGCTTTGAGTTGCTTCTCTTTAGTATCTGGCTTATCAGCCTTTTCATCTGCCATCTTGCAAGATGGGAAAGATTCATGTAAATTCTTGAGAGATATTGGCCTGTAATTTTTTTTTGGTACCGTCTTTGGCTTTGGTAAAATAAATTAGAAAGTGTCCCTTCTTCTAAGTCTGAAATAAGTAGTATAAAATTTGCAAAAGTGGTGTTAATTCTTCTTTAAATGTTTGGTTGAATTCACCAGTGAAACCAGCTGGAGCTAGAGATTTGTTTTTTGTGTCCTTTTAAAATATGAATCTAATTTCTTTAACAGCTATAGGAATATTTAGAACATTTATTTCACCTTGGGTCAGTTTAGGTAGTTTGCAGCTTTTGAGGAATTTCTTACATTTAAGTTGTCAAATTTATGTATGTAAAATTGTCTGTTATACTTTCTCATTATTCTTTTAATGGCAATAGAATCTGTGATGATATGCCCTGTTTAATTCCTGATATTGATGATTTGTGTTTATTTTATTCTTCTCAGTCTTGTAGATGTTTGTCAATTTTATTATTTTTTTTTTGAAGAAACAGCTTTTGTTTAATTGATTGTCCTTATTGTTCTCTTTTTAAATTTTATTGACTTCTGTCCTTTATGATTTTCTTCCTTCTACCTTTTTAATGGATGTTTTGGTGGTTTGTTGTTTGCTTTCCATGTATTTAGACATTTTCCTGTGGTATTTCTGTTATTGACTTCTAACTAGACTCATTATAGTCAGAGAGCACACTCTATGATTTCGATTCTTTAATTTTTCTTAAGGTTTGTTTTCTGGTCAGGGTATGACTTATCTTGGTAAATTTTCCATGGGTAATTAAAAAAAATGTACATTATGCTGTTGTTGGGTCGAGTGTTCTATGTAAGATTTTCATCTTAATTTTTTTGTTCAATTCATCTGTAGCCTTGCTTATTTTCTGCCTAGTTGTACCATTAGTTGCCAAAAGGAGAAATCTGAGGTTCCTGGCAAATTACCCCTTAATTCCTGAAGAAGAAAGTTAAGTTTTTTTTATTTCAGCCCTTGAAAAATACTGTGCCGCATGCTCTGGCCTTCACGTTTACAGATAAGAAATCATCTGAATTGGCATTCCCCTGTAGATCATGTGCTGTCTGGCTATTTTCAGAAGTTAATGATTCTGTGCTTTAGTGTAGATTTGCTTGTGTTTATTCTGTTTGGGGTTCACATGACTCCTTAGATTGAAGGTTTCTGTCTTTTGTCAAATTTGGAGAGTTTTCAGTAATGATTTCTTTAAATACTCTTTCAGTCCCATTCTTTTTTCTCTTTCTTTATGGGACTCTAATGATATGACTGCTGTATATTTGTTTTTAACCCACAGGCTCCTGAGGCTCTGTTCACACATATTTTGTCTATTTTTCTGCCTTTTATTCAGATTTGATAAATTCTATTGATTGTCCTCAAGTTCACTGATGTTATCCTCTTTCATCTCCAGTCTTACATTGAACCAAGCCAGCAGTTCTATATTTTCCATTTGTTTCCACTGGTTCTTTTTATAAATTCTATTTCTTTTCTGAGTTTTCTGTTTTTATTTATTTCAAGAAAATCTATAATTGATGTTGAAATGTTTTTTGATGACTGTGTTAAAGTTTTATGTCAGATAATTCCAACAGCTGCTTTATCTCAGTGTTGGCATTAGTTGATAGTCTTTTTTCATTCAAATTTTTATTTTCCCAATTCTTAGTATGATGGGTGATTTTTTTTATTATATTCTGGAACTGTTATCTATTGTGTTAGGAGATTCTGCCTCCTATTTAAATCTTTTATTTTAGCAGTCAGTCACGCTGTTAAACTTTAGCATGCATATCTTAGCCTACTTTTGTGGGCTGCTGTTCTAATAACAGTTTAATTTTATACTTTTTTGGGGTCTTTATGGTTTTTATTTTGGCCTGATTGGTTTATCTGGGACTGCTGAGGCTCCCACTGCTCCCTGTTCATACTGTTTGGAGGGATGGAAGTGAGAGGGATTTAGCCAGGCTGGGCTGCCTGGTGTTGCTCAATGCGAGAAGAAAGTCTCAGGTCCAGAGGGATAAAGAGGCCTTCTTTTCCTGGCATTTGATATAGTGGGATACTCCCTGATTGTAACCCTTCACCTCCATGGAAACAAGCTCCTTCATGGGAGGCAGGCAATAACTCTTTTTTCCTTCCACTTCCTCATATGAAACTTCAAGATCATAAAAGAGGCAACTATTCAGAGTCTAATTACATCAAAGGGAAGTCCTGGGATGGCTGATTAAAGTTGGTATGCAAAAAGAGGAAATTGATAGTGTGATCACCTGAAGCTTGGTGGAATTTCATAGGAAATTGTGGGACTCATAACCATCTCTCCTCAAATACCCCCTGATGTTAAAAATATCAAGAAAGATATGCTCAGCTTATTTGCACCTAGATAAAATACAAGCAAAGAAAAGTTCTAATGAGCTTCCAGTATTAGATGCCAAAATGCTCTCTTTTAACATTTATTTTGTAATATAAGAATAAAATTGACATGAAGGTCAGTGTCTTTAGATCCAATCTCCAGTAATACATTGTGTGGTTGAAATGGCCTGGAGGTGGAATGGAAACTATTTTAGTTATATTAGATAAAGAAGCACAGTGTATAGTGCTGCCTAGTCCTGCTCATGAGTCTTTTAGGGCCAGCAAAATCAATTTACAGAGATGTGGGGATGCTATTGTAGTAGGGTAAAAAATTTAACGTCTGGATAACAATTGTAATGTATGATTAAAAACCCTTGAATTCTCTCATATAATGTTGTGATATGATAACATGGGTTGTAGATCTAGTACAGCTAGCAGTTTTCTATTGATGATATTATAATTATTTTAGAATCTAAGCATCAAGCCAAAATCAAATTTACTTCAGGCATAAATTGCATGTTAATCAGGAATCATTGACTAACCTCACAAAAATTCAGAGCCCCACGTAAACAGTGATTCTTTTGAGCATTGCATGGACTTGAGCAACCTATGACTTCTTGCAGACCACTAAAAATGAATTATTTTTACTGCCTGTTTCTTAACCTGAACAATGTCTATTGGCCTTTCTTGACTTTTAGAGAAATCGCATCCCTCACTTTGGAATACTGTTGGATCTGATCCTTAAAACCATTTAAATAAGGCCATATTTAATTAAGGGCTGTAATGCTAGTTGTTCTTTTGGATAATATGGTCCTAATGTTGAAATGATACTAGAAGTGTTGGCCACTCATATTTAGCCAACTGGAGTCTTTCATAAAACCCCATAACCGCTTCTTCTCAACAGTTATCTCTTGTCTTTTGAATTATAAAATGACCAGATGCTCCTCTCTGGTATACTCCTTTTAAAAGATAGTTATTGGCTTATTATTGGGCACCTACACAGACAGCCCAAATAAGTAAATGGTTTAAGGTCATATTAAAGCCCCAGTAAAACGTTGCAAAGAAAGAGGAAGCTGCCAAAAGAAGTTTCCACATAAGACAGAATAATAAGGTCATATGTAAGAGCATCGTACCAGATAATTTACAGAAAAGACTCCTTACATTAGTAAGCAAGTAGCCTTTTTCTTCCTATGACCTACTATAAAGTTGCTTACGGACTTGCTTGCTACTGTTGTTGAATGGGCATATTTTTGAGCAATTGTCTTACAGTGTAAGGAAATTGCCCTGTTTCACAAAGGACAGTTCTAGAAGCTAATGCCAAGACTTACCATAAAAATCAGGGCTGGGTGTAATGGCTCACACCTGTAATCCCAGCACTTTGGTAGGCTGAGGTGAGAGGATTGCTTGAGACCAGGAGTTTGAGTCTGATACCAGTCTTGTCAACATAGCAAGACCGTGTCTCTACAGTAAAATAAATCAGCTGTTCTGCATTCAGCAAACAGTAAAATACTCATGGAAAAGTACAGATCCTGTATTACAGGCTGTGTTCTTTGCAATGACAGAAGAACTTAACAAAAAAAAGACTCTACTGTTTGACTTTTTATAATGACTGTATTGACTTCTAGGCTTTCAATTTGTTCTGGAAAATGGATCAAATGGACCAGAGAGGGGCCTCCACATGGTGTGCTGCTCTTTGTAAATCTCTATGGAAATTCTGAGAAAAAAATCAAAGGCACACTGATGCTCAACACAGCAACTCTGTGTCAGGGTCTGAGATGACTGAACTCAAGAAGTTCATGTCCTACTTGGATTCCCTGAAGTGGCAACTTAGGTCCATGTCATGAGTGAACACAGACAAATTCAAACCATGCAATGATGTGCCAAATTACAGCACACTCTGGTGGCCCCTACCAATATATTTTTTTCTGTATGCTAATTGAAAAGACAAAATCTGCAGTTCACCCTTGCCAGCATATAGTTGGCAAGTAGATTACATTGGCTTTTAACCTATTGCTCCAGGGGAGAGTACTTAAATGCATATTGACAGAACTTGATACACATTCTGGGTTTGAATTCCCATACTCATTAACTGAAGCCAAAGCTGTTTATGTTATCAAAGAACCGTGACCAAAAACAAAAAACAAACAAACAAACAAAAGTATCATTTTGTTCCTCTTAATTACATTTCATCAGATTAAGTTATTAACTTCTAGAGAAATGATGGGTAAAGAAACAGAAACATCACACTCAATAGACTTTTAAAATATATTCCCAAAGTAGTAGGTTAATAAAAACTGACATGTGCAATTGAAACACCAATTTAAACAGATGCAGGTAACAAAGGATTGAAGGACTGCCCTACAACTTCCAGCTTTGTCTTTATTAATTTTATTTTACCAAGAGGATTATTATGGTTCTCTTTGAGATAAATTAATGTGTATTTGAAGTAAAATTGGAAAAGAAGGAAGAAGAGATGATGCAGGAGCTTACATTCAAATCTTCCCTTGTATGTAAACAATTTCTTTTCAGTGTTATACCCAATTATTCCTAGGTTAGAGCTACTGTCGCAGAGGCTGGTAATATCCCCCAAAAGAAATTATGTCTATTAATCTGAATATAACTGAAAGAGTCCCAAAGAGATTGATGGGATAAATTATTTCTTCTCCAGGACTTTGCCAAGTTTGGCCTGACAACTTGTGACAAATATTTTGTGTAATGGTTCTATTTCTTTGAATTTTTCCCATCTAATTCACTATGACTGGGAATAGAATAAAAGAGGAAGCCTCAGCATGTGTCATCTTGTTACCAGCAGTATGGACTAGACCATTGGCTGGAACAGAGAGACCCATCTCAGTGGAAAAACTTTAGATACAAATTAATGATAGAAGGAAGAAAAGTGAGATTGTAAATGAAGGAAAGAGAGTCAATTAATGGCTGTTAAAAAAAAAAAAAAAGGAAATGCTAATATAATTTTGTCTCTCCCTGTGAGAGACTTGGAGCAAAAGAATACTAACTCATTTAGCTTTGACTCAGATGCCCTGGTGCAAGCACTCTGCTGGAATCCCTTTCTCTTCCAAAGGAAGAGAAGGACTAAACTGAGCTGGCTAACAGACATACTAACAAACACACATGTAGGAGTGGTCTATGTCCTCAAAATGGATAAACTGATAAAAGCTCTGACTATGACTACATGAAACAATATTAATATGGCCATGTATTTTGATTCTTGTTTCTCAAGATATATCTATTAACAAAGACCCATGAAAGGAAACAATTTACTGAGAACATTTATCAAATGAAATCTGAAGAACACAGATTCATAGTAAGCTGAATGAACATTGTATGGCCATTAATTGTGATGATGAAGATTAAAAAATAAAGGAGCTGGCCTATGATCATAGATTTCCTACTGTATGTCCCACCTGTTACAGTATCTTATATACAAATAATTGTTTACTTTGTTTTTACTCTCTTTATTACATGTTTTTCATCACAGTTAAAAAATTTTAAAAATAGCCTAATATTGATGTGATGTCAAATACTTTGGCAGAGTAATAAAAAACTCCTCAGATAATTATGCCTATGGAGGAGAATTGACCTGAAGAGGATTCAGACTTGGTTTAGCAGATGTATACTATAAAATACAGATAGCTGAAAATTAGAGAAGCAAAGGACTTGTAAAGTTCGTATAAAAATAATAAGAAAGTTTGTGCTGATATTGATGACTGGTCCAGCTATCTATTTCAACACATACCAACATTTAGCAGGCTATTGCAAAAGTACAAATGTGATCTGCAGGTGGATTTTTGCTATCTTTTTTTTTTTTTTTTTTCTGTTTTTGAGATAGAGCCTCACTCTGTTGCCCAGGCTGGAGTGAAGTGGCGCACTCTCTGCTCACTGCATCCTCTGCCTCCAGGGTTCAAACGATTCTCATGCCTCAGCCTCCAGAGTAGTTGGGATTGCAAGCCCGTGCCATCATGCCTGGCTAATTTTTGTATTTTCAGTAGGGACGGGGTTTCACCATGTTGGCTAGGCTGGTTTTGATCTCCCGACCTCAGGTGATCCATCCACCTTGGCTTCCCAAAGTGCTGGGACCACAGGCGTGAGTCAATCATGCCCGGCCTACTATCTATTTGATTATGCAATGTTATCAGACTGGTGAGTGGTTAATAACTAATAGTATCACTATATCCCTGAATCTATTATTTCACCATAATAAATGCACATTCAAGCACAAATTACATTCTTTGTTTCCAGTAATAATGTGTTAATCAGTTTGGGCGACTGTAATGAATTAAGTCACAAGACTTAAACAGCAGAAATGTCTCATAGTGTTGAAGACAAGAATTCTAGGATCAGGGCACCAGCATGACTGTGTTCTGAAGAGAGCCCTCCTCCACTTGCAGACTACCAACTACTCATTGCAGCTCAAATGGCAGGCTCTCTGGAATTAGGGCACTAATTCCATTCATAAGGACTCTACTTTCATGACTTAATGAGCTCCCAAAGACCCCACCTCCAAATTCCATCACATTAAGAGTAGGATTTCAACTTATGAATTTTGGGGGAACACGAGCACTCTGTCATTTCAGGTAGTAAGTTTTTTGAAATGACAAATAATCAGCGGTAAATGTCGTTTACTAGCCCATCTTCCTATACAAAAAAGATTTCACTTTAGAGCTCTATTGTTTCATTTGAGACAGTGAATGTTAATAGATTTACCAAAAATTGGTTAGATTTCAAGAAACACAGGTGAAATGTCCATTTCTTTAAATGACCAAAACTGCTGTGATAATTATTTAAAAATCTGAGACTTTTTCCCACTTATGCATTTTTTTAAATCAATGTACAATTTAATGGTACAATTACAGTAATTATTATTGCCTTTTGCATAGTTCCACTAATGAACTTGACTGTTCAGCTGCCTTCATAGTTTTGAGACTTTTATCCGTGTTTAGAACAGTTAATAGCATGTTGGATTATTAATATTGACTATAACGTGTATTTGAAATTTTTTTTGGTGAGATTCTTATTGAACAAATTGGGGATAGAATTTTCAGAATAGTTTTGAGTGAAAAAGAAATGTCAAGTAAAAAGTGCTCTAAATATTTCTACCAGCTTTCCTAATGCATATTTAATTATTCAGCCATCTCTCTATATGTATGCATTAACTTTATATACGCAATATACATTAGCTAGATATATTCATATACATAGCTTTCCTAATGTGTATTATATATACATTTCCTAATGTGCCTCCCTAAAGCTATATAATCTATGAATATATATAGATATATATATAAATATAATGCCTCATTTATATATAAATATATATACAAACAAACATAATACACATATGTATATACACAAACATGAGGGGACTTCAAAAAGTTTGCAGAAAAATGGAATTGGGCTGGGCACGGTGGCTCATGCCTACAAACCCAGCACTTTGGGAGGCCGAGGCAGGCAGATCACCTGAGGTCAGGAGATGGAGACCATCCTGGCGAACATGGTGAAACCCCGTATCAACTAAAAATACAAAAAAATCAGCCAGGCGTGGTGGCACACGCCTGTTGTCCCAGCTACTCGGGAGGCTGAGGCAGGTCGCTTGAACTGGGGAGGCAGAGGTGACAGTGAGCCAAGATCATGCCACTGCACTCCAGACTGGGCAACAAGCAAGACTTCGTGTCAAACAAACAAACAAAAACAAAATGGAATTAAGATAAAAATAAAAGACTTCTGGAGCAAGATGGCCGAATAGGAACAGCTCCAGTCTCCAACTCCCAGCGCGAGCGACACAGAAGACCAGTGATTTCTGCATTTTCAACTGAGGTACTGGGGTCATCTCACTAGGGAGTGCCGGACAATCGGTGCTGGTCAGCTGCTGCAGCCTGACCAGCGAGAGCTGAAACATGGCAAGGCATCGCCTCACCTGGGAAGCGCAAGGGGGAAGGGAATCCCTTTTCCTAGCCAGGGGAACTGAGACACACAACACCTGGAAAATCAGTTAACTCCCACCCCAATACCGCACTTTAAGCAAACGGGCACACCAGAAGAATATATCCCTCACCTGGCCGGGAGGGTCCCACGCCCACGGAGCCTCGCTCATTGCTAACACAGCAGTCTGCGGCAATCTAACCGTAAGGCAGCAGCGAGGCTGGGGGAGGGGCGCCCGCCATTGCTGAGGCTTAAGTAGGTAAGCAAAGCTGCTGGGAAGCTCGAACTGGGTGGAGCTCACAGCAGCTCAAGGAAACCTGCCTATCCCTATAGACTCCATCTCTGGGGACAGGGCACAGCTAAAAAAACAAAAGGGGAAGAAGCAGAGGCCTGAGCAGACGCGAACAACTCTGTCTGATAGCTTTGAAGAGAGCAGTGGATCTCCCAACATGGAAGTTGAGATCTGAGAACGGAAACACTGCCTGCTCAAGTGGGTCCCTGACCCCTGAGTAGCCTAACTGGGAGACATCCCCCACTAGGGGCAGTCTGACACCCCACACCTCACAGGGTGGAGTACACCCCTGAGAGGAAGCTTCCAAAGTAAGAATCAGACAGGTACACTCGCTGTTCAGCAATATTCTATCTTCTGCAACCTCTGCTGCTGATACCCAGGGAAACAGGGTCTGGAGTGGACCTCAAGCAATCTCCAGCACACCTATAGCTGAGGGTCCTGACGGTCAGAAGGAAAACTATCAAACAGGAAGGACACCTATACCAAAACCCCATCAGTACGTCACCATCATCAAAGACCAGAGACAGATAAAACCACAAAGATGGGGAAAAAGCAGGGCAGAAAAGCTGGAAATTCAAAAAATAAGAGCGCATCTCCCCCTGCAAAGGAGCACAGCCCATCGCCAGCAACGGATCAAAGCTGGTCAGAGAATGACTTTGACGAGATGAGAGAAGAAGGCTTTAGTCCATCAAACTTTTCAGAGCTAAAGGAGGAATTACGTACCCAGCGCAAAGAAACTAAAAATCTTGAAAAAAGAGTGGAAGAATTGACAGCTAGACTAATTAATGCAGAGAAGGTCATAAACGAAATGACAGAGATGAAAACCATGACACGAGAAATACGTGACAAATGCACAAGCTTCAGTAACCGACTCGATCAACTGGAAGAAAGAGTATCAGCGATTGAGGATCAAATGAATGAAATGAAGCGAGAAGAGAAACCAAAAGAAAAAAGAAGAAAAAGAAATGAACAAAGCCTGCAAGAAGTATGGGATTATGTAAAAAGACCAAATCTACATCTGATTGGGGTGCCTGAAAGTGAGGGGGAAAATGGAACCAAGTTGGAAAACACTCTTCAGGATATCATCCAGGAGAACTTCCCCAACCTAGTAGGGCAGGCCAACATTCAAATCCAGGAAATACAGAGAACACCACAAAGATACTCCTCGAGAAGAGCAACTCCAAGACATATAATTGCCAGATTCACCAAAGTTGAAAGGAAGGAAAAAATCTTAAGGGCAGCCAGAGAGAAAGGTCGGGTTACCCACAAAGGGAAGCCCATCAGACTAACAGCAGATCTCTCGGCAGAAACTCTACAAGCCAGAAGAGAGAGGGGGCCAATATTCAACGTTCTTAAAGAAAAGAATTTTCAACCCAGAATTTCATATCTAGCCAAACGAAGTTTCATAAGTGAAGGAGAAATAAAATCCTTTACAGATAAGCAAATGCTGAGAGATTTTGTCACCACCAGGCCTGCCTTACAAGAGACCCTGAAGGAAGCCCTAAACATGGAAAGGAACAACCGGTACCAGCCATTGCAAAAACATGGAAAAATGTAAAGACCATCGAGGCTAGGAAGAAACTGCATCAACTAATGAGCAAAATAACCAGTTAATATCATAATGGCTGGATCAAGGTCACACATAACAATATTAACCTTAAATGTAAATGGACTAAATGCTCCAATTAAAAGACACAGACTGGCAAACTGGATAAAGAGTCAAGACCCATCAGTCTGCTGTATTCAGGAGACCCATCTTACATGCAGAGACATACATAGGCTCAAAATAAAGGGATGGAGGAAGATCTACCAAGCAAATGGAGAACAAAAAAAAGCAGGGGTTGCAATACTAGTCTCTGATAAAACAGACTTTAAACCATCAAAGATCAAAAGAGACAAAGAAGGCCATTACATAATGGTAAAGGGATCAATTCAACAGGAAGAGATAACTATCCTAAATATATATGCACCCAATACAGGAGCACCCAGATTCATAAAGCAAGTCCTTAGAGACTTACAAAGAGACTTAGACTCCCATACAATAATAATGGGAGACTTCAACACTCCACTGTCAACATTAGACAGATCAACGAGACAGAAAGTTAACAAGGATATCCAGGAATTGAACTCATCTCTGCACCAAGCGGACCTAATAGACATCTATAGAACTCTCCACCCCAAATCAACAGAATATACATTCTTCTCAGCACCACATCGCACTTATTCCAAAATTGACCACATAAGTGGAAGTAAAGCACTCCTCAGCAAATGTAAAAGAACAGAAATTAGAACAAACTGTCTCTCAGACCACAGTGCAATCAAACTAGAACTCAGGACTAAGAAACTCACTCAAAACCGCTCAACTACATGGAAACTGAACAACCTGCTCCTGAATGACTACTGGGTACATAAGGAAATGAAAGCGGAAATAAAGATGTTCTTTGAAACCAATGAGAACAAAGATACAACATACCAGAATCTCTGGGACACATTTAAAGCAGTGTGTAGAGGGAAATTTATAGCACTAAATGCCCACAAGAGAAAGCAGGAAAGATCTAAAATTGACACTCTAACATCACAATTAAAAGAACTAGAGAGGCAAGAGCAAACACATTCAAAAGCTAGCAGAAGGCAAGAAATAACTAAGATCAGAGCAGAACTGAAGGAGATAGAGACACAAAAAACCCTCCAAAAAATAAATGAATCCAGGAGTTGGTTTTTTGAAAAGATCAACAAAATTGACAGACCGCTAGCAAGACTAATAAAGAAGAAAAGAGAGAGGAATCAAATAGACGCAATAAAAAATGATAAAGGGGATATCACCACCGACCCCACAGAAATACAAACTACCATCAGAGAATACTATAAACACCTCTATGCAAATCAACTAGAAAATCTAGAAGAGATGGATAATTTCCTGGACACTTACACTCTCCCAAGACTAAACCAGGAAGAAGTTGAATCCCTGAATAGACCAATAGCAGGCTCTGAAATTGAGGCAACAATTAATAGCCTACCCACCAAAAAAAGTCCAGGACCAGATGGATTGACAGCTGAATTCTACCAGAGGTACAAGGAGGAGCAGGTACCATTCCTTCTGAAACTATTCCAATCAATAGAAAAAGAGGGAATCCTACCGAACTCATTTTATGAGGCCAACATCATCCTGATACCAAAGCCTGGCAGAGACACAATAAAAAAAGAGAATTTTAGACCAATATCCCTGATGAACATCGATGCAAAAATCCTCAATAAAATACTGGCAAACCGGATTCAGCAGCACATCAAAAAGCTTATCCACCATGATCAAGTGGGCTTCATCCCTGGGATGCAAGGCTGGTTCAACATTCACACATCAATAAACGTAATCCAGCATATAAACAGAACCAAAGTCAAGAACCACATGATTATCTCAATAGATGCAGAAAAGGCTTTTGACAAAATTCAACAGCCCTTCATGCTAAAAACACTCAATAAATTCGGTATTGATGGAACGTACCTCAAAATAATAAGAGCTATTTATGACAAACCCACAGCTAATATCATTCTGAATGGGCAAAAACTGGAAAAATTCCCTTTGAAACCTGGCACAAGACAGGGATGTCCTCTCTCACCACTCCTATTCAACATAGTGTTGGAAGTTCTGGCTAGGGCAATCAGGCAAGAGAAAGAAATCAAGGGTATTCAGTTAGGAAAAGAAGAAGTCAAATTGTCCCTGTTTGCAGATGACATGATTGTATATTTAGAAAATCCCATCGTCTCAGCCCAAAATCTCCATGAGCTGATAAGCAACTTCAGCAAAGTCTCAGGATACAAAATTAATGTGCAAAAATCACAAGCATTCTTATACACCAGTAACAGACAAGCAGAGAGCCAAATCAGGAATGAACTTCCATTCACAATTGCTTCAAAGAAAATAAAATACCTAGGAATCCAACTTACAAGGGATGTAAAGGACCTCTTCAAGGAGAACTACAAACCACTGCTCAGTGAAATCAAAGAGGACACAAACAAATGGAAGAATATACCATGCTCATGGATAGGAAGAATCAATATCGTGAAAATGGCCATACTGCCCAAGGTTATTTATAGATTCAATGCCATCCCCATCAAGCTACCAATGAGTTTCTTCACAGAATTGGAAAAAATGGCTTTAAAGTTCATATGGAACCAAAAAAGAGCCCGCATTGCCAAGACAATCCTAAGTCAAAAGGACAAAGCTGGAGGCGTCACGCTACCTGACTTCAAACTATACTACAAGGCTACAGTAACCAAAACAGCATGGTACTGGTACCAAAACAGAGATATAGACCAATGGAACAGAACAGAGTCCTCAGAAATAATACCACACATCTACAGCCATCCGATCTTTGACAAACCTGAGAGAAACAAGAAATGGGGAAAGGATTCCCTATTTAATAAATGGTGCTGGGAAAATTGGCTAGCCATAAGTAGAAAGCTGAAACTGGATCCTTTCCTTACTCCGTATACGAAGATTAATTCAAGATGGATTAGAGACTTAAATGTTAGACCTAATACCATAAAAACCCTAGAAAAACATCTAGGTATTACCATTCAGGACATAGGCATGGGCAAGGACTTCATGTCTAAAACACCAAAAGCAACGGCAGCAAAAGCCAAAATTGACAAATGAGATCTAATTAAACTAAAGACCTTCTGCACAGCAAAAGAAACTACCGTCAGAGTGAACAGGCAACCTACAGAATGGGAGAAAATTTTTGCAATCTACTCATCTGACAAAGGGCTAATATCCAGAATCTACAAAGAACTCAAACAAATTTACAGGAAAAAAAAACAACCCCATCAAAAAGTGGGGAAAGGATATGAACAGACATTTCTCAAAAGAAGACATTCATACAGCCAACAGACACATGAAAAAATGCTCATCATCACTCGCCATCAGAGAAATGCAAATCAAAACCACAATGAGATACCATCTCACACCAGTTAGAATGGCAATCATTAAGAAGTCAGGAAACAACAGGTGTTGGAGAGGATGTGGAGAAATAGGAACACTTTTACACTGTTGGTGAGATTGTAAACTAGTTCAACCATTATGGAAAACAGTATGGCAATTCCTCAAGGATCTAGAACTAGATGCACCATATGACCCAGCCATCCCACTACTGGGTATATACCCAAAGGATTATAAATTATTCTACTACAAAGACACATGCACACGTATGTTCATTGCAGCACTATTCACAATAGCAAAGACTTGGAATCAACCCAAACGTCCATCTGTGACAGACTGGATTAAGAAAATGTGGCACATATACACCATGGAATACTATGCAGCCATAAAAAAGGATGAGTTTGCATCCTTTGTAGGGACATGGATGCAGCTGGAAACCATCATTCTTAGCAAACTATCACAAGAAGAGAAAACCAAACACCGCATGTTCTCACTCTTAGGTGGGACCTGAACAATGAGATCACTTGGACTCGGGAAGGGGAACATCACACACTGGGTCATATCATGGGGAGGGGGGAGGGGGGAGGGATTGCATTGGGGAGTTATACATGATATAAATGATGAATTGATGGGTGCTGACGAGTTGATGGGTGCAGCACACCAACATGGCACAAATATACATATGTAACAAACCTGCACGTTATGCACATGTACCCTAGAACTTAAAGTATAATAAAAATAAATTTAAAAAAAAAGTATAACTTCAGACTGTGAGAGTTATTAAAAAATAAGGTGAAATGATGAAGAGAAACTGGATTAGGTGTGGAGAATACTACTTGATATAAGGGAGACCTCCTTGTAAGGACACAGCCGAAAGCTCAGTATAAAATACAAAAAAAAAAAAAAAAAAAAATTAGCTGGACTTGTTGGCGCACACTTGTAGTCCCAGCTACTCAGGAGGATGAGGCAGGAGAATCACTTGAACCCAGGAGGTGGAGGTTGCAATGAGCTGAGATCATGCCATTGCACTTCAGACTGGGTGACAGAGTGAAATTCCATCTAAAAAAAAAAAAAAAAAAAAAAGACACTAAGGAAGGTGGTGCGACCAAAGCTTCTAGAATTAGGGGAGAATGGTAAGAGGCTAAGTAGAAAAGGTAGACAGAGAACAAATCATGTAGAAAAAATGATGGTAAAGAGCTAAGTTTTGAATCTAAGTACAATAGGAAACTACTGAAAACTTTAAGCATCATCTGATTTACATGTTTTTAAGTTCACATTGGCTGCTCTGTGGAGGATTGATTATACTGAGCAGCAACGGATCTATGCTAGTACTCTGGGCTTGGGCAAGGAAAGTGGATGAATTTAAGCTATATTCCAGAACTAGAACAGGAAAAATTTATTAATGAGTTCCTGCGGATGCAGGAGGTGGAGGAAAGGGCTGAATTGAAGTTAACTCTTACCTAAGTATGATAGTGTCATTTACTGAGTAGTTAAAGTTCGGAGAGAAACTGGCTAGAGGGCAACAGGGGAAGATCTTAATCTTGCACAAGCTTTGTGTTGAATGCTTGTGTTATATGTGAGTATTTATTAAATATTCACATAAATTCTAAATAATGAAGCCACCATTTTTTAGATGGAGAAAATACAAGTCCTGGGAGGTTAAATAGCATACTCACGGTCAGGTATGAAGTAGATGTGGAAGTAAAATCCAAGACTCTTTAATTAAAGCCCATTCTCTCAACCACTAGTGTAAACAACTTTAGCTACAGATTTCAAACAGCACAGATTAGCATGTAAGAAGGAATTTTTCATTTTGCCTTTGTAATGGTGTTACTCTAAAGCTATTGGCTCAAACTTTGTGTATAACACATAAACATAACTTCTTGTTTGTTTCTGGTGTATTCTTTTAGCTACCTGAACACTTCATCTTTTTCCTCCCTTCACCAGTATGTGTACATATACATCTTTTTTGTAATCGTTCACTCTCCAAATGGCACTTCTAAATTCACATTATTCTATTCACATGGATGCTTAAAATGTTGTTGTTAGTGAAGGTGATCATTAACATCATTAATGATGGTGATAGTTATAGTGATGATAAACGTAGTAGTGATGGTGGTGATGGTATTGCGGGGGGGTGATGGTTATGATGGTGTTGGGGTAGTAGTGGCTATTGTAATGACGGAAATAGTGGTAAAACTGTGGTGATGGTGGTGATGGTAGTTGCAATGGTGGTAGTTGTAATGCAAGATAGTAGTGGTTGGTAGTGGTGTTGTTTTTAATGAAAAGTCACTTTTCATCAGCCTTGGTAACAAAAGAATAAGTAAATCAAAGAAAATAAAACCAGCTAGCTTCCATGAATACTCTTTGTATTATTTTGGACACTTCTCATGAGAAGAGGCATTTAGCCTCTTCTTATGCCGTGTTTTGAGTCAAGAAGCGGTCACAGCTATGATAATATCTAATATTTATTAAGTCCTTAGAATGTCCTGTACATACAGTTGGAGACACTTGACCTATGTTGATGCATTTAATCCTCACAAAAATTCTATGGTTAGCCTTATTTTATGGATGAAATAACTGAGGAAGACAAAGGTTAAATAGTTCATCTAATTCTACACAGTTAATAAATAGCAGAGTAGAAATGGAAACCCAGGTAGTCTGGCTCTAGCATCTGCACGCTTCATCTCTGCTCCTCATTGGGAAGTTCAACACAAAATGGCCCCAGGGCATGCTGGAGATCTCCATCCAGAGTGTGTGACCTTTGGTAAATGACGGACTACCTTTCTCTCTGACTACCTTTCAAGCTTCTCCCGCTTGAAAATCTCTGCCTATTGAAATTTAATTAATGTGCTAGGATAATTTAAGCTTGTTTAACACAAGTACTTTTAACACTACTTTTGTTAATTTTTATTTCAATAAGTAATAAGGCATTCATTTCACCTGTTAACTATCATGACCCAGCCATCCCACTACTGGGTATATACCCAAAGGATTATAAATTATTCTACTACAAAGACACATGCACACGTATGTTTATTGCAGCACTATTCACAATAGCAAAGACTTGGAATCAACCCAAATGTCCATCTGTGACAGACTGGATTAAGAAAATGTGGCACATATACACCATGGAATACTATGCAGCCATAAAAAAAGGATGAGTTTACATCCTTTGTAGGGACATGGATGCAGCTGGAAACCATCATTCTTAGCAAACTATTACAAGAAGAGAAAACCAAACACCGCATGTTCTCACTCATAGGTGGGAACTGAACAATGAGATCACTTGGACTCGGGAAGGGGAACATCACACACTGGGGCCTATCATGGGGAGGGGGGAGGGGGGAGGGATTGCATTGGGGAGTTATACATGATATAAATGATGAATTGATGGGTGCTGACGAGTTGATGGGTGCAGCACACCAACATGGCACAAATATACATATGTAACAAACCTGCACATTATGCACATGTACCCTAGAACTTAAAGTATAGTAAAAATAAATTAAAGAAATAAAAATGATAAACCTTATTTCTCAACATAAACTCCATCAAGGTCAAGACGCTTCTGTAAGTCATGATACTAGCCATTCAGTCCATTCCTAAAAAACTGAGGGTCCTGGAAATTTAACCACGTCAATGCAGCCTTTTTGCATTATTAATTGAAAAAAAAAAAGATGCCTTTTAAAGATGTTTTATGATTGGGAAACAAAACGAAGTCAGAAGAAACCAAATCAGGACTGTGAGTTGAACGCCTAATGATTTCCCATCAAAACGTTTGCAAAATTATTAATGTTTGATGAGGGGAATGAGCAGGAGCATCGTCGTGGTGGAGAAGGACTCTCTGGTGAAGCTTCCCCAGGTGTTTTCTGCTAAAGCTTTGGCTAATTTTCTCAAAACATTCTCATGATAAGCAGATGTTATTGTTCTTTGGCCCTCTAGAAAGTCAACAAGCAAAATGCCTTCAGCATCCCAAACAACTGTTGCGGTGATTGTTGCTCTTGGTTGGTCTGCTTTTGCTTTGACTGGTCCACTTCTACCTCTTCCCTTGCTAGTCATTGATTGTGCTTTGTCTTCAGGATTGTCCTGGAAAGGTCATGTTTCATTTCCTGTTACAATTCTTCAGAGAAATGCTTCAGAATCATGATTTCACTTTTTTTTTTTTTTTTTTACGTGGAGTCTTGCTCTGTTGCCCAGGCTGGAGTGCAGTGGTACGATCTTGGCTCCCTGCAACCCCAGCTCCTGGGATTCTCCTGCCTCAGCCTGCTTAGCAGCTGGGACTACAGGTGCATGCGGCTACACCCAGATAATTGTTTTCTATTTTAGTAGAGTTTAACTGTGTTGCCCAGGCTGGTGGCGAACTCCTGAGCTCAGGCAATCTTTTTGCCTCGGCCTCTCAAGGTGCTGGGATTACAGACGCAAGCCACTGCGCCTGGCTGATTCTACTTGTTTAAAATTTCCATTGAAAGCTCTGCTCTTTGTCTGCAGCTGATCTGGGCACAATGATTGTGGCATGCATTCAGTGGAAGATTTGCTCAACTTTAATTCTTCAGTCAGAATTGTGAAGCCGAACCAATTGAGATGAGTATGGTGCTGGTTTTTATCTGTGCTGTTAATCATTGGTCCTCTCAAGTTAAGTCAAGAACAAGATTGATTTTTTCCTCACAAACTGATGTGGATGACCCGCCGCTGCAGGCTTCATCCTCCAGATCCTCTTGTCCCTTCCTAAAATGAGTTATCAATTTGTAAACTGCTGCTTTCTTTGGGGCATTGTCCCCAAAAACTTTTCATAAAGCACTAACAATTTTACCATTCTTCCACCTAAGCTTCACCATAAATTTGATATTTGTTCTTGCTTTAATTTTAGCAGAATTCAAGTTGCTCTGGATTCTTTTCAAACCGGTATCTTATCCTTTTCAGTGACCCCAACTCGGATCCTGTTCAGACATGTTATAACAAGTTAGTACCATTTTTTAAATGCGAAAACCAGAAATTCATGCTTGGTTTTTTCATAATATGCATTGTTTATGAGATTTTGGGAAGATCCCTTATGTGTATGTGTCTGTGTAAGGACTGAAGCTACAATTATCAATAGTCATCAACCAATCTTTTCTTCAAAAATGATACATTAATAAAAGCCTCTACAAAGTTTTTATTAATTTGAATTATGTTATAAATTTGGTGCTTTCTTGAATTTCTTAATTTTTGTGTGTGTATTTTTTTCATTTTACTAATTTGTCCATTTTGAAGACTGTAAAACGTAAAGGTGGGAGAAGCATCCTAATTCTCTCATGAGTTAGCTTCTGAAAAAGACCTCTAGACCTCCTTCTGTTAAAAAAAATCTAGAGTAAAGCACTGATAGCATCAAGTAGATTTTTTTTTTCTTTTTTAAGTCGTGGAAAAGTTTATTGAAGTATACCAAGAATCTTAACATGTAAACCAGATGAAAATCAAACTTCTCTCATGTGGATGTGAAGGTGTCTAAGAACCCTACTTTACCCACATTTCTCATACTCTTGTTTCCATCAAATCCCCACCCAAAAGGATTCTTCAAAATTATCAGAAATCCACTTAGTTGAATTAGAAAACCTGTGAATTTAACTATTTCCAGCTTCATTTACTGACCTAAAGTTCTAAGTACAAAACTTAGTTTACATTTTAATGATTCACCTGAAAATCAATATTTTAGCACATTTCTAATTAATAATTTACAAGAATTAAATAAAATGTTATTTACATTTTGTTCCTGAAAGGCTTCAGGACAAAGTAACATAACAATACAACACTATGTAGTTTTATATTTCTGTTCTAAGGGAGCCAGAATTTGAGATACAGTAGCTTATAGCTTCATAAATTAAAGTAGATTCTTTCCTGTGTGTGACAACCAAGAGAAAGTATAAGATTACTAAGTTATTTTATCTAATTCAAGTCAAAACACGACTAGATGCACAAAATAAATGTCCTGTGTTATTAAAATTCAGAACTTGTCTTAAGAACTCTGGCTCCATCAGAACATTTAAATTTTAAATCATTGTTGAGAGGACATTGCTATACTCTCATTTTGTGTCAAAGGCAATTCAGCATCATGGAGTAAAAAAGCACTCAGCCCAGAAAAGGTAAAACAAATGCCTGGATGAAATAAGGTACAGAGATGCTTTGGGCAACCATGTCATGAGTATTCTGACGCTCAGTTTAATTTTTGTTTCATTAGACCCAGATGGTGCAGTTTCTCAACATACCTAGTAGAAAAGCAAGAGCAAGATGTTCACAAAGTAACAGACTTTCAGTGATGAAAATGTGACTGTTAATTGCAAGGTTTTATTTCCAGATGTTCAGATAGCTGAATGCTTTTCAGACAGTACAGAAAGCTTTGCAGAAGAGTTCCAAGAAAGTAAAATAAGACAAGAGATCAAAAAATTACTGAAGTTTGAGAAATATAAAACTACCATAAAGGACTGAATATCCAAAAAAATCTTACTGATGGGAACATCTGGAAGATATGTAGAAGATGCAGTAGGAAATAGAACTACTAGTAGTTTAGGTTCATGTATGGAAGATAAAACTCACCATAATTGGTTTACTTTGTGTAGTAAAATATATAATATCTTTCTTTTATTAGGCCTTTAATATGAATGTAAAGAATTCAAGAAGAAAACTAATTTAACATATAGGTATATGTTTAAATAAGTAAAATGATTCTCTGCAAAAAGTATATGGTTCTTATCTGTTTAAAAAAATGTTCCTAACCACATGGACATAAACATGGGAACAATAGACACTGTGGACTTGTACAGTGGGGAGGTATTCAGTATTATGCTCACTACCTGGGTGATGGGATTCATACCCCAAACCTCCACATCAAGCAATATCCCCATGTAACAAACTTACACATGTACCCCCTGTATCTAAAATAAAAGTTGAAATTTATTTAAAAATGTTCCTATAGTTCATCATTCTTCCAAGGAATTCCACCAATGAAGAATATTGCTTTATCTTTAAGGACAGTTGCAAATATCTGTGTGCATATATTTTCTATAAAAATCAGTTTCTTCATATGTATAAATATTTCTCAGCAAGTACCATTGAAGGGCTTGAATTCATCTGAAGCCGATTTGTGAACATGCTAAGAAATCAAGTATGGGTGGCCTTTGGAGAAGTGTAAGAGTATAATTTTCATGAATTGTGATGACCAAACACTGTTATAATATACCCATATCCGTAAAACAATTTTTAAAGTATGTTCCCCCAGTATACATGAATTAATTTGGGCAATAAAGAATAAACTTGTACTTCTACTCTAGTGTTCGAACTACATTGTAAAATATATTTTAAAATATCACTTAAAATGAAAAAGGTGGCTTCTGGGTCAGATGTAATACATTGTGATAGGCCAATGAATCTGCCACAACAGATGAAAATCATAGATAACTTCTAAAATCAGAATTTTGAGAATATCAGAGTACTCTATGTGGGTGAAGACTAGGTGAAATAAAGTCCCAGAAATGAAAGAGACTTTCCTAGGAGAGCTACAATCTCTAGACCTCCAGCTGTTTTCTTTCCTGGCGGCATTTAGAAAATACTGGTATGAGGTGAGAATAGTTTGGTTTAGATAGGGGAACTCTGCTGTGGGGAAGAGAAGTCAGCAGAGCTTTTACCAGTTGCATAGTTTTTTTTTTTTTTTTTTTTTTTTTTTTTTTTTTTTTTTGAGGCGGAGTCTCGCTCTGTCGCCCGGACTGGAGTGCAGTGGCCAGATCTCAGCTCACTGCAAGCTCCGCCTCCCGGGTTTACGCCATTCTCCTGCCTCAGCCTCCCGAGTAGCTGGGACTACAGGCGCCCGCCACCTCGCCCGACTAGTTTTTGTATTTTTAGTAGAGACGGGGTTTCACCGTGTTAGCCAGGATGGTCTCGATCTCCTGACCTCGTGATCCGCCCGTCTCGGCCTCCCAAAGTGCTGGGATTACAGGCTTGAGCCACCGCGCCCGGCCACCAGTTGCATAGTTTTAAATTTAGATTGACACTTGAGGAATCCCAAATATATGACCGGCATTCACCCTGACATATTTGAAGGCTCATGGGGTGGTATGGGAGACTGGAGACTGAGTTGGAGGCATCTTTAAAAGAGAGTGAAATATTCTGTATTTTGAAACATCCTCCTGGAGGAACTGCTTGCTTATCTCTGCCTCAGGATACATGTTTGAACCTCTTTGGCCTGAGAGACTAAAAAGCTAAACTGAAAGCCTGTTAATGGTGGAAATGAGTCTCCTACAATGTTTCAAAGCCAAGGAAGCAGAGATTAGCTAGGCACTCAATCAAAACTTAGATGAAGACCTAATTAAAACCCAAAGTCACCTAGACTACCATTTCTTTTTCTTTCATCACTTTAAATAATTGATTCCACTGTCTTCTTGCTGGTGGTTTCTGAAGAGAAATCTGATGTAATTTTTATTCCATGCCTAGATAGGTAAGCAATTATTTTCCCTTCTGGCTTCTTTCAATATTTTCTGTTTACCACTGGACTTTTGAAATTTGAATATGATATGCCTAGATGTAGACCTTTTAGTGGTTTATCTTTCTTAGTGTTCTCTGAACATGCTAATCTGTGGTTTGGTGTGTGATTAAGTTTAGAAAATTTTGAGCCATTGTTACTTCACATTTTTGTGTTCCTCTTTCTCATGTCTCCTTCTGGTTTTCCTTCTGGTGTGTGAATGTTACATCTTTTGTAATCACCCCAAAGTTTTTGGATCTTCTATTACTTTTTTGCTGTTATTGTTCCTTTTTGTGTTTGGTTGGCTTTGTTCAGTCTTCTGATCAGGGCATCAAAAGCATTCTTCATTTCTGTTCGCAGAGTTTATTTCTAGCACTTTATTTTAATTCCCCCTTAGTGTTTCTATCGCTCTGCTTATGTTACCAATCCATTCTTACCTATTGTGTATGTTTTTTTATTAGGGCTTTTAGTATATTAATAACAGTTATTTTTGATTCCAAGCCCGAGAATTCCAAAATCTCTGCCATCCATACCTATGTCTGGTTCTGAAACTTGCTTTGCCTCTCCAGACTATATTTTAGCATGCCTTGCATTTTTTTTTCTTGAAAGTTATACATAATGTATCAGGTAATAAGAACTAAGTCCACACTAAATAGGACTTTGGTGTGAAGTTTATGTTTATCTTGCTAAGAGTTAGGCTGTCCTTAACATTTGATGTAGTTATCAGAAGTTTCTTCTAGACTTAATTCCTTTGTCTTCCTTGTTGTGTTTGAGTTTACATAGAAACTGTATTTTTGACCTCTCTCTGTTATAAATTTACTATTACTGGATTTCCATAGAAAGTATACCTTTTACCTTTCTCAGTTATAATTCATTATTACACTGGTCTCTGTTGATGTGGTAGTAGGCATAGGGGAGGCGAAGCTTTTCTACAGTGCATGTTTTATTTAAATCTCAAATTTTTTTTAGTAGGCCTGAATCCCTGGGATGTGACTTTCAGAAGAGTTTCTTAGTCTTTGTTTTTTCCTCTCTTTATTTGAAACAGGAAGAATAGCATGGGCTGGAGTTGTTTCATTGCGCTTCTAGGTCAGATAAGGCTCTGGTAAAGCAGTTTGCCTTCAGGGTAGGCCTTTGATATGGAGAATTGAATACTCCAGGCATATTTCAAAGTGTTTACTTTTTCCTTGTGTGTTTTCCAAAGTGGTTACTTTTCCTTCTCCCTTCCAGAAGCACAGAGAATTTTTTCTCTGTTCTTTACCGGGAGAATCATTTGGGACCTCCCAATGAAGTAGTAATAGAAGATCCAAAAGTAATAGAAGATCCAAAAACTCCAAGGAGGTAAAACTCACAAAAATGTGAGCAACCTTCCAAAAATTTTCCTGCCAGGAATTTTAACCCTGGCCTGCAGCAGGGCCTGCAGCAATTTGTTAGCTATCATTTAAGCATGCCTATAAGTTATTAGCTCCAGCACGTTATTCTTCCAGTAAGCTGAACTCAGCTCTGATGTTCTATTTATTTGTTTGTCTCTGTAATTTTCAGAGTTTGGGGCTCTCCTGTCATCCCAGTTCTCTGATAGCTCTAAGAATAGCTGTTGATTTTCAGTTTGTTCAGCTTTTTTCTCATTGTGAGCATAGAAATGATGACTTTTAAGCTAATTAAATATCATAGCTAATACTGAAGACTTATGGATGATTTTCAGCAGAAACTATGGAAGCCAGAAGACAGTGGAATAACATGTAAAATATTGAAAGAAAAAGTAAACATCAACTCAAAATTCTATATCCAACAAAAATATATTCATAAAACAATGAAGGCATAGTTAAAATGTTTTCCAACAACAAGAAAATCTGTTACCAGCAATTGCACACTAAGAAAAAAAAAAGATGGATAAAGGAAAGAAGATCCTAAGTCAGAAGTATGGAACTACAGGTGAAAAAAAAGTAAAGGGTATTGTAAAGTTTACAGATGTGAGTTAATGGAAAATTATATTTTCAAAACTTCCTGCTTGTTTGTGTGTGTGTGTTTGTATATAAGACATTTTATAGGAAGTGGAAAATTTCTAGTTTAAAATATATTGTAATAATTTAAAGATGTATATTGAGATTGTTAGGCTAATGACTAACATAATAGCATAAAAATGTAAAATCATAAAGCTAAAAAATGAGAAAAAATGATTATTAAAAAGGAGGAGGTTGAAATAAACACATATGAAAGTTTTATTATTTCATTTTGCGTTCTGCTGTATTATCTTGTGTGTCCATTTTGGTTCACATACTTCAGTTTGGAGACCATTGGTTAAAAGAACCCAGTATTAGACTCTGAAATCTTGAATGCATTTGATTGTTCCTCTTCATACGGTATTTTGAACCCTCTTTGTTTAAAAAGCAATTATTTAAGAAGTGGTTGACATTTATTTTGTAAAAAGAACTTCATATTAACAATATATATTAAGCAAATAAATATCAAATGTAGATAGCTGGTTTACACTTCTACAATAATTCTGTAGCAACAGTTGCAATTGCAATTAGTACATCTAAAGTCAGTTTACATATGAGACTTAAATTTATAAAATTATTGCTAGTTTTTATCGCTTTCCAAAATAAGCATAAAGCATAAATAATTTTGGATTGTTTTTAAAATGTTGTCTGCAACATTTACTAACTGGTTTTAGTGCCAAAACCTTGAATTTTTTGTGACCTTTACATTAGTAAATCTAGAAATGCAATTTTTATGTGAGGTTCTTTGTACTAAATTATTTTCTGTGGCTGTGGTAACAAATTTAGGAAATGTGTTCTCTTATTATGTTCCATTCATTCAAACAATATTTGTGAAAATACTTATAAATCACAGTGAAGGAATAAAGCAAATACTTGAGAAGTATTCCAATGCTATTCTCATTGCTAAGTGATCCTTTGTATATTTTCTTTCCTATATAGAAGATCAGGTAACAGCTAGACGGTAATGCAGTTTAAGCTAAGTCCTTTTGAGAGACAGTCCATTTTCCAGTGAAATGATCAGGGAAGGTTGTGAAGAAGTACCTTTTCTTACTTTTAAAATGTGTTAATTTTTTTCACATTTAATGATAATTGTACAGTGAGATTTTTCATTATAGGAAAGAAACCCATGTATTTAGAACAAAATATAAAAATCCTCCTTCAGTCTCCCCAGTTGCTATCTTCTCAGAGGTAATCACTTACCAGATTCTAGTGTGCCTTACATTTCTAACCAGGCAATTGTACATTCTGCACACAAGGTAGTTGTACCTCTTTTTTTCCAATGTTTATACCAATTGTATTAGACTTGTCCTATGTGCCACTTTAGGTCCTCTGTGGTTCACCTGTCCTCAGTCTTGCATAATGTCCCCCACTGTTCACTCCTTGCCTCAAACTTCATGGCTTCCCTCTTGATAATAAGGTATAAGATACTACACATTTTCAAGCATTTGAAAACCAAAAGTTTAGTGGTATTAACTCTCAATGAGAAACCAATAGAGCATAGGCATTAATGGATGAATCTCAACTCCATTTTTTTCTCCAAGACTAAACTTTTTGAAGACAGCACTGTGAGACAGAGCAACCAGTTGTGCTTGACTCCAAATAGTGGCCAACTCAGTAGTGCAACCTTGTATTGTTTGTTTTGTTGTTCTTGTTTCCTGGCTCACTGCTGCTGTCTCTCACACACACTGATGATTGGTAATAGGACCTTCAAGGATAGCAAAATCCAAGGTTACTAAAGTTTTTTACAGTCAACCAACTGTACTTCTGAAAAAAATAGTAGCACATAAATACATAAATTTTTGCCTCAAGTTCTGCTTCTTTGAAAATCTAAGCTAAGATACCACTCCCTACTATTTGCCTGTCCTTATTACATTGACTTGGAGCTCTAGAAATATGTTTGTTTGTTTTTTTTGAGATGGAGTCTTGCTCTGTCATCCAGGGTGGCAATGGTATGACCTCAGCTCCCTGCAACCTCTGCCTGCTGAGTTCAAGTGATTCTCCTGCCTCAGCCTCCCAGATAGCTGGGATCATAGGTGCCCGTCACCATGCCTGGCTAATTTTTGTATTTTTAGTAGAGACAGGATTTCACCATGTTGGTCAGGCTGGTCTTGAACTCCTGATTTCAGGTAATCCACCCACCTCGGCCTCCCAAAGTTCTGGGATTACAGATATGAGCCACCATGACTGTCCTAGAATCATGTTTTAAAAAGGTGGTTATAATAGAGATTTCTTATATGTCTGAAAATAACTTTATTGGTTTATTCATCCAAATTATAATTTTTATGTATATACTTATAAATTCAAAATATTTTTACTCTAAAATGTAAAATGTTTTGGTCTGACTTCCTAGTTGTGATGAGAAGTCTAATGTCAATGTTATTGATTTTTCTTAAGGGATTGTGCACTATTCCTTTCTGAAGACTTTAAAATTTTCTTCTTGTCCTTAGCTTATTACCTTTATTCTTTTTATTCTTAACTTTAATGGAAGGTATCTTTATATAAGTCTTTTGTTCTATAACATATTCCAATTTTGTTGCTGATATTCTCTTTCCATCTGAAGACTTGAGTCTTTCTTCAGCTTGAAAATAAAATATTCTCTAGTGTTTCTTTCTCACTTTACATTTCTTCCTTTCATTCTTTCCTTCTAATAATTTTCTGGGGACATGATATTGGAGTTCCTGAATACATACTTCAAACTTGACATTAACTATTTTCATCTCTTTGTGTTTTGCCTCTATATTCTAGAAATGTATTTGATTTAAATTTTCACAGTACTGATTTTCTTCATTTATTCTATTGTTTGGCTTTTTAGTAAATTTTTAACTCTGGCAATGATATTTATTTAGTTTTTTTCTCATACTGATTCATTTCCATAATCTCATCTTCTCTTATCAGTCTTATGGTGTTAACAGTAACTTCCCAAATAACTTCAAAAAATTATAATTTTTAAATTTGTGTCGATTTCTTAAATTATATTCCTTTTCTATATGCTTATTTGTTCTGTTTATTTTTTCTCAGTCCTTCTCTTTTCCATAATGACAGAAAAAAACTTAATCATCTGCTAGGTTTTGCTTAAGCAATAAGGAGTATTTTTGACTTTTATAAATGGAATCCCTAGGAGTGATGAAGTATGCTGAAACAAGATCTCTCTCTTCCATTTCAAATCTCTGTTTTCTTATAGGTTCTTTTTATTTTCAGACAGCAATCTCATAGTAGTAGAGATGGCCTCTGCCAATTCCAGGCTGGTATAATACCATCTAACAACACCAAAACACTAGCTTTGCTTTTGACAACTTCAGCAAATATTCCAGAAAATAATCTGTTCAGCCTGATTTAGATCACATACCATAAGTTCATTATAAAAGAATTACCAAGAAAATACATGTTAAGTATAACACATTTCAATCCTAAATCAAACATAATATTCTTTTCAAAAATAGTCCTCCCACTCTTATTTCAAACTATGAGATAGATTTTTTCAAAGTCTTGGGTTATAGAAATCAATCATTTTTTTCCAATGAGATTTTAAAAAGTAAATGTTTCTTTTTCAAATTGCTGTCACTCTTTTCCATGTAACTCAAGGCTTTAAAATTCTTCCTTTTGATATATTATGATATCACAAATGAGTTTTTTTCCATTAGAATAAATGCAAGATATTAGACAGTTCTCTTCATAGAACACAGATGAAAGGGTGAAACCCTGTGAAAATGTAAAATGTTACCACTTATTTACATCTTCTATATTCGAACGCTTATTCCTAAACCTACATGGAATACTAGAACAAAATACAGATGACAACTATAAGAAATCATTATTTTTTTACTATAATTGGTTCATAAGTTCACATTTATTGTAGGGTTTAGTTTGAGTTCTATAAACTTAAAAAGATCACATATAACTTATGACTTCAAAGAATGGTTATCTGGTATAATCTAATCCATTTACTATTAAATCTATAAATTATTCAAAGTTTAAAACATCAGTAGAGTTATAGATTAAATTGTATTGATTTAGGATAGGAGGACTAGCCTATTGGAAAGGGACATATTTTCAGTACAAAGAGATTGCTACCAACTAGTGAGAAGTTGAAGAAAGAACTGTGGAGATCAGCATGAACCTGGGACAATTGCATAAGGAGAAGAGCTCTAACCTAGAGATAAAAAGTCTATTTCAGAAAAGGATCAAAGTGCTGATGAGAGAAAAACTGCAAAGAGCAAATTGCTGGAGGAGATCATAGAAATAAGCTCTCTCCTCTTGAAATGAACTTGCTGAAATTTTGTTGTACCATTCAAAAAATGCTTTAAATACATCATTGAAGGGTTTCTTCAGAGACCTTATCTAACAGCCAAAAGTTCTTTGGTTGAAAGAGAGAGAAGAAAAGGTTTTATTATGTAATGTGCTATGCTTGCTTTGGAAAACTTTGCAGGTATTGCATATCTATTGTGTATATATATACATGCAAAAAAAAAAAAAAGGTACACAGGGACACACCCTATGTAACCAAACAATGCTAATTCAAATGAGGAAAACTGCATTCTGAGGTGCAGGCTAGAAGATGGATATAATAGAGTGTAGGATACACTTGACATGATAGATTTAACACACTGCTTAAGATGATTGTTGAGAGATTCCATAGGTCTGTGTATTAATCCATTTCTGCTACTGTATAAATTACCACAGACTGAGTAATTTATACAGAAGAAAGATTTATTCAGTTTATTGCTGTCGAGGCTGAGAAGTCCAAGAACCCGGTACTGGCATCTGGTGAGGCCTTCTTGTTGCTTCATTTCATGGAAGAAGGGTAAATGAACGTACAAGGTAGAGAGAGGAGAAACTGGGTCAAACTTGTTCTTTTTATCAAGGGCCCAATCCCAAGATAGCTAACCCATTCCTTGATAGCAGCATCAATCTATTCTTGAGGACAGAGTCCTCACACTCTAATCATCTCTTAAAGGTTCCATATCCCAATACTGTTATTCTGTCAGTTAAATTTCAACATGAGTTTTGAAAGGGACATTTAAATGATAGAAGTCTATATTATATAGTAATTTGTGATTTAGCTAATTATGAGCTTGAGCAACTAAAAGCAAAAGGCTAGAGTGTAGAAATGAGCTCCAGGTAGTGAGTGAGGTGACCACTGAACACCCACATTTCACTGCGGTTTTACATTCTCTTCTCAAATGTGCTGCATACAAAATTCCAGTAGAGTACTTAAAAAACTCTGTTTCTTTGTAAAAATGACTCTGGAATCAAATCCAAGTGCCAGTGGTGGAGCTGTATTAAAAGTATTAATGGCTGTATCCAGAAATTAAAAATGAGTATGTCAAACTCTATGGCGACATGAAAATTTGAAGTTATCAATCCTACAATAAGTACTATATGAAAACAAGAAAAACTGATTATGAACCTGATTCAGCAAATGTTCCAAATAGTACAAAATTTGTTCTTATTGTGAAAGATAAAACTTTAGTAAAAATCTGAAAAAGCAATTAGCTTGTAATATGAAACATGTAACTTTAGAAGAAAATGTGCTTTTGGAGACATTTATTTTAATTGCTGTGTAAATACACTGTGGTCCCATATTATAGACGCATTTAAAGTCTGAAGGTATCATTGACATCTTTCAGTTATATTCTGTTGCATTTGAAAAAATAAAATTCATGCTTCTTGAATTTGAGAAGTTTTCAGAAAGCACTTTACCAGAATTTGAAGGGTGTTCTATATGCACTTACCATTATCAGGAAGAATTCATAATGTAGTATAAATAAAACATGATTGGAATCCAGGAAATCTGGATTCTAGGCTTGGTTTTACTATGGGCTAGATGTGTAATTTAGTTCAGCCCATTTGATCTTTCCCTGCTTTGTACCCTTTCTATTTTAACTGCAGGGAGTGAAGTAGTAAAGGTAGACATAACCCTTCTAATTCTAAGTTGCTGTGCTTCCTCTGATGTTCTTTGTACACAAAAGAAGTTATCAATGTCCCAAAGTGTGTGCAGATGATTATAAGCCACTTCAGCTGCTCCTCGCTTTGCACGTTGGCAGCACTACAACTAAAAAAAGCTTTTCTGCCATGAGATGAGTAAGAGATTGAGATCCATCTACTCTGCGAGCAGACTGGCTTCTCTTCTCTCTGCCATACGCCCTCAGAATGAGTGGGATGTGACTGCCAAGCCAAACTTGATGAAACTGTGTATTTGAACATTAGCCTAAAATACAGAAAAAGTTAAATGCTATTACAACTGCCTGCAGTTCCATCTACCCTTCAACTAAGTATTCATTGATGGGATTCTGTCATTTTAATACATTTTGGTATTCAAATATTTCTGTAGCTTTCCCCCCTCATCCTTTTATCCTTAAGAATAATGTTTGTGGCATTTTCTTTGATCTTTGAAGACATGTAAAGAGGAGGAAGTAATGGGTTTGATAATACAAATCGCTTATGTTCTATATTCATCTGTGACGTTTGTTAGGGAGAATTAAAGAAGAGCAAGAAATATAGAGCTGGTATCAACCCCATGCCTTTGCCTAAAGTCCCAAGACAGATGTCAAGATGAAGTTTTATGATACATTTAATTTTAAAGGGCAGAAACTTTTATAATGCTTCTTGATAGCTAAGATGTTTAATCACTAAAATAGAATGGATTTTTCAGTCAGTCTTCAAGGATCCATTCAGGTCTGACCACATTTGTGAATCTGGGCTGTTCCTGTTGAGCAGATGTAGTTGCTCATTTCTCCTCCGTTCCGGGTTCCACAGTCCATTTTGGATACGTGCACTGTAGCACCATCACTATTAAATGAAATCTATCTACTTACATGTTGACAAATACAATGGAGCAGTTTTTGAGGACAGCCTTGCTGATTCTTTTCTAATCTAAACAGTAGAAGCCACCTAGCACATATTAGGTACTTAATAAATGAAGATTGAATAAATGTATGGGCCATGCTTGCCGAATTCTAGTTGTACCCTCCGGAATTTCTTTTACGGATCTTCAATAGATGATGGTGGCACTTTGCCCAACAAATTAATTGTCAGAATTTAAGAGACATTGAGGTCTTTCTGAAAATGAGAGAAACTATTCTAGCTAATGTTTATTATAGCAAATATTCATATAGAGGCTAATTTATGCCAGACTATGTCCTAGATTCTTCATATGTATTAACTAACTTAGTCCTTACTCTAACATATGTGAAAGATAGCATTATGATTCCCACTTTATAGATAAGGAAACAGACACCGAAAGGCTAAATAACTTCATCAGTGCCACACAGAAACTGGTAGACCCAGGATTCCAAGGCATGCAGTCTTGTTTCAGCATTCATGTTCTTAACCATTATGCTCTGGTTCCTTGGAACTATGCTGTCATCAGCCAGGTGGAACCATACTTTTAGAATTAATAAAGCTGACAAATAATTAAGAATGCAATACATTATTCAGAGGAATCCTTAGTCACTTCTACCAGTTAATATATTTCATTTGAGTTGTTTATATTATTTAAAAATAATTAGCTCTATAGAATAAATGCAAAGGATTGTTCTAATTAGAAAGAACTGGTTTCTTAAACAATCTTTTGCCTTTGACATTGGTTTGAAAATCTGAGAAAGTGTACTACTCAGCCCTGCCACATAGTTATTGTAACTAAGTTGTAGAATCAATGAGCAATTCAAGGAAGCTTTGAAAATTGTCCCATGGCTACCCACTCATGATTTTTGTTTTCCAAATTGTCTCACTGACTTCCCAATACTATGTTTGCTGCCTAGTGATCCTTGTCAACACAAGAACAGTGAAAGTATGACAATATGGATTTCGATGGTCCAAATATTGAAAATAATTTGGACAATTATGAAGAGCTAGTAACTGGGACTCCCTGTAACTCTCACAAGCAGATTGCTACATTGTATTTCAGCACTGAGGGGAATGTATTGTTAATCTAAGGTTGCCTAAACGAATGGAAGAAAAGGAGATAAAAAGCCAAAAGTAAACATGTACTTGGCCTTTATTGTAAAATATTTTGAATTTTCTAGGTCCAGAAGTCATTACAATATCGAGCAAATTATGAATATATATTATGTGGTATATATATATATATATATTTTTAACTGAAAAAAGTGTTAATAAAGCTGTCAGACCTAAGGAGGCATATCCTAAATTGTGGAAGGATTTCTTATTTCTGCGACTTAGCTTCCTCTTGGTAAACCCTAACTACTGTAAATTAGTATCTCAGGACTTCACTTCAGGACTTGACAGGATTTATAGTAGTTATAAGTTAAATTCCTTTTAGTGAATAAATTACATTTTCATTACCTTGAGTGCTAAATTTTGTTTTGCTTAAGAAAAAGTAAAGCCACTTAAGGTTCTCTACATATAATAATTTTTTAATTTGAAAGTTGAACTTGATATTATTAACTTAATATTATCAACTTAATATTATCAATATTAATAAAATGTTGTTTACTCAAGTTCAATAGATACTGTGTTTAGTATAGAAAATTTGCTGCACAATAGTCGTCTGTGATAAATTACTTTTCTCTACAAATTATTTTTCCACTATTGATACATATTTAGAGTATACTCTAACAAAACTGAACTAATGTCTGTACTGAAAATGGCATTTGCAGAGGCTGATTTATTAGTTTTTAAACTGCTAAATACATTGTCTAACAATAATGCTATTTAAATCACTATGCCTGAAATAAATATTTTAAATTACAGACTACGAATAGAGCAGTGAAATTATTATAAGATATTATACTCAATTCCATTGAGTATACTCAATATTCCATTGAGTGTAATTACATTCAATTCTCCATTGAGTATAATAACTTATAATAATCTAAGCTTCCCAGTGCATTGAAAATAATGGAATAATTTTCAATGTTCAAGAAATCTGAATACTTAGTAGGGTCTCATTCCAGAAAATTCTGGGCAACTACGCCAGTAGAAACTATGGGTGTTCCGTGTCATAAAAATCAACTGACATTTTAAAATCTTCTTCTTTATTTACCTCTTGGCATCTGGCATCTTTCTGACTATTGATTTATCTCTCCTTCCTGTTGTATGGCTCTTGTAATAACACAAGCTTCTGAAGGTTTTTCTCTGACCTGTCTGGCTACTTCTTTTTAGTCCGTTTTGCCGGTTCTTCAACCTCTACCCAATCCATAAATGTTGATATGCCTTTATTTCCATAGCCCAGACAACTTTTTCCTTTGGCAGATATTCAATTCAACATTTCCATTCGAATCATTAATTTATCTTTTTCCTCCTTCAAAAATGTTTTAATGAAACAGGCTACAATATCTATGTCCTTGGGCAATGTTCCCTGTACAGTCATGCATAGCTTAATGACAGGGATACATTCTGATAAATGCATCATTAGATGCTTTTGTCATTGTGTGAACAGCATAGAGTGTACTTACACAAACCTAGATGGTATAGTCTACTACACACCTACGCTATGTGGTATAGTCTACTGTTCCTAGGCTACAAACCTGTGCAGCATGTTACTGTCCTAAAGCTGTAGACAATTGTATCACAATGGTAAGTATTTTTGTATCTAAACATAAGATATATGTGGTAAAAATGTAGTAGGAAAATTAAAAATGGACTGGGTATGGTGGCTCATGCCTGTAATCCCAGCACTTCAGGAGGCTGAGGTGGGCATATTGCTTGAGGTCAGGAGTTCGAGACCAGCCAGGGCAACATGATGAAACCCCATCTCTACCCCATTAGCCAGATGTAGTGGCGCGATCCCGTAGTCTCAGTTACGAAGGAATCTGAGGTGGGATGATCGTTTGAACCCAGGATGTTGAGGCTGCAGTGAACCATGATGGTACCACTACACTCCAGCCTGGGTAATAGAGTGAGACCCTGCCTTAAAAATAAATAAAAAAATAAACAAACAAACAAACAAACAAACAGATACAAAAGGACACATCTGTGTAGGACACCTACCATGAACAGAGCTTATAGTACTGTTAGTTGCTGTGCTTAGTGGGTAAGTGAGTGGTGACTGAATGTGAAGGCCTAGGACATTGCTGTCCACTACTGCAGACTTCAAAAACACTACTCTTAGTCTACACTAACTTTATTTTTAAAAATTCATCAATAATAACTTAAGCTTAGCTTACTGTAACTCTTTTACTTTATAAACTGTTTAATTCTTTTAACTTTTGGACTCTTTTGTAAAAACATTTAGCTTAAAACTCAACACAGGGTACATATAGCTATACAAAAATATTTTCTTTATATCCTTATTCTACAAACTTTTTTCTACTTTTAAACTTCTTTTTCTACTTGTTGAGCTTTTTAAAAAATTAAAACTAAGACACAACACACAGATTACCTTAGGCCTACACAAGCTCAGGATCATCAATTTCACTGTCTTCCACCTCCCCACCTTGTCCCACTGGAAGGTCTTCAGAGACAATAACATGCATGGAGTTGTCATCTCCTATAGTAGTAACGCTTTCTTCAGGAATACCTCTTGAAGGGCCTGCCTGAGGCTGCTTTACAGTTACCTTTTAAAAAACCTAAGTAGAAGAAATACACTCGAAAATAGGAACACAGTCGTTTATCATCATTATCAAGTGTTATGTACCGTACGTACTTGTACGTGCTAAATTTTACATGACTGGCAGCACATTACGGTTGTTTATACTAGTATCACCACACATGGGTAATGCCTTGTGTTATGATGCTATGACAGCTACAGTGTCACTAGGTGATAGGAATTTTTTAACTCCATTATAACGTACAAGACCACCACCGCATATGTAGTTCGTCATTGACTGAGAGTTTGTCATGGGGTGCTTGACTGTATTTGATAATGACACCAAAAGCCATTCCATGGCTTAAGCCACAAATAAGGAATCATTCTTTTCTCTTTTCCCTCTCTTATCTCATAATCAATCACCAATAACTATATATTCTACCATTCAAATATTCTAACATTTTCCCATTTCTTTCGCTTCCTCTCTGTTCTTCCCTCATACTAGGAGAAGCTCCTTTAGAGAATAATTTAGAACAATACGAAGAGTATTGACTCCATACCATCTTACAAACCGTGTATGCTTTTTTTCGCTATTCACTCCAGTCACCAGTTACCACCAGATGTTGGAGCTCTGCAGTTTATATTATATTCTAGTCTTATCTCTGTACCTCCTTTGATATACACTAAGCAGGCCTAAGCACTCACAAATCTTTCCAACAACAACTTCTAGGTCATCCTCTCTGTAATCAGAAAGCTCCCTTGTATCTTTAGCCTCCTCTTAGAATAGTTTTCTTTCATTCTTGCCTTAAGTGAAATGTAGACATTTACTAGGTTCAATTCTTCTTCTTTTTCATAAATTGAGGTTGTTTCACTTCTTACTTACCACAGGATCTAGGTATATTTCTTAGAATTTCTTACTTTCCATTGTTACTTATAATCCATTACTTCCTTGAATTCATTTTTGGAAATTCATTACTCTGGATAAAATACCTTATCCATTTCATTTCTGCTGTCATCTAGCAACTGACTTTTCACCAAGTTTGTTCATGAAAGAATAAAACTTGATTTTCATTTTTACTCAAGTCACTTTCCTTGATAACTTTAATATGTACAAATCTTATCCCCTGGCTCTCAGCTTCCTGACATCCTGTCTTCCAGTGACCTTTGCATTTATTCTATTGCTGCCTTTCCCTTTTATGATAATATTCACAAGCCCTGTTAAAAACAGACTAAAAAATGAGACCCAAAGTAATCCACTCTGAGGCAAAGAACTTTATTTCTATAGCTCTTCTATCAAATATTTCTATCGCCACAAATATCTGGCTTCACTAAACTTCCCAATGCATTGACTTCATCACTTTTTAAATATCCGTCAGCTTCTTAGATCTGCCTTGCTTCTATGGTCCATAAACAGTTTTCTTTTCTTGCAAATATTTTCAAATGGTTGTCTGTTTCTCACTCTGTTTTATTCACCTAGGAAAAAAACTAGCTCTGGGTCAACCCTACCACCTCTCTTTTCTGTGTCTAATGTGAACTGCAAAGCTTGGAGGAAATTACCCAGCTGAGCCAAGGGGTTCTCCTATACATTTTGATTACATATTTAAGCTTATTAACTTAGTATATTTTTTGCCTTATAGTCAGCATGGCCCAACAATCATATTATATGTCAAGTTGGCTGATTTCCTTGCTCTCTGAAATTGTTTCACACCACTTTCTTGGTTATCAAACACATAATTATTCATCAGAAGCAGAAAGTAGTTAGCTTCTCTCCAATTTCCTCTTTCTCCTGGACCCACAGACTACATTTTTCAGCATCCTTTGCAGTTAGATGTAGCCATTTTCCTGAGTTCCATCCAGTGAAATGTAGGCAAATGTTATATCCATCACTGTCAGATCTGACCCATAAAGATATCTTCTACACACAATCCTCTTTCTTCATCTACTGACTGAATAGAGAAGATTCTGAAGAACTAAAAGATAGTGAAGTCACAGGCTGGAAAGAACTGGGTCGTAAGTGACTATGAGGAAGATAGCTTGACCATTAGGAATACTCATTGAATTTTGTGTACACAATACATTTTTTGTTTCTTTAACCTTCTGGAAAAACGGTACATTATGCATTTAGTGCATTTTTTAATTTTAAAAATAACTGCTATTATTTATTCCAACTAATCCAATATCCTCTCCTCCTACAGTATTCTCAGACAATTAACTTGTTACTTAATTCATCCAGAAAACTGAAACCACCAAAATTAGATTCTCTTTATTTTCCATCCCTAAATTTGCAACCTGCTTACATTTGTGTCTGTTTTTCCCTTCTTCCTTTCTTTTGCAACAGAATAACCGGTGCTCCTTATTTTCAAGGACAATCACTGCTAGTGCTCTGGGTCCCATCCTTTATAACCTCTTCAGAAAACTGTTTTCCTTCACTTTGTTATCTCCATTATCACCTTCAGTATCAATGTTCTAGATATATAGGATCCTTCACATCAGAATAGAAATATTCTCTAGTTTCTTCTATTTTAATAAAAACCCTATTTTAAGTCCATATGTCCTTTCCATTATGGCCTTTTCTCTGTCTTATTCATCACCAAACCTTTTCAAATAATTTTCTACATTTATCCTCTTTCTTACATTTACTCACTTACTTCCGTGCATTGGTTTTATAATTTTTTGACAGTAGGATGGGGTGAGGGAACCAGAACACTGTAGAAAAACACAAAGAAGGAAATAGAAACTTACATTTCTACCATTTGTAATTAATCATGTTTAACATTGTGAGGTTTTTGCTTTTGTGTTTTATTTTTTATTTTTTACAAATCTATTGTTTCTGCAAAAGTGATAAATACTAATTATAAAGTTTTCAAATTATGCACAGAAATTATAAAAATGAAAGTTTTAAAAATTCTGAATATCACTCCTCAAAAATGACCTTCATGTACACAAAGCAAATATATACGTCGTTCTATACATAAAGAAATGACGATAAAATATTTTTTAAAATAAAATTATACTGTCTGAGTTCTTTTATATAAAATATCATTTTATTTTAATTAAATTTTATTGTCTTTAATTTGTGTTTCTATATTGTTATATATACTATATATTTATTAGTTATTTCTTCTATAGAAATGATTACTTTTAACATTGATCTGATTTGTTTTTCTCTTTCACTTGGTTAATGCTTACCATCAAGCGCTTTGTGCTTATTCTGAGTTTTCTATTTGAGCTTTCTCTTAATTTGCTAAATTGCTTTGTCCAAATTTTTGTCGAGAAGGGTTTGTAGGTTGTATATTCCTTGATATTTTTCAAATCTGATATGTCTATGGCCATTATACTTGACTGATACTTTGGCTGGGTGTAATCTTTTGGGTCACACACTATTCTAAGAACTCTGTAGAAATCACTTCATTGTATTCTGGCTTTGAAGGTTGCTGAAGAGAACTTTGGCAGGTCACTGATTTTCTCCTATTATACGTGATTTGTTTTTTAATTTAAGATGCCCAAAAAAGCCTTTTAATAAATAATACTTAAATATCTAACTTAGCTTATAGTTTGATATTGAGATTTCTACATCAAATTACCCTGGAGCAGTGTTTTCTTTCAATCTGCAGATTCAGTTATTTCTTTATCAGAGAAATTCTCTTGCATTAAATTTTACAGTAATCTTCTATTCCATCTTTTTTTTTTTTTTTTTTTACTTCAAGAACACAAATTATACTTATGTTGGCTTATCTTGCTCTATCCTTTGTGCCCAATTTGCCTCTTTCTAATTTATTTAATCCTTTTTGTGTATACTGTGATGATCTCAAACCCTTCCACCATGTTAGCAATTTTATTTTTAGCTGAGTTATTTTTGTTTTTTTGTGTTTTCTAATGTATTAATTTTATGACAACAATTTAATATTCATTTTCCCCTTACATTTGCAATTATAGTCAAATTGGTTTTTCTTTTATTGTTTTACTTTGGAGCTTCTATTTTATAGAAATCATGTTTTTCCTAATTTGTTCTGCTATGTGAAGCAATTTTAAAGAGTTTCCTTCTGTATCTCAAGCTATGTTTCCTTATTGGATGTGCTCTTTTTCTTTCTTTTTCATACTTTTTTTCTTAAATAGTTTTGCCTTAGTATGCTTGCTTAATTCTCATGCCAGTTGCTTGTATCTGTCTCATTTATACCCTGTTGTCTCTGCCTGAACACTCTATTTGTTTCGATAATTGGGTTAGTAACTAGGCTCTCTTCCCACAGTATTGAGGCCAGCTTTGTTTAATTTTCTCTAAGAGATGTGGTGTAAAGTCTGGAGATATTGCCTTTATCCAATTTTTGTGGGATAGGGAAAAAAATGGGAGTAAATGTGGTGGCAGTGTCATTTGTAGCAAGATCTCTGCTTTTCCTTTTATGAATTTTGCGAGTGTGTGTGTGTGTGTGTGTGTGTGTACCATACAAAAGTTTACTTTTCCTAGTTAGAGACAATGGTGAACTGAGGTTTAGTGAGTTTATACAAATGTAAGTGCCCTCATTAAGGAAAATAATGTAAAATTCTGAATATAAAATTAAGTTTAAAGTCATAGAAAAGATTCATGTCAGTGAGGGAAGCCTGAAGCTTAAGCTTCCTCAGTCTTTAAAAATCTTCCTCAATTGGGTCCACTCCATACCCGTGTGACTTTAGATTACTTTTCTTACGGAATATGTAGTCCAGAAGTCTTTTCTTCTAAAGAGGTCATCCTCTTTGTTCTCTGTTTCTACTTTACAGCAATCTTTCCAGATGTAGTTTCCTTTGCTTCATGGTGAGAAGAAGAAAAAATGAATGTACTACCTTCGGTTGTTTCATTTAAGAATTTGAGATACTGCTCAGGACTCTGTGCAAATACCAGAATGATTTTGGGACCTGGGGGATAGGATCTATTCCATGCTCTCTTTTCCCACTCTCTATAAAGTCTCAGACTTCTTCTTTTCCACCTTTACTGATTTAGGTTGTTATTATCACTTGTTTGGCTACTATTTTTAAATTTTATCCTAGGTTTTATTGTATTTGAGGAAAGAAGACATACATTTTGTGAAGAATTTCTTAGAGAGGCCCTGTACCTTCTCTGCTCCTTTCAAAGGTGGAGTGACCTCTTTCTTTGAAATTGTCTTCCTAGATATCTCAACGTAGTTTACCACAATTATTCATTGGCTTTCTTTGGAAAGATGACCCCCCGCCCCCCGAGCTTCCCTGAAATAGCCTTCTACTTCATTGGCAGAAATTTTTGCTGTCTCTTAGTTAGAGTTTTCTTTCTTAATTCTGAAGAAAAGTTTTCTTCAGAGGTCAACCTTAAGCCATCTTCTTTTTCTCCACAGTCATTCATCGGCTAAATACCAACTGCAAGCTAAAAATTCTGAAACTCATGTTTATAGCAGACTGCTCCTTTGAGCTCTAGAAATGAATACCGTTCTCAACTTAGATATTTCACAACCATCTGAAACTTACCTGAACAAAGTAGGGTTTTACTTTCCCCTCTTCAACGCTACCTTGGATTCCACATGAATTCTTCACTTTAGTAAATATGAATAATAAATGATATTTGTGCTCATGTATTTACTGTTGAAAATAAAGCATATATATGAAAGGTATGTATGTATAATATACATGTACAACGTAATGCTTATTAATACAAGTCGAGTATCCCTTATTCGAAATGCTTGGAACAAGAAGTGTTTTGAATTTTGAACTTTTTCAGATTTTAGAGTATTCTCATATATGTAACGAGATATCTTGAGGATGAAACCAAGTCTAAACACAAATTTGCTTATGTTTTATATACATTTTACACACATAGCCTGAAGGTAATTTTATATAACATTTTTAATGATTTTGTGTATGAAATAAAATTTTGACTGCCTTTTGGCTGAGACCCATCACATGAGGTCAGGTGTGAAATTTTCCACTTGTGGTGTCATGTTAGTGCTCAAAAGGTGTCAGATTTTGGAGCATTTTGGATTTTAGATTTCCAGATTAGGGATGCTCAACCTGTGCTTCCTACTGAGCTTAAGAAATAGACTCAATATTAGTGGTTTTGGGATCCCCTGTGTGCTCCCCTCAGATGTGTCCCTTTCCCAACTCCCTCCTTGTATCACAATCTTGACTTCTCTTGATTTTCCTTATAGTTCTTCCATATATATGTAAATATCAATATAGCTGTGTGTGTGTATCTGTAGGCAGGTAGCTAAATATAACTTTATATGACTCTCCCCATATATAAGTAGATATATAAATATAGATAGAATATATATAGAAATATATATATTTCTAATTTCAGAAAAATTAATCAATAAAAATATCATAGTGAGTCCTGAAACTGACATTGATATGAAAATATGACATATAACAGAGGTGGTACTAGACAACATTGGTGCAAAACTATTTCATAAATAGCACTGGGACAATTAATTCTGTGTATGGAACAAAATTAAATTGAATGTCTATATCACACCATTCATACAAAAACACTCTTTACTTAAACAAAAACAAATAACAAGGCTTTGAAAATAGAGGTGGCACATATCAGAATAGGAAGACATGCTATCCTCTTATACATGGTAGCCACTCTCTTCATTGTTCAGTCATCATCAAGAGAAATCATAAAAATAAAATAAAGAGCGGATACATTTATGAGGAGAGAAATATGATTACAAAAGGAAGGGATAGTTGTAAATCAAAACAGAAGCGAAATTGTAAACTAATTGGTTTGAATGAAAAAGAGAAAATGAAAATTAAAACAAGAAGCTAAAATATGGAAAATTATGAGGCTAAAGATTTAATATTTTAGAATGAAGTAATACTTAAGAAAAAAAGTAAAAATTAGGGAGATTTTAAAAAAAGTGATAAAGTTACGATAAATCTAATACCGAAAAGATAAAGACTTAATAAACATTTTAAAGAAATGAAATTAAGGGTTGACAGAAGAGAATAAGAAAAAAGAAAAAAATAAGCAAAAAACTTTAGAAAGAGACAAGCTAGTTGCCTCACATAAAGGTTACTGAGGGCTGTCCAACTTCCTTAGGTATATTTTCTTCTACTGTGAACTTCATTGTCTTTGCTTTCTTCTCAGAGATCTGAGAGGCATAGAATCACAGACTACCATTTCTTTATTTTATTATATAATTTATTCTATACAAGTTCACAGATTTTTTTTTATTTCTGATGTACACCATAATGTTACCATTTTACTTTCACTTTTTTTTTGATCACAAGAAAAAAACTTCAGTTTGTCCATTTCAGATCTCTAAAGTTGTAAGGTTTTTTTCATGTACAGATAAAACCCATGTCACACTCAGACAGAAAGCTTTTTACAGTGTACTAAGCATAATTTATATATTTAATGGGCAAGTATTTGCTCCCCAACACTTGGGAGCAAGAAGTACCATATTATTATTATTGAAAAATGAGTTTTACTCTGATTTCCAATAATGAGAATCTTTGAGGCTTGCAAGGTTCTTGAAACTCAGGTGAAAATTTGGTCCTTAAGCTGTGGTAAATTCCGTTGTTGTTTTTTCTCCTTCTATTACTAGTGAAGGAGGGTCTTGACGATGTGTTCTCCAGGTTCTTGGCATTTGGAACAAAGAATTGGACAAAATGCACTAACAAAGCAATGAAAGAATGAACCAACAGCAGCACAGATTTATTAAAACAAAAGTACACGCCATAGAGTGGGAGCCAGCTTGAGTTAGTGGCTTACCAGCCTTGGTTATAGAATTTTCTAGGGTTTAAATACTCTCTAGAGGTTTCCCACTGGTTATTTGATTACATTCTATGTAAATGAAGACTTGGCATGTGACCAGTCTGATCGGTTGTGGGAGGCAACCAATCAGAGACTGAAGTGAAATTACAAAGGTACTGCCTCTATAGACTTGGCTCATGACCAATCTGATTGGTTGCAGGAGGGTACCAGTCAGAGGTACTTTCCATTTGTCATCTGTGATGCAGAAAGGTGAGGGTTTGCAAAAGGAGTGGCCTCCGATCCGTTTGTTACTTAGGCATGGAGAGGTGGGGTTTACCTTTTGATACAGTACTAGGAAGCCAGCTTGAATTGGCCTCAGGTTCCCTGCCTCCAGACCCTATTCCCCCGCTGCACTTCCGCTGCACAACCAATGACAACCTCCTCCTCTTTCTGTCAAGCAATGATACCTCTGAGAGGATCATAGATGAATGTCACTCAGAGCAAACTTAGCCACAAAGAAACTTGCTCCTGCTCTCACGTGGTGTGTTTCAGAGCCAGGCTTGACAGGTGTCCTGTTTCCACTTCCCCTCAGGCCTGCTGAAGACAAACAGTGGCTGCATATGTCATCATTCAGTATGTCATTACTGAAGAGCTACACTGATTTCCTCAAAAACCCCTTCTCTGAAAGAAAACTTTTAGGCTAATTTTGACCCTATACCTCCTATGATACTTCTTGAATTGCCATCTAAAATAGTGCCTCCATTCTCCAATCCACTTGCAATGATACAAAACTTCACAAGGTCACTGTTTCCTGTCCAGTTTGTGGGCTACATAGATTCTAGCGAACTCCCATACTCAGCCAAATCGTGAAAAGATTTTATTTAGAAACTCACACTCATAAAGGAAACTTTTCCTTTTATCGGCTGGCTTTGTTTGGCAGTGTCTTCTTGTAGCAACTGACTCAGCTCTTACCTAGTCTAACAAAACTCAGATGAGGCTTCTGTTGTCTCTCTTAAACATCTTAGCTCTTTCATTGTTTGGTGTTAGAAAAGATTGAAGAGAAAAAAAAAGAGCAATGAGATTTACCCACTGGGGTTTTGGGAGCAATCTAAAACTTTGAAATTTTCATTTTTGTTCTAGAACAATTTTCTGGGTGATAAAATTTTATTTAATTCAGGTATTTTCTTCTTCTACAAAATGTTGCAGTATGCAAAACCCACCTTCTGGAAAATACTGGTCTGGTTTAGCCGTCTGCTAAAAAAGGTTACTATTGTTTTATTTAGAAATACTTAAATGAATCCTTTCAATTTTCAGAATTCTCTTAACATCCAGAGCTGTATACTGGAAGATGAGCCTAAAAATCAATCATCAGTTGGTAATTTATTTTCCATAAGTCACAAAGTCAATTACATTAAGTTCTTACACTAAAATGTACTTTTCTAAAATAAAAAGTTATTGCTTTTATGTTCACAGGGCATTCCTATTTTTGTAAATAACATAGAATAAACACTGAGAGTCATACTACTTTTTAATAACTGGGATTGAAGTTTTTTCCTGAAAAAAAAACACTTAAAATTCTTCAAATACAAGTTGGAATGAGAATACGTACTTCATAAATAAACTATAGAAAAATTCCTCAGCTGCCTGGATGTACACTAAACACAGCCATCCTTGGATAGCACTTTTCTGTTACTTTCTTATTCTATTAGCACTATTTTTGAAGTTTCTGACCTTCACTGCCAGTGAAAGCTCTTTTGATGCCAGTCTTTGATCCGTGTGCATTGTAATTCAGACGGAAAGTATAGCATAAATCTAGCTTGAGAGTAGCAAAGATATTTATGCATTTGAAAAAGTTTGCTGGTCTTGGCTAAACATTTAAGCTTTCAAAAAATAATTCACTGGAAATTAAATGTGAATATAATAATAGTACACATTGTAGTTATGCAGGACTGAATATATTTGATACTTCTCCAATAGGCTATTTTACATATATGATATGCATGAAAATCGGACATTTTTTTCTTTGCTTTCTATGTTTTGTTATATGCAGAGAATGACTCTTTTACCCCTTGCCTCTGCTCAGTATATAACTTTACCTCTTATTTTAAACAAGCCATGAGGTGACATCATCTCTTAGCACAGACAACAATTTATCCTTTTGATGTAGAGAGGTTCAAAAAGTTAGCCACACTAAATATGGTTTTGGTTTTTATTATATAACAAATGCCACAACCTATATTGACAGCAGAGTCACATCTCTGTACTGCAGATAGAAAATGAGAGAATGGGAACTTGCTGTGCTAAACTGCTGATATCACCATCATACATTATTAATTAAAATAAATAAGAAATAAAAGAAAAAATGACTTTTGCTCTTGCTATTTGAAAGGTCTGTAGTGCATTATCTAGTCATCAGTTCAATTTCTTTTACCACATCATGCACCAAATTTATACTATGTGGATGCCAAAATTCTCTCTATGACCTTGTCACTTTAAGTTTTCATAAATTCTCTCCCTCACCTGAGTATCTATCTCATATTCACTAGAAACTCACTTCCCTGGATCTTATATTTACAATCACAGAGCCTAGGAATAAAAGCCAAGCTGCTGTCATCAGTAGGTTATTTCAAAATAACTAAAAATAATATGAGCAAATCTGTCACTTGGAAAACTTAAATTGGATCCCACATTTGGTTTGGTGACCTTGGAAGAAACACTTAGGCTATATCTACTAGATTTCAAATCAGAGAGCTGAGGTGATCAAATGAGTAACCGATTTTAGAAGAAGGAGGAGGAGGAAGAGAAAGAGAAAAATGAGAAAGAAAAATGGAAGAAAAATCAATTTTCTGAAAATACCAAATATTTTAAAAAGAATTTCCTAGATGTAAGAGTAAAAGAATTATCAGTCAATTTAAAAAAAAAAAAAAATGAAGAAATCAATCTACCATGTACTCTTTGATAATTTGAAAATATTTCTGCAAATTCACTACTATTCCTTCCTTTAAAAAAGGAAGCATAATTTCTCTACTCTTGAATGTGGGCTGGACTTGTGACCCACTTTTAACAGCTAGAATATGCTGGAAATCTTGCTATGTGATTATAAAAGGCATAATAGGTCATAAAACGGATAGCTTTTGCTTGGCTGTAGTTCTATTGTATCACTTTTGAAGGAGACCAGTTCCCATATTATGAAGACACTCAACTTCCTTGAAAACGGTTTATATGGAAAAGAAGCAAGGCCTTACAGCAGCTAGTGTCAATTTGCCAGTCATATGTGAGCCAACTTGAAACTGAATACTTCTTCCTTAGTCAGGTGTTCAGTTGACTGCAGGCTTAACCAACATCTGACTGCAACATCATCACAGGAAACCCAAAGCCAGAACTGCTCATCCAAACTACTCCTGAATTTATGACCCATGGAAACTGAGAAATAACAAATGCATACTGCTGTTTTTAGACATTAAAGCTTTGGAGTAATAGCAATAGCTACATAGCAATGGATGATTAATATTTAGTCACAATATTAATATTTTAATTATTTACTATCTACTCTTTGAGTTAAAACTGAAGAGAAATGTCTCTTATTTTCTATATCATCTGCTACCAAGTTGGTTCTTTTATTTCTCCACTTCAATTACAAAATTAAAAAATGTTTGATGGAAACAAACATAAAGGTTAATATTAAAGATGGGTTTTTAGCTATGATGCTGTAAGCACTCTCAAGAATAGCGCTTATTTCAGAACTGACACTTTTGATGGATAGAGGATAAAATCTTACAACCAGAGTTTTTCTGGAAATGGTTTACATTGCTTTTTCTTTTTATTTAATGTTATACCACCTTTTCTATATACTAGGCATTTTTCCTTTCATCATTGTTTTCTAGGGTTTATATTATATATTAAAAAGAAATCAGTTATAATGCTGACCAATAAATTTCTTGGTAATGGTTGAAAGACAGGCAAATGCTATCCTTTGGGAATGGGGGAAAGATACTTTTTTCAATCCTTTTTGTTTGGTATAAGCATTTATCTTGTTTCATTCTTTCAAATGCATTCTAATATAAAAGCAATATTTATTTATATTATTTATCTAGAACTCCAATTTTTGACTACATAAACAAATATGATTTCAAATACCCAGAAGCAGAGTAAGTAGAAAAGAAAGTTAATGTATAAAAAATAATTTGATTATTTACCTTGTCAGTAGACTAGTATATTGGAATTTTGGAGTCAGGACCTTCAAATTTATCTGGTATGATCTTCTCAGTTTATATCAATGAAAAATTAAAGCCCAAATAAGTTGAGCAAATAGCGGGGGTAATAATACTAGAATGCAAGTCTAGTAGAGTGTCCATTCCACTTTATCATGTTGCTTCTTATTTTGAAAATATTTGTATCAGCTTGCCAAATTTACATTTGTTACCAGAGTCACTATCTTATTGTCAAAACTGTATACCATTGTTTTACTTCCCATCTGACTAGGCTATGGAACATAGGCTTTTGTCTATCATACAAACATTAGGGAGCTATAGAAGTAGAAGGAACTGCTAAAGCCAGAGACGGTTTTGACTCTGTCCCTCCTGGATTGCTAGTGAATGACTCCAGGTAACTCATTAATACAATTGAACTCAGCTCCAGTTCAATAATGCCTGCATGTGTAGAGGTTGTTTCACCTCTACATCTATATTCCTGAATATGTACTCAAGTTACTACTAAAGAATAGAAAATTATATAATTGATTGTTCTATACATAGTTGCTCATCAGCAAACTTACCCACATTCTCACATTGTGTAAACAATCTCTTCACTTTCTTGCTCCTGTAGTCATCTCAAGTGGCCAAGGTTTGCTCCTTCACACACTGCATATCCCTCTCCCAGAGATGCAAAAGGCCTTCTTACTCCTCATTATGGTTTGAAGACAATTTTATTAGTCAGTTCTCAAAGAACTTCCTGAGACTGGGTAATTTACGAAGAAAAGAGTTTTAATTGACTCACAGTTCCACAGGCTATACAGAAAGCATGACAGGGAGGCCTCTGAAAACTTACAATCATGGCAGAAGGGGAAGCAAGCATGTCTTAACATGGTACAGCAGGAGAGAGAGAGTAAAAGGGGAAGGGCTACATACTTTTAAACATCCAGATCATGTGAGAATGCACCATCACAAGAACAGCAAGGAGAAATCTGCCTCCAGATTCAACCACTTCCCACCAAGTCCCTCCTCTGAAACTGGGAATTACAATTTGACATGAGATTTGCGTGGGGACACAGAGCCAAACCATATAAAAAATTCTCCTATCTTGCTTTTTAAAAGCATCCAGTTTTTAATCTGACAATTCCATGTCATGAGGCTATCCTATCCAGTGTCCCTCCTTGCTGCAGTTGGTGTCTATATTAGTCCATTCTTACACTGCTATAAAGATAATACCCAGAACTGGGTAATTTGTAAAGAAAAGAGATGTAATTAACTCACAGTTCAGCCTGGCTGGGGAGGCCTTAGGAAACTTACAATCATGGCAGAAGACAAAGGGAAAGCAAGGCACCTTCTTCGTGAAGTGGCAGGAAGGGAAAGTGTCAAATGAAGGGAGAAGAACCCCTTATAAAACCATCAGATCTTGTGACAACTCACCCACTATCATCAGAACAGCATGGGAAAACTGCCTCCATGATTTAATTACCTTCACCTCGTCTTTGCCTAGACAGATAGGGCATATGGGGATAAAGGTGATTACAATTCAAGATGAGATTTGGGTGGGGACACAACCAAACCATATCATTTTGCCCCTGGCCCCTCCCAAACCTCATGTCCCATTCACATTTCAAAACCAATCATGCCTTCCCAGCAGTCCTCCAAAGTCTTCATTCATTCCAGCATTAACCCGAAAGGCCAAGTCCAAAGTTTCATCTGAGACAAGGTAAATTCCTTCTGCCTATGTGGCTTTAAAATCAAAAGCAATTTAGTCACTTCCTAGATACAATGGGGGTATAGGAATTGAGTAAATACATTTGTTTGAATTGGGAGAAATTGGCCAAAACAAAGGGGCTGCAGGCCCCGTGCAAATCCAAAATTCAGTGGGGCAGTCAAATCTTAAAGCTCCAAAATGATCTCCTTTGACTCCATGTCTCACATCCAGGTCATGCTGATGCAAGAAGTGAGTTCCCATGGTATTGGGAAGCTCTGCCCCTATGGCTTTGTGTGGTACAGCTCCTATCTCAGCTGCTTTCATGGGCTGGCATTGAGTGTCTGCAGCTTTTCCAGGCACATAGTGCAAGCTGTCAGTGGATCTACCATTCTGGGGCCTGGGAGATGGTTGCCTTCTTTTCACAGCTCCACTAGGTAGTGCTCCAGTGGAGACTCTGTGTGGGGGCTCTGACCCCAGATTTGCCTTCCACACTGCCCTAGTAGATGTTCTCCCATGATGACTCCACCTCCACCCCCCACTGCAAACTTCTGCCTGGACATTCAGGCATTTCCATATATCCTCTGATATCTAGGTAGAAGTTCCCAAACCTCAATTCTTGACTTCTATGCACCCACAGGCCCAGCACCATGTGTAAGCTGCCAAAGCTTGGGGCTTGCACCCTCTGAAGCAATAGCCTGAGCTGTATGTTGGCCCCTTTTAGCCATGGCTGGGTTGCAGGGCAGCAAATTCCCAGACTGCACAAAGCAGCAAGGCCCTGGGCCTGGCCCATGAAACCATTTTTTCTTCCTAGCCTTCAAGGCCTGTGGTGGGAGGGGCTGCCATGAAGGTCTCTGACATGCCCTGGAGACATTTACCCCATTGTCTTGTAATTAACATTTGGCTCCTCATTAGTTATGCAAATTTCTGTAGTAGGCTTTAATTTATCCCTAGAAAAAGGGTTTTTTCTTTTCTATTGCATTGTCAGGCTGCAAATTTTCCAAACTTATGCTCTGTTTCTTCTTGAATGCTTTGCTGCTTGGAAATTTTTTCCATTAGATACCCTAAATCATCTATCTCAAGTTCAAAGTTCCATGAATCTCTAGGGCAGGGGCAAAATGCCACTAGTCTCTTTGCATAGCAAGAGTGACCTTTACTCAGGTTCCCAACAAGTTTCTCATCTCCAGCTGTGACCACCTCAGCTTGGATTTCAATGTCCACATCACTATCAGCATTTTTGTTGAAGTTGTTCAAGTCTCTAGGAAGTTCCAAACTTTCCCACATCTTCCTGTCTTCTAATGAGCCCTCCAAGCTGTTCCAACCTCTGCCTGTTACCCAGTTCCAAAGATACTACATTTTCAGGGTCTTTATAGAAATGCCCCACTACCGTTATCAATTTACTGTACTAGTCCATTCTTACACTGCTGTAAAGATACTACCCAGAACTGGGTAATTTATAAAGGAAAGAGGTTTAATTGACTCACAGTTCAGTACAGCTGGGAAGGCCTCCAGAAACTTACAATCATGGCAGAAGGTGAAAGAGAAGCAAAGCACTTTCTTCATGAGGTGACAAAAAGGAGAAATGCTAAGTGAAGGGGGAAGAGCCCTTTATAAAACTATCAGATTTTGTGAGAATTCACTCATTATCACAAGAACAGCATGGGAAAAAACCATTCCCACGATTCAATTACCTCCACCTGGTCTCTCCCTTGATGTGTAAGGGCTATGGGGATTATAATTCAAAATGAGATTTGGGTGGGGACACAAAGCCTAACCATATCAGTATCTAAGTGTGACATCATATCTATGTGTTTTTGTCCACAGCCCCTGGCTCCTAACTCCCATAGCTCTTTGTTACAGTGTTGAGGTGCTTTCGGCCTCAGAAAACAGAATCTCTCTCTCTAACTTTCTCCTGCCCTTCTTTCACTGGCCCAAAGCGGGACACTAATCTGACTGTCGGTCATAAGATTCTCATTCCAGAGAGGGTCCTCCTCCATATCCTGGAAGAATAAATGCTGCAGAAAAAAAAACAGGCCTTCCTTACCTATACTAATTGTCCTCCTGTTTCCCCTCTTAACCATGTTCAGGTCGACTTGCCATATCTATCCAATATAAGAAGAATCCTGATCTTCCACTCTTGTTCATCTCTGGACCTATGCTAGGAACCATGCAATGTTAAATAAAATAAAGAGTTAAAAAGTACCTATTTTTAGACAGGTCTTTCTGGGTTGAGATCATACCCTTTTTGTCCTAACACATTTCTACATGGTTGTCAGTCATGCCTATCCAATGAAGTTTCAATAGAAGGCCCTAGAGAACTGAGTTTGGAGAGCTTCTATCCAGAACACCTGAAGGTTCCCGGAGGGTAGTGCACCCAGAGACAGCAGGGAAGCTCATGCCCCTTTCTCCATACCTTGCCCTATATATCTCTTCATCAGTATCTTTTGTAATAAACTGATAAATGTAAGTAAATGTTTCCTTGAGTTTTGTGAGTCACTCCAGCAAATTAACCCAAGGTGTCATGGGAACTCCAACTTGATGCCAGTCACTCAGAAGTTCTGGAGGCCCAGATTTGCAACTGGTGTCTGAAGTGGGGGTTTCTTGGAAACTGAACCCTTAACCTGTAGGTTCAGGCACTATCTCCAGTTAGATAATGTGGGAATTAAATTGGAAGACACCCAGTTGGTGTCTGCCACAGAACTGATTGCTTGCATAGTGTTCTGGGAAGAACCCAACATTTGGTTACAGAAGTTTTCTCCTGTGTTAGTGATTATTGTTGTACTGAAAGAATAGGAAAAATCACTTTTGAATGTGTTTGAGTTTCTTTCCGAACACTGATTCTTTTGTTACTTTCTCTTATTCTTTGAAGATATTAGCCCCTGGCTTAGGGTCACTTTCTCCACCACAACTCTTGCCATAATTATTAAGAATTTCAATATCTACTTAGATGATATTTTCCCTATCTTGGCCTTCATTTGTTTGACCTCCTTTCCTTCAATATTTGTGTCCCCAGCTACTCACTTGCAAGATCACATCTTAAAATTTGTCATTGCCAGTAACTGCAGTTCCTCTAAATTTCATTAACTTGTATCTCATTTTTCAAAAACTACTTCCTATCTTTCCAGTTCACTTAGTCTAAAACCCCAGCTCCAATAACCTGTTTAACTCATGGGCCTATAGTCAATTGACCAACCACTTTTTATTATTCTCTAATAATAAAAACCCTTCTTCCTATTTCTATTTCTCTTCTTATCTGCTTAAATTCCATTTTTATTTGCTGCAACCACTCCTTGGCTCCTACACTTATCTCCCTTGCCTTTCACTCACTTTGCTGTACTCTCTTGGCAAAGCCAGCATGTGTCACATATACATCTAACTTGTCTCCCTTCACTTCTGCCCAGTAGAAACCTGGCTGGAGAAAAGCACACCACATCACTTTAAACATGACCACAAATTTAAAGAGAGCTTTTAATGATGCCTAGAATCCACATTGTGGTTTCCTAATCTAGTCACTCTCCCATTTTCCTTGATGACTATTTCAAATTGTCTTTCCTCTCTTCAAATCCTCAACACCTACTCCTCTATGCTCATTCTCAGTCCATGACCCAACATGCTATTTTCCTGAGAATATTGAAGCACTCAAAAGAGAATTACAGAAAGACTCAGCAAACACATTTGTCTATCATTACCAGTGCCTGTGAATTGTGTCTGTTGCTGAAACCTATCTTTTACTGCAAGCACTGGCCAATTCTTCCATCTATTTGTCAGTTTCTGTGTGCCCACTCAAGCTTATTGCTTAAGAAAATCTTCTCTCTTTGCTGTATCATTGTTTCTTTTCTCTCTACTGAAACTGTTCTCATAAATCAAATTTTCTATATATCTCCCACCTTAAAATAATTCTCCTTGGATCTTTCACCTCTCTGTGGTTACCACACTTAGATTTTTCCATTACTTAAAACAAAAGTTCTCAAAACAATTGTCACCAGCACTTTCTAATTTCCTTGCCTTTATTTTCCTTGAATTCACCATATTCAGGCTTTCATGCTTACAACTCCATTGAAATCACTCTTGTCAAAGTTACCAATGACCTCTGCATTGTGCCTATCCTTAGTCCCATCTTTGGTCTATCAATAGCATTCAACAGAGTTGAAGGGCCTCTTGTCCTGAAAATGCTATCTTCACTTGGCTTCAGGATACCCCAATGTCATGGTTTTTCTCCTGATTTACAGGTTGCTCATTCTCAAGCTCTTTTGCTGATATCTCCTCTACTTGTCTATCTAAAACTAAAGTGTTCCAGGGTTCCATCTTTTGTTTTTAATTCACACTTTAGCTTTAGGTTTAATAAAATATCAACTTTAAGATAATCAAATCTTGACTAAACCTAAATGAACCGAGATCCCATCCTTGAAATTCCAACTTGCATAATTAACTGCCTATTTAACATTTTCACCTGGACATCTAATGGTCTAACGGACATCTCAATATTAACATATTCAGAAGCAAATTCCTTATATTCTTCATTCTAAAAGCTCATCTTTCTTCAATCTTTCTCATCGCTTAAAGATGGTTCCATCCTTCCAGTTGCTCATGCCAAAATTCCTTGAATTATTCTCTTTCTCTAATATCATAAATCAGTCTGTCAGTAAATTGTTTTTGCTCTATCTTCAAAATATATCCAGAATCTCATCATTGCTCACCACATCTTCTTTTACCATCCCCGTCCAATCCACTACCATCATTCTCAAGCCTCTCCACCAGTTACCAGCATCTGCCATGAGCCCCTTCAGTTTGTTCTTATCACAACTGTCCATAGCTTTTTATAAACATAAATTGGATCAGATCAACTCCCTGCTCATCATTCTTCAAAGGCTTTCCATCTCATCTCAAGTAAAAGCCAAGTTATTGGAAAAGATCTAGACTCCTGTTAAAACTTCTGGCCTCATCTGTTACAATTCCACCTTGCTCACTTTGCTTCAACCACATTGGCCTCCTTACTCTTCTTTAAACAAATCAGACATGCTCCCACATCAGAGCCTTTGCACTGATGTTTCCTCTACTGACACTTGCACTTCCGTTGGTATTCACGTGGCATTTTTTACTTCCACCAGATCTTTGCTTGAATGTCACTTTCTCCACGAACGCTTTTTGTCAACTCTATTTAAAATTGCACTTCCATGTACTCCCTACAATCCTTCCCTTCTTTGGTTTTCTTGATAACACCATCTATTATGCTGTGTGTTTTATACAGTTTATTTACAGCCTGTACCCACTCACTAACTGAAACTCTTGATTAGGTAGAGATTTTGCTCTTTTCACTACTCTATTTCTAGCACCTAGAATAGTCCCTGATACAGAGTATAATAGGATTTATATTATTAGTGATATTACACAAAGGAATACATTGAGTAATGAACGTGAGCTGAATTAACTTTACAAAATATTATGTTTTTTACATCCATGATGATATGAACAACATGTACTAGAAAGTGTGTTACTTTTAACTCTTTATTTTATTTAACATTGGGTGGTTCCTAGCATAGGTCCAGAGATTAACAAGAGTGGAAGATCAGGATTCTTCTTATATTGAATAGATATGGCAAGCTGGCCTGAACATGGTTAAGAAGGGAAACATGAGGACAATTAGTATAGGTAAGGAAGGCCTGTTTTTTTTTCCTGTTTGTTCAGAGCTAAAACAGAGCAAATAGATATAGTACATATGCATACATCAAGGCATGGAAGACAATTTTATGAGCCACACATATGTCCAGTAATTCAGACCAACAAAAATAGACAGAGTCTTATAGGCTGATAAAAATACACAAGTAGGACCCAGTTTACACCTTTTAAACTAGGTGCTGAGGACTAGCGATTACTAACATGGACTCTTACTCTCTTACTCTTTACTGATTTCAAAGATGTTTTTGCATGAATTCACTTATTTGATCATAACACTTAGAACAAGGAAAAGACTCATTTCAGTTTTACTGAAACGATGTTTAGAAGTTATGTGCCATGCTCCATGTCACATGTCTTCAAATGGGTAGAGCTAGTGTATTTACCAGTCTCTTAACCCAAGCATTTCCCTTTGCAACATTCCAGACATTAATTCAGGAACCCTGATAGGTTTGAATGTACACAGAGAAATGGCCTTCGTCTATTTTGCATGAAGTTGCTGTACAGCCTTTGGGCTGGGGCCTTCTGTTCCAAAATGCCATGGGCTATTTCATGTGGACAAATCCTTTCAGTGAAGCAGGGCTCCATAATTATTCAAGAAGGGGTACTGCTGCTGTATTAGTCACCTAATATGCATAACAATTTATCCCAAAATTTAGTGGCTTAAAACAATAATAAGCATGTATTATCTTTTAGCTTCTGTGGATTATGGATTTGTTAGTAGAATATTTGTTTGATTCTGGCTTAGGGTCTGTCATGAGGTTATAGTTAAGATATCTGCAAACACCTGAAGGCTTGATTGGGACTAGAGAATCTACTTTTAAGGTTGTTCACTTGTGTATCTGGAGTGTTGCTGTTGGCTCTTGGCAAAAGATTTCATTTCCTTGACATAACACTTCACCCTTAGGCTTCTTGACTATCCTTATGTAATAACAGCTGACTTCCCTGTGATAAGTGATCCAAATAAAATAATTCTCCTTGGATCAAGGAGTGGAGAGCCTCAGTGTCTTTTATGAGCAAAGTGGAAGCCTCAGTGTCTTTTATGAACTAGCTGAAGACATCAGATGCCATCATTTTTGCAGAATCCTATTGATTAGACAAGACAGCTGTATTTGACATGAGAAGACACAACACAAAGGTGTGAATACCAGGAGGTGAGCATCATCAGGTGTCATTTTGAAGGCTGACTGCCACAGCTGCCCATAAGAGAACTTGTTCCCACATTTCTATCGAGAGCATTATATTTGTGAGAGGATGGATATGAATGATAAGACATAGATATGTGAACTTTTCTAATGTATAATGTTAGTTGCTTTAACTCAGAAAAGTAGTTTCGAATTCATACTTCCTTACCTGCATTCAAAATACACCTCAGTATTCAATTCTTCAGGAAGCTGTGCCACATCAATTAGTGTACAAGCAAAATAGTAAGAAGACGGAATCTCTCTACTCACATAATAATAAAACATCTATTACTGGCACTCTAAGTGTAGTAATGGTTGCATGATCCTCATTAATTTAACATTAAATATCCAGCAAGCATTACCTCATCATATAGGTCCTATTGATACAGCACTATCAGTTCAACTGTTTTCTAATCAATTTAAATGTACTTTTAAGTGGAGATGGTGGTGAAACCCAGGTAATCTGTAGATTTACAGTGTAAGTTTTAGATTGGAGGTAAAAACAGACATGATCCAATTGAATGGGATTGATTGCACTGAGAATTTAATCCCTCTTAGGGAGTTAGTACTGTTTTTTATTTGTTAACGATAAGAACGTGTTATCTACATTAGCGAAACAATTTGCTCTGAATCAAACAATAAAAATACACAGTAATTATAATTTTAAAGTGTCACATAAAAATTTAAATAATTTCATCCAATAGTTGACCCAATAACCCCTCTTTCAACATGGCTAACAGGTAAGCATCTTGACCAGCAGTCAGCTAACTTTTCCTGTGAATGACTAGATAGTGAGTATTTTAGATTTTCAAACTACCAGGTCTTCTGCAAACTACTAAAATGTGTACTTGTTGTGTGAAAACAGTCAAGTAATTCATAAGTTAATGAATGTGGTTGTGTTACATACAACTTTACTTGCAAAAACAGGCAGCAAGCTGGATTTTACCCATGGGCCAAAATTTGCCCAGCCTCCAATCTACATCATACACTGACAACTCAGACTTAATATATGGGCAGGGTGTTAGTTTTGTTAATTGTTTATTGATTCCACTTTGTTTTAGAATGAAGCACACTAAGCAAAAACATTCTTGGAAATACAGTCACCTTACTTCCGTTTTTTTCAAAATGCAACCAGCTTTTACCCAAGTGTATTTACTGTACACTTGCAAAGGTATTTGGGTCCAATTCAGATTTGACTTCAACACCTCTTGTGTTGGGGATCTCAGTAGCTTTCCAGGCAACCCATGAACTGATTAGCCACATTTAAATGTATTAATCACCACATCTCTGTGTTCCCTTAGCACACTATTTATATTACTTTATCACAGTTTATTACTTTTAATTTTGTAGCTATTGACCTCTTCTATTCTATATTATTTAAAACACTTTGAGAACTTATATCATGTCCTATGTATTTTTGTATCCCAGCATCTAGCAGTGTTGCAACATAGAACATATGCTCAAGAAATGTTTTTTTTTTTTTTTTTTTGCTGGATTAAATCAGAAAGTTCCTTATCTTTCCCTCTTAAGCTTCCTTCCATGGGCCTATCTTGCCATGGGGAGACTGATTCTAATATCACTTCCATATCAAAGTCACATGAATTTTTACAGAAAGGTATCATGGCACTAAATTCATCTTTTCCCTCAGGTTTAATAAATTCAGTTCTTTCAGTGATTCTTACCTGACATGGTCCTCAGATGTGTAAACCAAAAATAAAATCCTAATCCCTCCAACTAACTGAACAGAACCCCTGTTGGTCAAGGGGACTGACCGCCAGAAAAGACTGAAAATCTGAGTTCTTGTCCTAGATGGGAAGGGAGTTCAGGCATGCCTCATGATACCCCTGTCCTTTTGGAGTTTAGGCACAACTGATCAGCACCGATGTGAAAATAGACATTAGAAAACTGACAAAACATACTCTTTGCGGCTATAGGATATCAAATTATAAACAAGACATAAGGCTATGCCAGACAAGTGTTAAGTGATGCCAGCAGGCCATCCATCTTGCTTCATAGCATCCGTATCTTAACTTAAAACATTCCTTTCTGCTGTCTCCAAGTTTTAGACAGAGCCTTACTCCTTTAACCAATTACCAATTAAAGAATCTCTAAATCCACTTATTACCTGTGAACCCCTGCTTCAAGATATATCACTTTTTTGGGTCAAACCAATGTCTATCTTCCATACATTGATTTGTATCTTTGCCTGTAACTCTTGGCTTCCTAAAATGTATGAAACCAAACTAATTCAACTGCCTCAGGCGCACTTACTTGGGACCTCTTGAGACTGTTTCCTGGGGCTATGGTCACTCATACTAGCTATTTAGAATAAATCTCTTTAAAATTCATTAAGAGATTTTTTTTTTTTTCTGTTAACAGACTGCTTGTTACCTTCAGCATCCATCACTAGATGTGCTCCCAGTTGTTCACATCGCTCTTAAGATGCAATGCCTACAGTACCACCATATTGTTTAGTAAATATTTATTTGGCACTTACTGCATGTCACTGCACTGGGCAAGACTCTACTCAGCCCTGTGCTTAACAGCACAAGTGTAGGTGGCAGTTTTTCTTTTCTTTTCCTTTAAAGGTGTTTACAGATCATTTGAAATATTCTGAAATTTAGGTAGGAATTGCTGTTAAGCCTTTGATCAGCAGGATTGTCTCTGCACAATTTTCACCTTTTGACCTCTCCATTGATCTTCATAGAGCTTCAAATATCATGATAGGGACTCTTTAGAATCCTGGGGTATCATGTTTCTGGACCACAGATAAAACTTCTTAAAACAGTCAGTGCCCTCTTTCAGAGTCCTCATCTATTTTTGACTAAATTCAGCCTGGCAAGTGAAGAGTTTGTCAGATGCTACTGGGACTCTTTTGGAATACTAATGAAGTAAGACTACTTCATCTGTAACACATATAACTGACAGAAGATTACTATTCAGAATATGTAAAAAAAAGTTTCTAGAGATCCATGGAAAAGAACTAACCAGCAGATTGATGGGCAAAGATAAGACTACAAATACACAGAGGAGGAAATTTGTACAACCAATAAACCTCCTTAGTAATCAAGGAAGCCCTGTAGTAATTATGTGGACCTATGTAGCTACTTATGATAAAATTTCATGTTTATCTTATCATTCCCTGGGTATTCATATATAAGAATCTGATGCCACAATTGTGTTCCTGATACTGTTTTCAGTTGTTGTAGTTATCCTGGGTTACTCTAATTGTTATTTTTTAAAATTCTTTTTTCTATGTATTTCTTTTTCTGAGATTTTTAAGCTCCAGGCTTCAAATTTCATTTAAATCTCTTCTTTAATCCAATAGATAGATAGATAGATAGATAGATAGATAGATAGATAGATACAGAAACTTTTTCACTTCTGTATCGTTTATTTCCCTTCCAAATGCCTAATTTCCTGTAACGAAGAGTTTGAAACCATCAATGGTACACACATGACTTGCAATTTCTTATCACAAAAAGATGTAAGATATGTTTCAGGTCTTTTCTAAAAACATTCTAGCCTTCAGCATTGTGGAAACTCAATAAATATTTGTTACATTGAGTTGAAATGCAGAATTTGCATTTTTGTCTTTACATGAAATCAGCCAAGAGTGAGTCGGGATGATAAAGAACACTTTCCTTATAGCCATGTTACATTAGGCATCTCAAGTAACACTCATCAATTGGTAGTTTGCAAGCCAATTGGTATGAGAATTAATATGAATATTCTTCATCTCTACCATCACCCGATGTCTTTTTTGTATTTGAGAATTTTTTCTTCCCAAGGCCTAGATTGCAGTATTGCAAATTAATATTAATGGATCATGAAAATCAATTCACAGTCAACATTTTTTAAAAAATCAAGCGATATCTTAGTTTGGGTTTCCCCCAAAAGGAGTTATCGAGACTACAGTATCTGTGCAAATCATTTATATGGGATTTGATCCTAAGGAATCACAGTTGAGGACTGAGAGTAGTGAAGCTGGCAAGAAGGAAGAAATAATCCACAGGTGTGCTATTCTGTCACATTGTCATTCATGTGCTTCAGAAGAAGGGAAGAGAGAAGAATTTTTTTTTTCACTGACTCCAGTCACCTAACAGTCAAGGATTATTCCAAAATACATTATTTACTTCACACTTTTAGTTTTATGCATCTATCAGAATGGTTGATGACATTCTTATCTAGTCACGAGCAGGAGTCATTAAGAAGCCTCAGGGCAGAAAGCAAGAAATACATGATGCAGCTGGGGCACATCTACCGTGTGATGTGTAATGACAATAGCAAATATCTGGAGCACAAAAGTTGCCCCAACACAGGTGAAACATAATAGAATAGGATGGGATGAGATGAGATAACATGGAAATTATAGTTTTCATAATCTTCATGTGTCATGGGAGGGATATTGTGGGAGGTGACTGGACCATGGGGCAATTCCCACATACTGTTCTCTTGATAGTGAGTTTGTTCTCATGAGATCTGGTGATTTTATAAGCGGCTATTCCCCACTTTGCCCTGCACTTCACTCTCCTGTTGCCATGTGAGGAAGGACATGTTTGCTTCCCCTTATATCATGATTGTAAGTTTCCACATTCCCCAGCAATGTGGAACTGTGATTCAATTAAACCTCTTTCCTTTATAAATTACCAGGTAGCAGGTATTTCTTCATAGCATCATGAAAATGAACTAAAACAATGAGATAGATAGGTTGGAAAATACTAGAATATGTACCACATGATGATAAATTTTATTTCATGAAAATTGTATTTTAGCTCTTTCTCTACTCGTGTGTGTGTGTTTGTTTGTGATGGTGTGTGGGCATATGTGTATACATTACTGGATGATGAAGTTGGATATGTTTCTTGCTTTATTCTGTGTGCAAAAGTTTTAAAGGCACTTCTGCCATGCCCTTCAACTCTTGCACATAATGACTCTGCCTTTTTGTCTCTGTAACCCAGATTGGCTGGTTTGTTTGTTTTATTTTTAGTTTCTCTGTGATAATTTTATCTTGGACTTCTCAAATAAACAAAATAATGAAAAGCAGTTCCTCAACATTGTTCATCTTTCTTTTACAATTTATATCTGAGTCTTTGTAGTTTGACTATTTTGAACTAAGTGCAAATAGCATTTGGGCTGGAGTGTGGTCTACCCAGAAAGTCAGGCAAAAGCTGTACATTATACTTCATTCATATAACTCAGAATACACCTTTGAGAAAATCAAACAAAAAAAACGTGGGCAATGCATAGAATCAAAAAAGAGGGAAGCTCCTGGAGTTTGAACATCATTATTATAAACTAAATCCCATTTTAATCACTTGCTTGATGCCCAACAAGGAAAACCTACAAAATAATATTCAAAGACCTGCAAATAAGGTACAATCTCCTTTTCAGAACTTCTGAGTTTTGATTATTTGATGATCTTTTCTGATTTCCTTCTTTATACAAGTGTCTTTTAGCTACCATTGGGATATTTTCCAAACAGTGGTAAAACGTTAGAGCCTGAAGGAAAAACAATTAGTTGGATCTTTCACCTTCTATGGCATTCATGTTGAAAGAGTATATTAGGGCATATGCATTGACAGCTTTAGATAAATTATTCAAAGCCCTCTATATATTTTGGTTGATCAGGGGCAAAGCCTTTTTCTCCAAGATGTTCCACCTGACTTTCTTCAGAGAAATGTTGTAGAGGTTAGCATAGCCTGGAAGGTGTGAGAAGCATAGCATGGAAGGTTTTATTTCATATTTAACTTATTTGGTAGTATTAGTAATGTAAACACTATCAGACAGACTAAGGAAAGATTGTGATTTTAACATTTTTTCAATGTTATACATTTTTAAAATAAAAATATATATACATTTCAAGGGTCAATCCACCTTTGTTTGGTTTAGAACATTTGCTTTGCTTTGAAAATATTTTATTAGTGATATATAGGTTTATAAGCATTTGAAATATAATTGTAAGCAACAGAAGTCAAATAATAAATTGTTGATTTTTCTGCTTTGGATTTGGACACTCATTCGTCATCAGTGTGACACTTTCTTATTTAATACTTGGGCATTTCCAGCTTTTAAATGAGATAGTACTTTCTTCCTTTCCATTTTTTATTACCTTGAGCAGTTTGAATCCTAATAAAGATGTGTAGGCTAATCAGCAGCATTTTAGCTTTTATGTATGGCTTTTTGAACTCAGATATCATTAAATGAACTCACCTGGGAAAAGGACCAGAAGAAGTTTGGATAATGATGAAAATGATCTCTCCTGGAAATTATCATTTGAATATAGATAGATGGATACTTAGACTGATAGACTGAGAGAGAGGGAAAGAGAGAATTGAAGTGTTATCTTGATGGCAATTACAAGAATCTCAAGCCATCAATTTTTGATGGCCTTCTGGTATTACAGGCTTACAAGAAAAGTTACAATATAGGATGATGCCAATAACCCCAAATCCTTGTTTACTCTTTCATCATATACCAAAATAGGCTGGATCTTGTGTGAGTCAAAATTCCTTTTGCGTCTTTAACTTAAGATTGAGACTAAGTCCAGCGAAATAGTGTACCTTGCTCTTTTTCCTGGTCTTAGACCTGAAGATTTACTACACTCATATGTTTAGGAAGCATAGGAAATGTAACTCACAGAAAAAAAGAATGCCTATCTCCATAAAAGTGTTCTCTGTGGTCCCAAACCCCAGCTGGACGTGCTAGTCTTTTCAAAGGAGGAGAAGCAGGTCTATGCTTGTCTCTCTACATTCTCCATTTGGGAGGGAACATACTGAAGAATGAAAATGCTGTCCAAATTCATTAATATAATATGCAGTTTTTTGGCTCTTCCTCTATATCAGAGTACATGTAAGCTCTTTATATATAGTATCTTATTTTATTTCATAGAATATAAGAACTATTTACTTATGCCATCATGTAGATCAAAAACTAGGGCTAATTAAGAGTGTAGCAGAAGGTCAATGTCAAAAAGCTAGTGAAGGAGCTGCAGTTCAATGGAGAATTTTGAGACAGTGTCACAGAAATGAAATGCTTTATTCACCTCACTCTTCCCACCTAAAGCCTTGCTCTCTAGCCATATGGCTCCACTGTGCACACTAAAGTCCTCTTATTTAGGGTATTGTAGGGACAGTCAGAGAATTTGGTCCACACAGAAGGTCTTTGAATGTAACTATTTATTTTTAATTTTTTGTCTTCATGATTACATTCTTCCCTATTACAGGCTTGCATAGACTTCCAAGGAGGGAATGTCACAGGTTTCTTGAGAATGGAATCTGTTGAATTATACGCATTTACAGAGGTGGTTCTACAAACATTTAGCTTCTGTTTCATCCAATGTCAAAACACCCATGTGTGCTCCCAGAATCATGCACAGCTCAATTCTGAAATTATTTATTCATCTAAAATTATTATTCAGAGCCTGTGCTATTGAGAGTTAGTGTCCTAAGGGATGTCCTTACTTAGGATGCAGTTTAGAGGTGAAGAGATATTTTTTACCAACTCCGTTTTTAACATTTATTTTACTCTCCTGATGAACTTGCTTTTTCCAATATTCTCTAAGGACAGGAGAAATTAATAGTAATGAGCTCATTTAGAAAGAAATGGGCTCGTGATCATTTTGGCTTTGTTCACTTTGCAGTAATGGCTCTTGCTCATTTTATTTTAAGGAATTCTGCTTAGGCAAGGTGCTGAGTGCAGCAAGGTGGTTTTCACTAAAATAAACTTATTGAATTTTGGTGAGCCTCTGGGACAAAAAAGGAAAGACAATTGCCTATAAAATGTGGAATTGTTATCTTTTGGCGAAGAAGAACAGTAGGTGTATGCAGCTTCTAAGTGATAAACATGTACATTTCTAACTTCATTTGTACACCTGCCAAATCTCCCCAGCAGCTGTCTTTATTACAGCCATCTGAGCACTAAGAGAACAAGTCCAAAATTTCCTAAACAACATGCATCATAACTAAACTTTCAAAAGGTTTTTATATCATAAGCTGGAAAGTTTCTGACAGCATGCATAGTAAATTTTAGAGTGCACTTTGTGGAGATCTTTATAATAATAATAATAATAATTATTATTATTTTACATAAGCACTATGGTTTCAGAAGAGAGCACATTTAATAAATGAGAAGGAAAACAACAGAGTCACTTTCATGAACCAAAGTATCTCTACTGCTTAGAGAGATGTTGGCTAGTAAGACTGTCTTAACTTAATATTCTTAAGGAGATGATCACATCCTGTCACAGGCTATTATTTTCAATGCACACAGTTTTCATTCCTGATTCCCTATTTTCTTGTTCAAAAAGCTTGGAGGAAATATTTTCTTTGTTTCTGGTGAAGATTCTTCAAGGCGATGGTCTTAGGCGCAAGCCTGACTAACTCAGGAATTTGCTTCTCCAATGTAAGCACTATAAGGTAGAATTTGGAAGTATCTTTATTTGTCACCTTCTATTGTTCATTGGTGTTGGATGACATAGAAGGATGGAACTGTATGTGAGTTAAACAAAATTTGTTTTTGTACCAGAAGATTAGCTAAAATAGACATATATATTTTTTAATTTTAAAAGTTGCATGTACTTTCAGATTCTGAGGTCTACTAGATAATTGATGGACTTTCAAAGCTGTCACAGTTAGGTTTAAATTCAGCATCTCACATGGCTAGGGAGATTTTAGTCAAGTCAGCGTCTTAGAACTGAATGTCCATGTTGAGACAATGATGGATTTTAATATTTACCTTATATGATTATTGTGAAAATCAAATTGAGTGATGTATGAAATACCTAGGTGTGCGCCTTATTGTAGGTGCTTGAGACATACTATGTTAATCTCCTTCCATTTAATAACAAGAGCTATTATGTTAAACCAGGAGGACGAGGTAGCTAAAAAGTTTATGAATATAAATAAGAAAAGATGTTTTATGTAAAATATAGTAATTGAATCAGATCGTATTAGGAGAAAATAATTAAGCAAAACCCAACACTTAGTAATTGAAAACTAGCTTATTGAACTCTTATTACGTGTCTGACACTGTTTTAAATTCTTTACATACATCATCACAACCAGTCCTCACAAAAGCCCTGTGACAGTGATTACTCACATTTTTAAAATGAGCAAACAAGCCTAGAGAAATTTAGCACTGTGCTCTTCTTTTTGGTTAATGCTAAATATTGCTCTCATTACATATATAAGATAAAGAAAAAGCAGATGCAACCTATGTACATAAATAGGTAGACAAGTTCTGGCTCATTTTCTTAAAACCCTTATTTTCTGATTTGACCTAAGACAGAAGAGGAACGTAAGAATTTTCCATATTTTGGTTTCAAGTAAGACATTTAAATTACTGACAGGAAGTTAGATACTGTTTTGAAGTACTGTTTATTTTTAATAATGACATAATACTAATGATACCTTAAACTTGCCTGGGGTATATAATTTTGAGAGTTTTAGAATTTCACCAACCTTTCACAAGGATCCTGGGGTTTTAATTCCACCCCTACTTCAATCTAACTTTGTAACTTTGAGAAAGTAAAACTTTTTGGACCTTTCTTTTCTCAATCATGAAAATGAGAGTATGGGCTAGATTTTCCGTTATGTCTTTTCTCATTCTAAAGATTGTTTCAAGGTCACATAAAAAAACTATCAAAAACCATTTGGAGTGACTGCTTTTCAGTGTAAGGACCTTACCATGGTAAAGTAGCAAAATGTTTCCTTCCTCATACTGGGAAGAATCAACTGTCTCATTTTCACAACATGGTGAAGTGAATATTTGAAATTATTCACAAGACATTCTCATAAGAACTATTCAATTAGATTTGTAATTTTATTCTTACATGGGTTGCAGGTTGATTATGTATACGTTGACTCAAATTACATTTAAATTTAAATTGTCTTACATTTTAAATGCCATCGTTGAATAACAGATATCAATAAAACCCTTTCCAAATCAATCCATATTAATTGCTTTCATACTCTGATCTTTCGGTTATATTAACTGTGTATTTTCCTATATGAATGGCATGTAAAATTTAGTGCCACTAGTAAAAAAACATATAAAAAGTGTTCTGTGATCAATTAATATCACATATTAAATTTACTCTTCTACTGTTTTCCAGAAGAATTCTTAAAGTTGGCATTATAAAAGACTTTCATTTGAAATTAGGGGCAAGTGGAGTGGTTTCAGATTCTGGTTATATGAGGGAAACATTAGCGAATAAAATAAACGTGATTCGGGGTTTTCTAGCAGTTAGAGGCATGGTTCACTTTGAACTCTAAATTATTTATGGCACAGGAGGAGACACTTGGTAAATAACAGGACAAGCACAGAAATCAAATGCAGATTGTGGTATTTGCTAACTTTAACACTTAGGTTACCAAAACCCAACTCTGGTGATAATTTATTCTCCCTGAATTACTAACCAAAAAATAGCTTTATTTCTGAATGAAAAAATAAATTAGACCATTGGCAAATGAGTAAGAAAACATAATTTGGAAAAAGAAAATAATAATTTTTATCTGATGTTAAAGCAAATTTTATTAAGCTGCAATTAATCTGAAAATATTTTTTTCTTAGAACTGATGAGTATTTTATAATTAGCTAATCTTATTTCGGTATAAATTAATGACAACATCTACCTATGAAATGTAATATGTCACTGCTAGAGTATTAAATAACAAAGATAGGAAAGTTGGAAAGCTAGGTTTATGTATAAATAGTTATATATGCGTAAGTAAATAAATATGCATGTATATGTATGTATATACATCAAAAGTTTGAGAGAGCTACTGGCTCTTAAAAAAAGAAATCAGGAACAAAACACTGTGCAAAATACCATGAATTAAAGTCTACCTATTCTAAACCAAATTAGAGTTACAAAAATGTTGAACTCATGAATTCTCTTTCACTTAATGCATTTCAATCTCCTCTGTGATATGCAAATAACTGTCCTGTACTTTTAAAGCATTTTCTTTTAGAACTTCTCAAGAGTTTCTTTATTCTTCATTTGAATTGGTTTTACTAGTGAATTTCACTTCAGACACCATGGGCTTGTATCCCAAGAATCTGGCTGGCTTCCTTTTTTACAGAAGGAAATGGTCATAGATGATGCTTCTTTCTATTGAATTCAGCAATAAAATCTTTCATTGCCATCTGCTTCTGATGACATCTGAATTATTTGTTATGAAGAGATTTACTTTTTATAATGGCCAAAATCAGAATACCTTTTTTCTCCCTGGAATTTCCTTTTAAGTTTCACTATCCATACTTTTTTAAAAAATTCAATATTCATTATTTATACTTCTCAAGTTCATGGCAAACTCCCTTGAAATATAAACACTGCATCATTCATTTCTGTTTCCTAGTGGCACAGTTCAAATGTAATAATAACGATTAGTACAAGAGCAGCTTTTACTTCTTTTCTAATTTGTCATTGCACACTTATTCTGTGCCTTCTTTTCCCTTTCTTTTTACTTTCATTTTTTCAGAATTTTAGAATTGTGTCTGGCTGACTGCAAACCAAGTGAGCTTTCTGCTATTCTAGGTTGTTTCTTAAAGGAAATATTTTGTAAAAACTAAACCCCTCCATATCAAAGACCTGGTAATAAATATTCCACACTAATGTGGGTAACGTGATCAATTGCTTGATCACTGAATCAGTAATATCAGTTTCAGTGGGAAATATTAATCATTTTTGATAGAATGCAACAATCTACAGTTGGCACTGGCAAGGAGATTCTGAAAGAGGAAAGAAACACTGAAGGAGGGTAATCGTTGCTAATTTAACAGCTTTTACCCAGGCCAGACAAGGGTACACACACTGGTATAAAAAAGGGTGCTCGAGCAGCAAGGATTTAGTTACTTATATCCCCCAGGAGAAGCTGCAGGTAAGTAGACATCTAAATTATGGAATGTGAAGAAGAGGAGCTGAGGAAGGTGAGAGATCTATAAAAGGATATAATAAAACTTCCTGTGAATACATCACGACTATGAGTTTTTGAGGGTCTTGGTTTTCTTCACTGGTTATAGGAAATGCGAAAGAAATAATGAGATGATTATGAGACATTAGACAGAAATCTCGACCCTTTGCTCCTCCCTGAGATTTAAAGGTAAAGAAGCAAGAGTGGAACAGGATACTTTCCAAAAGGCCTACTAGTAGGAAAAAGAAACCACCTCCCAAAATAAAATATTGAGGAAGGGGGCGGAGCAAGATGGCCGAATAGGAACAGCTCCAGTCTCCAACTCCCAGCGCGAGCGACACAGAAGACCGGTGATTTCTGCATCTTCAACTGAGGTACTGGGGTCATCTCACTAGGGAGTGCCGGACAATCGGTGATGATCAGTTGCTGCAGCCTGACCAGCGAGAGCTGAAGCAGGGCGAGGCATCGCCTCACCTGGGAAGCACAAGGGGGAAGGGTATCCCTTTTCCTAGCCAGGAGAACTGAGACACACAACACCTGGAAAATCAGGTAACTCCCACCCCAATACAGCGCTCTAAGCAAACAGGCACACCAGAAGAATATATCCCTCACATGGCCGGGAGGGTCCCACGCCCACGGAGCCTCCCTCATTGTTAACACAGCAGTCTGCGGCGATCTAACCGCAAGGCAGCAGCGAGGCCGGGGGAGGGGCACCCGCCATTGCTGAGGCTTAAGTAGGTAAACAAAGCTGCTGGGAAGCTCAAACTGGGTGGAGCTCACAGCAGCTCAAGGAAACCTGCCTGTCTCTATAGACTCCACCTCTGGGGGCAGGGCTCAGCTAAAAAAACAACAGGGGAAGGAGCAGAGGCCTGAGCAGACGCGAATAACTCTGTCTGACAGCTTTGAAGAGAGCAGTGGATCTCCCAACATGGAGGTTGAGATCTGAGAAGGGACAGACTGCCTGCTCAAGTGGGTCCCTGACCCCTGAGTAGCCTAACTGGGAGACATCCCCCACTAGGGGCAGTCTGAAACCCCACACCTCACAGGGTGGAGTACACCCCTGAGAGGAAGCTTCCAAAGTAAGAATCAGACAGGTACACTCACTGTTCAGCAATATTCTATCTTCTGCAACCTCTGCTGCTGATACCCAGGGAAACAGGGTCTGGAGTGGACCTCAAGCAATCTCCAGCACACGTATAGCTGAGGATCCTGACTGTCAGAAGGAAAACTATCAAACAGGAAGGACACCTATACCAAAATCCCATCAGTACGTCACCATAATCAAAGACCAGAGACAGATAAAACCACAAAGATGGGGAAAAAGCAGGGCAGAAAAGCTGGAAATTCAAAAAATAAGAGCGCATCTCCCCCTGCAAAGGAGCACAGCCCATCGCCAGCAACGGATCAAAGCTGGTCAGAGAATGACTTTGACGAGATGAGAGAAGAAGGCTTTAGTCCATCAAACTTCTCAGAGCTAAAGGAGGAATTACATACCCAGCGCAAAGAAACTAAAAATCTTGAAAAAAGAGTGGAAGAATTGACAGCTAGACTAATTAATGCAGAGAAGGTCATAAACGAAATGACAGAGATGAAAACCGTGACACGAGAAATACGTGACAAATGAACAAGCTGCAGTAACTGACTCGATCAACTGGAAGAAAGAGTATCAGCGATTGAGGATCAAATGAATGAAATGAAGCGAGAAGAGAAACCAAAAGAAAAAAGAAGAAAAAGAAATAAACAAAGCCTGCAAGAAGTATGGGATTATGTAAAAAAACCAAATCTACAGTCTGATTGGGGTGCCTGAAAGTGAGGGGGAAAATGGATCCAAGTTGGAAAACACTCTTCAGGATATCATCCAGGAGAACTTCCCCAACCTAGTAGGGCAGGCCAACATTCAAATTCAGGAAATACAGAGAATGCCACAAAGATACTCCTCGAGAAGAGCAACTCCAAGACACATAATTGCCAGATTCACCAAAGTTGAAATGAAGGAAAAAATCTTAAGGGCAGCCAGAGAGAAAGGTCGGGTTACCCATAAAGGGAAGCCCATCTGACTAACAGCAGATCTCTCGGCAGAAACTCTCCAAGCCAGAAGAGAGTGGGGGCCAATATTCGACATTCTTAAAGAAAAGAATTTTCAACCCAGAATTTCATATCCAGCCAAACTAAGTTTCATCAGTGAAGGAGAAATAAAATCCTTTACAGATAAGCAAATGCTTAGAGATTTTGTCACCACCAGGCCTGCCTTACAAGAGATCCTGAAGGAAGCCCTAAACATGGAGAAGAACAACCGGTACCAGCCATTGCAAAAACATGCCAAAATGTAAAGACCATCGAGGCTAGGAAGAAACTGCATCAACTAACGAGCAAAATAACCAGTTAATATCATAATGGCAGGACCAAGTTCAAACATAACAATATTAACCTTAAATGTTAATGGACTAAATGCTCCAATTAAAAGACACAGACTGGCAAACTGGATAAAGAGTCAAGACCCATCAGTCTGCTGTATTCAGGAGACCCATCTCACATGCAGAGATATACATAGGCTCAAAATAAAGGGATGGAGGAAGATCTACCAAGCAAATGGAGAACAAAAAAAAAGCAGGGGTTGCAATCCTAGTCTCTGATAAAACAGACTTTAAACCATCAAAGATCAAAAGAGACAAAGAAGGCCATTACATAATGGTAAAGGGATCAATTCAACAGGAAGAGCTAACTACACTAAATATATATGCACCCAATACAGGAGCACCCAGATTCATAAAGCAAGTCCTTAGAGACTTACAAAGAGACTTAGACTCCCATACAATAATAATGGGAGACTTGAACACTCCACTGTCAACATTAGACAGATCAACGAGACAGAAAGTTAACAAGGATATCCAGGAATTGAACTCATCTCTGCACCAAGCAGACCTAATAGACATCTATAGAACTCTCCACCCCAAAGCAACAGAATATACATTCTTCTCAGCACCACATTGCACTTATTCCAAAATTGACACATAATTGGAAGTAAAGCACTCCTCAGCAAATGTAAAAGAACAGAAATTAGAACAAACTGTCTCTCAGACCACAGTGCAATCAAACTAGAACTCAGGACTAAGAAACTCACTCAAAACCGCTCAACTACATGCAAACTGAACAACCTGCTCCTGAATGACTACTGGGTACATAATGAAATGAAGGCAGAAATAAAGATGTTCTTTGAAACCAATGAGAACAAAGATACAACATACCAGAATCTCTGGGACACATTTAAATCTCTACACATTTCCCTCTGTGTAGAGGGAAATTTATAGCACTAAATGCCCATAAGAGAAAGCAGGAAAGATCTAAAATTGACACTCTAACATCACAATTAAAAGAACTAGAGAGGCAAGAGCAAACACATTCAAAAGCTAGCAGAAGGCAAGAAATAACTAAGATCAGAGCAGAACTGAAGGAGATAGAGACACAAAAAACCCTCCAAAAAATCAATGAATCCAGGAGTTGGTTTTTTGAAAAGATCAACAAAATTGACAGACCGCTAGCAAGACTAATAAAGAAGAAAAGAGAGAGGAATCAAATAGATGCAATAAAAAATGATAAAGGGGATATCACCAATGACCCCACAGAAATACAAACTACCATCAGAGAATACTATATACACCTCTACGCAAATCAACTAGAAAATCTAGAAGAAATGGATAATTTCCAGGACACTTACACTCTCCCAAGACTAAACCAGGAAGAAGTTGAATCCCTGAATAGACCAATAGTAGGCTCTGAAATTAAGGCAACAATTAATAGCCTACCCACCAAAAAAAGTCCAGCACCAGATGAATTCACAGCTGAATTCTACCAGAGGTACAAGGAGGAGCTGGTACCATTCCTTCTGAAACTATTCCAATCCATAGAAAAAGAGGGAATCCTCCCTAACTCATTTTAAGAGGCCAACATCATCCTGATACCAAAGCCTGGCAGAGACACAACAAAAAAAGAGAATTTTAGACCAATATCCTTGATGAACATCGACGCAAAAATCCTCAATAAAATACTGGCAAACCGGATTCAGCAGCACATCAAAAAGCTTATCCACCATGATCAAGTGGGCTTCATCCCTGGGATGCAAGGCTGGTTCAACATTCACACATCAATAAACATAATCTAGCATATAAACAGAACCAAAGTCAAGAACCACATGATTATCTCAATAGATGCAGAAAAGGCTTTTGACAAAATTCAACAGCCCTTCATGCTAAAAACGCTCAATAAATTCGGTATTGATGGAACGTACCTCAAAATAATAAGAGCTATTTATGACAAACCCACAGCTAATATCATACTGAATGGGCAAAAACTGGAAAAATTCCCTTTGAAAACTGGTACAAGACAGGGATGCCCTCTCTCACCACTCCTATTCAACATAGTGTTGGAAGTCCTGGCTAGGGCAATCAGGCAAGAGAAAGAAATCAAGCGTATTCAGTTAGGAAAAGAAGAAGTCAAATTGTCCCTGTTTGCAGATGACATGATTGTATATTTAGAAAACCCCATCGTCTCAGCCCAAAATCTCCTTAAGCTGATAAGCAACTTCAGCAAAGTCTCAGGATACAAAATTAATGTGCAAAAATCACAAGCATTCTTATACACCAGTAACAGACAAGCAGAGAGCCAAATCAGGAATGAACTTCCATTCACAATTGCTTCAAAGAGAATAAAATACCTAGGAATCCAACTTACAAGGGATGTAAAGGACCTCTTCAAGGAGAACTACAAACCACTGCTCAGTGAAATCAAAGAGGACACAAACAAATGGAAGAACATACCAAGCTCATGGATAGGAAGAATCAATATCGTGAAAATGGCCATACTGCCCAAGGTTATTTATAGATTCAATGCCATCCCCATCAAGCTACCAATGAGTTTCTTCACAGAATTGGAAAAAACTGCTTTAAAGTTCATATGGAACCAAAAAAGAGCCCACATTGCCAAGACAATCCTCAGCCAAAAGGACAAAGCTGGAGGCGTCACGCTACCTGACTTCAAACTATACTACAAGGCTACAGTAACCAAAACAGCATGGTACTGCTACCAAAACAGAGATAGAGACCAATGGAACAGAACAGAGTCCTCAGAAATAATACCACACATCTAAAGCCATCTGATCTTTGACAAGCCTGAGAGAAACAAGAAATGGGGAAAGGATTCCCTATTTAATCAATGGTGCTGGGAAAATTGGCTAGCCATAAGTAGAAAGCTGAAACTGGATCCTTTCCTTACTCCGTATACGAAGATTAATTCAAGATGGATTAGAGACTTAAATGTTAGACCTAATACCATAAAAACCCTAGAAGAAAATCTAGGTAGTACCATTCAGGACATAGGCATGGGCAAGGACTTCATGTCTAAAACACCAAAAGCAATGGTAGCAAAAGCCAAAATTGACAAATGGGATCTAATTAAACTAAAGAGCTTCTGCACAGCAAAAGAAACTACCATCAGAGTGAACAGGCAACCTACAGAATGGGAGAAAATTTTTGCAATCTACTCATCTGACAAAGGGCTAATATCCGGAATCTACAAAGAACTCAAACAAATTTACAAGAAAAAAACAACCCCATCAGAAAGTGAGGAAAGGATATGAACAGACATTTCCCAAAAGAAGACATTCATACAGCCAACAGACACATGAAAAAGTGCTCATCATCACTCGCCATCAGAGAAATGCAAATCAAAACCACAATGAGATACCATCTCACACCAGTTAGAATGGCAATCATTAAAAAATCAGGAAACAACAGGTGTTGGAGAGGATGTGGAGAAATAGGAACACTTTTACACTGTTGGTGGGATTGTAAACTAGTTCAACCATTATGGAAAACAGTATGGCAATTCCTCAAGGATCTAGAACTAGATGTACCATATGACCCAGCCATCCCACTACTGGGTATATACCCAAAGGATTATAAATTATTCTACTACAAAGACACATGCACACGTATGTTTATTGTAGCACTATTCACAATAGCAAAGACTTGGAATCAACCCAAATGTCCATCTGTGACAGACTGGATTAAGAAACTGTGGCACATATACACCATGGAATACTATGCAGCCATAAAAAAGGATGAGTTTGCGTCCTTTGTAGGGACATGGATGCAGCTGGAAACCATCATTCTTAGCAAACTATCACAAGAAGAGAAAACCAAACACCGCATGTTCTCACTCATAGGTGGGAACTGAACAATGAGATCACTTGGACTCGGGAAGGGGAACATCACACACCGGGGCCTATCATGGGGAGGGGGGAGGGGGGAGGGATTGCATTGGGGAGTTATACATGATATAAATGATGAATTGATGGGTGCTGACGAGTTGATGGGTGCAGCACACCAACATGGCACAAATATACATATGTAACAAACCTGCACATTATGCACATGTACCCTAGAACTTAAAGTATAATAAAAAATATATATATATATTGAGGAAAAGTAGAATTTCAGCTGGTGTTTTTGTTTACGACAAAAGTCTACTGGTAATGAAAGAGAACTCATATGTGTACAATGTTTATGTGAAGGAGAAAGCCAAATTCCACAGAGCAAACATTGCATGGTGTCATATTTGGGGGTAATAATGGTTAGGTATGAGTAAGGAAGAGAAATGCAGCTTCAAAGCTTACACTTGGGATGTTGTGGCTCCTGCAGGACTGTCAAGCACTTACACCAGCACAAGCAGATTGTCAAGCTTGTAAGACAATCTTCAACTCTGTCACCTAGTGGGTGCAACACCACAATTGTATTTCACAACTCATCTTGGCCTTACTCTGTGTCATGCTACCTTTCCTCACACATTACAAGGTCCTGGTGATTCCCCCAGCAAAAGGAGATATTGATTGGTTTCTGTGCTGATAGGAAATGTGATAAAGTGAGCCATTCATGGTAACAAAAAAATATGTGATTATATTTAAATTCTGGGTTGGTGGAGAAGGTCAAAGACTTAAACATATACCCATTTTCTTCTCTATCTGCCTCCAGCCAGAAAAAAGACCCTGTAAATCCACTGAAAGCACACTAACAACTGGTCCAGACACCACTGCAGAACAGAAGTAGATGGGGAGTGGCTGAGCAAGCACAGGCAGTGGCATAAGAGGGAAGCGCACTTCCTGGCCTTTTCCAGGTAAAACCAAAGGCTGAAGATGAGCCTTGGAGGTGGCTTTTGACTGTAGTTTAAAATCCATATTAAGTTGGTAAAGAAAAGCTAAAAGTGAGTTAGCATATTACAAAATATACTTACGGTATTTACTCTTTTAAGTGTTGAACTACGCATCTCTATTTTATTGGTAAAATGACTTCAAATCAGCTTTTAATAAATACATTTTTTTGTTACAATAAAGTAAGAAAAGTATGCCCTTCTCTATCTAAAATCAAGTGATGTAATATTAATTTTACTTTTTCAGATGATTGTGGCTAGACAACACTTTTGTTACCTGGCTGTGGTGTTTCTAAACCAAAAAATCATGAAAGAATCAGTAGCCTAACTTTCAAATTAACAAATAATATCTTAACAGTTAATATATGTGTGTGCATGATTAAGTTTTCTTTTTTCTTTCCTCTTAACAAAATATATCTCTATTAGTATCACTTGTTCTTTGTTTTTGTTTGTTTGTTTGCTTGTTTTGTTTTTTGAGACGCAGTCTTGCTCTGTCACCAGGCTGCAATGCCGTGGCGCGATCTCGGGTCACTGCAACCTCCACCTCCTGGTTCAAACGATTCGTCTGCCTCAGCCTCCTGAGTAAGTGGGACTACAGGCACGCGCCGCCACGCCTGGCTAATTTTTTGTATTTTAGTAGAGACAGGGTTTCATCATTTTGGCCAGGATGGTCTCAATCGCCTGACCTCGTGATCCGCCCGCCTTTGCATCCCAAAGTGCTGGGATTACAGGCGTGAGACACAGCGCTCTGCCTAGTATCACTACTAGGTTCTTTTCCCCAGCCCACTTCTAAAACATTCGATTATTATTATTATTATTATTATTATTATTATTATTATCAGAATCACCAGTGTGGTTTGTTAAAAGCAAGTTCTGGGCCCTATCTTTAGATATGATCTGATGTGTAGGTTGGCCATAGGCCCTGAGAATATGCATTTCTTGCAAATTCCCAGGTGATGCCAGTGCTGTTAGTATGGGGCCCATGTTTTGAGAACCTCTGTTCTAAATAAAATTGAGGTGACTAGTGGAAATCAGTCTTATTGGCCACTATAATAGCTAATACACCTAAACAAGTAATAAATAACCATCTTAGTTGCTTCTTAGTATAAACAACTCAATCAGATTTAATCTTCCAATTAATATCACTGTAATCAATTCTACTGCTCTTCCTTAAATTCTCTGGGTAAAAAGAAATTACCCTGAAAACATAAAAAGTTAAAATTGGTCACCATATGTTAATAAGGGCCTAATAGACAGTGAATTAATTGGAAGCAGCATTCCTCGACTCTTGCAAGTAGCACAGTTACTTAAAAATATCCAAGTATGGTATTAACTTTTTAGGTTAAAGTGTAATATTGCTCATGAAAGGCCCCACTAGGCTACTTAGCTAATCCAGCACAAAATGTATTGTTCAGATGTCCTCTTTTCTAATAAGTATATATAGAGAGGGGTAGTCTATTTTTCTTTTAATGTTTTTTTTTTTTTTTCCTCCAACTTTTATTTTAAGCTCCGGGGTACACGTGCAGGATGGGCAGGTTTGTGACATAGGTAAACATGTGCCATGGTGGTTTGCTGCACAGATCATCCCATCACCTAGGTTCCAACCCATCATCCAGCATCCATTAGCTTCTTTGCCTGATCCTCTCCCTTCCCCTGCTCACCCCCGACAGACTGTAGTGTGTGCTGTTCCCCATCATATGTCTATGTGTTCTCATATGATTACGTTTTCTTCTGTTGTTACTACTATTTTTCAGTTATTTCAATTATAGCTTTCAATTAACTAAAATGATTTGGGGTTTTGCATTTTACCTAAGACATATATTAAAATTATCTTAAAAAATTGCCAACTACTGTCAACCCCACTCCTCAATTATCCTCATTATCATCAGAAATTGTTTATTCAGGGGAAGCAAAGTAATTCTAATATTTGCCTAGTAAAACATAATTATGTAAATTGCCTCTAAAATTATTCATACTGTTCTCTAAAACCAAATATTTTGGAAATAACCATTCTCTCACTCAGATTTGACTATACGTCTTTTGTTTTAAAAGTCTCAGGTTTTTTTTTTTTTTTTTTTTTTTTTTCTTTTTCTTTGCCAATTTGAGCTATTTCTGGAGATAGGAGTAGTTCTGGAGTACTGGGTACTGGGTACTGTATTTCTAGCTTTACCGTTAGCTAACTCTAAGAATGTGGCCAAGGACTTAAATTGATACAGGCATAATTTTAAAAAGTGTTTAGTAATGATTTCTTCCAGCTCTAAATATTTTTTGATTCTAAAATGTGCAAATTAGAATTATGATAGAAATTAAACGTATAATAGAACATAAATAATACTTTTGTTCAGATTAAGATACTGAGAGTGAGCATGCTATTCAGTGTTTGAAATACACATTCTTCAAGACTTAGAAAAATAACAATTTAAAAAATTAAAATGAAGTTATGTGCTTTAAAATGTTAATATATTCACAGTATTTTCAAATTGGAAAAATAAAATTCCAGCATTATTCTAAAGCAAAACAAATTCCCAGGAACTTCACTATAGCTACAAAATTAGATGCTATTATGCTTTGCAAAAAATATTTTAACTAGAAACCAGTAGAAGACTGAGGTCTGGAAAGAAGTATAGATTTGATGTTATTGTTTTCCATTTTTAAATTTTATTTTCATTTCTCTTAAGTTGACAGGAGTTTTAAATTTAAGAACATTGATAAACTAGGAGAATAACTAACACTCAGAATAACATAAAAAGAGCTAAGTTTGTTCTTAAATTTATACATGTTATTGTTCTAAAATGTTAATAGTATGTATTTGGCAGCAAAAAGAAGTAATTTGAAATCGAAGGATTATTTAGAAACTTCAGTTATGCATTTATTAAGCAACAAACCATTTTGATCAAAGGGTCACCGCTGCCCTTTAAGTTGCATGAACAAAAGAGAACATCTCTTTTGGCCAATGTATTTTCTTACTCTATAAAAAGACAAAAGATATAAAGTGACAATCAAATGAACATGTATCAATAATACTTTTAAATTCCATTCATTAATATAAATTTTAATACCTTATAATTAAAATATGTTATACATGACTGCAATCTCTTCCATTTCTCAATCAAGTTTACTTTGCCAAATTGTGTGAGGTGGCCTGTGTATGTGTGTGAAGAAATGAGTGTTAGACAAAACTTGTCTTGTTCTAAAAAAGCCTCTAAAAGGTAGTCACCACAGATTGAGAACAAGAGAAAAAAAACATGTCTATGATATAACAACGTTAAAAGAAACGCCAGGTATTTAGAACTACATCTGTTAAGGTAATCCAAAATATTACAAGCCAAAACCCAACTAATTCTTCATGGATGTGCAAATAGAGCTCATGGCACGTAGTTTCTAGAGAGCACAGAAAAAGTTGCAAATATGTATAAACATTTTGAAAGTATTATTTAGCCCATCTGCAGCTCTTTATAGATGCTAAGTGCTTTAAACTCCTATTTTATCCATTATTCCTTACACCAATCCATGATAAGTCACAAATTTGTTTTATGACTGGATACAGTGAAACAAGCTTTGAATGCATTAACAAGTTCTCTAGGGAACAAGTACACATTAAAAGACATGCATTTTCTAACATAGTAAGGGTAGAAGAGGGTAGAAAAGAAAATATGAGGGCAGAAGCCTTGGAAGTCCTTGGAGAGCTCTGAGTTGTGCTAGAAGGGTCTTCTAGGTCAGCTATTATCCAACAACGTTTTCTACCAATGTGTGGTCCATTCTTCACTATCACTCACCTAACTGAACTCTGGACTATGATTTTGATAAGATGTTGCTGGTATGTGTTTCTAATACTCCTGTCCTTTCCTAACTCATTCAAAGTGTGGTATACGAATACAAAGGGTTAAAGACACATTATCATATAAGAACTTCGAAGCTAATTCACAAATGTGTGAAAAATAAAAAATTCACTGTATTCAGTAATGAATAAAAAATAGTAATTCTTCAGTGTGTATTGGTAGAATGTTAGTAATTCTTTTATCAAACGATTTGTGATACCTTAAAATTAATTGTCATATCATTTATTCATTTCCTTAATTTTGTTGCATGCCCTCTGTGAACCAGGTTTTATGCTAATTATTGAGTAAAATAAAATGTAAATATAAGACAGTTTTCACTATCTTTATGAAGATTACTTTTCTCTGAGAGAGAGATTAATTTAAAAAATACACAAGTGAGTTGGAAAAGTGCTAGATGCCATGAAGTTGGGATATACAATACTATGAGAATATATAGCAGAATTTTTTTGAAGTTGAGATATATAATACTAGGAGAATATGTAGTAGGATTTTTTGCAGATTTTCTGTTGGTTATCACTACACACATGTTGTCTTTTGTACTTCCAGGGTTGGAAACCTACAAACTACATTTCTTAGAAAACTTTGCCACCTTGTTTCTTTACTAATAGGAGGCACTCTCAGGAGGCTCAAAGCAAAAAAGAAGGCATTAAGACTTTGCTTTTCCTGCTGCCAGTTTGTGGCTGCTGGTGTAGTAATATCAGCAGACATGGTGACCATGTGAGACTCCAGGCTCGTCCCAGCAGCATCAGAAGAGATTTAACACCAGTGAAAATCTGGGCTCCTAAGTTTCTGCTAAATGGTGACATTGTGATTCCAACAGCTGCAGTTACACTGGTGGCACCTCTCATAGTTAGTTGAACAACAGCAAGCCCAGGGAAAGCTTTTATTAGAAAGGGCTGTTTTAGCTATCAGAAAGTACAGGCTACTTGCTCTGCCTGCAAGATACTTTTTTCTTCCCTTGTTATCAAAGCAAATAGGCTATACAAAGAAGCCCTCTATGGAGGTATATTTTAGGGACTAAATGAACGTCTATATGGCTGAAGACCAGAAAGTGAGGGGAAGGAGTAGTAAGAGAAAAGGCTGGAGAAGAAGGTAGGTGAATGAATATGCAGATAATTCTAAGTATCTTCTCATAGTACGGAGAAGCCATAAAAGGATTTGAGACATACATATTTTCAGTTTTTCATTTCAAAATGTTAACTTTGAACTTTGCCATTAAAAAACTGCCACATAATGTATGGGAAGTTTTGTTCTAGATTGCTTGAAATGGAGTTCTCATTCTTTGAGACATAACAGGATTTTGTTTGTCCAGTTGATGTACATAATAATAACCATGATAGCAACAGTAACAATGGTCATAATACTGTGCGTAATAGTCCCTGTTTTTGAGCACTTTCTCTGTAGCAGATACTGTTATAAGCATTTAATATGCACGTGATAATTCTAACAGAATTAACCTTGGTGGAAAAATCTAATTTGTTTTCACTTTATAAATGAAGAAACTGAACTTTAGTGTTCTTAAGTAACTCTCCAGAAGTCTAATTGCTAATATGGTATAATACTGTCCCATTCCCTGTAATTTTAGCCTTGTGCTTTTCTGCTTTCTAACTACCTTCTTAAAAAAGAGGAACAAATATGTTGCTCATCGTTGATATTTTGACTAAAAATAAATTTTTCTTTTTTCCTCTCTCAGTGATATAGTGTTTTCAAGATACATATATTTTATTATTATTATTATAATACTTTAACTTCTAGGGTACATGTGCACAACATGCAGATTTGTTACGTATGTATACATGTGCCATGTGGGTGTGCTGCACTCATTAACTCGTCGTTTACATTAGGTATATCTCCTAATGCTATCCCTCTCCCCTCCCCCCATATAGTGTTTTCAAGATATTTAATCCCGAATTTCACCTGTATACATGTTTAAATATGGGATAAGTGGATTACAAAAGAGGGGGCATTGTCTTTGAACAACTAAAAGTATGATACACAAAAGGTTACTGTGATGGCTACAATGCCATACTAACCAAATTCTTTTTTAATTTCTTTAATTTTGGCACACAGAAAATCTAGATTTTTCAATTCCTTGCAGTTAGTTTAGGGCCATGTGGATGGGGTCTGGTGTGACTTGTTCTGCTAATAGAATGTGAGCAGATACGATGCAAGTAACTTACATGCCTGTTTGTAAAGGATCTCTGTGTTTATCCCCACTGTCCTTTCTTTCTGTAGTGACTTCAGAGGCCTTATGCTTAATTTAACAGCATCATATCATCCAATTCATGAGAGATTATAATGTGAGTGAGAGATAGACTTTTCCTTTTTGTTCGTGTTACCACTGAGATTTGTTTTTTTTAAAAATATGACCTAATGTTAACTATCTTGGCCAGTGGAAGACAGGGCAGCTGTATTTGATTTAGAGTGTTCTGCACCTTCTTTGGGAAGGTCCATTCTAAATACAACTGCTGGTAGTCTGGACTCTGTTCTAGAATCACTCTGTGGTTGAGGCTGTAAAACTGGATCCTGGAACCTATTGCACTTACAAGATCTCTTCTCTTTTCGTCTTTATTTCAGAAGAATTCCCGCTATTTCAGTGGCCTGAGAGATCGACTTATTGTTAATAGTATAATAATTTCTACTATGCTATCTTTAGCTTCCCATGGTATAATTTTGGCCTGAATCATTTAAAATCACACTTTGGTGATCATAGCTTCAAACTCTAGAAGGACAGAACTTTATCTTATTAACTTATCAACATGAGTTTCCATCCACATTTAATTCAGAGGAAGAAACAAGGGGGAAATTGCAGCTGCTTAAAGACTCCTCAGATTTAGGGGACAATAAGAAGATATTGGAATATTAATAGCTGAGATGAATAAATAGGGAGTTGACAATGGAAACAAGGGGGATTCTTTTGAGGAGAAGACTGGTTGGCTTGTGTGTGTACCTAATATTATAAATCCTGGGAATGTAAAGATGAACAAGGATCTGTTGTTACCCTTGAGAAAGTTCAAGTCTATTTAAGAATTAGCTATCTACATAAATTATTTCAGTACTTCAATAAGGCAGAGAGTTTACATGGTGAAATTAATAGATTCTATATTGGGAAAGGGCTTCAGTATGATCATTAAGCTGATCAGTAAAAGAGAAATGGGAATTTGCATGGTGATCAGTATGGTTAACTAGCAAAGACAGAAGTGTCTTGTAAGATGAACTCTCTTGAGAATTATATTAGAGAATAGTTTGATTACAGAATATTAGAAGGTTGGGGTAGTAGGAGATCCAACTGTATAGGAAGCCATAGAGTTGATCATTAAAGGCCTCATTCACTGGGTTAATATGTTTAGATTTTATAGTAGCTTATGGGAACCAGTAAAAGGTTTTGAACAGGTAAATGGCATGAAAATATTTTTCAGAAAAAATTTATTGTGTCATGTGGTAGAATCAACTGAACACAGAAATTACTGCAAGGAGGTTGTGTAATTTTTTAAAAAGTTCAAATGAAAGATCAGGACTAAAAATTAGACAATAGCAGTAGGAATAGAAGTAGAAGATGAATGAAAAAGGGTGAAATAAATTGAATGGAAAAGACTTGATGACTAGATATAAAGGAGTGTGTCAGGCTTCTGCTAAGGTAGAAAATCAAAGACAAAGAGGAAAGCAAATTGTCATGTGAGAATGTGGTTGAGTCCCATTTTGAAGATGTTGAGTCTGTGATGCCTCTGGAACATCCAAGTAGAAATACAAGTAGGTTACTGGTCTGTGACTTACAAATGACTTCCCAGTTGTTGGTAAAGATTTGAGTGTAGGTCAGAGGTTTCCCAAAGTGCCTTCCAAAGTTCTGACTGTATAAACTAGGGAGCTTGGGGGAATAATTTAAGTGACCTACTATAAACATGAAGTTTTACTTTAATTTGTTTTACTTTATTTTTTCCATCTTACACGTGTATGGATTTGTGTTAGTTTTTGCGTAAAATTATTTTTTTTTCCCAAATGTTAGGTAAATCTTAGATTCTAGAATAAACTAACTTTCCCTTCTGGCATATTGTTACCTACCCTAACTTGAGAGGCATTCATGCGGGGTAGTGAAAAGTATTCGAGGGAGTCAGGGCTGTATTCACTTCCTACTTTGAGCTGTGTGATCATGAGAAGATTATCATTAGCTCCAATAATAAAAAATAGCAACATTATACAATGTAAATAAATCACCTACCACATTGACTTTTTATCCCTTTCATTTTATTATGTGGGAGTAGTGGTAAAAGCCCTGAGTAAAATAAGAGTCAATTAAATTGATTAGAAAACCTGAGTAAAATAAGGAAAGAGCAAAGGATGAAATAAACACTGCAAACCTAATAAAAAATATAACACGAAAGCCATTGCTTCTGGGATAAAAATATTTGCATGTAAGCTTCCCAAGTATAGTATAGGTCGTGAAAGTTAAAAATTATAATTCTTAGATTAGATAATGCCATTTTAAATGGTTGACAGAAACGGCTCAATAGTCATACCAGTTAGGATAAATCCACATGACGTCAGTGGACTTTGGCTGTTTTATTCATGGATGCTTGTATAGCTCACAGGCATTCAATAAACATGCCATAAATTTATTAAAGGATTCAAGAGATACATACTTTTGGTAGATTCGTGTTTCAGCACACTTAATTTCAGTATTTCAGTTGAAACAAGTCATGGCAATTGTGATTCTGAATATGGTCCAATTTTGCAAACAAATTGGAGCTGGTTAAGACAGTAGTGAGTCTTACCATTGTCAGGAAAACACATCGTTCAACTCCTGACTTTAGATCTGACATTTTCCAAGGAAAAATATTTTCAAATACAAGGCGATAAGAACTTAGATTTCATGGTTCAAATGAAATTTACAGAGGTATTTTTGTCTATTTGTCACAGCATTTTAACATTAAGAGATGTCATATAAAAATATTAATTTGTCACTTCACATGAATAATAGGATAAATGGCAATAGCGTTCTAACTTTTTCATATAGCAACAATTTGCTTATCCTGAGTAGCTATGGCCAGCTATAAGCAAAGTATGCATTCTCCAATTGCAATACAGTCCTCACCGTCATCCAGTGCCCGCTTATGCAGTTTTACCCAGTGGATTTCACTCCTTATGTTACTCTTCTGGCCTCTTGAGGCATTTGATTTGCAACTTTTCCTTTAACCTTTGATATTTAGGTCTCTAAAAGAACAAGAAGCTTAGACCAGACATTTATACTGTCTTTGTGTTCCCTCAAAAGTAGAGCCTGAGACAAAGTCTTGAGAATTGCTAATTTATTTGGAAGATAAAACTAGGAAGCTGACGTAAGAAATAGAGAAAAGTGAGACAGAGAGGGGAAACAAACTAATAAAGGGTACATTAACGAGTGGGTTACTAATGTGGACAATTTGGGCTCAGTCGCACTGGGTGGATCATACCTTTGAATTGTCAGACCTAAAAGAAGAGGGAGACTGCGACATTTCTCAATGGATTCCCATCTCCAATTGGTTGGGAGTTGAGCCAGGGGATACTACTCTGCTGCGCTTCTGGGTTGAGCCTAGGCATGCCTTGGCCTGCTTGCTTCCTTGTAGGAGAGTGTTCTCAGGCAGAGAAGTGGTCAGTGAGTAGGGAACTTTCCACAGCCACAGGTAAACTCAGGTGGGTCCTAAGAGTTATGGCCCTCTGACAACTGTTCATGTCATGGAATTGCAAATCATCAATTTTTTAAAGCTTTGCATGGGCAAGAACAATTATTTCTACCTTCCCATTTAAAATTTACTTTTTCGATTATGTAAATCTACTTGGAGAGTAGGGTGAATAATGCCTTTAAGGGGATGTTAATTAATTGATTAACTTATTTATTTATTGAGGCAGAGTCTCACTCTGTTGCCCAGGCTGGAGTGCAGTGGTGCGATCTTGGTTCACGGCAATCTCCGCCTCCCGGGTTCAAATGATTCTTGCTCCTTAGCCTTCTTGGCCTCAAGTGATCCACCCACCTAGGCCTCCCAAAGTGCTGGGATTACAGGCATGAGTCACCATGCCCAGCCTGGGAACATTATTTTACATAACTGCAATTCTGGAACATTCCTTAGGCTCTGATAATATACAAACTTTATACCAATCTTCCATTACACCAAAGCAAAAGCTGTACTCAAAAGATCATTGAATAGATCAATTAATTTCTTCCATATATATGGATAGCAATAGGATCTCTAATAGTTAGAACTAACTCAGTCACAAGAGTGAAAATGAAGGTCCTGGAATAGGAAAAATCTCATTAAGAACATGCCAAACTTTCATTTGGCTGGTGACCTTTTTATGACTCTAGAAATTCTGATCTATGAACAAGACAAGAAATCTAGAAAGTTTTTATACTGTAAAATATTTACAAAGAACTTTAATTTTTCCCTTTAAACACTTAGTAATTTACACATAAACTAGTTTACATTCATTAGCGTTTGTCAGTACACTTTTCTTCTGAAGCTTCAAACTGGAATATCAATCCAAATGCAAAAGGAAGACTCTGACCCAGCTTGCAAGGGCGCCTTCATTAGCAGCTCTGTTCAGTTATTGCTCCTGGTAAAGCTGAACTTGTGAAATGAATGTACCAGAAAATGTGGAGCAGACATAACATAAACAATTTCACTTAAAAGGAGCACTCTAACCCTCTCATTTACAGCCATCTATATAATTTTCTTATACAAACAGAGAAAAGAAAGTGCCTTAATTGTCCTGAGAATGGGGGAATACACATTATACTGCAAACTTCCCAATACTTAAACCCAGAATTAACTAAATCACCTGGAAAAATAAATTGAGATAGCTATCTTCAGTGAGGTAGGTCTCATTACAACAAATGCTTTTACTTTTTCATTTTTTTCCCCGTTAGAATGATATCAATAAAAAGCTGTGAACCAGGCAATAGAAACAATCCTTCTCTCTCCCTCACCAATTTTTATTAGAATCAAAGGTAAGAACATATATGTACTGGGTTCTAGCAATCCACATGCAGTAAGTGAGGATTAAACTATCCGAACATTTTAAGGATTAAGTGAGATGATATTTATTTTAAAGAGCATCAGTGTGTGGTCTGCTTGCCTAGAGCAGCAGTTCTGAACAGGAAATCCTACTTTAATATCTCCCTATCATAGTTTCCAATTGCCACAGCAACAAATTACCATTAACTTTATAGCTTAAATAATACAAATTTATTATTTTATAGCATTTCTGGTCAGAAGTCCAAAATGGGTGTCATTGAGTTAAAATCAAAGTATTGACAAGGCAGTGTTTCTTTTTTAGGTTCTAGGGAAAAATCTGATTCGTTGTCATTTGCAACTTCTAAAGGCCTACTGCATTCCTTGGTTTGTGGTCTCTTTCGCCATCTTCAAAGCCAGCAGTGTAGCATCTTCAAATCTCTCTCTGACACTGAGCTCCCCTTCTGCTTCCCTCTTTCACTTTAAAGGATTCTTGGCATTATAGTAGGCCCACCTGGATAATCCAGGAAGATCTCTTTATTTTGAAATTACATGATTTGCATCCTTAATCCATCCGCAACATAAATTACCTTTTGCCATGTACCGTGCCATATTCGCAGATTCTGAAGATTGGGATGTGGACAACTTTTGGGGACCATTATTCTGCCTACCACTTTTCAGCATTCCTTAGAGAATCAAAGACAGCTGTCCATGACTCTCCACTTCACTAGCATGCAGATCCTGAACTGGCCCAGTGATTGCCACTGTGAGTTACAGTGTGCCATACTGGTTATTGAATCAACTGAAAAGTTAGAAATGTTTGGGTGTTGCATCAGGAAAGCGGCATGAGGTAAAAAGGACATCAGGATGAAGTATAAGTTTATTCAGCCAAAGTTTATAAAGAATAATAAAAAATACTTCTTTTATAATGCTGACATAAATTTATTATGCTTTCCCCAATATAGATGGTTTATGTTTCTTCTTTTTATATCTGAAACAAGTAATATATTTTATTGCAACCAAGAAATATTTTTGGCAGCTGTCAGTTATTCATTCAAAAATGATTGGATATGTAATGTGAGATTGCCTGAGGGGAAGAGTAGTAAATAGGACCCAGGACTGGCTTTCAAGGGACTCACCAGTTCAATAAAAGAATAAAAGAAGTGATCATTTAAAATACAGAATAAGAAGAACTTTAGTAGGGGTATCAGGAGGCCTTAAGGGAGTGCAAAAGAGACTCACTAGGAGAGTCAACGTAATCTCTGCTGGGTCACAGTGGTTCCAGACATTCTTCCAAAGAAAGTGAACCAATCTTTGAGGAAGGGAATGTGGCACTGAGTATAAAACTTGCAAAAGTGCACAATCATGAAAGACCATGGGTGAAATGCAAGTGAAACAGCATCACTGTAGCTAAGTACATGTGGATAAAAGGGGAGCGGGAACAGGAAATGCTGATTAAGTCCAGCTCATGAATGTCCTTGCTTACTTGAGGATGCTGGACTTTTATCATATAAAAATGGTGATCTAATAAAGGAGATTACATATTTGTAAAAAAAATGCAATTGATGTTGTAGAAGAAGAATGATAGTAGAGATAAAGAAGACTTTATCTTATCTCCATCAGCTGCTGATAGAACTATTATGACTATGACTATGACCACTGTCACTAAAGATACTACTTGAATGCTTACCAGTAGAAAATAATTTTGAAAATTACATCCTTTTAATCCTCACAACAACTCTGAAACAGGTGCTATACTTATCCTTATTTGAACAGATGAGAAAACTGTAGTTCAGAGAGATTTAGTAACTTTCCCTGGACACATATCCTGTAAAAATGAGCAGCTGGGATACAGGTTTACACAGCTATCCCGAGAATCCTCTTACAGCCCCCACAGGCTAACTTACCTTGACGTCCTCAAGCTGAAGCTACCAGTTCCCTCATTTGCATAAGTCCTTTCCCAAACTTGATGAGTTCAAATAGGGAGCAAGAACCTAGTCAGTCACATGGCAGAGCCACAGACTGCTGCCCCACTATCGGGGCCACCCCACCATATCCACCAGGATCATATCCACCATAGCCACTATATCCACCAGACAATACTCTGAATAGCCTAGATGAGCATCTTCACCAGTGTTGACTCCAAGAAGGAAGATCACAAAGAGATGGTACTACAGCCCATGCTTACTAGGCATTTTGACCCCAGCCACCTATTCTCCTGGCCCTGTGAAAACCTAAATGAGCTGGACCACGACCAGCAAGGTCAGAGGTCTAGAATTCTCATAGGCACCACCTGGGCAAGACACTGTAAAGGAGTTACTGTTGTGACATTACCAACAGAAATTAGGATGCCAAAATAAATTTCTAAGTTATCAATTTAAAACCTTTTTAGTCATTTTGGGGAAAGATTGAGTTATATTTATATCTTCTCGGTAGAAAAATGTTATAAAATTGTTGTCTACAAAGAGAGGATCAAAGGGGATACAGCCAAAAATACAGGAAACAATATGGAAATGGATCAGGCATTAGTTTTCTTTCTAAATATCTGTTTTGCCTTGTAATTTTATATTCCTTTTCTTAGTGAGATCTCACTAAATGTGGGAGCTTCAGGACTCACAAAAATTGGATCTACTCCTGCCTACAGCTATAATTTATGCAGGAAATGATGAAAGTCTGAAAAAAGGCCTCCACCAGTGGAGGTGATGAAAAGGAATGGATTTGACAAATATTAGGTTGATAAGTAGAGTGGATGGGACTCATAGGAATGGCAATCTAGAAGAATGAGTGGTTGAGGATTTTCCTGGGATTCTAACTTGAGAAACTAGTTGGGTACTGACTGGTGAGATTCACTGGGAAAGTTACAAAGGTGGTAGAGTAGGATAATGTTGGGAGGTAAGATGAGTTTCATTTGGAAGACTTTAATTTAATATGCCTGTGAGATATTTAAGTAAAGCTGTAGGAATCGCCAGTCAAATTATCAGCTGAGTTCAGAAAAGGGTGGATTGGAGATGTAAATTTGGAAGTTCTAGGCATATAGGTATATTTAAATCCATGGATAAGGAAATGTATATATAGAGAGAGGGTTGAAAAAAGCGTTATTAAACTGATAGATCAATGACCCAGGGCTAAAATCTGAAGTATTCAATAGCCTACATCAGTGGTCCCCAACCTTTTTAGCAGCAGGAACAGCTTTTGTAGAAGACAATTTTTCCATGGATGCGGGGTAGGAGGGGTAGGGTGGGAGCAGTGTGTAGCTTCTGAATGAAACTGTTCTGCCTCAGATCATCAGACATTAGATTATCATAAGGAATGTGCAAACTACATCCCTCCCATGTGCAGTTCACAATAGGGTTCGTGCTGCTGTGAGAATCTAATGCCACCACTGATCTGACAGGAGGTGAAGCTCAGGCAGTAACACTTGCTTGCCCACTGCTCACCTCCTGTTGTTCAGCTTGGATCCTAATAGGCCATGGATTGATACCGATCCATGGCCCCAGGGTTTGGGGACCCCTGGCCTACATAACAATATAAATGAATTTATGAATCAAAAGTGTTTTTATTTTTTTAATTCTCAAAAATAGTATCTATTCATCTCTCCTTCCATCCATTGATCTATCTGTTTCTCAAATGATATACATTTTATCATTTGAATGCAAGTAATCCATCAAATCATTGTAATGATTTTAAAATTACTTGTTACAATACAGAAGTTGCTGATGTGATCTCTTATTTGATGTGGTTATTGCCAGATGAGTACCACTTGCCTTCTGAGCTGTGTTTTGACATAAGAAACATCACCAACAACTTCTCTATTAAATTGATAGTCATTAGGTTATTCTGAATTTCAATAATGTCTTTTTAACATCAGTGATATTGTTCATAGTCTTGAATCTTCTTGTGGCAATTGCTGTATTAGTAACAATTGAATCAATTTTTTCTACTCATACTATGAGATGAGAATTTTATTGTTTAATATTTCCATTACAATTTAAGTAATAAATATAGTTTATTATCATGTTACATTTAACTGAATCCTTCAGGCCAGGTGAAAGATGGGTGTATCACGGTCATTATGAAAAGAAGATTTGTTGTTGCTTTTCAGGTCTCCGTTACTGACTCTGTCAGAGAAGGGTTTTTTGTTGTTGTTGTTATAATTTTTTAATTGACCAAGAATAATTGTACATATTCATGGGGTACGTAGTGATGTTTTGATACATATAATGTATAGTGATCAGATCACATATAATGTATAGTGATCGGATCAGTGTAATTAGCATATCCATCATCTCAAACATTTATTTATTTGTGTAGGAAATATTTAATATACTCTTTTGAGCTCTCTGAATGTACATAATATATCATTGTTAGCTATAGTCATCCTACAGTGGTATAAAATACTGGAACTTATTCCCTTTATCTAGCTGTAATTTTGTATCCTTTAACAAATCTCTCCCCCATCTCTCCCTTCCCAGCATCTAGTATCCTCTGTTCTACTTTTTACTTTTATGAGATTAACTAGAAGTTCTAAATGATACCTGTGGACCTCAGTTTCCTAATGTGTGAAATGCAAATGGTGTTGATAATTACAGAACTCGAGTGAGTTCATTTATGTGTAGAATCATGCCTGGAACAAAGCAAGCACTATATAAATATCGGCTTCTACTTTTATTACTAAAATTAACATTGTCAATGCCTGTGATAAGTGAGGTTTTGGTGGGTTTCAACAAACTTGTCCACTTAAGTAGAGGGGTAATTCATCAGGATAATGCAACATAAGATACCTATGAGGGGCCACCCCTGATTCCATAGTGCTCCATTGGCCTTCTCTATCCACTGCAGCCTCCTTTTTGTAGCTCAATGGCTCTGCTTAGGCCACAGTGGCCTCTCCTTACTGCCTGCCCTCCTACTTTTCCAGCCTCGCCTCTGTTTTCTCACAGCCTGAAGTCCATGAAGTCCATGGATTCTGCAGTTTCTACCAGAGCCCTTGAGAGGGAAGCTCTGGATAAATGCTGGCTGGCAGGGTGAAGCCTGCTCATGTCCTTGCTGGTGTCTGACCAGGGGCAAATAAGAAAGACACCAGTGTGTGGGAGCCATGGAGCTGTAATGGGCTATAGACAGGGCCTTCCAGGCCTGGGTGTGTGGTATAGCAGGAACAAGGGGAGCTTTCTGGATCCCTGCTGAGTGGGCTAGTGGGAGGAAAGACTGGCAAAAGCAATACCAATGATGTGGGGCTTTTGGGATCTGACAGGTCTGAGCACCAATCAACTATTATAGGTCCTGGTGTTTTCCAAAGAGAGGTGAGTCTAAGGAATGCCAGAGGTAAGATGTGTACTCGTTGCAGACTTTGAGTGTTGAAAATGAAATTTGGATAAAACTGATTTGGGTCTGAAGGATGATGTGTGGGATGGAGGGAGAAGCACACAGAAGAATATGAATACAAATTTAATGGAGGCTTCAAGAAAGGCATGCCTTTGGACAGTAGCCATGGATTCTAGTGATGTGTCTCATGACGACATTATATTACTTTAATTCTCAAAATGCTATGAAGTTGTGCAACTGTAGAATTCTCTTGGTGGTCTAATAACATTTGCTCAGATTTAGAGATTGTAGGAGGTTATTCTGACATATATGCCTATGTCCACGTAATTTTGTGAGGGAATTAGTTTAGGGAGAGTCAAATACTACATACATAACCGGAACATACAATGACAAGTTATTTTGAACCTGAAGTTGACTACTAGTTTTCTAACAGATAAATAACAACCATTTGTCAACTGTTTTTACAGAACAGAATAAGATCTTCTGCACTATGGATTTTTATTGTCCTGCTATACTATACACCCAGGCCTGGCATATTAATGTCTACATGCCAGAACTGCTCTAAATTATTTGATGTATTAATTTATTTAATTTTCAATACATATTTCAACTTCATGGTTGAGAAAACTGAGACTCGGGGATCTTAAATAACTTGCCTGAGGTCACACAGCTAGTGAGCAGCAGATCCAAGAGTTGTACCCGGGTCTGGCACCAGAAATCTCATGCTGAAATATGTCAGTATGATGCCCTTAACTGTGAAGCTGAGAAGTCATTGGGAGACGCACCATGGGGTGGTCGTCGACCTTTTCACAGAACGTTGAAAGAAACTTTTGTGAGACTGTAAAGTCCCATCTTTTTTTGAGTGGCAAAAAAGATGTAGAAGCACTACATGCTACTTGAAGGTGGAAGATCTTAAATATGCAGCTACAGTAGAAAAAATATACACACTAGGCAATCTTCTTCTTCTTCTTCTTTTCTTCTTCTTCTTCTTCTTCTTCTTCCTCTCTCTTCTCTTATTCTTTCTTCTCTTATTATTCTTCTTCTTCTCTTCTCTTCTTCTTCTTCTTTTTCCCTTCTTCTTCTTCTTCTTCTTCTCTTCTTCTTCTTCTTCTCTTCTTCTTCTTCTTCTTCTTTTCTTCTTCTTCTTCTTCTTCTTCTTCTTCTTCTTCTTCTTTTTTTTTTTGATACAGAGTCTCACTCTGTCACCCAGGCTGGAGTACAGTGGTATGATCTCGGCTCACTGCAACCTCTGCCTGCCAGGTTCAAACAATTCTTGTGCCTCAGCCTCTCGAGTAGCTGGGACTACAGGCACGTGCCACCATGCCTGGCTGATTTGTTGTGTTTTTAGTAGAGACAGGATTTCACTATGTTGGTCAGGCTGGTCTCGAACTCCTGACCTCAGGTGATCCACCCGCCTTGGCCTCCCAAAGTGCTGGGATTACAGGTGTGAGCCACCACGCCCAGCCAGCACTGGGCAGTCTTCTTTCAGCTCAAACATGATTTCTAATTTTTCAACCAACATGTTATAAAGTCCTTGGTAATTTAAGGATTATTATTACCAATACTATTTTAAACAGAAATGTTTTTCTGAGATCAACTGACTTCAAGGAATGAATGTTTGAATTCAAATATGGAGTAAAAGAGAAAGAGCTTTTGGGAACTTCTAGTGCCTCTGCCACCAGTGGTAATTTGTTGGAAAGATTTAATATTCTATTACAAATTTTTAACTTATATTGTTTTATATGTATTTTCAATACTTAATTTTTTACACACTTAGCATCAACATTTTACAATTAGTGTTCTCTAGTTAGTTTCATGAGCTTCAGAGAGTTTATGAAGTCACTTACATTCACAGAATATAATCTAACCAAACTCCCTGGAAATGGAGAATGGCCAGATACTGCTTTCAGAGTTTTCAAGCCAAAATACCTGGGAATTATTTTGTTTCTTTTTTTCATTTTTTTCTCTCCCAGAATGCAAAATTAATTTTCTAATTTGGGAGGTTTGCATTATTCTTTCTCCTTCCCTCTCTTACTTGCTTTCTTGACTCTTTCTTGTACTTTCTTCTTCTCTTGTTCTTTGTTTAGTTAATAATTTTAAGTATAAGCATTACCCAAATGATTCATCTGTAAATTCCCTAACATTTTTATGAGATGAGTCAATGAAGAATTTAGGACTTGATTTCTGTGTCCCTACTCCCATTCGCCTTCTCTTGTTCTGAATTTCCTTGATTTGACTTCTTTCCTTATGTAAGTTTTAGCTTTTCAAAAAGTCACTTGAAGATCTACTTTCTCTAAAAGCCTTTTCAAATTTATTCATCAAATAGTCTTTTCCTCCTTTGAATAGGTTGTATCATATTTTACTTGCCTTCGTTCTTTGCTTATCCAATTGTGTAATATGGTCATCTGTTTACTTAATTCTTCTAAAAGATTCAAAGGTGTTTAGAGAAGAAATTGTTTCCTTAAACATCTTTTAATTGCTGCAGTCCCTTTGCATAATATATTTAGCCTAGTCAATGCCCAAGAGATATTTGTTGAAGTCTGTTACACAAAATAAAATAAGAAATTGGTTTCATCCAGAAAATTCAACTTGAGTTCCCACAGTTCCATCATTCAGGTTGTTGCCTTCTTGGAATCTAAAATTGCTGGAATAATATGCACAGCAGCAACTTGGGGCCCAAAGCACCACAAATTGGAATAATTTGGTTCTTAATTGCATATAATTCAGTCCCTAATTACTCCCTGACAAAAGGTAGGGTGTCTGGCCTCATATCCCTAGTGGATATATTCAGTGGGGTAGATGGATTGTTGAGCTGCTGAAGGAGTTCATTTCAGAGACAAAATCTGTCCAAAATAGCCGTAAGAAATGACACTGAACTGAGTGGTTAACATTTTTATTTCAAAAAGCAGGATATTGTATATATCACTTTCTGAGAAAATAATTAAGGTACTATAATTAAATGAGTTCCATGTTTTTAAACACGATAAGGTTATACAGAATCTCTCAAATGTGAGTTTACTCAAACTTTATTTAAATATAGCAGAATTTAATTGGGAGTTTTAAGTGGTGATTTCTGCCTCTCACAAAATAGAAGCTCTTTTACAGGGTTTTATGTATTTATTTTCTTAAAGTTACAGCTTCAATATATGTTACAAGTGTTCAATCTTTTAATAGAGAATATTATTCAGTTATTTGAATAATAATGGTGAATATGATTCAATATTATTCAATTATTATTTAATTATTCGGTACTGAATAATCCTTTGGGGGTTATATGTGCCATGAAAAATACATTTTCCTTTTTTTTTTTTTTGAGACAGAGTCTGGCTCTGTCACCCAGGTTGGAGTGCAGTGGAGCGATCTTGGCTCACTGCAACCTCTGCCTCCCGGGTTCAAGTGATTCTTCTGCCTCAGCCTCCCGAGTAGCTGAGATTACAGGCATGCACCACCATGCCTGGCTAATTTTTGTATTTTTAGTAGAGACGGGGTTTCACCATATTGGCAAGGCTGGTCTCAAACCCCTGACCTTGTGGTCCGCCCGCCTCAGTCTCCCAAAGTGCTGGGATTACAGGCATGAGCCATCGCGCCCGGCCACATTTTCCTTTTTATAACCAATGAACAACAAACTAACATTGACACAAAAAGGAAAAGAATGATCTCAAAATCTTGTCTCGTTCAAGGAGAATACAGTGTGAGATTAAAAACATATTCTTCCCTGAAAAATTGCAACTACTTCCCATATGCCTAAAAAATGAAAACAAAATAAAATGTGGAAACATGCATGTGATTCATTAGCCCTCACTGGATTTAAATTTCTGTCTGAAGTAGACTACGCTAAACATCTGAGACTTTTGTTTTATTCTGGCTATGATCACATGAACCTGTTTTAAATAAAATTAAAATTGTTTTAAAATGTTAGTTTTTAAACTTCCTACAAGATATCTCCTTCCACCACAATAAATTGACCAGCATTTTCACATCAAATACATGGTGTATACATGGAAGTGGAAAAAATAAATGTATGTCTTTTAAACTTTCTGGTTCTATATAGATACCTCCCTTCCTATTTCTTAGAAGTGTGGATATCAAGGTTTACCCTGGAATCTCTCTCTGGAATCTCATCAACTCAGTGCCTAGCAATGTTTAGCAGAGTGTATGTCTCTTTTCCCTCTTTGTTTCTGACTGCTGTTAAGTCCAGCGTTAATTTACACTTAAGAGTTTCATCCACTTAAGACTTTATACCACTATGTCTCCTATATTGAAAGAGGGCGACTCGATAGCTCAGAATTCATCCGCACACATAGAAGAGAAGTTTCCATCTTGTAAAGCTAACATTCATCATTCAATATTTTAATGTACTATAGAATTTTCCTTAAACTATATATTTTTCATATGAAGCTGTCATAAAACTGAGGAGAATATCTTCTCTGATTTCAAACCCATCAAGTTACGTTTTTAAAAACTACTTTCAAACCCCAGGGGCAGAATACTTGAGGGGGCAAGCACATCAGTGTCTTTAGGAAATGAGTTGAGAAAAGTCAAATTGGATTCATATTTGAACGTTTATTATTGGTACCAAAGAATCCATCTGACTGAAAATGTAACCACTATTAGCACTAATTGTAGTTATACAGCTACATTGAAGTGAAGCTGCATCCCATTATTTCAATTATTGAAATCTTATAGGCAGGTTGTTTAATTTGTCTCATCCCACTGTCTATCCAACAGCTTTCTACTGCACAGATTGTTAAGAATGATTCACAAACTGTTGCTGCCTTCAAACTATATACTATAAAAGGTAGCCAAGAAGTAATCGTATGTTGTAGCGAACATAAAATAATTTGTGGTTTCAAAATATGTTTTTGACACAAAGCCTGTCTGCCCATTGTAGAAAATTTTGTCAATTCATGTGAAAATATTTATTACCTGTAACCATAGATACAAAAAATCAATGTGTGTGTTGTGTAACATTATGTCGGTAATGTACTTGTTACTGTTTTGAGATTTCTTTTGGTCTAGATTACTGTTCTGCCAAACAATTTTTTATTATACCAGGGCAAGTGATTGCTGTACTAAATTTGCAATTGTAATCATAATTTTCCTGGGAATGCTAAATTATGTCTTAATTTTATTCAAAAGCTTTTATTTTTAAAGTCATTAAGCTTATTGTTGACTGATATTTACCATCCAATGTTCCAGGAACACTAAAAGAATACACTTTGTACATAATCTTCCATTATAGCACATTGCTTGAGAGCAGCTATTTGATATAACAGCATTCAGTTGAGTTTTCAAACCAAATAACTAAAATTATAGCAATTTCACTTGAAATCCATAAATCCATGCACAGGATTGTGTTCAACAGAATCACTAAATGCTATTTGTTATTCAAAGATGAATGAATCAATAACAAAATAGAACTGATAAATCATTAGCACTTTAATGCAGAGTGGAGAGAAACTAATAAATCATGCAGTTCAAGCACTCGTTTTCCTTATGGCATGTTTGAAAACATAAAACATGCAATGATGAGATGCAGGTCAATGTGAATGAACAATATTACAAGACTGCTCAGAAGCATTTCATTTTACAACATAGGCTTAATGAAACACTAAAAGAAAAGTACTGTTCCATGATTTTTTAAAACAATCAGAGACTCCAGCTATGCCATGAACACCTTCAACAGTGATCTAGGCTGTTGTTTCCAAATAAACATTTGAAATGTCATAAAGATGGGAGTGGAGTAGGTGAGGAGGAGGGAGCTAATTGCATGCATGATTCCCTTCCAAGAGCTCAGTATTATTATAGGTACCAATTTATACTAGACAGAAACTGAAACAATCATTTACTTCTTTCAAGTGTACTTAACTGATCCATGAAAAATTACATCTATATTTATAAATGACTAAAAAAAGCAAGAAATCATCTATTGAGCTTTGATTGTGTTGTCTGGCTTATTGTCTGTCTGTGAAAGGTGAGAATTTTAATCATAATTAATGGGTAACCCCCTCTCTTTCCAGCTTCTTAGTCATCACAAAATTAATCACAGGAACCATAAATTTGCTCCACAATGCTTAATTAATTATGCATTAACCCATTTCTCTCAAGCATCTTTTTCTGAATCTTTGGTGGGAAACACATTGATTAGGCACGTAGTTTAAAACATCTATTTGGTTATTGGTGTGGTTATGAATTCTCTCCTAGATTCTCATGCAGAAAGGAACAAGGCCTGCCATATTACCACACTTGACTGTCAAGTAACATATTTTCACTTATTTCTGGAATTAAAAAGAAAGCTAAGCAAAATAAAAACCGCATTCTATTTTTCAGCAAGAGAAAACTTTATACCTGATATTTTTATTTCCACTCAGAAGAGTTAAGATGTTGAAGAAAAACTATGTATATATAACAAGGTATTGTAGTCAACTATTTAATAAAATCTTTGAATTAAAAGTTTCTCTTCAAGTCATAGGTCATTGATACACTGATTCTAAAAGGGAAACGTATAGCAATCTGCAATTATGATCATTGTAGCGTTACTGATTAGTGCTTCGTAATAATTGGAATGACACTGAGAATCACATTTCCCATGGTATTTCCTTTTTCATGTTTCACAGGTTTTTCTCACAGGTTAGTAAATGGAAATTGGGGAAGAGATGGGTGGGAGATGTAAAAATCTATGGGAATGCATGCAACAAAAATATGCAGTATCACTTCAGGTAAGCTGCTTTCTTCATGCAAAGATGCCTATAAAAACTGAAACAATAAATTTTCTAATAGCTGAATTTTACATTAGCTTAGTAACAAAAACTGTTAAACAACTTCCATGATTGTGTATGAGCAGGAGACTTGAAATGGTTCAGATTTCCAGCATATGTGTTCCATGGCCCAATTATGCTAATTCAATTTCTAAGAATGAAACAATACAGGATTATTCCTTGCTTCGGTTTCTTGTCCTTTTGACGAGGGAGCAGAATAACCCGGTTTTTGGAGGAGGGCCCATCAGCATTGGAGCTTGGTTCTTGTGTGTAATTTTTATCTAGAGAAAAAGAGAGAGAGAGAGAGAGAGAGAGAGAGTAGAGTAATCTCCAGATACAATACCAATTTGTGAGACTCTCTGTTAAGGTTAATAATATTTCATGAGTGACTGAAACACCACAAGTGTAAAATGTAATTTCAGAGTTTCTATTATTTCAAAAATATTTTTAAGGGAGATAGAGATATGCACTTAAATACTATCCCAATGCTCAGGATAATAATTTTAAAAATTATCTGAAGTCACATTTTAAATATTATGTTACCTTTAACCTCACTTGTAGTAATATTCCAGAACGGCTTACTTAGGTTACATGATTATCTAGTATTATTTCTTGACCATTAGTTATGTATTATTCATTGAAGTCAGGAAATAATGCACCATTATAGTTTCCAGAGTCCTAGTTATAGCCCAATATCAAGATGTACTTGGTATCAAAGCAAGCCTTATTTATCTTGCTAATCAGATTGTTTCTGTCTTTCAACATGAACTGCAAGGCTTAATTTCAAAACAGTCATTAGAAATGAAAGTTAAAAGTTAACATGCATAAAAGGTCAGAAATGATGAACTAGCTTTCTAATTTGTTAATTAATTGGTAATAGAATAGAATCAAATATTGAAAAGCCTGCTTAAAATACTTTGAGAGACTGTTCTAAAGCTACTCGTTTTGATTTCTTTGATATAAAACTACGAATCACCTTAAATGAGACAACCTTAAAGTAGATTACGTCTGCAATTTTCTCTAATTCAACTCGAAATTAGAGAAGACATTTTATGAATATATGCTATGCTTAAAGCTAATTGAAAGCAATTATCAAAGTGGCATTTTGTCTGTGACTTTAAGATACATTGTAAGATAATAAATGATTCTCATTATGTAATAAAAAGGTCACATCTTGCCTTTGGGCTAGTGACGCTAAGAGTTTTTCAAAAGCAATCTGAGACATTTTCTTTAGCGAACTGCAACTAATACAAGAACCATCGCTTATTAAATATCAGTTGTCACCTGCACAGCATTCGCATCAGAGATGAGTATTTCTTTCAAAAAGAAACACCACCTCATTAAAAGCTGCAAAAAATATATCTCTTAAAGTGCATACCTGACATTTTCAAGTTAAAATGAATATCCTTCACTTGTCATTCACTAATAGCAATGAAACAAAAAAAATGTATATCACGTGGACAGGATCATTAAAATCTGCAGTGGGGCTTTTGGGAAATGGAAATTTACTTCACAGTCTAGAAAGACAGAAGTATGTGAAAAACCTTGAAAGAATGAACAACTTTATTTAAGTCTGCTGGAATCAGGTTATTCTGGAAGGATTCAGTGTTCTCTTTCCTGCAAAAATAAATTGCACCTGTAAAAGGCCACTAAGGCTAACCCAGCCTCAAACTCTATGGATATCTGACTTCATTTTATTTTTGTTATATTATGAACTAGGGACTTGACAGTCATATAGTTAAGACACCAGAATGCACTTAACTATGTAGATTGAAAATGATCTATACCAGATTTTCTCTCAGTAAGTCAGCATTAGATTATACTGTACCTTATGTCATTGAGTTTTAAACTCCTCCGAAATTCTAGCTGTAGACAGGATCTAATACTGCATCATTCATCATTTATTCATTTCACAAAATTTGTTCAGCCCCTACTATGCTTCAGACACTGTATCAGGAACTTTGAATAAATAGACAATATACAATCTCTGCCCCCAAGAAATTATAGTCTAGCAGGAAAGGTAAATTGAACAAGCACACTGAATAGTGTTACGGATGCTGAAATGGGAGGCTTAGCAGAAAGGCACTATTTTTTAACATTGAAAATGAAAATGAATCATTTTACGCACAAATGTCATTTTTAAATGAGTACTGGGAAAGCAGTTATCACATATTACTTACATGATTACCTTAGATTCAAATAGAACATTAAGAGCTAAAGTAAGAAGGTTGAGATTTCTGGTTCATAATTTCTGGACTAAATGCTTTACAGGGTATAATAGTATTAGGGCATTTTGGGAAATTGGATCATTATTTCCAAATAGTTGTTAAGATGATGAAAGAAATATATCTTTCTAGCCATTTATATATATAAGTTAGTATCAATTTATGACAAAGCATAGCCAAAATGTCACATAATTATTAGCTATAAGATTTAGCTTCTTCTTTGTGTTTTTTTCTGGGGGGGCATATAAATTTTGTTTGATTATGACTATTCTTATATTGGAAACCTTTAAAAAAAAAGAAATTACATGATTTTATGCCTTTGAAAAATAGCACAGTATCTCATTCAGTGCTCTTGATACAATGGGGCCTTTCATCTATGTGAGTAATGAAAACACAAGTTCAAGTTTCCAGTCACTCATCAGAATAATGGCCAGTACTATTTTAAAAATTATAGGTAACCTGTCTTCTTGGTTGTTTAATCATTTCTGTAGTCAAAGTACACAATTGTTTATTTAATTTAAGTTTATTTCTGCAAAAAATGAAATTCACATCCTTTTTGTCTGTTGTTTATGGAAACGAGAACCAATTGGTTGTATTTTCTTCTTTGTTAGGGGAGACCACATGGAGGAAACTAGCATTCAATAAATGCCTATTATGAATCCTGGCTCTTCACATGCCTGATTTCACTGGATAGTTACATGTCTTAGTATATTTGGGCAGAAGCAAAATCACTCTACTAAAGATGAGAATAATTCCAAGCCACATGGATTATCGGTGTCACAGTCACAGAAATTCCAGGTGTAGCCTCTAGGAAGCTGCAGAGACTCAAGTGAACCTGCAGACTCAGGTTGCTCATGTGGCAAAATTCTGGTTAACGGAGGTTGACAAGGCCTATAATTATGACTCTGATGCCTGTTTTGTATACATTGAACATTCTTGTTTTAATATTTTTCTTAATTTTCTACCCACTAGAGATATAACAATGAGTAAAAATTTTATCCCCAAAAACCTTAGAATATATTAAGTTTCAGCAATCTAAGGACAAGGACATGAACCAAGTGGCCTCTCTTTGAGTGCTTCCTTCTATTAAGAGTCAAGTAATTACTTCTCAGTTATTCCTTGATACATCAAATATTTTTGGGGCACTGGCTATGAACAAGGCATTTTGCAACATGATTTTGGTTGTTTAGTTTCTAAGAGACTCTGACATTATTATTTGAAAGAGAATACTGGGCACTTATAAACAGTGGTGATGGGACTCCTAGAAACTAGAATGGCTCCGTGAAGGTAGAGTAGCATTGCTTACAACATGCAAGATAAACACTATCAGATACAGAATGGTGGCCTCCTATAAAACTCTTCATTCTCCTTATCATGTACCCTTTTAGAAAAGCAACAGTGGCAGAGAAAGGTTCTTCTACTGCCCGTGACTATTTCTACTTCTGTCTTCCTATTTCAGATTAAGACTGTCCACTTCTAAGAATATAAATACCAAAAATGTGGGTTCAGTTTTACTTTTATAATTATTCAATATGCAATAAGGATGCACATATAGAAACCAGTAAGAGAATCAAAGATTACAAAGCATAGTCTTCATCTTCTTATTTCTATTACATTGTTAAGGTTGAGTAGTTTGATAGTTGTGATATTTCCACCTCATAGCTGTAATGTTAAGAATAACAACCAGAATAAAAAATAATATTGATCTGGCTCTTACCGTGTGCTGAGATTTTTGCTAAGTGTTTTATACGTTATTCAGGTGCCACCTATTTCATTCACCTCTTTGAGTTGCCCTCAAAGTCCACTCCCATAAAAAAAAATATTATTAGAGAAGAGTGTAAAACTGAAGTAGAATTTCATAAAAGGGATAGAAGAGGGTATTTATATCTCACAGTACATAGCAAATAATGTTTATTCCCCAGGTATTTGTATTCTCTTCAAAGACTTTCTTCAGCACAACTAAAATCAGAGGGAAGAGAAATGGGTCTTCCCTGATTAGTTTCCCAGACAGTTCTTGGTTCAGCTCATTGGTGATTTCTTTCTTGCTTCCCTGTCTTCCAACATCAAATATTTCCAAACCCTTTATTATGAAAAGTAGCATTTCTCTTTCTTTTGTTATCTGAACAACTGCTCAACATCCTTTCCGTAATCATTTACTGAAGCATTCTGATAAGTTTAGAACAGAGGTGGGTCTATTTTCTTTAAGGAATTCTTATACCTGCTGCTGAAATTATTTTAAAAATAATTTTACTTTTATAATATCTAATTTTGGCCTCCTAACAACTCTGGGAGGTAGCTGTCAACATCCTTACTTTACACTGGAGGACAAAGAGACTTAAAAGGGTTCTGCTACCTGCATAACATCACTCAAGTAGGTAAATGCAAGAGCTGGGTTTGATAGTTGACTCTCAAATCTCCTAGGCCCTCCTTGCTAATTCCCACCTCTGCACCTTTGTGCTAGTTATTGCCCTAGAGAGCATTCCCTCTCTTTTTTGCCAATCAAATTTCTATCCCTGTCCTGCCCAGCTTAAATCACACATTATTGTAAAATTTCAAAGTGCAGGGATAAAAAGAAGATTCTAAATGTCCTCAGAGAGAAAAAAAAATAGGTCACTTACAGAAAAATAAAAATCAGCATGGCATCAGGCTTTTCAAAAACATTAGTGCTAGAAGACAATGAAGAAACACCTTCAAACCCCAGAGGAAAAGTTAATTTTATCTGAGAACTCTATACTTAGCCAATGTATTGATTAACTGCAAGGGTAGAATGAAGACATTTTCAGTCACAAAAGTATCTAGAGAATTTTCCTCTTATATACCCTTTAAAACGTTTTTGGGGTGTTCTCTAGCAAAGTAAATGAGTGAGTTAAGAAGGAGAGTCAAAAAACAAAGGATTCAACTCAGATCCAGGATGACAGATTTGCAAGAGAACTAGACAGAAACCTAAAGGGAAGGGCTTCTGGCATATAAACAAAAGGAGTGTGGATAATAGATAAATTGATATGGTAGAGTTTTGTCTTTTTTTTTTTTTTTTTTTTAAGAAAAATGAGAACTATTATAAGGATCACTTTGCAAAGAGAAGAAAAAAATTCTAAAGCTTTACAGGAAAGAAAATGTGATGGTGGGTCAGTACTTGGTTCTGCAGTTGACAACATTTTTATAGTCTCAATGATTATATATATTTTTTGATTTAAATACAATTATTATATACTTCTCAGAAGCAGAACAGTTTAATGGCTGCCTGGGCCCACCATTTCCTATCTAGGGGCTATGAGCAAGTTACTACGATTCATTTCCCTCATCAATGCTATAGAGCTTTTAATATAGTGTCTCATTGGTTTCTTGTAAGGAGTAAATGAATCAATGTACATGAAATGCTTAGACTGTTACCTAGTACAAAAAAAGCACTCAGTAAATGTTAACTATTAGTAATAGAGTTAAACACAGTAATGTAAGAGTGTTAGAAACCACCTTTCTATAGCACTAAGTAAGTAGATTATACCTAAAGCTAATCCATAAAAAAGTAACAGCAAAGCATATTTACAGATATGGAGTAAACCATCAGAAGAAATAGTCCAAGAATCAAAGTGGTAGCATATGATGAGAAGATCTGTTGACACAGAAAAAAGGACACAGGATGGCTATTTTTCTTGCAAGTCTATACATTCTGCTGTTTTTTTTTTTTTTTTTTTTTTTTTTTGTTGTTGTTGTTGTTGCTACATGTGCATATACTATTTTGGTACCAACTTTTAAATACTTTTTAAAAATCCCTCTGCAGGTGATTCTCCTGCACTCTAGTCTTTTAGTTTTCCATATGTGATCCACAGGCTAGGAACACTGACATCACTGTTAAAAATGCAGACTCCCTGGGCCCACCCCAGACTTTCTGATTCAGATTCTGCTTTCTAACAAGAACCCCAGGTGATTCCTCTGTGCTTTTAAATTTGAGAAGCCCCAGACTATTTGTCATTGTACTTCTCTTCCTAAGGGGCAAGACCAATAAGAATCTGTTGACTGACCAACTGAATAAATGATTGAATGAAAATTCCCTTTTCTACACCCCCAAAACACATGAAAACAAAAATCCTATCTTACTCAACTTTAATTACCTTTATTGGTAATGTACTAGGTACCAGCCTACCTTAATTTAGTATGGAGGATTGCAAGTTAAATAGACATTTTTTTTTTTAAACCTAACCGAGGTGTTTGTAGTATAATGATGATAGAGGACATGTGATGGTAGATTGTAATATGCTTTAGCTAGGGATATTCTCAGGGTACAATAAGAGTAAAAAAAAAAAGCCATTTAGATCATGGTGGAAGGACGGTGGCAGAATTAAAACTGAGTTTTAGTCACATCACTCTGACAGCAGAGGTTAAGGGCTGGTGCCATACCAGAGGTATGAAGATCAAATGGAAGGTTAATGTAGTTATCCAGAAAAGAAGTGAAATAGACTTTAGTCATGGCAGTGCCAATGGGAACAGAGTGAAGGCAGATTTAAGAGATATTGCGGAGGTAGAAGTACAGGATATGATGGTAGAGTGGGTGTGTGGGGCACTGGAAAAAGACGAAGATTATTACTACAATTTCCATGTTTTTGGTCTTCATAATGTGTGTAGTGATGCTTTTTATAGAAAGAGAAACGTTTTGGTAGGGGTGAAAACCAGGAAGGGGTGAAAACCAGAAATCCAGTGAACCCACTGCTGAGGGTGACATTCTGAAGGAGATATTCAGTATCTTTTTGGTCTGTGGATGTGGTGTTCAGAAGGGAGAACAGGTCTTGAGATAGATTTGGGTTTGATTATCTTATAACAATGTCAGCAACTGAGAAGAAATTACTGAAGACTAGTGTGGCAAGTATGAATAGCAGATGTTAGACTTTGTAACTGGGTAATGCTGCCATTTAAGAGTGCAGCAGGAGAATACAAACAGTCGGAGAGGTAGGAGAAAAACTGAAAGAAGTGCTATCTTATAAACGTTTCCAATCAATCCTCAGAGTGCCTATTAATGAGGCACTCTTCTATTAATTAGGGTGAAACCTTCAAACTACATCAGATAAAGTGAGGAATGCCTCGGTTTGGTACAATGGTCTATATGTCTGTGATATAAGCTATTAAATTATTTAACTTAATTCTAAATATACAATTATTATATTTGATAGTGATATATTGAATGATATATAAGTAGTCATTCATATTGCCTGAGGGGTTGGCAAACATGTTCTGTAAAGGATTAGATATTAAATGATTTCGGCTTTGTGGTCTCTGAACTACTCAGCACTGCCCTTATACAGCAAAGGCAGTTTTGGACTACATGTAAATAAATTAATGTTGCCATGTTCCAATAAACTCTATGTCTAAAAGCTATAATTTTAAGTCCATATAATTTTCACATTAGGAAATATTACTTCTCTCTCGATTTTTTCAGCCATTTAAAAATATGAAAACTATTCTTAATTCTGGTTACACAAAAACAGGCAACTGGTCAGATTTGACTCACAGGCCATAATTTGCTGACCCTTGATATAATTAAGTCAAATACTGAAAATTAAATCTAGAATTATGAGGCATAAGGTGGAAGAAATAATTTTAATTTAAAATCATGATTTATTGGGTCAATGGCTAAAAGATGGATAAAAGTGGAAATAATTTTCTTTGGCATATCTTTTTTTTTTTTTTTTTTTTTTTTTTTGAGATGCAGTCTTGCTCTGTCGCCCAAACTGGAGTGCAGTGGCCAGATCTCAGCTCACTGCAAGCTCTGCCTTTCAGGTTCACGCCATTCTCCTGCCTCAGCCTCCCAAGTAGCTGGGACTACAGGCGCCCGCCACCTCGCCCGGCTAGTTTTTTTGTATTTTTTAGTAGAGACGGGGTTTCACCGTGTTAGCCAGGATGGTCTCAATCTCCTGACCTCGTGATCCACCCGTCTCGGCCTCCCAAAGTGCTGGGATTACAGGCTTGAGCCACCGCGCCCGGCTGGCATATCTTTATTATACTAAGTACCACCATTCAGAAATCATTCTGTGAAAATTCTGAATTAGAATATATATTAACATTCCTCAATTTTGATAATGTACCAACTGATCAAATTTAGCTTAAATGCATTCTCTTTTTAATTAATTCTCATTGCTTTGCACCAGGGTGGGCTTAATAATATTATGGTTCTTCAAACATACCTCAGCAGGTAGCATTTTTCCTGTTAAATATTCACCCTGTATCTAGCCAAAAATTTTCTCCCTGCTTCATCTCTTTAAGAGTTTATTATCACTGAATTTATTAAGCTACCTTAAAAATGAATGGGGTTTTCAGAGCAAAATAAATGCCATAAAATATCTGTGAGTAGAGCTTAATTTAGCAATTATCTGAAACATTAAAAGTTACCTAGCTTGATTCTGGAATAAGATTGTCTCCTTCTAATAATGGAAACCATTTTGAATTCATGTGTGTAGCTGAGCCATATGACAGCGGGAATAAAGTACATGCTAAATTTTTCAGGTCCATAACTGCCAAAAAAGCAAAGCAATGAAACATAACAATTTTCTAAAATCCGTTTGCTAGTTTTTTTTATGATTCTAGCCATTATTTTCTGGAATGATAATTTCCAAGTTTAATGTTAAAGTCTTTGATCTAACATCAAATTCAGATAAATCATTGTGAAGACTTAAAATAAAATCCTTCAAAAATGGGGTTGAGAGGTTTACTTGCCAATGAAATTCACAGGAAGTTTAAATATGTATGGAAAAGAGAACACTTGTTCATGAAAGTGATGGACTATTTGGCCACATTGCATGGGAAATATTCATACCTGGATTTGAAATCTCTTTTAACATATAAATTGTGTTCTTCATTCCAAAATATTTTTGTGGCTCTAAGTTGGTTGCCAGGGAAGGTCAAAGACATTTTAAAAACATTTTTGTTATCTCCATGTTTCTACAGAGAAAAGATCCTCACGATTTTAAACCAGTAACTGTTTATCTTTTCTTAGAGCATCTCCAAATCTTTGGGCACATGGAAAATAGAAGACAAAAAAATAACAAAACAATACAAAAACACTTCTTTTCCTAACTAGAGAATATTTACAACTTGTGACTTGACTTTTCTTGCTGAGTAATATTTCAACTAAAATTTTCTATATGGCCTTTTTTTTCATGTAGTAATGGGGTTAAGGACATAGACCCAGGACACGAGGCAAGGATTTGTTTCCCAGATTAGTCACTGGCAGCTATAAAACCCTGACCAAAGAATCTCAGTTTTGACCTTCAGTCTCTATTTGCTAAGGTAATACAACAATAGCACCTACTTTGAAAGACCACTACAAATACCAAATAAGGCTATGCATGTCATATACATGTTTAATAAATGTTATTATTTTTAGCATCACTATATTTAGTCCTGTGGAAACACATTTTGCTAACCCCTCTTCTATCTGAGACAATAACAGCTTTCTGTGTCCCTTGGGTGGCATTGGGAAATGGCATATTATGGCCATCTGTCTTCTCCCTGTGGCACCTGGCAGCATTCCTGCCACATACCAGACACCAATTTTACCCAAAAGAAAGATTAGAAAAAAGTGAATGTGGGACATTTACTAACCATCAGAGAGCATAATTATTTTTGTTTGTTTGTTTGTTTGTTTAACCAAGGGAGTCCAATAAGCTCACACTGTCTTATTAGAAGAAGAAACTTCTTTAATGGCCCAAGTTCTAGGTTCAGCCATAACCTTGGCTATTTGGGGCATCATAGCACTGATCTGAAAGACTTTCTCCCCAGCATTAAACTGCATCATAGTAATACAATTGGATACAGATGTTCAATTTTGATAACTTATCCACAAAAAATTGCCATTGCTTGGTGTTATGATAATTGATATTTCTAACAATGTGCTTAAGGCATTGAACAGGGAGAGTAATTCAGTTGCAATAGTACTGGACTAGAGAGGAAACTGATTGTTCTTCCAGGTCCTCCTATTTCAAGGTATTGTTTCATCATTTATTCAGTTGTTCGAAATGATCCAGAAATCCAGATCATCCTTGACACCTTCTTTTCCTTACCTCCCATAACCACTCATCTATTACTGAATGTAATCATTTTCATCCCTCAAATTTTTTTGTATATCTTGAATTTTTTTTTCCTTTTTACTACCGTGTTCTAAGGCCTGAACAATTATAGAACTCTATAAATGGTCATTGCTTCTCCCACCAATTAATTCCCCACCTAGAATGATCTTGTCACCGTGCACATCTACTCACATCACTTTCCTGTTGAAACCTCTCTTTACTTCCACGTTACCCTTAAATTAAAGCTAAACATTTCTCCTGAGGGCTCCCAGGTCCTGCTGCTCTGCTCCCACTGGACCGTGTGCCTCACCCCACACTGCCTCTCTTCTTTCATGTCTTCCTTCTGCACCCTGAACACATCATGTTCCCTCCCATATTGTGCTGTTTTCTCTGCATAAGACACTCTTCCCTTTCTTTGGGGCCTAGTTATATCCTCCTCCTCTTTTAGTTTTCAGGTCAATTTTGAGTTTCTTTGAAAACCTTCCTAGACCTCCTACAACGAGATCAAACACCTCTATTATACCCTTTCACAGTACAATAGTACCACAGTACCATAGTATCACAGTTCAAAGGATCATGAACTTTCCCTCACAGACCTTATATCATTATTGAAATTTTATATTTGTGGGACTATTTGAGTTATGTGTACCCACATTGAGATCAGAGATCATGTCTTTTTTTGGTTCACTTTGTATTGTTTTCTGTCCATTGCTGACACTAGGACAAAATGTCAGCAGCTTCATAGAGACGGAATTCAATAAATGTTTGTTGAAAGAATGAATAAATGAATCACTGATAATTCATTTTTTTTTTTTGAGATGGATTCTTGCTCTTGCCACCCAGAATGGAGTGCAGTGGCACGATCTTGGCACATGGCAATCTCCATCTCCTGTGTTCAAGCGATTCTTCTGCCTCAGCCTCCTGAGTAGTAGGAATTACAGGAGCCAAACCACCACACCCAGCTAATTTTTTGTATTTTTAGTAGAGATGGGGTTTCACCATGTTGGCCAGGCTATTCTCAAACTCCTGATCTTGGGTGATCTGCCCACCTCAGCCTCTCAGAGTGCTGGGATTACAGGCAGGAGTCACCGCGCCTGGCCAATCACTGATATTCTTGACTTGGCTTGGATAAAATAGTTGTATTCTCCTCTTAAATTATATTTATGGATTTAAAAATCATGTTTAATAATAGCCATTTTATTCACCTTACAGACTTGTCATGAGAATGATACTATACAATCTATTAAAAGTCTTTGAGATTTTTCAAAATAATAAGAGCTATTTATGACAAACCCACAGCCAATATCATACTGAATGGGCAAAAGCTGGAAGCATTCCCTTTGAAAACTGGCACAGGTCAAAGATATCCTCTCTTACCACTCCTATTCAACACAGTATTGGGAGTTCTGGCCAGGAGAATCAGGCAAGAGAAAGAAATAAAGGGTATTCAGATAGGAATTCAAATTGTCTCTGTTTGCAGATGACATGATTGTATATTTAAAAAACCTCAATGTCTCAGTCTCAAAACTCCTTAAGCTGATAAGCAACTTCAGCAAAGTCTCAGGATACAAAATCAATGTGCAAGAATCACAAGCATTTGTATACACCAATAATAGACAAACAGAGAGCCAACTCCTATTCACAATTGCTACAAAGAAAAAAAACCTAGGAATACAACTTACAAGGGATGTGAAGGACCTCTTCAAGGAGAACTACAAACCACTGCTCGAGGAAATAAGAGAGGGCACAAACAAATGGAAAAACATTCCATGCTCATGGATAGGAAGAATCAATATGAAAATGGCCACACTGCCCAAAGTAATTTATAGATTCAATGCTATTCCCATCAAGCCACCACTGACTTTCTTCACAGAATTAGAAAAACTACTTTAAATTTCATATGGAACCAAAAAAGAGCCTGTATAGCCAAGACAATCCTAAGCAAAAAGAACAAAGCTGGAGGCATCACACTACCTGACTTCAGACTATACTACAAGCTACAGTAACCAAAACAGCATGGTACTGGTATCAAAATAGATATATACACTAATGGAACAGAACAAAGGTCTCAGAAATAAAACCACATATCTACAACCATCTGATCTTTGACAAATCTGACAAAAACAAACAATGGGGAAAGGATTCCCTATTTAATAAATGGTGCTAGCCATATGCAGAAAAATGAAACTGGACCCCTTCCTTAGACCTTATACAAAAACTAACTCAAGATGGATTAAAGACTTTAACATAAGACCTAAAACTATAAAAACCCTAGAAGAAAACCTGGGCAATACCATTCAGGACATAGGCATGCGCAAAGACTTCATGACTAAAACACCGAAAGCAATGGCAACAAAAGCCAAAAACAGACAAATGGGATCTAATTAAACTAAAGAGCTTCTGCACAGCAAAAGAAACTATCATCAGAGTGAATAGGCAACCTACAGAATGGGAGAAAATTTTTGCAATCTATCCATCTGACAAAAGGCTAATATCCAGAATCTACAAGGAACTTAAATCTACAACAACAACAACAACAACAACAACAACAACAAAACATCAAAGTGGGTAAAGGATATGAACAGAGACTTCTCAAAAGAAGACATTTATGGAGCCAACAAACATATGAAAAAAAGCTCATCATCGCTGGTCATTAGAGAAATGCAAATCAAAAACCACAATGAGATAACATCTCATGCCACTTAGAATGGTGGTCATTAAAAAGTCAGGAAACAACAGATGCTGGAGAGGATGTGGAGAAATAGGAACACTTTTACACTGCTGGTGGGATTGTAAATTAATTCAACCATTGTGGAAGACAGTGTGGCGATTCCTCAAGGATCCAGAACCAGAAATACCATTAGACCCAGCAATCCCATTACTGGGTATATACCCAAATAATTATAAATCATTCCACTATAAAGACAGACGCCCACGTATGTTTATTGCAGCACTGTTCACAGTAGGAAAGACTTGGAACCAACCCACATGCCCATCAATGATAGACTGGATAAAGAAAATGTGGCACATATATACCATGGAATACTATGCGACCATAAAAAAGGATGAGTTCATGTCCTTTGCAGGGACATGGATGAAGCTGGAAACTATCATTGTCAGCAAACTAACACAGGAACAGAAAACCAAATAGCGCGTGTTCTCACTCATAATTGGGAATTGAACAATGAGAACACATGGACACAGGGAGTGGAACATCACACACCTGTTGTGGGGTGGGGGACAAGGGGAGGGATAGCATTAGGAGAAATACCTAATGTACATAATGGGTTGATGGGTGCAGCAAACCACCATGGCACATGTATACCTATGTAACAAACCTGCACATTCTGCACATGTATCCTGGAACTTAAAGTATAATTAAAAAAAAAAAAAAAAAAGCTTCGAGTTTTTTAGGTCTCCTCAAAAGAAATATGTGCAACTGTCTTCTAAATATTCAAGGAAATAAAAATAATAACTATGATATTCTAGTCAGTTTATTTTTATTAAGAATTTTAAGTTCAAATTTTTATTGAAAATTGGTATTCTATCCCAGGAAGATTCCTATGAAACACGACTAGTTCTGTATTAGTGATAAGCAGGCTCACTCTTTAAAATTTTCAACAATACAGATTATTGCCTTTTAATGAAGAGCTTAGAATATGGTAGCCTTGTTTTCTAATTTTAATACACAAAATCAGAGATCAGAGAAAATGAATAGTTAGAAAAGGCAAGGACAGAAGGCAAATGTGAGAGAACAGTCAGGCCCAGACCTTGTGAGTCTATAGTCTGTATCCACCAGCAGACAGATTTCTAACTGCTGAGAGCAATCAAACCTGTGCATTATTATTATGATGATACTCATCAACTGGGAGATTATTTCCAATTTTGCACATTCCAGAGGAAGATATTCAGTTTCGAACTGGATGTGAATATTGGTCCTCTTGCAAACTAATGCCAAAATTCTGATAAGTACCTACAGTTTTATCATTTTTATCATACTTACAGCCTTGGGTCACATCAATATAAATACATAAGGTATTACATATCTGGCATATTTCTCATTTAATTTTTAATCTTTCACGTTTTTAGATATTGTGTCCAACATAGGTTTGGAGTTCCTACATGAGAATATGATTAGGAGAGATATTACTATCTGGTAGCCAAAATGAAATTAAATTTTTGAATTGGAAACTAATGAATAGTTTAATTCAGGTTTCAAAATAAAGAATAAAAGAAACTTACATTCATTGAACAATATTTAAATTGAATGTATTAAAGTGAAGAACGACAAAAAGGTAAGTTTAATTGTAAACATAGCATTTGGGATGGATAACGTTTAAAATATGCTCTGACAAGAAAAAAGTTTTAAAAATATTTTTATACAAAAAGCAATCATATCTAATCAGCTTGGCATTAATTAAGCTCTAATAATGTACTTCAGTATCTTTCCAAAGTAGTATGATCCATTTCCCCTTTATCCAGGTCGATTTGTGCACATTATGGTGTCATCATAATTTTAAAACATACTGAGAAAATGACAGAGCTGCAAAATTAAAATAAATGATTAATGGTATTTTTTTTTTCATGTTTTGTACTAATAGGTATTACTGAGCCTTTAAATTAATAGAGCTGTCAAGCTCACGGGTGTTACAGATCCAGCAATGAACCAAAATGGAAATTATATATTCCAGAGACACCTAAAGATGACACCTTGGAATATTTTAAATTTTAATTAGTAGGTGCAATGGTTCTGTTCCCCTGTAACTACTGCAAATTAATTGGAAATTAGTCACAATCAATCCTTTTTTTTTTTTTTTTTTACCAATCTGAAATGAAAAGATTGGTGCTTTCCACCTTAACATTCTTGTTTGAGGGCCAGAAAGCACACATGCAGTAAATTGTGTTGTCAATTACCAAAAACAATAACTGTTGTGAAATTAGGAAAAATTATGCACAGGTAAACAAAACTAATTAATACATAAGTAACAGGGGAACGCACAAAATAATGTCCGACTAAACACTAACGTGCCAGTCTTTGGAAAAATAAATGTTTAAAAATGTAAATTTATGCAAAAGCATTTACTAATGAAGATTTAGGGAAAAAGGTGCTTTTAGTCTATGTTTTAGTTAATTGCTTTTGGAGTCTCACTACCACTCACACCTTAAAACATATACTCACAAGAACAGCAGTCTGCTCACGCCAGTGTGTTTCAAGGGGGCAGAAGACTTAATTTTCTCTCTCTTCAAAATATCAACATTTAGGCTTATTAAATAAACTGGCCAGATGCAGTGGCTCACGCCTGTAATCCCAGCACTTTGGGGGAGGCCGAGGCAGGCAGATCGCCTGAGGTCAGGAATTCCAGACCAGCCTGACCAATATAGTGAAGCCCTGTCTCTACTAAAAATACAAAAATTATCTGGGCATGGTGGCGAGCTCCTGTCATCTCAGCTACCCAGGAGGCTGAGGCAGGAGAATCGCTTGAACCTGGGAGGCAGAGGTTGCAGTGAGCCGAGATCATGCCATTGCACACCAGCCTGGGCAAAAAGAGAGAAACTCCATCTCAAACAAAACAAAACAAAACAAAAACAAAACCCCACCACCACCACAACAATAAAAAAAAAAACTGCAGTATTTATTTCTTTAACAGATATCTATAGTATTTAAATATTGGGCAAAATGCAGTTTCTAGGTACATCAGGAAAATATTCATTATCTACACCTACCTGTTAAAGCATTTTCTTACTGATTACTTATGGGTTACTCTTTTTCTTTGTCTTTCATCACTAAAGAGACACATGTTCTTCTGCTGAGTTTGCCTCCCACCTTGGTAAAATAAGCCATTACAGCAACTTAAGATTCTTTAAAAATGGTGTGTCTACCAAGTCAGCAAGTATTAAGTTACAATTGCTGTGCAACTTTTAATTAGAAAATAATATTCTTCTCCAGGAGCGGTGGCTCAGGCCTGTAATCCCAGGACTTTGGGAGGCTGAGACGGGCGGATCACGAGGTCAGGATATTGAGACCATCCTGGCTAACACGGTGAAACCCCTTCTCTACTAAAAATACAAAAAATTAGCCGGGCGAGGTGGCGGGCGCCGGTAGTCCCAGCTACTTGGAGGCTGAGGCAGGAGAATGGCCTGAACCCGGGAGGCGGAGCTTGCAGTGAGCCGAGATGGCGCCACTGCACTCCAGCCTGGGTGACAAAGCGAGACTCTCCGTCTCAAAAAAAAAAGAGAAAATAATATTCTTTTCACATTTTCAAAACAAGGCTACTATCCAGATAATGAAACTTGTACATTAATAATTATTTAATGATATTTAAAGTGAAACAATTTAATGCAAGGGTCTTGGGAGATTCAAGAGTTATGTAACTATGCGGATAGCCTTCATTGCACTATTTCAGAGCACTATTTTCAGTGCGTCTATTCTAGATAAGTTTTAACATAATTTTCTTTGTATGTAATTATGAAAGTTAAATATTATGATAAAACAAGGTCTTTCTTTAATAACAGTTTAACTGTAAATGATAATGAGGAAACAATAATGATGTTGCTACATTTTCTGTAACACTTTGTCCAAATTTCAAAGATGTCAAATATTGTCCCACTGTAGCATAACATGGGTTTAACTTTTTGGGGAGGTATAATTGGGGATTACAGGGAAGTTAGTCTAAATTGTGAAAAAGAAGAAAATTCAGATGTATTATTAAATATAACAATACTTAATATATACCAGAAATTAATTAATGATTTCTTAATATCACTAAATGTGATATATGGTAGTTTTCAACAACCATTCAATACTTCTTTGTGACTTGTAAGTAGCAGGTTTTAGGACTAGGAAAATAATTCCAAGAAAAATATTAACTCCCCAAAGTCCAGAAGTCACTGTAAAAGCAAAGACACGATCACGGATTCCAGCCCTCGTTTCTATTTTCTACCCCTTTGGATAGTAATCTTCCTAAGCAGTTTTTCCCCTCCTTCCTTACCCATATCCCAGAAAACATTATTTTCAAGGAGTGAAAAATATTTTTAACCTCAGACTACACTGAATTTCTGTTAAAGTGCTAGCAAAGTTGACTATTTCAGTTGCATATGCCAACTTTCTCAAACTAACTTTTAAAATAGTAGAACCTAGAATAGGTTTTAAATAAAAATCTGGTAAACAGAAGTTTTAATAAAATGGCTGAGATTCTGTACTAAGAGAGTGGTAAGTTTGTATAACTTACCAATTTGTTTCCAGTCTTCTGGTCTGTGATCAGTTAATTTATGTAGTAGGTAAAAGGAGATCCACCTATCACAAAAAAATGTGAATTCTAGCTATTTTTTAATTTCTCAAATTTGTCCTATTCCTGCTATAAATCTTTTCTCATGTACTGTTTATATTTAGGCTTTAGAAGCTTCTAGTCAAGAAACATAGTCCAATCCCCAAGTTAAATTAAAAAATACTTATTGTTTCTTGAACTAAAAATTAAGATATAAGCACATAGACTATGGGACAAAAGTGATCAATGGATTCCATTATTTTTCCAGTATATATTATGTGAAGTGCTCATTTAAATGGTATTTGAAATAGAAAGGATTTTCATGATATTCAATTTCGAATGGGCCTTTGAAAGGACCATTAAAACATTCTCTTCTTATAATGGTTTATGTTACTTCTTCGTGTAGATGCCCTAGGCTGTGTTTGCTAAGTGTGGAACTGCTAAAGAAAGCCAAAATATAAAGGAGTCTCATTGGACTACTCTCTGTTTTACGTATGTGCTCCTTTATTCATCGCTGCGCATTTCAGAAAGCCTCAGAAGCATGGTGTTTCTTCCTTTCTGAACCCTTTATCCTTAGGCAAACAAGTTTAATGAACTGATCACACTTTCAGGAATAAGTAAAGTTAGGAACAGTCTCAGTTGTATAACTCTTTGCTTCATGACTTTGGACATTCACCGAACCTCATCCGTACAGTCTAAAAGTCTCCCATACTAACAGATAACTTACTTGGAATGGTCCTAAAATGTGTTTGCCTACAATGTAATTTAAAAAAGAAAATCTCGTGTGGTCATCCATATCATTACTAGCCTATAGAAATACCTAAAACCTTAATCTTATAAGTGAGTAAAAACAACTAAGTTTTTTGGTCAATTATTTTCTTTCAACAAGGTAAACACTGTCTCAAACTGCTTAAATATAGGGCACAAGAGCAGAAAAAATATCAGTGATGTTTTCTCAAATTGCGTATGTTTTAAGATTCAAGGTTTAGGCCTTTTATTAGACTTATTTAGAATTTTTGTGAGGAATATGAAAATGGGGAATAATCTGTGAAATCTCCAAGTCAGCATGTAAGTACATCTAGCTAATAATATGCCAATCTGATGGAGAGAATTTAGCCAGATCCCAAAATAGCCATAGACAAGAAAATCTAATGGGGTGGGGTGTGGGTTCCAATTTCAGTTAAGAAGAAGTAAGCACTCTTCACTCTCTCTCTCCCACTGAGTACAACTATAAACCATGGGCAGAACACATGTAGCAGATATCTGAAGTTGCTGAAAAGAAAATAATAAAAGGCAAATTGGGGGAAAACACCAGAACGTGAAGTGCCATCAAACCAGTGATGAATTTTTAGTGTTTAGTTTTTTTCTCTCCTCTTGCATCTCCTGGCCTGGACTTAAAAGCAGACCAAAAACCGGAATTGTACACCAGGTACACATAGAAAGTGCCAAGAAAAACCCTGTCCTACTGGTACAAAAATAAGAAAGAAGGACCCTACAGATCAGAGTGAATGGGAAAAATATTCTGTTAATCCAGGCCAGATGTGGTAGGTGGCTCATGCCTGTAATCCTAGCATTTTGGGAGGCCAAGGCAGGCATATTGCCTGATCTCAGGAATCTGAGACCATCCTGGCTAACATGGTGAAAACCCGTCTCTACTAAAAAAACAAAAAATTAGCTGGGCATGGTGGTGTGTGCCTGTAGTCCCAACTACTAGGGAGGCTGAGGCACGAGAATCACTTGAACCTGGGAGGCGGAGGTTGCAGTGAGTCAACTTCATGCCACTGCACTCCAGCCTGGGTGACAGAATGAGACTCTATCTCAAAAAAAAAAAAAAAAAAAAAAAAAAGTTCTGTTAATCATTTCCATCCCAGTCCTCTGGCAATTCCATGGTAGTGGAAGGTAATTAAAACTCCAATGGAGGAGACATCTTTTCTCTGACTAGAGAAACTATGTTTCCAAAGCATGGGGCATTCCTACTCCTTTTTCCTCTCTCTATTCCTTTATCACAGAGCTCTGGAGGCAGATGCTAATTCAAGAAATATATGACAAAGCAAGGAAACAAAAGCCTTGGATTCCTAGTCAGAGAAACAATATGAGAGTCCTGGGAGTAAAAAAAGAAAAAAATCAGAGAGATCATGGAGAGGAGGTGGCTTGAGGAGGCTATCCTACAAAGTTGTGTTTGATCACCTGAGTTTACACCTGGGTTGTGTATGCATAGATTTGACCTTAACAAACATACTGATGACTTTGAGAACTGCATTTGGGGTTATATCACCACCAAGTTTTCAGACAGGCGTATGGATCTTTTACAAGTAAGATACATCTAAATAACATTGCAAACACTTTGAAAACCAAAAATATTGGAACCACAGCTCACAGAAGATAGATCAGCTTTTGTAACCTGAACCTAACAGAGTCAACTACCTGCTAAAATAATAACAGTAACAACAATAAATTAACATTTCCTGTGGAAATTGAAAATACCTAGAGTCTCATAAGACAATATTAAAAATGTTCAGAATATAATAAAAAGTTTCTCAAGATATGAACCACAGAAAAGTCTCAAAAACCCACAAGGGGAAATATAGTCAATGATGCAAACCCTGAGATGATACAATTATTGGAATTAACAAACAAAGACTTAACAGGTATTATAACCATGTTCTAAGAAGTAATGGCAGATACTCTTGAAATGAAATGAAATGAAAGACAGAGAGCCTGAACTGAGAAACAGAAAATATTTTAAAAATGAATCATTGGAAATTTTAAAACTGAAAAATACAATGAACAACATAAAAATATAACTGAAATAACTCAACAACAGAATAGAGATATAAGAGAAAAATGTCAGTGAATTCAAATACAGGTGAATAGATATCCAATGTAAACAACAGAAAATATAGAAGGAAATAAAAAATGAACAGACTCAAAGATCTATGAGACAATACATAAAGTGCTTAACACATGTCATCAGAGTTTTAGAAGGAGAGGAGAGCGTATGTGGTGTAGAAGTCAATATTTGAAGAAATAATGGCTGGAGATGTGCCGATTTGGCAAAACACAGCTACAGATTCATGAAGCTCAGTGAAACTAAAACAAGATAGGCTCAAAGAAACCCATGCCCAGACTCATCAAAGTCAAACTGCTGAAAACTAAAGACAAAGAAAAAAATCTTGAAAGCAGCCTAAGAAAAATGACGTATTACATATTGCGAAGCAATGATTCAAACGACTATGAATTTCTTATCAGAAATTGCACTATGTAAAAAGACATTTGCAAAGTATGAAGGGGAATTAAAGACAAAATTTAAAAATGCTTACAATTAAGTCAGAAGAGCTGGACGCAGGCATGCGTAGCCGAAATACAAGTCTGTGAATTGGAATGCTGTTAAGAAGATATCAACACAGTCACAGGAGTACAAAGGATCAGGCAAATATTTCTGACAGATGGGAAGTTAAAAAGGCTTCATGAGGAAATTGCTTCTAAGCTTGGCATTGAAGGAAGAGATTTTATTTTATTTTTAGTATGTATGTATTTATATCTCATTGCCTTCCAGAAAGATTTTGAAGTAACTTATAAAAATACATATATCCCAATAGGACAGAATAATTAATTCAGGCAATCTGAGTAAAAGGGAAAAATTAAGTATATGAAATTAATAAACCATAGGTAAGACTAGATGAAAGAAATTCAAACCATGGGTCCTAGATAACTACTGAAAGAAGCCTCAGATTTGGAGGTAGCCTGCCTGGAGACCAGAAGAATGAATCTATTTCTAAAGCACAAAATAGAGGGTAAGGATTTGAGGCAAAAAAGGAAGTACTATGCATGGTAAACCTCTGGGAAATGGTTCCTATGAGGCATGGCAGTCTGTTGCCGGCCTTGGGAAAATAATTTAATGTCATGACAAAGATTCTGAACTTTTTTCTATGTAAAATGAGGAGGCATTGAACTTTGAGATCAAGGGAGTAAGATAATCATAGCTGTGCTGGTCAGCAGTAATTCTGGCAACAATACGATGGATAGCTTTGGCTGCATTGGAAAGCAAAATATGCATTACATAAAAATGAATAATATAAATAAGATGAAAAGGGATTTTCTGTTTTAAATGATAGAGTTGTAATTGATTATTAGTATTAGAGTTACATTAAGGCAGCTGGGTGCCGTGGCTCACACCTGTAATCCCAGCATTTTGGGCAGCCGAGGCGGGTGGATCACCTGAGATTGGGAGTTCAAGACCAGCCTGACCAGCATGGAGAAACCCCGTCTCTACTAAAAATGCAAAACTAGCCAGGCATGGTGGCACATGCCTGTAATCCCAGCTACTCGGGAGACTGAGGCAGGAGAATCCTTTGAACCTAGGAGGTGGAGGTTGCAGTGAGCCGAGATAGCGCCATTGCACTCTAGCCTGGGCAACAAGAAAGAAACTTCATCTTAAAAAAAAAAAAAAAAAAAAAAATACATTAAGCCTCTGAAGAGTGACTGAGTGAGGTAGCAAAGCATCATAATTAAGATATTAAAACCCAATGGCCTATTTCTGCCTTTTGCTGTGTGGCCTTGGGAAAATTACTTGACTTCTCTGGCTTTAGGTTTTTCTTAAATTTATAATATGGGGATTATAATAACTTTACTGACATCTTAGGGTTGCTATGGGGATTAAATAAGTAACAAACATGTACGCATACAACAGAAACTGGTACATGGTAAGCAAGGTAAAAGTTATATCTAGGCATTGTCACCAGGGTTTTACTACAAATATCTCCAGGCTGTTCTTATGTCTTGAAAAATCCAGCAACCTTTGTCTAGTTGATATTAACTTGCTGGGTCTTGAAAAACTTAAATTTATGCAACCTTTTACTTTATATCTTAATGGCCTGAGACTATTGTGTATTTAGCAAGTGATTAAACAGTAACTAACACTTTAGTATTATGATCATTTTAACAAATTGAAAAAACAACCACATAAACAAAAAATGTAATAAGCTCCAGAATACTATTTTTCTTTTTAAATAGTTTGTATTTTAAAGTTATGGTGGAATGTGTGACAACAAGTGTCAAAATGAAGTCTAGATAACTGCAGTGGCTAGGGCAATAGAAAAAGGACCAAGTCTTCCTAGTAGAGGATGCAAACAAAGGCAAAGCAAGTAGTCAGTGTCCAAGTCAAGGAGGTGCTAGTGCCAGGGAGGGGAACCGGCAGTCAAGTCAGAAAACAGCATCTCATGGAATGGGTCACACAGTAGAAATCTGGGCAGCAGGAGGCAGGTGCTCATAGGGTATCCAGGATTTGAAAAGATCATACCTAAGGCAGCAAGACTACCAGGCTTGGTTGGTATTGGTCCCACACCAGGTTAGGGCTCAATTGCACATTGAAAGTAGTTGTAAGCTAAGATTGGGCAAACAGGTTTAAGATCTTAAGAGGTATTATGCCAGGGAAAGTACAGAAAAAAGGCAAAGAAGGGTTAAGACATACATAAATGTTTTCTAGAAGTTGCCATGGGCTCAGCTATCACTCTGTAGAGTCTTCTTAGTCTACCAGTGATCATTTCACTATTTAATGTGTAATCTGTTCATGATTTCGTTTCCGTTCTCTACCACATGGAAGGAAGTTTCAGGAGTTTTTTCTGTCTTCATCATAAACAAGAAACCCAGAGAAATTTTGCATTAAAATCTTGTTGGCATTACTTTTCATAAATGTGTCATGAGTAATAATACATGCCTATTAATATTTCAAATAATTAACAGAATGCGGCTTTTTGAATGTGCAAAAGCAATATATAATTGATAATCCAGCGGGAAGTGGCCCGAAGAAGTTTAACCATACCATACAGGAAATAGAAGGATTAAATCTTTTGAGATTGAGAAAGAATTTCTTCTGTGATACATTCAAATTCTTTGCTTTGAGAATATAATGAATAAAGATAACTCAAAATAACTTTTACATGTATTTATATATAAAAATATGTGAATGAATTGCTAGCCAACCTACATTATGTTCAGTGAAAGAAGATTTAGTAGAAAAACACTTTTAAAAAATGCTATACTACCCCAAGAAGTATTTCAGAAATTTGCAAATTCAAAGTGCATTTGGTATTGGCAATATAATTATGTGTGAGGCACAGTGCTATGCTCTGGGGCTACCAAGATGATCCAAATCATGGTCCATGATCTCGGTAAGCTTGTGTCTAAAAGGAACTGGACATATAACTGAGAATTCCATCGTAATGTTGTTATTGTTTTGATAAAACTGTGAAACACTGAGGCTGAGCTTTTAGGCTATTTGGAGAAAAAGGAGTGGAGAAGTGGAAGGAGGGGTCATGCTCAGGGAAGGATTTATGGAGCAGGGACAGCAAGGAATGAGTCTCAAAAGATGAGCTGGTTACCAAACTAAAGAAGAGGAAAAATTTGTTTGGACAAAAAGAAAAGACTTTTTAAAAAGTAAGAGATTATGTTGGTAAAACAGGAATCCTCGCTCAAACTACATTTTATCACACAGAAAGTAACTAAAGGATATTTTAAGTAGAAGAGTGCCACGGTGAGATTCATATTTTATAGTGACCATTCTGATAGAAATGTGAAGCATGGACTTAATTGGAACAAAAATTGAGATAGGGAAATATTGATGTGATTTTGCCAGGAATGAGAGAGAAATGAATTGGACCAAATCTAAGACAGTGGTTAGTAGGGAGAGAAAGAAAGGAAAAGATTCCAGAAATAGGTCATATCATTATATGGACATGTAAATTGGATTTGAGGGTATAGAGAGAGGTACAGGATGACTTTCAGATTTCTAGCTTAGGAAACACCAGGTGTTTCAATGGTTTCACTATCTCAGTATGATATAGGGAAGAATCGCAGATCTAGGATGTGAGAAGACCTCATTTGGGGAAGGAGAGATGTCGCGAGGCAAATGATGAGTCCATTTTAGTTGTAATAAATTTGAGGTTCCTGAGACTTTGAATAGTCGCTTCTCACTTAAACTTTACTGGTCATGTATCACTTAAAATAAATGGGTAGTGAAGGGGTGCTAGTTGTACAGATACAAACTAAAATCTTACCTAGTCTATGTCCTCTCTTATCCTACCACTCTATTCCCTCTACCCTCCACCCCAAGCTGCTCTTTCTTCTTCCCTTTATAAGAACATATTGACTATAGAATCATATGTTCTATGTGCTCAGGAGGAAGGATGGGGGAGGAAGAAGAAAGAATAAAATAGGCTCTGGAGTCTGGCCTAAAGACAGCTCTTCTAAAACGATTTTCAATATACACTCTTCTAGAATTAATATTGTCTTCAGTTTGATATGCTTATTATCACAAGCAATAGTTATATGGATAAAATAATTGTGTTAACTCAGTGACTATTACAAAATAATTAATACAGGAGCACTGAAAAAATTAACGTTGATGGCTTTACAGTGACAGAATCTAGATGGTCCTAAAAATAATTACCAAGTGCGTATTTGAAGAGTTAGTATTAAGCTCTTCGGTTTTTTTCTTTTCCTAATCTTTGAACTCAATCAGTGAAATTTATAAATAAATCTTACATTAATTTTTCTCTCAGTGACTTTTTTAGTGTGCCAAAATATACACAACATAAAATTCACCATTTTAACTTACATTTTTAAGCGTGCAGTTCAATGGCACCAAGTACAATCATATTGTTGTGTCATCATCACTACCTACCAACTCCAAAACTTGTATTATCTTGATTTTTAAGAAAGCATTAATTGATATTTCTACTTTATATATTCTACTAAAGAAAAAACAGAACTTCTGTTCTCCTCTAAAGTTATGTCTAGAGCAATTCCTTCATAAATTGAATATCAGCTTACAGATATTTAAATTCAGCAGAGAATTTTAACATTGCAGCATTCTTATGTTCTGTAAGAAAAATATTGGGTTATTCAGTTGAAGCAAAAATGCTCCATAGTTAACCATACCAGTGTTATGAATACTAAATATTCTCTTCAATTACAGTGAAATTTAAAGTTCAGAACCGCATGTGGCTCTAGGAAAAGTAGAGTATGCCAGAATGTAAAATCATAATAATGAGCCATAGTCTACTATGATTCTTGGTCTACTGTAAGCTGCAATAAATGTTTTAAATGAATAAGTGAGTTTACAAGGGAAGAAAATTCAATATAAGTTATATAAAATTATTAATTTAACAATTGTAAATCATGATAGTTAACAGGTGAAATGAATGTCTTATTACTTATTGAAATAAAAATTAACAAAAGTAGTGTTAAAAGTACTTGTGTTAAACAAGCTTAAATTATTCTAGCACATTAATTAAATTTCAATAGGCAGAGATTTTCAAGCAGGAGAAGCTTGAAAGGTAGTCAGAGAGAAAGGTAGTCCGTCATTTACCAAAGGTCACACACTCTGGATGGAGATCTCCAGCATGCCCTGGGGCCGTTTTGTGTTGAACTTCCCAATGAGGAGCAGAGATGAAGCATGCAGATGCTAGAGCCAGACTACCTGGGTTTCCATTTCTACTCTGCTATTTATTAACTGTGTAGAATTAGATGAACTATTTAACCTTTGTCTTCCTCAGTTATTTCATCCATAAAATAAGGCTAACCATAGAATTTTTGTGAGGATTAAATGCATCAACATAGGTCAAGTGTCTCCAACTATATGTACAGGACATTCTAAGGACTTAATAAATATTAGATATTATCATAGCTGTGACCGCTTCTTGACTCAAAACACGGCATAAGAAGAGGCTAAATGCCTCTTCTCATGAGAAGTGTCCAAAATAATACAAAGAGTATTCATGGAAGCTAGTTGGTTTTATTTTCTTTGATTTACTTATTCTTTTGTTACCAAGGCTGATGAAAAGTGACTTTTCATTAAAAACAACACCACTACCAACCACTACTATCTTGCATTACAACTACCACCATTGCAACTACCATCACCACCATCACCACAGTTTTACCACTATTTCCGTCATTACAATAGCCACTACTACCCCAACACCATCATAACCATCACCCCCCCCCCCCGGCAATACTATCACCACCATCACTACTACATTTATCATCACTATAACCATCACCATCATTAATGATGTTAATGATCACCTTCACTAACAACAACATTTTAAGCATCCATGTGAATAGAATAATGTGAATTTAGAAGTGCCATTTGGAGAGTGAACGATTACAAAAAAGATGTATATGTACACATACTGGTGAAGGGAGGAAAAAGATGAAGTGTTCAGGTAGCTAAAAGAATACACCAGAAACAAACAAGAAGTTATGTTTATGTGTTATACACAAAGTTTGAGCCAATAGCTTTAGAGTAACACCATTACAAAGGCAAAATGAAAAATTCCTTCTTACATGCTAATCTGTGCTGTTTGAAATCTGTAGCTAAAGTTGTTTACACTAGTGGTTGAGAGAATGGGCTTTAATTAAAGAGTCTTGGATTTTACTTCCATATCTACTTCATACCTGACCTTGTGTATGCTATTTAACCTCCCAGGACTTGTATTTTCTCCATCTAAAAAATGGTGGCTTCATTATTTAGAATTTATGTGAATATTTAATAAATACTCACATATAACACAAGCATTCAACACAATGCTTGTGCAAGATTAAGATCTTCCCCTGTTGCCCTCTAGCCAGTTTCTCTCTGAACTTTAACTACTCAGTAAATGACACTATCATACTTAGGTAAGAGTTAACTTCAATTCAGCCCTTTCCTCCACCTCCTGCATCCGCAGGAACTCATTAATAAATTTTTCTTGTTCTAGTTCTGGAATATAGCTTAAATTCATCCACTTTCATTTTACTTCCCTGCTGCCATCCTTGCCCAAGTCCAGAGTACTAGCATAGATCCATCTCTCCGTTGCTGCTCAGTACAATCAATCCTCCACAGAGCAGCCAATGTGAACTTAAAAACATGTAATCAGATGATGCTTAAAGTTTTCAGTAGTTTCCTATTGTACTTAGAATCAAAACTTATCTCTTTACCATCATTTTTTCTACATGATTTGTTCTCTGTCTACCTTTTCTACTTAGCCTCTTACCATTCTCCCCTAATTCTAGAAGCTTTGGTCGCACCACCTTCCTTAGTGTCTTTTTTTTTTTTTTTTAGATGGAATTTCACTCTGTCACCCAGTCTGAAGTGCAATGGCATGATCTCAGCTCATTGCAACCTCCACCTCCTGGGTTCAAGTGATTCTCCTGCCTCAGCCTCCTGAGTAGCTGGGACTACAAGTGTGCGCCAACAAGTCCAGCTAATTTTTTTTTTTTTTTTTTTTTTTTGTATTTTATACTGAGCTTTCGGCTGTGTCCTTTCAAGGAGGTCTCCCTTATATCAAGTAGTATTCTCCACAGCTAATCCAGTTTCTCTTCATCATTTCACCTTATTTTTTAATAACTCTCGCAGCCTGAAGTTATACTTATCAAATATTTGTTTATTTATCTGGCCCCCTATTATTGGAATGTAAGAAACTTGAAGGAAATTACATTGTTAGTCTTGTTCATGTTTCTACTCCCAGTGCCAAAAGCAGTTCCTAGCCTGTTTTTGAAATGCAATAAAATATTCACTATGCAAATAAAAACTGAATTTTTTTGAGAGGGGTGAAATGTCTGACTTAACTAATAGCTCAATCTGGAAAACACAACTATGGTAGAAACTGGAGAGAATTTTTTTTCTTATGGAGAAGAAAGCCCTCAAATCCCCCAAATGGAGGCAATAGAATAGCTGAGAAATAAATTCACATGTAAGCTTATGTTTGCAGTTCTCGTAAATAATATTCTCATAATGTGCTCTGAAATAAACACAAAAATGTTTAAGATAAACTTTTATTAATATTTTGTTTAGCTCCAGAGTTTATAATTTATTGATGGTTTATAATTGATCTATGTAAAAGATCTATTTATACTTAGGCTAGCACAAACATTCAAGAGCTAAATCATTGCCAAGGGTATATAATGTCTAAAACCTAAATGCAGTGGCTCTGACACGAAAATAACAACAACAACAAAAGGACTATTTGGTGATAAGTTGAAAAGACATAAAGAAAAAAATCAGTTATTGTGATTAGTCAAAGAGGAAAGAAAAACGGAGATTGACATAGCATATCAACTATTCTGTACTCACTGTGCATGGGGTCTGCATCCATGGCTCCCCATCAATTTGCATTGGCAGAGACTTGCTAGTCCTGGGGGAAAATATTTCATTTTAAGTATAGCAAGGAAATACTTTATATTACAGACTATATGTGAGATATAAGATGATGAGACCAGGGAAGGCAAATATGGTAATAGTTGGGCTCTAAATTTATCTCCTATGAAAGGAGTTTCAATGCTCCACTATTAATAAATCCCCTGAAAAGTACCTTAGTCATAGGAATATTATGAGTTTCCTGTTAAATGTAGTGATATTAAAAAAAATTCTGGATGTCAAAAGAAAAATTTCAGGATTTATGTTTAATGACACGATCAGAATTTCTACAGCCAAAAGAGATTCCTTGTTTTTATAACCCTACATTGCAAACTGGGAGAAAGGTGTTTGATGTCTCAGATTTTCCAGCACCAATACTTTCAGATAAATAATATCAGTTATGTCTGTGTTACAATCCGTGGTTTCACCTGGGCAGATCACGAGGTCAGGAGTTTGAAACCAGCCTGACCAACATGATGAAACCCCATCTCTACTAAAAATACAAAAATTAGCCAGGTGTGGTGGTGGGTGCCTGTAATCCCAGCTTTGTGGGAGGATGAGGCAGAAGAATCCTTGAAACTGGAAGGTGGGGGTTGCAGTGAGCCATGATCGTGCCACTGCACTTTAGCCTGGGCAACAAAAGGCCTCTTTTTTTTTTTTTTCTGCAGGTGAAATTTTGGAGAAAAAAATGCTTGAAAAAGTTAAAATTTAAAACATACATAAAATCTTAATGCAGCACTTTAATCCTTGAAAGAATTTAAGTCAATGGTGTCTTGTCATTATTTTCATTAGATAATTTGCCCAGTAAATACTTTAGTGCTTCAGTAGACTAATGTGAGTATCAACCATAAAATTTGCATATTTGAATTCATGCATCAATGTGTCCATGGTAGTCAACAAGAGAGAATTAGATTCCAACAAACCAGATAAGTAATAGCTAACCAATATTTTATACAATCTGCCTATGTCCATTATTCTGAAATATATCAGTATTAGTCACTGATTATTTGGAACCCAAAGACAACAATGTTACTATGAGAGTTCTACATACTTTTAATTAGTTTGAGGCTACGCCATATCAAACTCCTTTGTCAAGTACAGAAGGAGAACTACCTGATGACCACACAGGAGCATTGAGCCAGCCGCCGGCCAGCACTTTTCAGGCCTGTGTATATTTGCCCCATCTCCATGGCTCCTTCCAAGCCGACCACCTCCAGCAGCTGGTCACTGAGATCTGAAAGAAAGTAGATGCCTTTTAAGTTGCAATGTGTATACATATATCCACAATTTAATGCCATTTGATATTACGGAGATTTTAAACACATAACAGCCACTTCACAAAGAAAACTTGTCTTAGAAACTTAAAGTAATAAAAAGATGGCCTACTTTTATAACTCTCAGTTTAACTAAACCTTGAGGTTCTGTGGGAAATGATTTACTGTCAGCTTATTCTAAAACAAAATGGGAAACACAGATTCTGAGCCAAATAATACTAAAAAAAAAAAAAAAAAAAAAAAAAAAAATAACCCAGTAGTTTTTAACATCAACAAACTTAATGTTATTCCACATGTATATAAGGACCATTTATACATCCCACATCAGACATTTGGCAGCAAATACACATTTCAACACTATAAATAAAATATGAGGATATGCTGTCAAACATGGTTTTGTTAAATTACTCGAACAAGAGATCTTAGAGATCATGGAGTTGAAGCTTCTTATTTTATACATTAGAGATGGAGTCCCTAAATCTTTGCGTTAACTTGTCTACAGTAATAGGTAACTGTACAGAAGTTCAAGAAACAATAGTAGTTTTGTGAAATGTTTTTCCGATGTTAAGGAATATTCTACCAAAATACTGTTTGGTAGTATACTAGATAATTAGTCCCATGCAATCATTATTATTAATTTTTTTTTTTTAGCAGAGGACATTAGGAAGGTGCTAATAGTAAGAGTTATTGCTTGTTGAGTATTTACTAGGACTAATTATATTATCTCATTTGCTCCTGCTCCAGACCAATTTAAGATAAATGTGATTCTTCCCATTTACAGATAGAGAAGCTAAACATTGGAGAAGTTAAAAACTATTCATACTCACGTACCTAGAAAGTGACAGAGCCAAAATGTGAACCCTATTGCTTTGATGCACTATGCTACATTTGATAAGTCAATCATATGAAAAGGGCAGACTTTACAAAATTTTAGAAATCATCTTAACATAAAGGTGGAGATCGCACTGTGTGAGCTTCAAGGTTCCTTTCCAATCTGAATACTTGCATTCAGCCGGAAATCAGAAGTTGAACTCACATCAGTGGAATCCCAGACAGTCCTGTCCCAAGACTCAGTGACAGCCCTTCTGCTCACCTATTTAACTCAGAGTCCTGAGACCCTTGATTTGCAGGCCAAAGTCTAGGTGCCCATATATGGTTCTTTTCCATTTTAATATTCTTATGTGTTTTTGTGTATTTTCAAATGTAAATACATAATTTTATATTGTTTAGTAGCAGAAAAACTAGAGGGGTGGAATACAGTGGGAGGCATGATTATTATACAAGATAGCCACATAATAGTTGGTCATATTTGAGGTTGGACTCGTAGAAAAACAAGCAAATGTGTTTTGTATGGAATCCATTTTGTACAGAAAGTGCTCACTCCTCTCTAATAACTCAATTTTAGCATAGAGTTTAGAGATGCTAATGATTTATTTTCAGTGTAGTTCAACTGTGTGGCAGCAAATAGTGCTTTGCAATCTCAAAGCCCAGGATCATAGGCAAATTTAATAAAATCACTTTAAAAAGAATATGAGACCAAGCCACCAAACTTTTAAGTGAATAATAAAAATCTATTATTTTTAACTTTAAGCTGTAGCTGTAGCATGAGATTACTCCAAGTAAAAACAATATTTTAGCTACAAAATCAAATGTTAACTTAGAGCTTCCACCTTGCTGTTCTAAACCCCATTTAGACATATTTCTCATGAAACTTATTCTGTGTTTCTAGTTTAAATTTATGTTGCCAAGAACAGATGGACAAGGAATGGAAACATATTCTTTCAGCTGTAGCCGGCACTAAAATGTGCTTGGCTCTATAGCCTGGGTGTTAATATACGCATTTCTTAGATATATGTCAACCAGAAAACGACATTGTGGCAAGCACTAAAGTCCCAGATGTGTGCCTGCTGATATTTATAAAACAACAACTACCACCACGATCACCACCACCACAGGATTGGAGTTCACATTTAGTATTGTAGATTTTGCACAGCCTGATTCCTAAATAGGTAGAATTCTGTGTTAATTTCCGCAATGATCTGAAACTGGTTGATGGGAACCATTCTATAAGAAATGAAACACGTTCTCAAGACAGAGTTAATCTGTGAGCCCTAACTTTTTCATGAATCACAGGGATCTGTCTACACCCACACCATATTGCTACTGTCTACCACCCTCCTTCTGATTTTTTTCTTTAATTTGTCTTTGTTTTTCTGCTTGCAAAAATGCCTTGAAAATCAATTCTGCTGTTAATAATCAGTAATAAAGATATTTCTCATAGATTTAGAAGACCAAGCCTTTTAAACTTTCATGTTCTTGCTAACACAAATAATTTTATAGGAATAGTGCCATGTTTACTAACTCTAGCAAAGGCAAATAAATACCATACTCCTTTTAATTAGGCATTCAGGGAGAGAAAACAAAGACAAAACGAAACTCTAAATTTGTGTTGTACAAATTTGCTCCCATAACACTTCCACATTTTTTGATACAGCACAATCTGCAATCTGTCTGTATACAATTGATGCCCCTACATATTATCTTTGAGATCAGGGTCCTGATTGATTTCAGACAGAGAAAGTTTCTATCTATGCAATTTTGAATTCTGTTTCTTTCTTTCTTTCTTTCTTTCTTTCTTTCTTTCTTTCTTTCTTTCTTTCTTTCTTTCTTTCTTTCTTTCTTTCTTTCTTTCTTTCTTTCTTTTTTTTTTTTGAATTCTGTTTCTATATGTGGTATCCTTTGGAACATCAGACTTCCTCACCTCACATTCTAGCTAAGAGTTATTTTAAGAACAGTTCTCCTTGGGATGGCCTAGCCAGCTAGATCAACCTATTTAATTGGTTTGCTACCTGGCTATTGACTTCATATTTAAGAGTGCGAGCAGCAAAAGATGACCTATGGACCAAATCTGGCCCCTTGCCTTTTTTGTATGACTCATAACAAATTAAGAATGGTGTTTATATATTAAAAAAAAAAAGTAGTATAACATCTGAAAATTATATAAAATTCAAATTTCAATGCCCATAAATTAGTTTTCATTGGAACACAGCCACGTTCACTGGGTTAGGTCTTGTCTATGTCTCTTTTTGTAGTACAAAGGCAGAGTAGAGACCATATGGTCGACAAAGCTGAAAATATTTACTATGTGGACCTTTGGAAAAGTTTACCAACCTATGCTTTAGAGAAACATGAACACTTCCAGATCACTAAGGTTGTCACTTTAGTACTGCTGCTATAAATGCTAAATGGCAATTTATTTTTTAAGGGCTGAAAGACACAATGTTCCAGCATTAATTCCACAGTGTATGTAACCATGCATAGAACAACTGTTCTCTACCAGGGAGCTTCACCACACTTGTGTACTAGGAACATTGCCACAATTCATTGGTTATTTATCAGGGAACACCACAAGTTTCCAAATAATTTCATTACAAAAGAAAGTAGAACAGTGTAGCATTCATTAGTGTGCCCAATCATTGCCTCTGGTTGGTTTTCTTGAGTGTGAGAAAAAGAAGAATCATAGATAGGAAGGCAGAAGTTGCAACCAGACCTGGAGATTCAGGTGGGAAACAGCTCTACCTTCAAAAGTAGTATGTCAAGAACTGTGAAATCCTGACACCATGATATTGAGACGCATTTGTGTCTATCTAGAGGAAGATGTTGCTTTTGTTCAATTTAATGTTATAAAGTATACTTTTGAAGGAAAACAAAGTACATTTCTGAAAGAGTTTACATGTCTTTTTAAATACCTCCATGGGAGTAGAGACAAGACAAGCTTTCAATTTAGGTATTTTCACATTTAAAACAGAGCATCTATAAAAGGTATTTCAGAGGAAAGAAACTTAATAAAATCCTCAAAATTGGGTCATACTAGATCAAGATTCTTAACACATGGTCTGTGAATCTGAATAGGAAAAATGCAACTTTATTTTCACTAACATGTAATTGAAATCAAGCATTTCTTTCAAACATAAATGTAGTCAGTAATACCTGTGACTTTGTCACTGATAAGTATCACATTATAGTTGTTACAGTATTTCCTACTTTAAGAAATGGTAATATATTTTAATTATCCACAATACCAAAATATCTACAATAGTCTCTATAAAATAAAATAATACATTAAATTTTATTTTATTTTGTTTTTTATTTTTATCTTATGTATTTTTTCAAAATGTTATTTATATTCATTATGTCAAATTTTAATAATTATTGAACTTCTAGATTTTAATTTGTTAGTAAGAAACCATATATATTTCTAAATGAAAATTTCTAACAGTATTTTAATCTAATTTTTCATAGAAAAAAAGCATATATATCTCTAAATCAAAATTTTAACAGTATTTTAATTTAACTGACTCCCTTTTTTAGCCTACATATTTTATTTTATAAATTTTAAAACATTATGTCTGAGAAGAGTCAGTAGATTTCACCAGACTGGCAAAAAAGACTACAACACAAAAATGGTAAGGAAACTTACTTTAGAATGGAATTCATCATTTTAAAGTTTATAAATCTTTATAAACTTTATAAATCTTTTTCCAAACATAATTAGTGCTGCATTCATTTGTTACACAGGTAATCAGGGATATGAATGTAAATCTGAAAGTCGGGGCACATATAGATTAGAGGACACACGAGCAGCTTAGCTAATAAGTGGGTAATATTTATTCATAGCTTAGTCTTCATTTTTGACAGTTATGCCCTGATAATATGTCTCATTATGTAATTGTTTCAGACTGCCATATGTGAAGGAACAGAAGAGAATGCATTACAAACACAGACTGAATGTGGGTTGTAGCATTTCGCAGAATATAGTGGGTACTGAAGAAAGGGGGAGAAAGGCTGGAGCAGAATAGGATAAACCCCTTTGTGCAGAGTGTCCAGCAACATTCTGCACCACTGTCGGAGGCCATGTGGAGGTACTCATTGACTCCGCAGGAGCATTTTGAAATCAACATAAATTGCTAATTATATTGACACTTATTGAGTCATTATTTGGCCATAGTAAGACCAGGCTACCTATGGAGTTGTACCTTTTGAGGGTTTGTAGATAGCATGCCTTCCAGTGATGTTTCATTTACCTAGCAACATTATGAAACATGTCTGAGGACCAAGAATAAACTTTCAAAAAGCCAAGGAACATATGAAACCCATTCACTAAAGTGAATAATTCAAGGATTTGTCTTCAAAATGTCCATCTATTTCTAATTGATTCTTAATTTAGATATACTTCTCACAAGCATAAATACCTGTTTTTCCTTGTCTACCCAGAAGACATAAATTTTAAAAGGGGGTGGGTAGAAAGAGTTTTAACAAAAATTTATTAATATAAACTGTGTTTCAGAGTACAAGTGTGTAAAACATAAAGGCAGGCTTTTCACACCTGAAGGAACATACAATCCAACTGTAGGTCTATTAATAAAGGAGGAACCGTATGGGGAGGACTAATACATCTACTATGTGCCTGCTATGAGCAGGCTCCCTGCTAAGGGATTTACAGGCATTTTTCCATTTAAGACTCTCAACAGTCCTTTGAGATAGGTATTATTCTCCTCATTTTATTGACAGGGAAACTATGTCACTTGTTCAAGTCTTTACATAGAATTGAAAATCTGGTTTTCTAAATAGATATGCTTGACTCTAAATTCCATGTTACTTACTGTGACAACAGTAATAACTAACCAATTAAATGTTAACAGTTCTCTTGGATCATCATGGTGGACAGGAGGCAGGACTAGATTGTAGCTCCAGACAGAGCAGCTCGCATTGTAAATTTTAGCTCAACAGACTGCAAGAACAAACCAGCAATCTCGAGAGGACATACAGACCCTCTGAAGGAAGTGGACTGCTCCTGCTGAACTCGGGAGATCCCCCAAATACTGTGAGTGCCCAACTGAGGAAGTGGGAAAGGGAGACCCTCCTCTCCCCAACACACACCCCCACTAGAGAAGCTGATGATCCATTTCCAGGAGAAGTTTCCGGCTTTACCTGGAGCTGAGTCAATTTGGAGAGCCAAGCCAAATACAGGGGTAGAGGAAGCAGCGGAAAGGCCCTGGGAGCTCCTAGGGTCCCCTAACCGGCCATACCTGCCTGGCACCACACCACAGGGATCCAACGGGAGGGTGACCAGAGGAGCAGGATGTAAAACTCCACAGGGAAAAGGAAATCTCTAGCTAAACTTTGTAACAATTTGAACGGGGTGAGAAGCCACCTGGTTAGAACTCAGGAGAGGGCGCAAATCCGGTGTGCAAACTCCACAGACAGGGGAAGAACCAAGACCTTTTCTTTCACAGATGGGAGATGGGTTTTCAAGCCCGTCATACCTTCTGCCTGGAAACTAACTCGGGGCTGTTGGTAGGGGCACGGTGGGAGTTAGACTGGCCCTTCAGTTTGCATGGGAGCTGTGTGAGGCCTGTGACTGTGGGCTTTCCCCCACTTCCCTGACAACCTGCATGACTCAGCAAAGGCAGCCATAATCCTCCTAGGTACACAAGTCCAGTGACCTGGGAATCTCAACCCCATCCCCCATTTTGCAGCTACAGCAAGACCCACCCAAGGAGAGTCTGAGCTCAGAAACTCCTAACCCTGCCCTCCTCTTGATTGTCCTTCCCTACTCACCCTGGTAGTGGAAGACAAAGGGCATATAATCTTGGGAGTTCTAGGCAGGAAGTGCAAAAAAAGAAGCATTTGATTAAATCCAGCATCTCTTTAGGATTAAAACGCTCAGCAAAATCGGTATACAAGGGACATAACTTAATGTAATAAAAGCCATCTATTAAAAACTTACAGCCAACATAATACTGATGGGGAAAAGTTGAAAGCGTTCCCTCTGAGAACTGGAACAAGACAAGCATGCCCACTGTCACCACTACTCTTCAACATAGTACTGGAAGCCCTAGCTAGAGCAATCAGACTAGAGAAAGAAAGAAAGAGCATCCAAATTGGTAAAGAGGAAGTAAAACTGTCACTGCTTGCTGATGATACGATCTTTTACCTTGAAAACCCTAAGGTCTCCTCCAGAAAGCTCCTAGAACTGATGAAAGAATTCAGTTTCCAGATGCAGGATTAATGTACACAAACCAGTAGCCCTTATATCCAACAATGACCAAGCAGATAATCAAATCGAGAACTCCACCACTTTTACAATAGCTGCAAAACAAACAAACAAACAAACAAACAATCTTAGGAATATACCTAACCAAGGAGTTGAAAGACCTCTACAAGGAAAACTACAAAACACTTTTTAAAAAAATCATAGATGACATGAACAAATGGAAACATATCCCATGTTCATGGATGGGTAAAATCAATACTGTGAAAATGACCATACTGCAAAAGCAATCTATAATTCAGTACAATTCCCATCAAAATACCACACCATCATTCTTCACAGAATCAGAAACAAAAAATTCTAAACATCATATGGAACCAAAAAGGAGCCCACATAGACAAAGCAAGACTAAGCAAAAAGAGCAAATCTGGAAGCATCACATTACCTGATTTTAAACTACACTGTAAGGCCATAGTCACCAAAACAGTATGGTACTGGTACAAACATAGGCACATAGACCAATGGAACAGAATAGAGAACCCAGAAATAAACCCAAATACTACAGCCAACTGATCTTTGACAAAACAAACAAGGACATAAAGTGGGAAAAGGACACCCTTTGTAACAAATGGTGCTGGGATAATTGGCTAGCCACATCTAGGAGAATAAAACTGGATCCTTATCTCTCACCTTATACAAAAGTCAATTCAAGATGGATAAGGACTTAAACCTAAGACCTGAAACTATAAAAATTCTAGAAGATAACATTGGAAACACCCTTCTAGACATTGGCTTAGGCAAGGACCCAAACCCATGGTTTGGGTTCATGACCAAGAACCCAAAAGCAAATGCAATAAAAACAAAGATAAGTAGCTGGGACCTAATTATACTAAAGAGCTTTTGCATGGCAAAAGGAACAGTCAGCAGAGTAAACAGACAACCCACAAAGTGGGAGATAATCTTCACAATCCATACATCTGACAAAGGACCAATAACCAGAATCTACAACAAACTCAAACAAATCGGTAAGAAAAAATCAATCCTATTAAAAAGTGGGCTAAGGACATGAATAGACAATTCTCAAAAGAAGATATACAAATGGCCAACAAACATATGAAAAATGCTCAACATCACTAATGATCAGGAAATGCAAATCAAAACTACAATGCTGTACCACCTTACTCCTGCAAGAATGACCATAATCAAAAAATCAAAGAACAGTAGATGTTGGTGTATATGTGGTAAATAGAGAACACTTCTACACTGTTGGTGGGAATGTAAACTAGCACAACCACTATAAAAAACAGTGTGGAGATTCCTTAAAGAACTAAAAGTAGAACTACCATTTGATCCAGAAGTCCCTCTACTGGGTGTCTACTTAGAGGAAAAGAAGTCATTATTTGAAAAAGATACTTGCACATGCATGTTTATAGCAGCACAATTCACAATTGCAAAATTGTGGAACCAACCCAAATGCCCATCAATCAGTGAGTGGATAAAGAAACCGTGGTATATATGTTTGATGGAATACTGCACAGCTATAAAAAAGAATGAATTAACAGCATTTGCAGTGCCCTGGATGAGATTGGAGACTATTATTCTAAGTGAAGTAACTCAGGAATGGAAAACAAAACCTTGTATGTTCTCACTGATATGTGGGAGCTAAAGTATGAGGACGCAAAGCCATAAGAATGATACAATGGACGCTGGGGACTTGGGGGGGAAGAGCTGGAGAGGGGCGAGGGATAAAAGACTACAAATACGGCGCAGTGTATACTGCTTAGGTGATGGGTGTGCCAAAATGTCACAAATCACCACTAAAAAACTTACTCATGTAACCAAATGTCACCTGCATCCCAATAACTTATGGAAAAGTAAATAAATAAATGTTATCAGTGATGGAAGAGAAAAAGTGCTACAAAGGAATGCATACATAACACCTTAAAATAGTCCAGCAAACAATCCTACCACTAAATTATTTCAAATGTAATCACAAAATTAAAATAAGGTACAAAGCTCCCATTTATAATACCACATGGGGTGATGTATGAAGAATTCTCTGAAGAATCTCAGTAAGAAGGCTAAGAGCCTGGCCCTGCTGTACTCACATGCACCTGTGGCTGGCCCAACAGCTGGTTCAGCAGCAGCCTTACCTCCTTGGACAGACAGCCACAGGCCTGCTTGGCATCACCACACCTGCACACACCTGAGCCCAGCCTGACAGCCAGTCTGGTAGTGGTCCCATATCCCTGCAAATACCATTGCAGGAATGCCTGGCATCACTGCTCTCATGCCTGGTCCAACAGCTGGTCCAGTAATAATTCTGCTTTCCCAGACAGATTGCCACAGGGTCCAACAACCAGCCTAGTGCTCCTGTCCTCAGCAAAACTACACTGCTGCCATCACAAACTCCTGCAACCTAGAGCACTGAGGCAATAAATACCACTGAAGAGGATTACAGCTGAAGAAACTGCATGAAGACCAGAGCACTGAGTCGACCTAGAGCTAAAGCCAGTGCACCACACTTAACCCTAGGACCTGTTTACAGGAAAACATTTATCCCTACGAAAGCTACTCCATAATGTTGGAAAAAAGTGACTGTTCAATTAGATTCACAGATATAAATGTAGGGACAAAAGAAACGTAAAAAGGCAAATAAACATGGCACCCACAAAATGTCTCCAGTAACAGACTCCCAAAAAGGACATTCATATATTATCTGAAAAATAAATTCAAAATTATGATTTTAAGGAAACTGAGCAAGATATAAGAGAACACAGAGAAACAATTCAATAAAATCAGGAAAACAATTCATGATCTGAATGAGAAATTCAACAAAGATATACCTAAAATAAAAAAGGAACCAAGCAGAATTAGAGCAGAAATATTCAATGAACAAAATGAAAAAAAAAAAATACATAACTGACAGCTTCAACAACAGACGAGATGAAGGAGAAGAAATAATTTATGAACTTGAAGACATGTCTTTTGAAACAGCCCAACCAGAGGGGAGCGGTGGGGGGAAGTAGAAATAAGAAAAATAGAAAATGAAGAAAGCCTACAGGACTTATGGAACACCATCAAGTGAACCAATTTTCTCATAATAGGAGGGCCAGAAGGAAGGAGATGGAGAAAAGCACAGAAAATTTATTTAACAAAATAATAGCTGAAAAATTCCCAAGTATTGGTAGAGTTATGACCATCCAGATTCAGGAAGTTAAAAGATCCCCAATTATATTCAATCCAAAAAATTCTCTCTGAGGCATATTATAATCAAACTGTCAAAAGTCACAGACAATGAAATAATTCTAAAATCTACAAAAGAAAAGCATCAGGTCACATATAAGGGAATCTGAATTACACTATTAGCAGATTTCTCAGCAGAAACCTTAAAGCTGGGACAGAATGGGATGATATATTTAAAGTGCTGAAAGAAATAAAAGCTGTTAGTTGAGAATATTGTATCAAGCAGAGATTTTCTTTGCAGAAATGAAGAAGAAATAAAAATCTTCGCAGATAAGGAAAAGCTAAGGGAATTCATTACCATAGAGTTAGTTTTACAAGAAATGCTTGAAAGTGCTACAAATGGAAACAAAAGGACCATAATTACTAACAGGAAAACCAGTGAAAATATAAAACTCAACAGCAGAGTAAGTTAATACATCAAATTCATAATATTCCAGTGATATGAGTGCTATATACTTCTTCACTCCTCTAGTATGAACGTTTAATGTCAAATGGTCAAAACCAAGAATTACAATTAATGGCTAAGGAACACACCACAGATAAAGAAGTAAATTAAGTGAACAAAAGTGTAAATTTTAGGGGGAAGGAGAACTGTCTAATTTTATGTGACCAAAGATAAGTTTCCATTATCTTAAAACAGTCAGTTCTAACTACAAGACTCTTCATGTCAGCTTGCGGTAATCACAAACAAATAAAGTAAAGCAGACAATCAAATGAGAATGAGAAAATAAATAAAGCTTAGCACCACAGAAAGCCACTAAACCATGGAGGTAAATAGCAAGAGAAGAAGAAAGAAATAAGGAATCTATAAGATAAGGAAAAAATAATTAACAAAATGGCAGAAACAAGTTCTTATCTAACAATAATAACCTTGAATGTAAATGGATTAAATTCTCAAATTAAGAGGTAGAGTGGCTGAATAGGCAAAATAAAATAAAATAAGACCCAACTATATACTACTTAAAAAAGACTCACCACACCAGTAAAGGCAGGCTGAAAGCAAAGCGATAGAAAAAGATATTCCATGCAAACAAAAACCAAAATTGAACAGAATAAGCCATATTTATATCAGATAAAAGATATTTTAAGTCAAAAACTGTTAAAAGAGGCAGAAAAGGTTATTATGTATAATGAGAAAGGGATCAATTCAACAAGAGGATATAACAATCGTAAATATATATGCAACCAACACAAGAGCACTCAAATATATAGAGCAAATGTTATTAGATCTAAAAGGAGAGACAGACCACAATACAAAATAGTAGGGGACTACACCCACTTTCAACAATGGGAAGCTAATGACAAAAAATCAACAAAGAAACATTGGACTTAAATTGCACCACAGACCAAATGGACCTAACAGACATTTACAGAACATTTCATCCAACAACTGTAGAATATATATTCTTTTCTGTTGCACATGGAACATTCTCCAGGATGAATCACATATTAGGCCACAAAACAAATCTCAACAAATGTAAGAAGAGAGATCATATCAGCTATATTTTCTATAATGGTCTAAACTAGAAATTAACAAAATAAAATTTTGGAAATGTTACTAATACATGGAAGTTAAACAACATCCTTTTAGATAACCAATGGGTTAGTGAATAAGTTAAAAGAAAAATTAAAATTTTCTTGAGACAAATGAGCATGGGATACATCTTACCAAAACCCATGGGACACGATAAAACCAGTACTAAAAGGGAATTTTATAGTAATAATTGTCTACATCACAAAAGAAGATTTCTAAGAAACAATCTAACAATGCACCTCAAAGACCTAGGATTTGTTATTGATTTACTAATAAACTAAAGTCAAAATTCGCAGAAGGAAGGAAATAATAAAACTCAGAGCAGAAATAAAACTGATATTAAGAACAAAAATTCAAAAGATCAACAAAATGAAGAGTTTGTTTTTTGAAATGATAAAGGAAAATCAATAAACCACGAGCTAGGCTAACCAAAAAAAGAAAAGAAGACTCAAATAAATAAAATCAAGGATGAAGCAGGAGATGTTAAAGCTGATACCAACCTTTTTTTACAATAGGTTTGCAGTTAGAACAACAGTGTCATGAAAACCATCCCTAAAGTCAAATGGAAAAGAAAAGAAAAAGACTCCCATCAACATTGTCAAAATTGGACACATAGATTCAGGCAAGTCCACCACCACTGGCCTTTTGATCTACAAATGTGGTAGGATTGATCAAAGAACCATCAAAAATTTTGAGAAAGAGGCTGTTGAGATAAGAAACAGTTACTTCAAGTATGCCTGGGTCTTGGATAAACTGAAAGCCGAACCTGAACATGGCATCACCATTGATACCATGTGGAAATTTGAGACCAGCAAGTACTACTTGGTTATTATTGATAGTCTGGGACACAGATGCTTTGTGAAAAACATGAATACAGCCACATCTCAGGCTGACTGTGCTGCCCTGATTGTTGCTGCTTGTGTTGGTAAATTTGAACTGGTATCTCCAGGAATGAACAGACCTATGAGCATGTCTTTCTGGTTTACACATTGGGTGTGAAACAGTTATTGTTAACCAAATGGATTCCACTGAGTCACCCTACAGCCAGAAAACATACAAAGAAATCATTAAGAAAGCTGAAACTTAAGAAAATTGGCTACAATGCCAGCACAGTAACATCTGTGCCAATTTCTGGATGGAATTGTAACAATATGCTAGAGCCATGTGCTAACATGCATGGGTTCAAGGGCTGGAAAATCACCTGTAAAGACAGTAAGGCCAGTGGAACGATGTTGCTTGAAACTCTGCAATGCATCCTATCACCAGCTCACCCAACTGACAAGCCCTTATTTGTGGTCTGTCTCTCCTGGATTTCTACAAAATTGGTGATTTTGGTACTGTTCCTGTGTGCTGAGTGGTGACTAGGTTACCTTTGCTCCAATCAATGCTATAACTGAAAAAAAGTCTGTTGAAATGCACCATGAAGTTTTGAGTGAAACTCTTCTAGGGGACAAAGGGGGCTTCAATGTCAAGGATATATGCATCAAAGATGTTCACTGTGCCAACATTGCTGATGACAACAAAAATGACCCACCAATGGAAACAAATGGCTTCCCTACTCAGGTGACTATTCTGCACCAACCAGGCTAAATCAGTGATGGCTACGTCCCTGTACTGGATTGTTACACAGTTCACATTGCTTGCCAGTTTGCTGAGCTGAAGGAAAAAATTGATTGCCATTCTGGTAAAAAGCTGGAATATGGCCCTTAATAGTTGAAGTATGGTGATGCTACCATTGTCGATATGGTTCCTGGCAAGCTCATGTGTTGAGAGCCTTTCTGACTATCCTCTGAGTCATTTTGCTATTTGTGATATGAGACAGATAGTCGCTGTGGGTGTCAACAAAGCAGTGGACAGGAAGGCTGCTAATGGTGGAAAGGTCACCAGAGTTGGTGAGGAAGAAATAAAAGGCATCCGAACTGGGAAGAAGGTAGTCAAATTGTCCCTATTTGTAAATGGTATAATATTTTACATAAAGAAAACTCTAAAAACTCCACGAAAAACTAATCAAACTAATAAACAAATTCACTAAAATTGCAGGCTGCGAAATCAACATACAAAAATCAGTATGTCCATATAATAGTGAACTTTCTGAAAAAGAAATTTTAAAACTTTCTTTCACTATAGCTAAAAAATGTAGATACCTAGGAATATATTTAACCAAGGAGGTGAAATATCTCTACAATAAAACTGTAAAACTTTGATGAAATAAATGGAAGAGGACACAAATAAATGGAAGGACATATATTCATGAATTGGAAGAATTTCTTTTTAATGGCCATGCTACCCAGAGTGATCTACAGATTTAATGCAATTCCTGCCAAAATAACTATGATATTCTTCAGAGCAGCGGTTCCCAATGTTTTTGGCACCAGGGCATGGTTCATGGATCACAATTTTTCCACAGATGAGCCACAGGGTTGGGAGGTGGTTTTGAGATGATCCAAATGCATTACATTTATTGCACACTTTATTTATGTTAATTATTACATTGTAATATATAGTTATACATTATTTCATTATGTATTACAATGTAATAATACAACTCACTATAATGTTGAGTCAGCTGGACCGCTAAGCTTGTTTTCCTGCAACTAGATGGTCCCATCTGGGGGTGATGGGAGACACTGACAGATCATCAGGTGTTAGATTCACATACGGAGTGCTCAACCTAGATCCCTTGCATGAGCAGTTCACAATAGGGTTTGCACTCCCGTGAGAATCTAATGTGGCTGCTGATTTGACAGGAGTCTGATCTCAGGCAGTAATGTGAGTGATGGGGAGCAGCTATAAAATACATATGAAGCTTCACTGTCTCACCTCCTGCTGCTCACCTCCTGCTACACGACCCAGTTTCTAACAGGCCACAGACCCATATGCCTGCTTGTGTCCTGGAGGTTAGGGACCTCTGCTTCAGAAAAATAGAAAACAAAACAAAACAAAACAAACTATAAAATTCTGTAGAACTACAAAATACCCTAAATAGCCAAAGAAATATTGAGCAAAAAGAACAAAGTGGAAGGATTACGCTACCTAACTTCAAAATATACTATTATACAAAGATACAGTAACCAAAACAACATGGCGCTAGCACAGAAGCAGACACATAGACTAATAGAATAGAATGGAGAGCCCAGAAATACATTCAACACCTACAGCCAACTGATTTTTGACAAAGATGCCAAAAACACACATTGGGGAAAAAGTAGTCTCTTCAATAAATGGCGCTAGGAAAATTCAATAATCACATGCAGAAGAATGACACTAGACCGTGACTCATGTTATATATAAAAATCAACTCAAAATGGATTAAAGATTTAAATGTAGAATTTGAAACTATGAAATGACTAGAAGAAATCACAGGGAAAATGCTTTATGATGTTAGGCTGGGCAAGGACTTTTTAAATAAGATCTCAAAAGCACAGACAAAGAAAGCAAAAAGAGACAAATGGAGTTACATTGAACTAAAAAGCTTTTGAAGAGGAAACTATTCAAGAGTAAAGCGATAACCTAGAAAATGGGAGAAAATATATGTAGACTATACTTCTAACAAAGGGTTAATATATAGAATATATAAAGGAACGTAAACAACTCAATGGGGAAAAAACCCAAATAACTCATTTTAAAAATGGGCAAAAGACTTTCATAGACATTCTCAAAAGAAGACATATAAATGACCGTTAGGTATATGAAAAAAATACTTGATACAACTAATGGTAAAGGAAATGTAAACCAAAACCATAATGAGATATTACTTCATTCCAGTTAGACTGGTGGTTACCAGAAAGACAAAAGAAGTCAAGTGCTGGTAAAGATGTGGAGAAATGGGAACACTTACACGCTGTTGGTAGCAATATATACTAGTACAACAATTATGGAAAACAGTATAGAGGTTCCCCAAAAATAGTAAAAATAGAATTAACATATGATCTAGCAATTCCACTACTGGATGTATAGCCAAAGGAAATGGAATCAGCATGCCAAAAGAGGTATCTGTACTCTCAAGTTCTGTAGCACTATTTATAATAGCCAATATATGGAATCAACTTAAGTGCCCAACAATGGATGAATGGATAAAAAATGTGGCGTATATACACCGTAGAATATTATTCAGCCATAAAAGAATAAAATCCTGCCATTTGTGACAACATGGAAGAACCCGGAGGACACCATGTTATCTGAAATAAGCCAGACACAGAATGATGAATATTATCTCAACCATGTTATCTCACTCATTTTTAGATGTGGAATATTAAAGATAATTTTTAAATATAAAAATTAAGATTAGAATCTGGTTCACAAATGGATTAACAGGTGTCATTTTAAAAATCTAGCAGTGTGAAATGTCCCATTCCCTGTTGAAATCTAAAAAATGAGGGGTTAAGGTGTATATACAGAAATACATATATATTCATAGTGGAAGCCTGACTTTAAAAAGAACTTTTAACCCAAATGTCCATCAGTGATAGACTGGATTAAGAAAATGTGGCACATATACACCATGGAATACTATGCAATCATAAAAAAGGATGAGTTCATGTCCTTTGTAGGGACATTGATGAAGTTGGAAACCATCATTCTCAGCAAACTATCGCAAGGACAAAAAACCAAACATAGCATGTTTTCATTCATAGGTAGGAACTGAACAATGAGAACACTTGGACACAGGAAGGGGAACATCACACATCGGGGCCTTCATGGGGTGTGGGAAGGGAGGAGGGATAGCATTAGGAGATATACCTAATGTAAATGATGAGTTAATGGGTGCAGCACACCAACATGGCACATATATACATAGGTAACAAACCTGCACGTTGTGCACATGTACCCTAGAACTTAAAGTGTGTGTGTGTGTATGTGTGTGTGTGTGTGTGTATATATATATATATAAAGAATGGATGTGATCGTCTCTTTTAAAGCCATCTAGTTTTTGAAAACAACCAGCCAGAGCTGACTATAACTTTGTTTTGGTGCTAAAATTCTGAACTCTGCTAAATGAGTCTAAAACTAAGAAAAGACCAGAAATCACAGTATAGCATATTGTCAACAACCTCTTTATTGTGACCAAAGGAGTTCAGGGCCTGCAAGTCACCATGTTATAGTGTACTTGAAAAGTCATCTTCACCACAAGAACACAACCAAATAAATCATGAATATTTCATTGACAAAATCCATAAAGAAAGAGTTTAAAGACTTCCCACAGCAATCCTTTGCTGCCACTGGCCATGCGTATTATCAGTAAATGTAAATAGAGTTTATGAGGATAAACTAGTGGTGAATATGAACACTGCTGCTTCTGGGTTCTTGAAGCAGTTTGTTCTCGTTAAGCTTTGTGAAGGGACTGAAGGCTCTCACTTGTTTTCTGTGTGAATGAGCCGTTAGTGTGTGTGGGAATGTTTTCACAGCACCATGCCTCTTCTGCCCTTTTCTATAAACCGAGCTACTTCACGTGTCTCCTCATATTAGTGCCATCACTAAACAAAGCAAGCACTCATGAATGAAGGCTGATGTCAGCAAATTCTCAATAGCTTCTAGAGGGGCATCCTGCACCCTAACACTGGTGCCAGCTAAGGGGATGAAGTCACCAGGGAGATCACCCACTCTTATTCTCCTAAGAATTGAGCAGTTCCAGCAATGAAAAGCAATACAAAGCAAACAAACAAATATTCAAATTAAAATGCAATGTAATACAGGGCAGTGCCAACATTACTTTACATATGACTCCATGGTCTTTACACTAAATATCCAGAAGTACTGTGGAAATCAGTTATTTTCTTGAAATATATTATAAACTATAATGAGATGTTTCTATGGTCCCTTTATTTTAGTTTCAGTGCAACATGAAAAACACATACAAATAAAATTTTAGAAACATGGTAGTACATTTGAACTCATTTATAAACTTAATAATGCTGAAAATTAAAATAAGGACAGAACATGATGATGAGGAAAAGTGATTTACAGTAAATATTTCCTTGTATAACAGAACTGTTTCTGGTATCTAATTTACCCTGGTTACATATAAGTCTTACATGCCTAGCAAGAGATTGAAAGACTTTATAATATTTGAGGTTATTGTGCATAAAAGTATTGCTGGTCAGAAGTAAACCTTACTATCTTGGCAGTTTGTCTTCAGAGAATAGGCTACATGACTAAATAGAATTAAATCTCAGCAACCTTCATGTAGAACTGTTTGGTGCCGAAAAATATAGGATTATATCATGAAGTCTGGTGACTTGCCAGAGAACCCTTGAAAACCTGCTGAGTTCAAGGCTCTGCACAACAGGAATGTCATAGTTTCTGCTTAGAACAGTGTGTGTATTTAAGGAGTTTTGCTGTTAATGCAGGACTGAGGACCCCTCACTCATGAACTGAGACAGGGACTGTTATTGTCAAAAGCACTAAACACACTTTCCTCATTGCCTCACCATTAAAGATGAGCAGTTCTTGACTCATGCCTCAAAGAAATAATTATTCTAGTCAGAAAAGACTGCTACAGTTTTCTTTTTTAAAGCTTATAAACAGACTGCAGGCAGGTGGACCATCATATCTAATAAACTAACTGTTAACAAGTTAGTACAGTTTAGAATACACCTGAATACTCCTATTTTGTATATTTTTCTCCTCCCTCCACCCTTCTTTTCTTTTGAAGTAATTTTCTTTCATGACCTTATGTCTACAGAAAAAGAATTGTATTACTGTCTTGGATTACTAAATTGAATTAATGTTGACATAAATAGTTTTATTTGGATGGAATTTTAAAATTAATTCCATTTGTAAATGCCCATAAGAAATACAATGTCCTTTGTCATTTAGATCACAAAGTAGCAGAGAAATCTATTCCACACATAAAATCACTTAGAAGAGAGAACTTGCAACTTACTACAGCATGAGAGATTTTCAGTATCTGGTCACCTTATGACATGTATTAATAATGTACTGACAAGTTTCCAAAGAGCTTGAATTAAAAAAAAAAAAAAAATAAGCCCTTGTATAAAGACATGTTGAAGGACTTAGATAAGTACAAAAAGTCTCTGTGAAAAAGTTTTCATTGATGTTTTAAAAAGCATGTTATTTTATCTTTACAAAGGAACTGCACTAACACTAATCTAGCTTTTGGAAAATACAGCAACATTCGTGACTAATAGTAACGTGAAAAGTAGAAATGGACATTAAAAGTATCATCACCTCTAGCAACACTTGAAACCCTAAGAGAGGTTCAAATGCAAACTTTCAGATTTTCAACACTGAAAAACTAAGGACTTTATCTTCCCTTTCAAGGAGTTGCTTTGTGGGGCGGGGGAAACCAAAACCTCTTTTGTAGTACAAACTTTGCCAATATATCTGATTCTTTTTCTACCTCCTCTTAGAAGAGACATATCCCCTTTTAAATAGTTTAAAAATACTATTGCAGTGAAACTCTTGGTACAAAGGAAAATTATTCTATTTAGTCGTATTCTTTTAAAAGTTATTTGTTTAAAAGGGCTTCACTGTATTGGTCTTGCAGCCCTTCATACAACAGAACAAAAGCAGTTTTATGAAAGAAGACTAAACTTGAACAAACCGTAAAAAAAAAAGCAAAGTTCCTCTCTGTTTTTATCAAATTTGATTGCTGCAGCTGTTCCCAGTTTCTGTATTTTAAAAATAGCCTTATTCAGTGCCTTGTTGGCTAAAGGCCAGAGTGCCATTAGAACATGCTGTACGGAAAACCTCTATTCAGTTACAGATACAGAAATATATTTAAGATCAGTGGGGGTCATCTGCAGCAAACACTTGTAAAGGAAAATAGAATTTTAATGTGTTTGGACTAATTGCCACTTTTACCAGCTAGTTTAAAGCTTCCATATAGAACCTTCCTATTATTTTTTCTTTTAGGTAAAAATGCAAAATGAGTATCAACTTCATTGGAAAAATATTATTAGAAAGGTCTGTTTCTCAAATAACAATTGTAAAGCTGAAATACACATTTCAAAGAATACCTACTAGTGGTTTCTGTTTGACAAGCTCACAGGCATTCATCGGGTGAAAAGGGAGGTATTATTGAGCAAATGCTACACATGGAATGACAACTTCTTTCTGATATAGGCCTCCTAACTAAGGTCACAAGGTGTGAAACAGACTGATCTGCCCAAGGAAAATGAATCTGGAGACTCATATTGGACTTACAGTGTGTGGGGAAAGGGTAAAAGAATAGAGTTATTCAGTGATGTTTCAGAGTTGACCTCCACATCTCTTCAGTTCTTTCCTTTGCCTCAACAAGGGACTGAAATTAGCATTTGGGACTAAACAGATTCATGTAGGAGTCCTAATTTCAGTTGTAAGTAAAAGGATCTGCTTTGCATAAATCATCATTAAAAAGGAATTTTGATTCCAGGTGTTGAAAATAGTAAGAAAAAATTAGAAAGCAGAGGTCTAAGGAAAACTAAGGTGAGAAGAGAAAATTTTGTTAGGGAAATATACACCAGTTGTCAAGTGTGGGAACATCCCAGATTTCACCTTTCTTGAAAGCTAACATGTTAGCCTGCCACAGCTGTGTTAAGGCTGGCAGAAGACGTGAGTCCCCTGTGTCAGAGACCCAAGACTTTACTACCCATAGCAATAGCAGTAGCCAGTCTTAACATCTAAATCAGTCCCCCAAACCCCAACTTCCATAGGGTGAAACAAAGAGGTCTGGGAGACACCTGCACACATAATGGGCTGCATTATAGAAGAGGAACCCATGGCTTAGGACACCTTGATCTTTCATAATAGAAAATAAGCCTGCCTGATCTCTTCCCAGCTGCCAAACTGGCTAAAAAATGAAGCTCTTATTAACATTTTTATGGTCATATGTGAATTGCTACCATGATGGTGTTAAAATACAGGAGATATCAAAATATTTCACAATCAGCAAGAGTACTGGCCACAGTGTATCCTAGATAGTGTAAGAAAATAGGGCCCCAGAGGTCTCTAAGGTACCTGGCATTGACACTTTAGGTGTTGGATCTGGAAAAGTTTGGGAGGTCATGAGGAGGGATGGGGGGAACCTAGAAGGACAGGGCCAACTGTACAGAAATATTTAAATAATTTAACATTTGATACAGCTATGCTGAAGGTCCAAGTGGAAGGTACTAAACTGAAATATGTCTCAGAAGTTCTGATTTCTTGTCCTAAATTTTGATTTAACTAAAGGGCAACTTCAGGTAAGTCATTTAATGTTTCTGGGACCCAGTTACCCTATCTCTAAAAGAGAAATGGTACTGACCTTACATTGTGATTAAATATATTGTTCCAATCAGTCATGTAGTAATTTTTTTTGCTCATTCTCTTTCTCTCCTAGACTAAATACACTTTATGTATAAGTAATAAAATTATAAATTCTGTGACTATTCCACTTTTGATAGACAAACATTTCCACGAGAATAGCTTGAAAAATATTGGAAGTGAAGTAATTGAGCGTGGTGGGGCTCAGATGAAAGACATTTGGCTACAAATATTAAAGTGATGGGGGGAATGTAGAACGAATAGGAAAAAGGAATAGAAAAAGAAAAGAACAGCAAATAAAAAATGTCTAATCTAAGAAAGCATTTGGATCAGATGAATGGGAAACGTAATTAGGCTGGACACCTCAGGAAAGGGCGAGAATATGAGCATTTCCACCATGAAATCAAAGTAAGATAGAGTAACTAGGTCAGCACTCTGCAGGCTGCCTGGGACAGGACTGGTCTCACTGGGAACCTAGAAGCAGAAATAAAATCCACATGGTTACATTTCCACAAGGAATGAAACAAATAGATGATGCCCAGGTGTTCTAGGCATAAGGCATTGCAGAGCAAAAAGTTCAGTGGGATTCAATTAGTAAGTAGAACAAAGCTTCACTATAACTGGGCAAGTGGCAGTGCACTATAATGAAGCTCTTAATTAGGCTAATAATTTAAGATAATTATGTTACTATGTTATTGCTTTCAGATTTCTGAAATAAAAGCAATAGTGATAACAAAGCATATAATTTCTTAGCTTTCTGGATAAAAATATTGCAAAGCACGATATTTGTTATTTAGCAAATACTTATTACAATGTCAGAAATTACAAAAACAAGGATCCAAACAAACAAACAAACAAAATCGAGCTCCTGAGTATACAGTGGTGTACAGGGCATAAAAAGAGACCTTTACTACAATAATTGACAAGGAGATGTTCAGATTTCACTCCAGATTCACAGCTGGCCGTAAGTCTAGAACTTCTGGAGGCCAACATGCCACTGCATGGCGGTCATTCTGGTTAATAAATTGAGCACGAGGATTCACCCATTCCTGAATCTAGTTCTTTAAAGTTGTTTAGTAACAATTCTCCTTTAATATTTTCTTTTATGTTGCCAGCCCTCTGCTAAATGTTATAAAAACATGATATGTTTTTGACTCTTTGGTACTCAACCTATACTATGAGGCAGCAATGACAGAGTCAAAATTTCACATAGTGTGCCCCCAGAGTGCAAGACCTAGAAGCTAAAAAATGATACATCACTTTGCACTTTGACTACCTCATTACCTAGTGAGACAACTCCTCATTGTTGAGCGTAATCACTAGGAATATTTTAGTGCAACTCATTTATTCTCCACATTACCCACAAGAGCCGTCCTCATTTTTACATAGCTGTTATGAATTTCTAATTGTCTCTTTTTGTTTCTTCTTGATTAGGAATTTGGCAAGAATTTTTATTTTCCTGGCTTACATTTTATCTCCATGTTTATTTTCTTATACATATTGTTTCATAATACTACATATGATTTCTTTGCCAATTTATCCATTCACCTCATCCAACAAAGTTACATTGAGCACCAACAGATGCTTAGTAGAGCAATGTGTGCCAGGTACTCTGGAATGTGACTGAGATAGATGTAAAAAGCTATTAGTCTCCTTAAGAGCACTAACATGTAAAAAAAAAAAAAAAAAAAGTAATGTAGCATTGTCAAAAAGGGAGAGAATTTAACTCTCTGGAGGGTGGTTGGTGGTGGGGAGAGAGTTGGGATTGTAGGAGCTTAGGGAAAGCCTAAAAAGTTGTGAGAAATTAGATAATGAAGATTCAGTCATGAAGGGCCTGAGAGCTAAGATTTTCCTTACATTTGACAAGGGTGTAGTTAAGAATCCTAAGCTAAGTAGAGAAGCAGTTAGATCACATTTTATAAAGGACATTTAGTGAGTTGTGGAAGATAGTTTCTTCATTCTTTTAGGTTGCTATGCAAAAATACCATAAACTGAATTGCATATAAACAACAATGTGTTTCTCACAGTTCTGGAGGCTGGAAATCCAACATCAAGGTGCTGGCAGTGTCTGGTGAGGGCCTTTTTCCTAGATAGCTGTCTTTTCACTGTAACCTCATAGGATAGAAGGCTTGAGGGATCCTTGTGTGGTCCCTTTTTATAAAGGCATTAATCTCAATTATGATGGCACCACCGTCATTATCTAATCAACTCCCAAAGGTCTCACTCCTAGTAACATCACCTAGGAGTTAGAATTTCAACATATGAATTTTGGGCAGACACAAACATTCAGACCATTGCAGATGGATTCAAAGGCAATAAGGTAAGAAACAGCAGGGTGATCAATTAGAGAAGCATTGAAATAATGCTGATGAGAGATGATAAGGAGTTAAAGTAAGCTGTGACCAGGTGCATGAGAGTGAAAGTTGCTTAGGAGGTAGAACTGACGGCATCATGAATAGCCACCTGGGGAGTGTCGGAAGGCATCAGGGTTGGTAGACTAGCTGTCGATGATGTCACCAACTAAGGTGCAAAATCCTGGGGGAAAAGCAAGTGGGAAAGTAGGAAACATGGTAAGTTTGATTTTGGACGTGCTGGTATTGTGGACTCTGGAACATCCACATGGAGCTCTTTATAGAGAGGCTGGCCTGGTAAATATATATCTGTGGATGTGAACATTATTTCCAAATTAATTACAAATTTAAAAAATAAGAATCATATATCATGTTGCTTTGGAGTTTGTTGTTTTGTTTTTAGATGTCCAAATGCATAACCTGGCACAGAGCAGACAATCAATAAGCATACGTTGAATTAGTAATAATGTATTATATTAAGTACACTTGAAGCTTTCCTGATAGTCTTCTATAAGAGGCTCCAATAAAGGATAGGCTCACCTTTAAATTTGGCTTACAATGAGTACTAGCTAGGAACAAAATAATTGCTCATGATTTCAGAGACCACTTCTTGAAGTTGCAAATGTATTTCTTTTGATAAAGGTAACCATTAATGGATTATCTTTAATGTGATAATCACTTCTTATATTTATCTAGCTCTGTTTAGTTTCCCATTCTTTTTTACGATTTAATGTACTCATAGTATTTATATGCTTAAAACATTGCTAACTGGATTTTTTTTTTTTTTTTTTTTTTTTACTGGTAACCAATAGCATTTCTTACTGATACAATTTTACAGATGGAGGAAAGAAGTCAGAGAAGATGAATTTTTTGCTCACAGTAATTCAGCAGTGTCTAGGGTTCTTCCCATGATATCATAATTCCTCTCAACATCATGAGGCTACTGATGGAAAGTGCCTTTAGGTATCTTTCATTAATTACTAATATCTTACCAAGGTATTTTTCAAGGGCAAAAGCTGTTGTTATTTAACCACACTATTGAAAAACTCCTTTGTCATGACTGACTCACTCTTGTCAATCCTGACAGTGATTCAAGAAAACTGATAACTTCATTGTTTTTATGCTGACTTCTCTAAAGATTGAAATAATTTGCTATATTTTTGGTATCTTTTAAATAGTATAAATAAATTAGAACCAAATCTGTAACAACATAACAAAATATTGTATAGAACTGCCTATTAAATATTTTGTTTTCAAATATTTCTAAAAATGATTACAATTTGATAGTATTATTAAAATTTAAAAATTCCATCTTTGAAACAGAAGTAGCCAGGTACTGATCTGTTACTGTAAGATGCCAATCATATTATCACATTTTTAGTTGTTAAAGTATTTTATGAATTTTGAATTCTATTAAATGGTGATTTATTTTTTTCCAGATAAGTCACCATGCAAGAGGCACTTATTACACATGTTTTTCAGCATATGTTGCAAGTTTATTTTAATGCTGAAGAGGCACATTATGATCAAAGCAGAATTCTGCCCAATTTAAACTGTTCCAAGCTATTTTCATACATTCACTCATGTAATACTGTAAGATTTACATTAAAATGAATGCTCGTCTACAATTAAGCGATTCAGTCAACATTTTAAAAAAAGGTGCAAATGTGTGCAACGTGAAAAAAAATCAACAGATGTGCGAATAATCTCTACTTCGGGGCCAGTATCAAAAAGTACAGTAGCCAAAAAAAAAAAAAAAAAAGAAAAAGTTAAAAGTTTCAGCATTTATTTTCTGTCTATTCTCTAAGGTTTTCTATACCTAAGTTAAAGGACACACACATAAAACCGTCATAAGACATTTCCTTACGATGATAATTGGATTAGTCAATAATAAATTGGGTTGAGGAACAAACATTAAACTATAATATTCACAGTAGAACTTAAAGATGGATATATATTTTGTTTTCTTCTGATTCTTATACTCTTCTATTCTGATGATGAATATATTCCAAAGCAGCGATGATTCACCTCTGTTCAGAGAAGAGTACACATGTAAAACCAGAATATTTAGCACCAATGTATTTAAAGAAAAGTTAGCCAGCTAGGATAAAATAACAAAAACAAAAAGAGCTTCTGATCCTAGAGGTTAATAAATCTGCACGCTAGTGCATGCATGCAGTCATGCAGTTTTGCAGGTTGTATAATGCATAACTGAAGGGGTCACCATTCACACTGTGGTCTAAATGAATGGCATCTTCTTTTTTTTTTTTTTTTGGCGGAGTCTTGCTGTCTGTCGCCCAGGCTGGAGTGCAGCAGCCGGATCTCGGCTCACTGCAAGCTCCGCCTCCCGGGTTCACGCCATTCTCCTGCCTCAGCCTCCCGACTAGCTGGGACTACAGGCGCCTGCCAACACACCCGGCTAATTTTTTGTATTTGTAGTAGAGACAGGGTTTCACCGTGTTAGCCAGGATGGTCTCGATCTCCTGACCTCATGATCCGCTGGTCTTGGCCTCCCAAAGTGCTGGGATTACAGGCGTGAGCCACCACTCCCAGCCTAATGGCATCTTCTTGAATTTTATAGAGCACATCCTGCACAATTATAATGCACTGGGGCCATGGAAAACATCATGAGTAGGAAGGAAATGTAAAGAGGTTTGTTCAGATAGGATAACTGAGATAAAAGTGCTTCATAAAACCTCATCTCTGTTTCCATGAGCTATATTTTGGTGACCATTGGAAGGATGTCCAGTTTTCACCTACTTCAGTAGATGTGGAGCAAAGAAAACCTTGATGCCAATTGACAGTCTGTAATATTTAGACAATCTAAAGTTTCTGGTCAAATAGCATGGATAAAAGCTACCCAAATCTCATCCCTATTCCCTCCTCCCCCAGTGAATTAATTGCAGGATGTTTCTTCCTTCATTATTTTAGCTGAGCTTCCCAGTGACATCTATTTAAGAAAATGAGAAGTGGAAATGGCACTCACTGACAAGCACATTCCTAGACAGGGAGAAAATGAATTGGTATAATTTTACCTAAAAATATTGTCCATTAATGTTTTTCAACATAATTAACATTTATGAAAACATTGATCTATTTTATAGTAAATTACATACTGTACTTTGAGGACTGTGCTTTTGTTTATAAATTTCAGCATGCTTTGCTATCCTAGATAAAATCTGAATACATGAAAACTTGAGGAGCCTTATATATGGACCCATGTTTAATCCTGATGTGGCCCAAGTCTTCAACTGTTCTAATTTATTGCAGCTCTTCGCTACAGTTCTACAAGTAGCTTGGTGAGCTGACACATTTCTAAGTGTGTCTATATGGATTAATCTGAGCAAGAAAATGATTAGCCTGAAGTCTCTGGTTAAATCACTAACCATACTTCAATCCATTAGATGAGACCACCTCTCTACTCACATTTTAAATAGGGAAACATACAACTGCTGAGAAAATATAGGGCTTATAATTTGGTGATGGGTTAATATAGCCTAAATTGTCTTGGTAAACTCTTCATTGGCCCCTTGCCCATAAGAACTAAAAGGTTCAAGTGTCTAGTCAACTGGCTAAAAGGGAGTTTAGCATGTTTCTGGAACATTACAAAATAGCCAAGACCTGTGTTGTCACAACAGGGCAGCAATTATTTTCCACATTGAAAAAAGGATGTTAAAAACAGAGCCATGAGTATGGGAAGAGAACTTATGTTCATGTAGATCAACTCTAGGGGAACAAGAAATGTATTACTATAAATTGTTGGTAGTTATTTTCCAGCAATTCTTTGACATCAGGGAATGTATTTTTATTTGGAAACACTTTAAGCACTTGCATAAGCTTTAATCGTGTGTGTATGTGTCCACAACATTAGCTATTTGAGAAATATCATATGTTTTTATTCTCTTAATCAACTTCATTCTGCCTTCATGTTCCCATTGCTCCAACCTATCAGTAAATCCACTCTCAATGTCTTACAGGCATATTTCCTCTCTAAAGATTGTATAATAGCTAGGAAGATGTGAAAATAGCCTCTCATCTTAGTGTGTCATACTGTCACTGTGCATTCATGTGACACAAGCTTGCATTCTGATGCCCTATCCATGTGGGGCTGAGGACACTTGTGGAGATTCATCCTGATATCTGCCTCCCCAGATGCATTCACATCTCTTTCGGCTGACGATGTCTTTCCACCTCCTAAAAACGCTTCCAGGGAGCAACTGTGGTTCTACATTGTTCTTGAGACCCAGCCACAGTAACCACCTTCTTTGCTTGGACCATCAGAATCTCTCCTGTCTCTTTTCTTATGTTTTAAAGCTTCTCTTTCTTGGGGACATCTCATATCATCCCTTCTGGGAGCAGAAGTCATCCACTGTTGGCCAGAGGGTTGAATCTGGTTCACAGAATTGTTTGGCTCATACCATATTATGTTCTAAATGTTGCAACACTTGCTGAAGGTTTTAAAAAGTGGATTCTACATAAACATGTGATTCTGAGACTATCTTCAAAGATTGGAGGATCAGACAACATTGGGTCAACTTTTCCTTCTTATAAACCTTTCCACCTTTAGACAGGAAATGCTATTTCCTGTCACCCAAGTCCCTGCCCAGGGTGCTTCATTTCTGGCCCCACAAGGCATTTATGATTTGTCTTCTGATCTTTCATTCTCAACTGCTTCTACCTTGTGCTTTGCAAAAATCACACAGCCAGAATGAGGGAATGAACCTTACTACATATGGGAGGTAGAGTCTTAACGACAGCTGACTAAAATAGGATGGCAAAAAACAGGCAGATAAGCTAAATAATAATATATATATGTATGTTATAGAAGATAGATCAATTGATCGATAGGTAGATAGAGGCAAGGAAAACTATAGACTTTGGATAAGATCATTTCTGGTATACAATATCAACTAGTTGATAATTAATTTAATAATGCACATATTCAAAATAAAAGCTTGCATATTAACTACAAAATGTAAACTCTCTTAAAACTTGGCTTTACTGAAATGAGCTACACAGACATAATATGTGTCCTCTAGAGATTACAGTCTATACTAAGAAACACTGTAAAGAGATGTGGAATCCACATAGAAAAATGTGTAATTAAAACACCAGTTGAAAAACATGATAGGGGTTATGACAGGGCTATGTTCAAGGTGATAGATAGTTTGCAGGAAGAAAAACTAACCAACCTTAAGGGAAGATTTGCCTGAGGAATTCATGTGTAAGCAACAACTGGAAGCACGTGAGACTCATATCCAGGTGAACAGGGAGGTGATGGTGGTTTCAGGAGGAGAAACAGCAAGTGCAAAAGTACAGCGAAAGGTGAGATGAAATCTAGTGCTTAAATCTACCTAGAAACCATTCAATATGGCTGCAGCACAGAATTTCAGGGCATGAGGGAGAAAAGGCATATTAGGCTCAATAAGTCAAGCAATACCTGGGCATATGACCTTATAAATCTTGTTAAAGAGTTTGAACTTATATAAGGGACTGTGGGTACTCATTGAAATATTTTTTACAGTAAACAACATAATCAGATTTTTGATGTTGAGAAATCACATGAACCTGCTGAAATTTAGTTTCTATATCCATAAAGTTCGAACAGTGTCATATATCCTGGTTGCCTCATTGAATTGCTGCAAAGATCAAATCAAATGATATATGCTAAAATTCAGCAAACTCTAATATGCAAGTAATATTATATTGCATAAAGTTTATTTAATGTTGCAACTATTTTTTGTAGGAAGTGTGTGAGCCAATCTCTAATAGGCAAATAGATTATACTACATGACAATGAATAGTAAAGCACAACTCATATCAGTTATTAGCAGACATTCAATTAAGAAACGTGAAGAAAACTTAAGTATTAGGGTAAAAATGTATGAGATGGAATTTATAAATGTTGGCAATAACTTTTAATTAATCTTTTATTATACTGTTTCTCTTACTGGGAGTTGAAGAGATTGGTCATGCTTTCTTGCTACCCAACACTTTTTAAGCAACTTCTATGTTTCAAAAATAGGAACCCTGCCTTTAGGAGATGGCTACAGAAGCTCTCTCCATCTGCCTCCTTTGAGTTCAATATGTGATCCATCAGCATGTGATCCATCAACATATGATCCGATAGCACCTGATCCCTCAGACTGTAATCTATCAGAGTGTGAGCCATTGTGTGTGGGATCTTTCAAAGTGTAATCTGCCAACATATGACCCAAGCTTTGCCAGTCGGGTGCATTGGTTTGAGATGTTTGGAATGCAGTGGCTTGAAGAGGGAGATAACAGGCAGAAACAGTTCTGGCCAGGATGGCATGGAGACATTCTGTTCTCTGAGGGCATGGAGTTTGAAGTCCTAGGAGTAGCATCCTGTGCCCAGATTCTCTATGGTGAGGTGCTGGACTCATGCACAGAAGCAGAGACAATAAGGTTACCTGTGGGAATGCCAGGCAATGTACTTTGTCAGTGGTTCCTGGCGGTATGGCTTTTAAGCCTAATTATCTGTCCTTTGGAGAGATTTTGGGGGTAAATAATGTCAGTAAATATGTTCCTTTTCTCCTCCCACAAATGAGAGTGGATTCTGTTGTTTTTTTTTTTTTTTTTTTTTTTTTTTTTTTTTTTTTTTTTTTTTTTTTTTTTGAGACGGAGTCTCGCTCTGTCACCCAGACTGGAGTGCAGTGGCCAGATCTCAGCTCACTGCAAGCTCCGCCTCCCGGGTTCACGCCATTCTCCTGCCTCAGCCTCCCGAGTAGCTGGGACTACAGGCGCCGCCACCTCGCCCGGCTAGTTTTTTGTATTTTTAGTAGAGACGGGGTTTCACCGTGTTAGCCAGGATGGTCTCGATCTCCTGACCTCGTGATCCGCCCGTCTCGGCCTCCCAAAGTGCTGGGATTACAGGCTTGAGCCACCGCGCCCGGCCGATTCTGTTGTTTACAAGTAAAAATCTTGACTGATGTATGTGTCAAAATAACACTATTTTTTCATCTTAAGGTGGCAACCTTTTTTAACTCCTTTATTGTGCTTAGGAATCAGGGCACAAAAACCACGAGGATGAGTGTATAAATGTGAAACAAAAGAGGGGAAAGAAATGGATTCCAATACTCTAGATTCAAAGTGAACTAAAAAAAAATTAAAATGAATAACCCCCCAAATTATATATGACTTGTCAGCACAATTTCTTATTTGATCCTTGAACCAGCATCTACAGAACTTTGTAGATGAACTTCTGTAGAAGTTTGTTTGTAAAACTCTACTATATGATATTCTCAGAGAAGTTTTATAGTGATTAAACATGCAAGCTTTTATATGAGTTCTGGGTCCAGATTGTTGCTCCTTAAGTTATTAATTGTGTGACTTTGAAAAAAGTATTTAATCTGTATAAGCACCTGTCTCTCCTGTAAAATAAAGCAAAATATCCAGTGAGAGAGTATATTCAACACACTTAGTGCTGTGCTTGGCCCAAGACAGACTTTTAATAGTTGCTAGTACTGCCAACAATTAAAATAAAATATTTGCTTGAGCTTGAAAAAATATTTCAAGAATGGAACAGGAATAGTGGGGACTAGTACTCAGGTTTTTAAACTGCTGGTGGATGTGTAATATTAGAATGCCTTAAAAACTTGAAGAAAACAAAGACCAGTCTAGGATAAAGAAGTACATTCTATTTAATCTTCATGTTTGAAGTAGGAGGCAGGAAGGATTAATGGGGGTTCAACTTCGACTTCAAACAGTTTCCCTCCCTTTTGCTGTTTGCAAGGGATTGTAAACAGCCTCAATTTCTCCCTCTTTATACATCTTCTTCCCTCTTTCTTCTGTGTTATGCATTGATGTTTCTTCATGTTTGTGTGTACACTTATACCAGTATTTCTGTATTGAACAAAAGAATTCAAAATGAGAAGAGTTGCATTAATTTTACAATAGTTAAAGGAACTGGCTTTATTGGTTCCGTTCTTCATTTTTCTACATTCTTGCCTTCTCTCTTTAGTTTTGAAATATAGAAGTACTAGGTAGTCTCTGCAGCTACTTTGATTCTTTATTCACTGAAAACACAGCTAGTGTTTTTTCAGTCCTATATGAGTGCTCCAAGAGTTGTTAGAAATAAACAAAAAATATTCATAGCCTCCTGGAAATAGCTAGTTTTCTTTTCCATTTATCCTTTTTACTTTCTTCCTGTTGGATTATCTTCTTCTTTCCACTCCATCTCCTAATTGGCTAGCTTCTTGGTGGCCTATATATTCTACACAATGACTTACTAAATTTCTAGAGTAATATTGACATACTTGCACACATCGTTTCTTTTTTTTTTCTGTGGGGCACATGTCTCAAACAGAATACAATTATAGCTAGATGCTGAGTGGGAAATAAGCAGTCCTTATATATTTAGGACATGAGTATAAGCCTGAGTAACTATTACTACTGATAGAAAGAAAATACCAAACTTTAAAGACCATTACCATTCATCAATTTTTAAATTATATCTCATGTTTAAACATTTATTTGCTTCAGATGAATAATTAAAGTCAGTCCCATCTCCCCCTAAACCAAAATTAAGTAGCATTGAAATTCCTTTTCATAGAGAGATATATATGACAAAATTGGGTATTTGGAAAGTTACAGACACTACTTGCAACTATAAAAACAAGATCAAAACATTTGGATGCCCTTTCTCCACTTCAGTAGGACAGCAACTATACAAGGCTATTCTCTGGAGTAATGATCTTGTCTCCTTCCAAAGGCTTTTTTATCCTGTATTCAGGAGGTCATATGCAGTCTTCAGCTGCACAGAGTTCCACTCCTATTAATTTAAAATGGGGGCTCAGAGGTTCACATTCAGCAAAATCTGCCCCTGAAGAGGTAAGCTTTACCAATCTCCCATTTGAAGAAAAAAAAAGAAGTATTTATCTTTGGAAAAAATAACCTACTTAAATAATCTATCTTCCCCAATAAGAAATAAAGAAAAGCTTAAGACATAAGTTAATAAAATATCCTTTTTATTAAACAGTTCATTTTATTCTCATGTTTTGGCCACACTGTTTTAGTGAATTTGAATGGGAGGGGCTCTGGTATTGTTATTTTATCATTATATTATCATTTTGTTAAGCTATCTGGCAAATTGAAAAGGTTATTCACCCTATGGCTGTCTTTTTTTTTTTTTTTTTAATGTTGAGCATTCATTGAAAAGAATGAAAGAAATCTGGTTGAAGATGCAGGTGCACTAATAAATGGGTGGTCTTTGGATTACAGTATTTATGTGTACTGTGGCAAAGCTGAACAGAAACCTAAATGTTATACATACAAAGTGGTACAACAAGAACATCTGTGTTGGGGGGATTGAACTGGCATGGCTAACACCTCCAGTGCCAGGTGCAAAGGAAATTTCAATACAGCTTGAGTAATCTTGACTGCTAGCATCTGTCTGCATCAGATTATCTCCTATGTTCCTAGTCCACCAGTATCCATTAGAGTATTTATATGATACATCTGGTGGTGCAATGGCCAAGCAAGAAGTAGCAATGCCTCCGTTACTGGGGGCAAATGCCTGACTCTTTAACTCAATACAAAGGCAAACAGGAATTCGTTTCAGGCCCACAGGCAGCCAGCCAACTCTTCAAGACTAATTAGCAGATAGCACTCCAATGTGATGGCTGCTTTGTCCGTTCAGTTTAGTTACTTACATATCCATGTGCATAATCTGGAGACATTTAACTTTTCATTTTAAAATCCTATTTCTAAATATCAAGATATTTAGATATCCTAAATAATATATCCAATATTTTCCAGGAAAATAACAGGGTTTTAATATGTTGCCGGAATTACAACAGAGCTTTAATGTGACTTGGCTCAATCCAAAGTCTCAACATACATCTGATTTTCAGAATGAATCAATGTAGTTGGGTGAGAAGTGTGGAAACCATGAATCCATTAGTCTCCACAACATCAAATCTCACATGTCCAACAACCCAAAGATTATGTCCCTCCCTTCAAGTCTTCAAATCTTTTTCACCTCAAGAGACGACTGTGTCACCTAAGGCAGAGAAAATCAATGGGCATTGCTTTAGCAGTCCACTGTCTAAGAATCTACATAAACCAGCACCTACCTTTCCTCTCTGCTTCCTGTTACCATAGATGTATGACACCTCTGTCTTTGACTTTATAAAGCAAACCCATCTCTTCCTGCTTTCATATACCCACATTTCCCTGATTTTTGCATGCACTCCCCCTCTCCACTGTATCCTTGCCATCTGAACATATTAATCTATTTGCAATCCTCTTCAAAGAAAACCTCTGTAGATGTTGTGTTCCCCTACAACTATCACCTTCCCCAGGGTGAAGGTATTCTTTCACAATCAAACATCTTTGTAGGTTTCTTCACTGTGTTCTCCTCCTACTCACATCTCAAACTGTTCAAATCTGGCTCCTTTCCCCAACATTTCATGAGACTGTATCATATTAATTTTATAGGTCCCGATTCCTCACGCTGCTAAAATCAAAGGGCTTTATCATCCTAATAGCTATTCCTGCAGTATTTTAAACGTGTGACCATTACTTCCTCATGAAGTCTCTTTCCTTAGCCTCTACTACGTGATATTTACTCTTATGTTTTGTGATATTTACTCTCATGTTTTGTGTTCCTCTACATCTCTGGACACTTATTCCTAGTCTTCTTTGGCCTCCCTTTTCACTGTATTTAATAATTAATGATGGAATCACGCAGGGATTTGTCCTGAGTCATCTCTTCACTATACTTTTTCCTTAGAAATTCTCATTCATCAATACAGCTTCAATTGCCATCATCTTGCAGATGAGCTACACATTTTAATCCCCAGCTTAGAGTAAATTTGTTTTCTAAACTTCAAGCCCTAGCATCAAATCTTTCATTCAACATCTCAGTCTAATACTTCTGAATCTAGCTCATCGTCCTCTTTGCCACCAAAATACTTTTTTCCCCTAAAGTACCTAGTCCTTCCAAATTTCGCTACCATCCATCTAACTGATTAAGCTAGATAATTCACCATTTTGACATCTCTGTCTTGTTCCTTTTCCAAATGGATCAATTAGTATCACCAATTAACTTTAAAAAAAATTAAACATTAAACATGACTATGTACGTTATAAAAAATGGCAATAATGCCCTTTCATCATCACTCTTAATCCTTGGGCATCTTTCTTTACACAGAGATAATACTAATTATGAAATATATTCATTCAAATTTTTTGTCTATTCTTATACTCATATATGTACCAGTTCAATTTGAAATCTATCAGTTTTGTATATACATTTTTATAAAAAAACGGTAACACATTCTAAAATTTGATTCATTCATGCAAAAACATGTCCTGGAAAGCTATTTTTGTATATATATCAATTTGATTCATTTTAATTAATGCCCAAAATACTACACTATATATATCTCTCTGTTAGAGTTTCTTCTATTTAAAGTTGAGCTTTCTCATTTTTTCTGTTACAATGCTGCAATGAATATATTCAAGCATGGCTCCTTATATGAATGATTCTCAAGATAGAGAAATAGAGATTGAAAGGATATTGACAGATTACATTCCCAAGTGGTACTGGGAGAAAATTCTCCATAGATTTGTCACTTTTCTGTATGTCTGGGAAGCAAAGCATTGTCTGTCATCGATTCCATAATATCTTTTAAAAAGATGTAGAGTAAACAGCCTTGGAAGATAACATGTCTCCCTCTAGAGCAAGGGGAAGGCATGCTAGCTCTTCAGTATAATAGCATTTCCCTTAAGCTTGGTGTTCTTCTCCTATGATGCAAACCATTGCAGAAGCAGGTGTTACCTGGCCCCCTTAGTTTCATCCTGTGGGAACTGGGACTTCAGGAACTAGCGCAGAAATGCTGATTATTCTGGTTTTACATGTTGCATTCTCTCTCTTTTCTTCTTCCTCTTTTTCTCTCTTGCCATTTATCTCTTCCCAAGTACTCTTTACACTTTCACTTTTGTTCATCTCTTATGCCACCATCCTAGTTCAAAGTAGCTGCAATTATTTCCTAACTGGTCTCCCCACGTCTACTCAGCCTCCCTCAAACACAGATCTGATCCCATGGCTTCCTTCCTTAAAAACACTTGGTCTTTCCAATCGTCTTTAGGATAAAACTTGAAACCCATGACAGGGCCTACATGCCTGATATAATCTTGTCTCCAGCTCTATTTGTTGACACTCTTGTTTTCATTTTCAACTTACGTTTAGCTTTTCACTTTCTTGGATATGGCACACTCTTTCTTCTTTTGGGGATTTCATTCATTTAGAAAAAGAATTCCATGTGCTATTTCAAATTAATGTTTTTTAATAAAGAAAATTTTTACCCTTTACTGTTTAGGAAATAAGGAGAAAAAATATGTTTTGGTTGTAAACTGCTATGAAAAGAAAAGAAAAAGTTTAGGAAGAAAATATAAATAAATATTATATTGTACTTATTTCTGGATAATGGGATAAATGCATTTTCTTATTTTAGTTATTTTAATTTTCTCTATTCTTTCTTTCTCCAACAAACATATTTTGCTCTATTAATTAGAAAAAAACTTAAAAAAACTGCTTTTTTCATCTCTATCCTACTGTCTTCTATTACATAATTACAACAAAGCAAGTAATGAAGTTTCAAAAGAAAAAGTTTAGGAAGAAAATATATAATTTTACCAACAAAATGCAGCACAATGTCAAAAATACCAAATGAAAACTAAATGCCCCAACAGCTTCTTTGTCATCATGTAGGTGAATTTCAAATGAATAAGACTAAGGGAATACAGTGCTGAATTGAGAGGAAAGTCCAATGCCTGCCTCACCAGTTTTAGAATCAGAGTCACACAGTACTGTCCTGACTTCCATTCACTCCTCCCTCCTTCTCCCACTCCTTTGCTTCTCCTCCCACTCAACATTTAATAAGCACTGTCTATGTGCAGTGAAGTGAAAGTCCAAGAAGTTCATGCTGAAATAGAGGAGTTGATCTGTAAGTATCTACACTCATCCTGATGGCAAATGAAAAGACAAAAGCATGAAGGCAATGATTATGATCGGAGGCAGCAGTTAAGTGGCCTTGAGAAAAACATGAACTCTTGCCTGGTGGCTGAGAGATGTAGTGAGATTTCTCATACAGAATAAACAGGAAGAATATGGCAATCTAGGGCAAATATAAACAATCCCATAAGAAAGAAACATGTAGTATAGGCATGCATGTGCGTCAAGGTGATTAATGATGAACCTGGGAGAAAATTAAGGTTTTCAAGCCACATTATTCTCAAGGGTAAAATAGAGGTAATGTATTTATAAAGTGCCCCACAAAATGCAGGGCCCCATAGTAAGAATAAATATTATTCATTCTTCCTCTTCCATCACTTACATGTACACTCCCTTTCAAATTTCATAAAAGTCTATGTCATGCAGATGTATTCCAGATAATAATAAAGATGTAATAATAGTAAAAATAACCACTAATATATAATAAGTACAATTAGTATACAAGTGTTTTATACATTTTATCTCATTTAATCTGCAATTACTCTCATAAGGTGGCTACTGGTATTACCTTTATTTTGCTGATGAGGTAACTGAGACACAGAGTTAAGTAACTGGCCTAACTAATTCATGGTTGAGATGGGATTTGCAATCAGCCATTCTGATTTAGGATTTGATTTAGGATTTGAGCTCCAAGATAATAACAGTAACTAGAAGTGTAATTAGTAACCAGTGTTACATCTCTGTGCAATGAAATACCATGTAAATGGAAAAAACAAGATTTGAAAGCTATGCATTTTATTCACAAAAGTCAAACACTTAAAAAATATTTATTTATACAATGTTAAGCATGTTTCTCTCTGTATGTCTGCCACTTTGCATATATGACCTGGATATTGTTTCTTTAAGCAGATTAATTTTCAGATTCATTCACAGACAGTTACAAAGCTCTTACTATATGTCAAGTTTTATGTTAGAACTTTAAAGAGTTGAAAACAAGCAGATAACATTCTTGCCTTCCTGGAGTTTACAGTTAATGAGTATAACAAATTTAAAACAAAAACTAAGATATACAATTGTAAAATATAACAAATGCCATTAAGGAAATAGTATGAACACATTATGAAATAGAATAATAAGAAGAAATAATTTAAATTTTTCTACTTTAACTTTTTAATCGGGACGGAAGTGGAGATAAGGAATGTGGTTAGAGAAGAAATAAAATGACACCGGTAAATACCAGTAAATATTACTCAACTCTCAGTCATGTCTAAGATTTTTTTGGACTTTCAAGGTCACATTAGTGTACTGTTATATGTCACGAGTAATAAATTTGGTTTAAATATTATTATGAACCTAAATTATAGAATAAAAAGGTGACTATGAAAATGCATATAGCAGGCTGGGCATGGTGGCTCACGCCTGTAATCCCAGCACTTTGGGGGGCCGAGGTGGGTGGATTACCTGAGGTCAGGAGTTTGAAACCAGCCTAGCCAACCTGGTGAAACGCCATCTCTACTAAAAATACAAAAATTAACAGGGTGCAGTGGTGGGCGCCTGTAATCCCAGCTACTCGGGAGATAGACGCAGGAGAATCGCTTGAACCTGGGAGGTGGAGGTTGCAGTGAGCCGAGATTGCAACATTACACTCCAGTCTGGGTGACAGAGCAAGACTCCGTCTCAGAAAAAAAAAAAAAAAAAAAAAAAAGAGAAACATATAGCAAATTCCCTCTTTTTTCAATGTGTATGTGTATGTGTGGGTAGGGAGAGAGGTGTGTGTGTTCTTAAAATAACTTGAAGGTCTTTTAAAGGACTTCCACCAATGTGTTGGTGATCATTGCCTTTGGTAGATGGAATTATGAATTTTTTTTGTTTCTTTCCAGCAATCTATTTTCTATACAGTTTATACAGTTTATCAGATTTTATGTAGTATATTGTACAAGAAAAATGTACAAATATATAGTTTTAAAAGTTCTTCTGAACCTCTAAGCTAGAATCTCATTTCATCTCACACACTGAATGAAAACTTATGGATTGAGAAAGCCACTTCATTCACCGGCCTTCACATCGAATGACAAGAGAAAGGGCCAGAGAGTCTAGTCTCTAAGGAGCCCCTAGAGATCTGGACTGTATCTAAAGCAGATGTCTAAGTATTCTAAAGTCCTATTTAGATATTAAAATTTTTAAGTGAGAATAATTCAGTTTTGTCTATAAGTAATATAGTTTTTAGTAATACTTTATATAATTGTGAACAATTGTTCACTACTTTCCTCTACCTTTATTTTAATTTAATGTTTGGATTTTTGTTTGCTTCCTTGAGACATGGCTTTTTTTCCTAGACTCCAAATCTCTGAAGCTAGTACCTTATTCCAGTTGCAATCTCTATAATTTCACTTTTTCCAGTTTTGGTAACATTAAAGAAAAAAAATCACAAATATTCTTGGTTGTTTATCTGCACCAGTGTTCTCAACTATTCCAAAGCTCTAAGACCACTGTAAAGTTTTGAAATGAGTAATTATACCAGGTTTATATAAAAGTTATGTGCTGACCAGTTATATGGGAAATTAAAAAAAAAAGACTAGAACATACACGAGAAGGAGAACAGGCCTCAAATCAAGCTAAAAGTGAGATGCAAGTGAAAAAAGAATCATTCTTCCACATATAGATCTGTATGAATATTTTCCACATGGAGCTTAACCTATCTAGTCCCTTACACTTTTCCTGTGAGGTCACCATGGGCTTAATGAATGGACTGGTGCTTGATAGAAAGTTAGGCTCTCCTCAAGACACTTGAGTCTCCATCTTTCTCACTTTTTATCTTTTTCTTCCTTTGTCCATTGAAGTCTAGGTGGTGACACTCTATTGCGTCTGAATCCATGATCCTGTCCATACTTTTATAATAATAAATACCTTTGTAAATAAATCCTTCTTAAGTTATTCTAACTTGAGTGTTTGTTTCCTAGTAGGATCATTACTAATATGCAAATGTTAGCTTTCATTTGGCTTTAAAATAAACTAAGCTTTATTTGGAAGGGTCGATTCATATGAAAACAGACACATGTCCCAGGTGGAACTTCATGTTCATGATACTTAAGCCTTCAAAGAGTTCAGATTCTGTAAAATTTGAGAGAAAAGAACAATCATTTTCAATATGAGGTATTCCAATATTAATGTGTTCAAAATAGAGAAAAGAAAAAGAAATGGAGAAGGAATTTGAAATATTTTCCAAACAGATCATACACTTGACTTCTAACTTAACTCAGCTGTGATACTTGAAGTCATATTTACAAGGTCATAGTTTTAAAAGGAGATAAATCTTGATCAGGATTACTCTATTTGTCTCTACACTGAAACCACCTCGCAAAAGCACTCAAGAGTTAAATAAAAATATCATTCTAATGAAAAACTAGTGAAAACCACAATGATATTTGCTCAACCTCATAGGTGAATTTGTTGGTGGTCTAAGATGTCTGCCAACAAAAGTTCTTTTTGTGTTTTGAATTGACCAAAGGCCAAATGCTAATGGAAATGAATACCTGATCTGCTTTGAAAGTGAATCCTGCCTACAATGAATAAGAGATGGCTTGAAGGAAGATAAGGGGAAGCTGATCATGGTTTTGCCCATTTATGGACTTTCTAAACTAAAATATTACATTATATCCTTTGAGAAAGAAGCTGAACCACCATTCCTGGGACAGTTTTTTTTTTTTTTTTTTTTTTTATAGCTTTATTGAAATGTAATCCACATATCAATCACCCATTTAAAGTGTGAAATTCAGTTTTTTTTTAGTATATTCAAAGATATGTGCAACCATCATCACAGTAAATTTTAGAACATTTTCATCACTTCAGGAAGAAACCCTGTATCTTTTAGATATTGCTGCTGTATCCTCCAATCCCCCACCTCCCACCCTCAGTCCACTATTCTCCCAGCAACTAATGATCTACTTTCTGCCTTTGTAGATTTTCCTATTCTGAATATTTCATACCAATGGAATCGTAGAATATGTAGTATTTTGTGATTTACTTCTTTCACTTAGTGTGTTTTTAAGGTTACTCCGTGTTCTAGTTTGCATCAGCATTTAATTCATTTTTATAAGTGACTAGTATTTGATTGTTTGAATATCCCATATTTCCTTTATCCACTCTTCCCCTGATTGGCATTTTGATTGTTTTGACCTTTGGCTATTATGAATAATGCTGCTTTAAACATTAATGTACAGGCTTTCTGTAGACATAAGCTTTCAGTTTTCATGGACTCTGACCTAAGATTGGAAGTGCTGAGTAAATGTTCTAAATCTATGTTGAGCCCTTTGATAAACTTAAAAGAATGTTCTCTAAACTGGCAGCACTATTTTACAATATGACCAGTAGGGTATAAGGGTTATGATTTCTCCACATTCTTGTCAACATTTAGTGTTATCTGACTTTTTTATTCTAATGGATGTGCATTGGTTTTGATTTGCATTTTCCTGATGACTAAGGATATTAAGCACCTTTGCATGTGCTGATTAGTATATCTTCTATACGTATATATACCATTTGTATGTGATCTTTGGATAAATGTCTATTAAGGACATCTGCCATTCTTGAATTGGGCTATTTAGTTTTTGTTATTGAGTTGTAAGGGATCATTGCACATTATAGAAATAAATTTCTATGAGATATATGATTCCAATTATTTTCTCTCACTTGTGTTTTTTTTTCACTTTCTTGATAGAGTCCTTTGAAATGCAAGTTTTAAATTTTGATGAAGTCCAATTTACATATTTTTTCTTTTGTTGTTCATGCTGTTGGTGTCATATATAAGAATCTATTGTGGAATCAAGGTTATGAAGATTTACCTTTGTTTTCTTCTAAAAATTTTATGGTTTTAGATCTTACACTTATTTCCTTGATTACTTTTTAGTTAATTTTTCTATACAGTCGTGTGTCTCTTAGTGACTAGACTACATTCTGAGAAATGCATCATTAGGTGATTTTGTTATGATGAGAACATTATAGAGTGCACTTACACAAATACATATGATACAGTCTACTACTACACGTCTAGGCTAAATGGGATAGCCTATTGCTCCCAGGCTACAAAACTGTACAGCGTGTTTACTGTACTGAATACTGTAGACAACTAACTGTAACACAATTGTAGGTATCTCTGCATGTCACAACATAGAAAAGGCACAGTAAAATTAAGGTATTAAAATCTTATGGGATCACCATTATATATGCAGTCCATCATTGACTAAAGATTGTTAATGTGGGGAATGACTGTATAGTACGAAATAAGAGTCCAACTGCATTTTTTGTATGTGGATGTTCAGTTGCCCCAGCATTTTTTGTTGAAGACTATTGTCTCCATTAAATGGTCTTGGTGTTCTTATCTAAAATTAGTTGACCACGGATACATGTGTTTATTCATGGACTCCCAATTCTATGCTATATATATGTCTATTCTTATATTACTACCACACTGTCTTGATTACTCGTGCTTTGTACTCTGTTTTTGAAATCAGAAAATGTGGATACTCCAACTTTGTTAATCTTTTTGCAATATTATTTTGGCCTGAATCTCTTGCAATTCCAAATGAATTTTAGAATCAGCTTGTTGATTTCTGTAAAGAAGCCAGCTAGGATTCTGACAGTGATTTTATTGAATCTGTAGATCAAGTTGGGGAGCATTGCCATGTTAACAATATTATGTCTTCCAGTCCATGAACACAAGATGTTTATCTACTTCTTTACATCGTCTTTAATCTCTTTCAACAATGTTTTGCAGTTCTCAAATGCTTTCTTTCTTTTAATTTAATTTTTAAAAAATTTTTAAAAATTTCTTTCTTTCTTTCTTTCTTTCTTTCTTTCTTTCTTTCTTTCTTTCTTTCTTTTTTTTTTTTTTTTTTTGAGATGGAGTCTGGCTCTGTCGCCCAGGCTGGAGTGCGGTGGCCGGATCTCAGCTCACTACAAACACGATCTCCTGGGTTTACGCCATTCTCCTGCCTCAGACTCCTGAGTAGCTGGGACTACAGGCGGCTGCCACCTCGCCCGGCTAGTTTTTTGTATTTTTTAGTAGAGACTGGGTTTCACTGGGTTAGCTAGGATGGTCTCGATCTCCTGACCTCCTGATCTGTCCGTCTCAGCCTCCCAAAGTGCTGGGATTACAGCCCGGCCAAAAATTTCTTTCAATGATATTTTGCAGTTTTTGAATTTCATTTGCTAAATTTATTTTTAGCATTTTATTCTTTTCTGAGGCTATAATACAAATTTTTTTTTAATTTCATTTTTTGTTGTTAATTGCAAGGGTCTAGAAATACAACCTATTGATCTTGTGACTTACAAGCATGCCGAACTCATTGATTAGTTCTAATATTATTTTGGTGAATTCCTTAAGATCTGCTATATATAAGAACATGTTTTGTGCAAATAGAAATAGTTTTATTTCTTCCTTTTTCAATCTGATGCCTTTTATTTATTTTTCTTGCCTAATTGCCCTAGCTGGAACTTCCAGCACAATGTTGAATAAAAGTGATGTAAATGGATATCCATGTCTTATTTCTGATTTTAGAAAGAAGGCATCTAGTATTTCACCTTTAAGTATGATATTAGCTGTGGGTTTTACACAGAAGCCCTTTATCAGGTTGAAGAGTACCCTCTATTTCTAGTTTGTTGAATTTTTTTTATTACAACAATTACTAAATTTTATTGAGTACTTTCTCTGTGTGTACTGAGTTGATCATGTGATTTTTGGTTTTTATTCTATTGCTATAATGCATTACATTGATTGATTTTCAGGTGTTAAACCAACTCTCATTCCTGGGATTAATATCACTTGTTCATGTTGTATAATTCATTTTATATGTTGTGAATTCAGTTTGTTAGTATTTTGCTAAGAATTTTTGCATCTATATTCATAAAAATATTGGTCTGTCATATTCTTTTCTTGTTATATCTTTATGTGATTTTGGTGTCATAATACTGGCCTCATAGAATTAGAGAGTATTTCCCCTCATCTTTTGGAAGGGTTTGTGAATAGTGGATATTGATTTCTTGTTTTACACATTTGGTAGAATTTGCCAGTGAAGCCATCTGGGTCATTGCTTTTCTTTGTGGGTAGATTTTGATTACTACTCTGATTTCTACACTTATCAATTCAGATTGAGTCAATTTCTTCTTGAGTCAGTTTCAGTAGTTTGTGTCTTTGTAAGAGTATGTTCATTTTATGTAAGTTATCTGATTTATTGGCAATACATTTTTTATAGTATTCTTAGAGTCTTTTCTTTTTTAAAGGCTAATAGTAATAATTTCTCTTTCATTTCTGATTCTACCAGTTTAAATTTTCTCTTTTTCTTGGTCAGTCTAGCTAATGGTTTGTTAATTGTGTTGATCTTAAAAAAAAAACTGTTTTTGGCTCCACTGATTTTTATATATTTTTTTCACTTTTCTATGTCACTAAATTCTGTCTTAATCTTTGTTTTTCCTTCCTTCTGCTTGCTTCAGGCTTAGTGTGCTCTTCTTTTTTTTGTTTTGCAGTGTCTGAAGATTGAAGTATAGGCTATTTATTTATGCTGTTTATTTTTTTAATGCATATATTTAGTGCTTGAAATTTCTCTCAAAACACTCCATCCCCCAAATTTGGTATGTATTGTCCTCATTCATCTTAAGGTGCTTTCTAATTTACCTTCTGATTTCTTCATTGATTCATCGGTTATTTTAGAGTATGTTTTTGAATTTTTATATATTAGTAAATTTCCCAAATTTCTTTTGTTATTGATTTCTAATTTTATTCCATTGTTGCCAAACATGTTTTGTATTATTTTTCAACTTTGCGTTTGACTTTATGTGCTAGCATACGATCTATCCTGGAGAATGTTTGATGTACACTTGAAAAGAAAAGCATAGTCTACAGTTGTTGGCTGGAGTTTTATGTTATACAGATATTTATTATATTGGTGTTTGTATAGATGCTGATACATATAGAGTGGTTCACAGAGATCCAATGTTCTATTTCCTTGTTGATTTCTATGTAATTATTCTACCACTGTGAAATTGGGATATAAAAGTCTCCAGTTATTACTGAATCGTCTATTTCTCCTTCCACTTCTGTCATTTTTTGCTTTATTTTGATTTTCTGTTGTTAGGGCATATATGTTTACAATTCTTATATCCTACTGAAGGATTGACGGTCATTATTAAATGTCCTTCTTTATCTCTAGTATCATTCTTTGTTTTAAAATCTATAGGTATAACCACTCCAACTTTCTTGTGATTGATGTTTGCATGATCTTTCCCAGTCATTTACTTTCAATCTATTTTTATCTTATAATCTAAAGCGTGTCCCCTGAAGACAGCATACAAATAGATCTTGTTTTTCCTCCCCATTCTGACAATGTCTGCCTTTGATTAGGTTATTTAATCCATTCACACTTACTACCATTGTTGATATGGCTGGATTTGTGTCTGCCATCTTAATTTTTGTTTTCTATAAGTCTGATGTCTTTGTTGTACACTTATTACTTTCTTTTGCATTTACTATTTTCAAATGCAGAATTTATCTTACCTTAATGATCTTTTTACTATCTTTTCTTAAGCAACCTTAGTAGTGGCTCTAGGGCTTACCATCTACATCTTACCAGAATCAGCTTAATATTTATACTAACATAATTCCAGTGAAATGTAGAACTGCTACTCCTACATAATGCAACTTCCTTTCTGAATTTTTATTATATTTTTATTCCTGTTACATCTATAAATGTTACAAACACATTACTTTCCTATATTGTTACATTATATAATTTTGTATCTTTTACTGAAGCTGAAAGAAGAAAGAATAGCCATGAAACATTTATAGCTTTTGCTAATTAACTTTCTTATTATCATTTCTGGATCTCTTCATTTGTTCCTGTGGATCAAGTTACAATCTGGAGTCAATTTCTTAGCCAATAGAGCTTTGCTTTCATCCATCTCCTTTGTGCTATTACTGTCAAATACATTACATTTCCGAGCTATGGGTTGAATAATATACTATATGCATAATTTCTTGTACTATGGTGTATTAAATAAGTTAAAAGAGGGCAATGAATATGTATTTATACTATCTTTTATAATTAAATAACTATCTTTTTCAGTGTCTTTTGCATTATAATGTGGATTCAAGTTATTATAGCATCTGGGATCAGTTGCTTTCAACCTGCAGACTTGCGTTTATTACTTAACGTAAGTAAGTTTGTTAGCAAAAATTTTCTCAGTTTTGGCTTATTTGGGAATATGTTTATTTTGCTTTCACTTATGAGAGACTTTTGATCAACACAGAATTCATGGTTGCTTTTTCTTTCTTTCAGCCCTTTAAATACAGTATCTCATTGCATACTGACCTCCATTGTTTTAGGTGGGAAGCCATCTGTTAGTTTTCTTGAAATTCACTTGTAATTTATCAAGTGGGGGTTACTTCTTGCTGCTTCTAAATTTTTTTCCATGTCTCAGGACTGCAATATTTTTACTATGTGTGTATGTGTGGATTTCTTCATGTTTATCCTATTTGGAGTTTGTTAGCCTTACTAGATATGTATATTAATATTTTTCAATGAAGCTGGGGAGTTTTTAGCCTTTTTAAAAAAAATATTTCTCTGCTTCTTCCTGTCTTTATTTCCCTTCTAGTACTCCATCATGCATATGTTAATATTTCTCTGAGTAGCATTTTTCTTCAATGTTAAAAATTGTTTGGATTATATAATCTTTACCAATCAATTTTCAAGTCATTAGTTATTTCTTTGCCAGTTCAATCCAGGGAAATTTTCACTTCAGTTATTTTTCAACCCTTGAATTTAAATATGTTTCTTTTGAAATAGTTCCTATTTTTATTTATAATTTATCGATAGCATTTATTTGCGTGTTATTGTTATCATTCTCTCCTTTACTTTAATCATGATTTCTTACTTCTTTGAATGTACTTATAATGGTTAATTTGAAGGCTTTGTCTGTTTAACTCAACATTTGCTTGCAATCACAGGTGGTTTCTGTTGCCTGTTTTTTCTCCCTTGTGTATGGGTCAGATTTTTGTTTCTCTTCAGGTATCATACTTTTGTATTAGAAACTTGATACTTTAGATAATGTATTTTAGCTATTCTGAGTACTTACATTGGGACTTGTTTGCTTCTTTGTTTTGTGACTGTCTGGCTTATCTCTGTGAATTCTAGTCCACTACCACTACCAAATGCCCCATTTTTCCCTCTTGTGGTGTGAAGTTTCTAATAAGACTCCTAACGGAATACAACATTGGCTATGTGCCCTGCAATGATAGTGACTTTTTCAGGACACTCTTTGACTATCTCTTTCTTTGACCATATTCCGTTGTACTAATTGCCAGCCTCTTACGCTCTTGTTTTTAACAATGCCCTGGTGCATAGATTGCTTGAACAACAGATCCAATCAAATTCAGGATTATTTGCAGAGATAGTTCCTGAGGTCGGTGTTTGAGATATGTTTTGAAGTTAGGAGGACACTTCCTAGTTGTCTCTATTCATGATTCACTCCAGCAAAGCAGCCAGCCTACCGTGCAGCATGTATTTCCAAAGAATCCACCAATCTCCTCCCAATTGCCTTTCATCATTACCTTCACTGTTTTTGAAAGCAACCTTAGGTTTGAACTTATTCACACTCTATGACAAAGTAAGTCAGTTCCTGTGGGAAGAGAGATGGAGCTTTCTGTTTTGCAGTCTGTTTCTTCCCTTTGCAAAACCTCTGAACTACAGCTTTCAAACTGGCATGGGGACAATAGTATAGTCTTTTCTGCCTGACACTCTAACTTTAGTTGCTGAGTATGGGAGACTCAATAGTTTTAACAGATTTTATTGACTACATATTTATTTATTTATTCATTACATGATCCATGTGTGCATTCTGAAGGAACATTTCCAGAGATTTGTTGCCCCTGAGACCATGTAGAGAGACTTAAACACTTTCTTACAGCAGTTTTTATCAGTTTCACCAAGGAGTGGGTCCACAGAACTCCTTATGTTGAAAGAGAAACTTTTACTTTTAAAAAAATCTAGCTACTTGTATTAATGAAATGTTTGTCCTTTTTTTATAGCTTGAATGTGGCCAAGGCCACATAAGCAAATAATACTTATATATAGATATTAACAAGAATGATCAGAATATTGTGATGGATTACTTTTGATCAGGTTAGTTAATGATATAGAAAATTCCATGATATATTTTTAAAAAGTGATAGTTAAGAGATTAAGAAAATAATAGCTATTAGTGGATTAAGAACATAATTTTCTACTTTATCTATGACACAAAGGCCTAAATTTAGTCTTTAAATATAGTCAGTCAAAGTTATGATAATAAAATGTACTACTATTATATAAAGGGAATTATTTATTTATTACTTAACAATTTAGACCGTTTAATCTCCTAATTAATTTCTCTAAAATGAATTTAAAAATATTACTGTCCTCTATACTTGGTAGAATTTCTATTTATTTTTGCCTCCCCGTAAGTCCCCAATCTCCTAGTTTGTACATTAGTTAGTAAGTTTCCATTTGAAATATCTGGAGGTCAAATTATTATTTGGCTATAGATATCCAAGGATTGAGAAAACGTCCAATCACATCATAAATAACCTTTCAGAATCCCAAGAAGGTATAATAGAAATGAAATAAGTAAAAATAAATCCACACACAGAGACAGAAGCCTATCAGAAATTATTATAAATGGTTGAATTTCAGGGAAAAATGCTATTACACAAACATGTAATCCCTAGTTACTCATTTTTTTTCTTGATTCTTAGATTTAAAGCCAGATTCCTTCATTATTTCTGACCTGATATGAAACACCATCTGGCATGTGCATGCTAAGAGGATTATATGTAAGCAAAATAGATATTTTTTTTTCTCCTTCTGACTCTAAGACTTTTTAAAGGCGTGTAGATTATTTAAGTTTGAAATGTGAAAATTAAACTGGTAAAGAGAAAAGACAGTTTCTAGTAATATATTTTTTAAAATTAAAGCAATTACACATTGCTTTAACAATGAAGTATTTTAACTGGCATTCTGCAATATCTCTTTTAAATTTTAATATCATGACTATTTTCCTTGAAGATTATAAATTAAGATTCCCTAGAGGAAATGATAAAGATTTTCATAATTATCTTACGATTTATACACATGTCAAACGGAATCTCATAGCTCACTAAATCTATGTTGGCCAAATTTTTCAGATAATTATCAAATATTTATCAATATCCAGTTTCATTTAACTTATAATACATGAAATTAATCAATTATATAACACATAAAAGATTACAATTCATGTTTGTGGTTACTTTTGAAAATGAAGAATTTTTGCTGTTTTTAACATTTACTTTAAATTACAAAATTTTAAAGCTAGGAGTTTCTAACTCATGTGGTTAAAAAAGAATGTCATTTATCTATTTAATGGGGGTCTCACTATGTTGCCCAGGCTGCACTCAAACTTCTGGGCTCAAGTGATCTTCCCACCTCAGCCGTCTAAGTAACTGGGACTACAGGTGTCCCCACGGCACCAGACAAGAATCTCATCTTTTTGTTTGTTTGTTTTTAGAGAAAGCTGCCATCTAGAAAGGATATGTAACTTATCTCAAAGCCCCCAGCTATTGGATGAGAAGTTCAGGGTTAGACTACAGGTGGTCCAAGCCTTCGTCCATTCTACCTTGGACATTACTCTGTTTCCTTCACAATCCTGATGAACTTTTGTTCAAAAAATTTCACTTTGGAGGGTCTGAGAATATATATAGTTGCCCAAACTTCATGCACACCACACTGTAAATTGAACTAGATTCACACTTTGGAAAGCAATCTTTTCCTACATTCTTACTCAAATGATTATAGTGGCTAATGTTTGAATTTCAAAACATTTCCTAAATATGCAAACTACCAGAGAAATCTATGAAAAACAGCCAAACAAACTAGCCAATGCAAATAAAAAGAATAGATCATAATGAAAATATCCAAAAAGGATCTGCTAAGGTCAATCTACCAGGCATACGAGCGATCTAAATTTCTATTTTACATATGGTATCACTAAAACTTATATGGTTTTATCTTGACAAAATTACACAGAAAATAGAAGAAGAAAGGAGGGTGTCAAAAAGGAGAAAGAGGCAGCAATCTTGTTTATTTATTTATTTATTTATTTATTCATTTATTTACTTTAAGTTCTAGGGTACATGTGCATAACGTGCAGGTTTGTTACATATGTATATTTGTGCCATGTTGGTGTGCTGCACCCATCAACTCGTCAGCACCCATCAATTCATCATTTATATCATGTATAACTCCCCAATGCAATCCCTCCCCCCTCCCCCCTCTCCATGATAGGCCCCAGTGTGTGATGTTCCCCTTCCCGAGTCCAAGTGATCTCATTGTTCAGTTCCCACCTATGAGTGAGAACATGCGGTGTTTGGTTTTCTCTTCTTGTGATAGTTTGCTAAGAATGATGGTTTCCAGCTGCATCCATGTCCCTACAAAGGACGCAAACTCATCCTTTTTTATGGCTGCATAGTATTCCATGGTGTATATATGCCACATTTTCTTAATCCAGTCTGTCACAGATGGACATTTGGGTTGATTCCAAGTCTTTGCTATTGTGAATAGTGCTGCAATAAACATACGTGTGCATGTGTCTTTGTAGTAGAATAATTTATAATCCTTTGGGTATATACCCAGTAGTGGGATGGCTGGGTCGTATGGTACATCTAGTTCTAGATCCTTGAGGAATTGCCATACTGTTTTCCATAATGGTTGAACTAGTTTACAATCCCACCAACAGTGTAAAAGTGTTCCTATTTCTCCACATCCTCTCCAACACCTGTTGTTTCCTGATTTTTTAATGATTGCCGTTCGAACTGGTGTGAGATGGTATTTCATTGTGGTTTTGATTTGCATTTCTCTGATGGCGATTGATGATGAGCATTTTTTCATGTGTCTGTTGGTTGTATGAATGTCTTCTTTTGAGAAATGTCTGTTCATATCCTTTCCCCACTTTTTGATGGGGTTGTTTGTTTTTTTCTTGTATATTTGTTTGAGTTCTTTGTAGATTCTGGATATTAGCCCTTTGTCAGATGAGTAGATTGCAAAAATTTTCTCCCATTCTGTAGGTTGCCTGTTCACTCTGATGGTAGTTTCTTTTGCTGTGCAGAAGGTCTTTAGTTTAATGAGATCCCATTTGTCAATTTTGGCTTTTGCTGCCATTGCTTTTGGTGTTTTAGACATGAAGTCCTTGCCTATGCCTATGTCCTGAATGGTACTACCTAGATTTTCATTTAGGGTTTTTATGGTATTAGGTCTAACATTTAAGTCTCCAATCCATCTTGAATTAATCTTCATATACGGAGTAAGGAAAGGATCCAGTTTCAGCTTTCTACTTATAGCTAGCCAATTTTCCCAGCACCATTTATTAAATAGGGAATCCTTTCTCCATTTCTTGTTTCTCTCAGGTTTGTCAAAGATCAGATGGCTGTAGATGTGTGGTATTATTTCTGAGGACTCTGTTCTGTTCCATTGGTCTATAGCTCTGTTTTGGTACCAGTACCGTGCTGTTTTGGTTACTGTAGCCTTGTAGTATAGTTTGAAGTCAGGTAGCGTGACGCCTCCAGCTTTGTCCTTTTGACTTCAGATTGTCTTGGCAATGCAGGCTCTTTTTTGGTTCCATATGAACTTTAAAGCAGTTTTTTCCAATTCTGTGAAGAAACTCATTGGTAGCTTTATGGGGATGGCATTGAATCTATAAATAACCTTGGGCAGTATGGCCATTTTCATGATATTGATTCTTCCTATCCATGAGCATGGTATGTTCTTCCATTTGTTTGTGTCCTCTTTGATTTCACTGAGCAGTGGTTTGTAGTTCTCCTTGAAGAGGTCCTTGACTTCCCTTGTAAGTTGGATTCCTAGGTATTTTATTCTCTTTGAAGCAATTGTGAATGGAAGTTCATTCCTGACTTGGCTCTCTGCTTGTCTGTTACTGGTGTATAAGAATGCTTGTGATATTTGCACATTAATTTTGTATCCTGAGACTTTGCTGAAGTTGCTTATCAGCTTAAGGAGCTTTTGGGCTGAGACGATGGGGTTTTCTAAATATACAATCATGTCATCTGCAAACAGGGACAATTTGACTTCTTCTTTTCCTAACTGAATACCCTTGATTTCTTTCTCTTGCCTGATTGCCCTAGCCAGAACTTCCAACACTATGTTGAATAGGAGTGGTGAGAGAGGGCATCCCTGTCTTGTACCAGTTTTCAAAGGGAATTTTTCCAGTTTTTGCCCATTCAGTATGATATTAGCTGTGGGTTTGTCATAAATAGCTCTTATTATTTTGAGGTACGTTCCATCAATACCGAATTTATTGAGCGTTTTTAGCATGAAGGGCTGTTGAATTTTGTCAAAAGCCTTTTCTGCATCTATTGAGATAATCATGTGGTTCTTGACTTTGGTTCTGTTTATATGCTGGATTATGTTTATTGATTTGCGAATGTTGAACCAGCCTTGCATCCCAGGGATGAAGCCCACTTGATCATGGTGGATAAGCTTTTTGATGTGCTGCTGAATCCGGTTTGCCAGTATTTTATTGAGGATTTTTCCATCGATGTTCATCAAGGATATTGGTCTAAAATTCTCTTTTTTTGTTGTGTCTCTGCCAGGTTTTGGTATCAGGATGATGTTGGCCTCATAAAAAGAGTTAGGGAGGTTTCCCTCTTTTTCTATTGATTGGAATAGTTTCAGAAGGAATGGTACCAGCTCCTCCTTGTACCTCTGGTAGAATTCAGCTGTGAATCCATCTGGTTCTGGACTTTTTTTGGTGGGTAGGCTATTAATTGTTGCCTCAATTTCAGAGCCTGCTATTGGTCTATTCAGGGATTCAACTTCTTCCTGGTTTAGTCTTGGGAGAGTGTAAGTGTCCAGGAAAGTATCCATTTCTTCTAGATTTTCTAGTTGATTTGCATAGAGGTGTTTATAGTATTCTCTGATGGTAGTTTGTATTTCTGTGGGGTCAGTGGTGATATCCCCTTTATCATTTTTTATTGCATCTATTTGATTCCTCTCTCTTTTCTTCTTCATTAGTCTTGCTAGCGGTCTGTCAATTTTGTTGATCTTTTCAAAAAACCAACTCCTGGATTCATTGATTTTTTGGAGGGTTTTTTGTGTCTCTATCTCCTTCAGTTCTGCTCCGATCTTAGTTATTTCTTGCCTTCTGCTAGCTTTTGAATGTGTTTGCTCTTGCCTCTCTAGTTCTTTTAATTGTGATGTTAGAGTGTCCATTTTAGATCTTTCCTGCTTTCTCTTGTGGGCATTTAGTGCTATAAATTTCCTTCTACACACTGCTTTAAATGTGTCCCAGAGATTCTGATATGTTGTATCTTTGTTCTCATTGGTTTCAAAGAGCATCTTTATTTCTGCCTTCATTTCATTATGTACCCAGTAGTCATTCAGGAGCAGGTTATTCAGTTTCCATGTAGTTGAGCGTTTTTGATTGAGTTTCTTAGTCCTGAGTTCTAGTTTGATTGCACTGTGGTCTGAGAGACAGTTTGTTCTAATTTCTGTTCTTTTACATTTGCTGAGGAGTGCTTTACTTCCAATTATGTGGTCAATTTTGGAATAAGTGCGATGTGGTGCTGAGAAGAATGTATATTCTGTTGATTTGGGGTGGAGAGTTCTATAGATGTCTATTAGGTCCACTTGGTGCAGAGATGAGTTCAATTCCTGGATATCCTTGTTAACTTTCTGTCTCGTTGATCTGTCTAATGTTGACAGTGGAGTGTTCAAGTCTCCCATTATTATTGTATGGGAGTCTAAGTCTCTTTGTAAGTCTCTAAGGACTTGCTTTATGAATCTGGGTGCTCCTGTATTGGGTGCATATATATTTAGGAGAGTTAGCTCTTCCTGTTGAATTGATCCCTTTACCATTATGTAATGGCCTTCTTTGTCTCTTTTGATCTTTGATGGTTTAAAATCTGTTTTATCAGAGACTAGGAATGCAACCCCTGTTTTTTTTTTGTTCTCCATTTGCTTGGTAGATCTTCCTCCATCCCTTTATTTTGAGCCTATGTATGTCTCTGCATGTGAGATGGGTCTCCTGAATACAGCAGACTGATGGGTCTTGACTCTTTATCCAGTTTGCCAGTCTGTGTCTTTTAATTGGAGCATTTAGTCCATTAACATTTAAGGTTAATATTGTTATGTGTGAACTTGATCCTGTCATTATGATATTAACTGGTTATTTTGCTCGTTAGTTGATGCAGTTTCTTCCTAGCCTCGATGGTCTTTACATTTTGGCATGTTTTTGTAATGGCTGGTACCGGTTGTTCCTTTCCATGTTTAGGGCTTCCTTCAGGGTCTCTTGTAAGGCAGGCCTGGTGGTGACAAAATCTCTAAGCATTTGCTTATCTGTAAAGGATTTTATTTCTCCTTCACTGATGAAACTTAGTTTGGCTGGATATGAAATTCTGGGTTTAAAATTCTTTTCTTTAAGAACGTTGAATATTGGCCCCCACTCTCTTCTGGCTTGCAGAGTTTCTGCCGAGAGATCTGCTGTTAGTCTGATGGGCTTCCCTTTGTGGGTCACCCAACCTTTCTCTCTGGCTGCCCTTAAGATTTTTTCCTTCATTTCAACTTTGGTGAATCTGGCAATTATATGTCTTGGAGTTGCTCTTCTCGAGGAGTATCTTTGTGGTGTTCTCTGCATTTCCTGAATTTGAATGTTGGCCTGCCCTACTAGGTTGGGGAAGTTCTCCTGGATGACATCCTGAAGAGTGTTTTCCAACTTGTTTCCATTTTCCCTCTCACTTTCAGGCACCCCAATCAGACGTAGATTTGGTCTTTTTACATAATCCCATACTTCTTGCAGGCTTTGTTCATTTCTTTTTCTTCTTTTTTCTTTTGGTTTCTCTTCTCGCTTCATTTCATTCATTTGATCCTCAATCGCTGATACTCTTTCTTCCAGTTGATCGAGTCGGTTACTGAAGCTTGTGCATTTGTCATGTATTTCTCGTGTCATGGTTTTCATCTCTGTCATTTCGTTTATGACCTTCTCTGCATTAATTAGTCTAGCTGTCAATTCTTCCACTCTTTTTTCAAGATTTTTAGTTTCTTTGCACTGGGTACGTAATTCCTCCTTTAGCTCTGAGAAGTTTGATGGACTGAAGCCTTCTTCTCTCATCTCGTCAAAGTCATTCTCTGACCAGGTTCGATCCATTGCTGGCGATGGGCTGCGCTCCTTTGCAGGGGGAGATGCGCTCTTATTTTTTGAATTTCCAGCTTTTCTGTCCTGCTTTTTCCCCATCTTTGTGGTTTTATCTGTCTCTGGTCTTTGATGATGGTGACGTACTGATGGGGTTTTGGTATAGGTGTCCTCTTAATGATAGAGAAGAAACTGTTCAAAGCACATGAAACCATTGAACCATTGCCAATAACTGTGAAATGATGCACACAGACCCTTCGATTTCAACCTTGTGTGACTGAGCAAAGCAGTCGTCAATGCCACGTCCAGACTTCTGACCTACAGGACGGAGTGTCACACCCGGCAAGCGCGAACAGGTCCACCAACGGGAGCAATCTTGTTTATTGGCCTAGTCCTTTGTGCTGGAGTATATTAAAAATGCAAATACTAAAAGCATGGAACAAGGGCGTATAAGGGCATATATATTTCACATATACCTATGTGATAACATTTATCCATAATTTCATTAAAACAGAAAGCAGCAGGCAAAATGAGGGGGCACTTAAGATGTGAAATTCTATTAAAATTTTATCTATTGTCTTTTATCTCTTGCATATAAGATCATACTATGTTCAGAATTCTGAATGACTATGTATGCCAGAAAAAAATATAAAATGAAAGAGTTTAGCAAGTTTTTTGCTATCGTTGTCAGCTGTGTCTGACAAGAATATCAATTAAGATGGCATTTGTTAAGCCCTTGTCTATGCTGAACTAGCTGTGGTATAGAGTAGTTTAACCCATCTTATCCTATAGGCTCACAGAACTCAATTTCAGAATCATGGAGAATTTCTGGCTTTCAAGATGAAGGTTATTATATCATCAGCTTCTGTGTCTCACTAAATCCAGTGACGACAAGATTTTTCATCATTTATTTTTATTTTTAAAACTGGTGCATGTTAGGTTTGTAGAACACAAGGTAGAAACAGCTGGAGTTCGTGTTATTATTTTTCACTTTGAAGGAAATAAGAGGCTGACAACAGTGAAGGACAAAGACAAAGTTGTTGCTGGACATATTCTGGCACATAGGCCACCTCCCACTGCAACCAGTTCTAAATTAATTATTTACTGTTATTTTAATGCTGTAACCTTCTGAAGTATCCTGTCTACTGTGAATGGGAGTTTCAACTCATTATTGTTTTGTAAAACCTAAGACTCTAACTTGAAGAGACACTAAATTTAATATGAGTAATCTGAAAACAACTTTAGAGCTGTTTATAGTACACACACAGACACTTGCACACACGGTACAATGTTACACTGGGTGCTTCATAATGCCACTCAGACAGGACTACCCCAAAGCACACTGGCTTTGCCCAAAACTAATGGCTGTGAGCAACAGTGAAGCTGGTAGATGATTTTGAATTTTGTAGCTATCAGGAAAATCAATCGTGAGAGAAATTAATACTAAGATTTTCAGGGTCAAATAAATAACCTCTGCCATTTCTCTGGACATATTAAAACACTTTCAAAAAATGTATTCTTCTCTGTCTCAAAACTCATTACTTCTGTCATCACCAAAGAAGAGTAAAGCTTCAACTACCTAGCATCATTTTTTTTCCCTGTGTGTGTGTGTTCAAAAATAATTTTCTGTGAATGGTGATAATGAATTAAGAAAAATAGCATTTAGAAGTACTCACAGTAAATCCAGACATATAAATTTCATTAAGAAAATGATCAGGCTGTGCTGAAATTGTACACAAAACCAAAGTATATGTATGAGAAAGTCTATTCTACAAAAGAAGAGCAGAACAAATTTTGTATTAGCCCAGATTAATTTAGTTATATATAAAATCCAGCAAATCTGATTATTTCTTTGTTAGAGAAGTTTTCCAATTTTAAACATCCTATATTGTTTTACTTGTTTATAATATGTGGTCAGTATTATACATACATATATACACTCATATACAGTAATGCAGTGCTCAACAACAGGGATACATTCTGATAAGTGTGTTGTGAGATGATTTTGTCATTGTGAGAGCATCAAAGAGTGTAGTTACACAAATATAGATGGTATAGTTTACTATAAAGCCTGTACAGCATGTTACTTTACTGAACACTGTAGGCAATTATAACATAATGGTAAGTATTTGTGTATCTAAACATATCTAAATATAGAAAAAGTACAGTAAGAATATGGTATTATAATCGTATGGGTCTAGAGTTGTATATGCAGTTGTCATTGACTGAAATGTCATTATGCACTGCCTACGTGACTAGATATGGACATATATGAACATGTATTTCTATATTTGTGCTTGTGGCATTATTTATTTGTTTCTATGAAATTTATACCACTATAGAAATGCCGGAAAATTAAGCTATCCCAGGAGAAAATTACTGAGGTTAACCTTTAGGAATATTGTTTTTGCAACACTTACAAAATACACTTATGATCAATGACCATCCTTCATTCCCAAGAAATCTGTCTCTAAGTGTGAAGTTGTTAAATAAAATATTTTGTTAAGTGTAACAGAATAAATTATGATATATTTTATCTGATGCCAAGATAACCAAATGGTTTTAACTGATAGAAAAAATATCAAAAATAAATATTAGACAAATTTCATATGTATTAATAATAATATTGCAAAAGTAAATGTACTCTGTACATAAATGCAATGTAATGAAATTTTACTATCTTTGCAAAAGGCAAAACTGCTTTATAGTGAAAGATTTGTGGTAGAGGAGGTGTGAAAAATAGTTGGTCTTTGGAAAAGTCTTACTGGGACATTTTTTTCTATTATTGTTACCTCCTATGGGCTCGTACTTATCTTGTACTAAACCTGAACTTAACATTTTAAGGGCAAAACAAATATTTAACGAAAGAGTGCCTCAAAACAGCAAGAGTAGAGTTCATGTGAAATAAACTGAAGTACTTTGTCTTCATTCTTTTACTTGGCAAATACACGCAATTCAAATTTATTCCATACGATTTCTCTTCCTAGAAAATGTGACTTCACATAAATTGATGAATACTTCTTTTGCCTGAAACCATGATGTCAAAATAATACTTATCATGGCCTAGTCACTTAGTGTGTTTTTGGGGTAAATGCCATTATACTGGAGGAAAAATTTCTCTTACCTGAAAAATGGTATATATTTTCAAAAGCTATTATGGTAAAATTTCATTAATTAAAGAGTTATTATGTGAGGTAACCTGTAAAGTCAAAAATACTCCACAAATTAAAAAACAGGAGTAGAAATTAATGCCATCAAATAAGATAGAGCAACAACTAAACTCTTTCAAGTGAAAAGCACATATAATAAGAGAATTATTGTAACATTGCCACATTTTATAATACTACAGATTCAAACATACTTTAAAACCTTAGTTTAAACTTTAGAATAAGCTTCTGAGATCAACGGATCTTTCTTACTAGTCTTATCTCTTTTCCTTCTCCTTGTTTACTTCGCTCATTTCACTTCCTGTAAAGAACCATTCTTTAATCAAAGTAACCTTTATACACATTACTACCTCTGTCTGGAAAGCTACCCTCTCCATATTTACTACTAAGTCCAAGTACCTCAGGGAAGTCTTTCTTCCTCTCCTACCGGATGAGATGTGTTCTTAACATGTAAGACTACTATAAATATTTTCACAACAATTAAATAATTACTATGTTATAATTTGTGTCTTGACTATTATGCTGTGATCTTCCAGGAGGACAAGAGCTAAGTCTCTAAGTCTCTGTCGTTCATTGTTGGCTGATGAATTGCATTAAGCAAGGCTAAAAATACACTTTTTTTTTTTTTTTTTTTTTTAAGATAAAGTCTTGCTGTGTTGCTCAGGCTGGAGTACAGTGGCACAATCAGAGCTCACTACAGCCTTGAACTTCTGGGCTTAAGCAATCTTCTTACCTGTGCCCCTAGAATAGCTGGGACTACAGCCCTGCATCACCACCATGCTCAGCCAATTTTTAAAATCTTTTGTAGAGACCAGGTCTTACTAGATTGCCCAGGCTAGTCTGGAACTCCTGGCCTCCATTCACCTTCCTGACTTGGCCTCCCCCAAAATGTGCTTTTTAATGACTGTCCAGTTCACATTATATTTTCTGATAACATTCTATAAAAAGCTATTTAACAAAAATACTTTATTAGCATTTTAAAGAGCTATATCAGAAAATCATGAAAAGATTTCTTCAGGAAAATAATTTCCATATTATAAAATTATGTATATTTTATGTATGAATATGTGTATTATTATGCATATATAACTATAATTGCACGTGTGTGTGAATGTGTGTGTGTATATATATATTTATATATAGTCTCTTGGTATGAAATGGATGGTAATTTTCTGCTATACAGAAAAAAAAAACCACTTAAAACTCATACTGTGTTCTATTCCCTAATAGTGTCTGAAGGTTCACTTTAATGTGATTCTGATTAGAGATGGTCATCTGTATTGATTTTCAAAGAAAAAGGGAGGAAAAATAAGTCGAGTTGATGTGCAGTTTTGACATTTCTAAGGAAAAAATACCTCGTGCTTGAAGTATGTCTGTAACATTATTCAAATATCCCAAAGTAATGAAATCTTCCTCATAATGTTCAACTTAGCCAAAGTTTCATTCGGTGGGTTTGAGAGAAGTTGATGTGTTTACTGGATTTTCCTCTTAGTCTTTCTGAGAATTCTTAGGAATGCTTGCAAGACCCAAAGATATGCCAGGTGGTTGTGTTCTGCAGACCACTGGCCAAATTTTTCTATTGGCCCATCCCGGTTTGCTAAGGTTGCTGTTATCTTCTCATATCCTTTTGCTTCCCCCTTAATTCCTTTCCTATATGTGATAAAATGAAGTGAAGATCTAAGAGTAATATAAGAGGATTAAATGAAGAACTATAAAAGGCTAAAGGAGATTAGATACTCGAGCTCTCTAGAATACATATGTCTTATCTTCTCAGAGACCCCTACAGACTGGCCCATTTTGTACTCAATCCTTCAATGTTTTGGTGTTTTAGAATCCATATGTCTTTTTAGGCAAAAGGCTGCCCTGCTCAAAATTCCTTGCCCTCAAAATCTAGAGTAATTTAGTGGGGGAAAAAAAAAAAAAAAAGAATTTAATCTCTTCAGGGGTTAAATGTTGACTTATTATTATTATTATTTGTTTTGAACTTAGGATGATTGGCCATATGACCATGCAGTTGCTTTAGGGGAAGAATCTCATGGCACTATATCCACATCCTGGAGATAAAAGCAAGAGAACCATAAGAGTGAACCAAATGCATCTCAAAATTTGTGTGATTCCATCTTAAACTACCTAGCATATAGCATGCACTCAGGACTAATTCAAATTCCTAATTCAGAAAGCAAAAAACTAACTTTTTAAAGGGCACAGTCTGATTAGAAACACCCCAAATGTGTTACTAATTAGAAAACAATATTTAGTCTAAAGTGTTTTATCACTTTACTAATTTAGTGTTTCATTGCTCTCAATATAATGAAGAGGCACTTGTAAGACAAAAAAGTGCTCACTAAAGTAGCAACTCCCAGAATGATGAATCTGTCTGTTTTAGTGACAAATTCTAGACTCGACTCTACAAGCAAAACTTCTTTACAAGCTCTAACGTGTCAATTTCCAGTCTCCAACAATTTTAAGTTCTTAACTACATCCAGAGCAACAGGAAGAATCTGCTGGTCACTCTGAAATAGTATTTTGTTTTTGCTACACAAAGAATATTCAAGATTATTATTCGTGCTTGTTATTTTGCCTTAGTGGTTGCAAAAAGAAATATTAATTTCTTGAGGTGTCTTGGCTTGAGTTGGAAGACAGAGGGGAACACACTGAAGATCCCTCAAGACAATGCAAGCTTATGTATAAGAAGGGACTTGCCTTAAGCTATGCAGAGGCAAAGAAAGAAAAAAAGGGACATAGAAAGGAAGTGGTGGGGAAACAATTTTCAGACAATTCCCCACCCTAGTCTGGTGATCCAATGACAAATGAGACTGTCTGAAGCAACTGTGACTGAAGAGCAGCATCAAAGTCTCTCTGTCTCTCTTTTTCTTTGCCAAGGGAGGATGTTCGTATTTGCTATTTTGTAAAGCAATATTTCATGCCAGTGTCCTTTGTTCTTGCCTATAAATTGAGTCCCAGAATTTCCTTTTTGCTATCTTGCAAGTGTAAAGTGAGTGTGATTGGGGATAATATCCCCCATTGACAGTCCACACTCCACACTCATGACTCTTCCCTTAGTCAGACGTACTGTGAACTGAATCATTGAAGGAAGGTTGATAAAGCAGGAATGTTTTGAAATGAGTTTTCTACACACTTCTGTAAACTGCCTAAAGATGATGATTATCATCTGAGAATAGGAAGCATACACTGCGTGGAGGAGGGGAGAAAAAGTGGACAGGTAATCCAAGAGAAAAATTATCTGCATTTTTAAGAACCAACTGTCAAAGCAGAGAAACCAGAATCCAGGGAGTGTGTGGGGTGGATCCACATGTTGATAAAGAGAAGAGCCACCCACTTCTCAATCCCCCTCCCACTCCACACCTACTCCCCAGAGAGTGAGAGAAAACTGGAAATAAAGCTTCTGTTTGTCACTCCTGACATTCCAATTACACTTAACTAAACAAAGGCCTGGCAAAGGCAGTTTTAACCCTAAACCTCAGAGTCAGAAGGGCACCTGTTTTAGATTCAACAAAACAGCCCCAAATGCCTGGAAGGCATGGTATCTTTGTGGTCCCCCTTGCCAGGCAAGTACAAACCCTTGTGAGCTACAAACCTCTGGCTATGAGTTTTTTCTTCTATGTCTCGTTGGGATGAAACTGTCAACTATGGAGAAAAAGTAAGGAATCTTGTGTTGGACTTTGAAATTCAACATAATACCTAAATAGTAAAGAAAAAAGAACGCTGTACTCCCTCTCACAAACACAGTTGCATGTACCCTTGTCCTTGCTAATTGACTGAGGAATGAAGTATAAGATAGTAACTATAGATTTAAAAGGAAAATAAATTTCATACCCTATTCTCCAAAAGTAAATGTTAAGGTTTCTGAAATTTACAAACACGTATACTATGTGTATATTTATGGTTCTTAAACTACTTGAATTTATCTTAGCAGTAAAATATCCCCCAATAAAATATTCCTCTCCTTCTTGAAAACATTACCCACACAATGCTAAGTGAAATATTTGTTACAAATACTTTTCCAGTGGTTTAAACACTCCAAATGCCAAATAAATTGCAAGGAAAGAATAATATTTTTGAATATAATTTTATGTGAATGAATTGTTTATGCAAACATAGATTTAATAATCTGAATCCAAATAACAAAAAATCATTCCAAAATATTTTACCTCCCTATCCGGTTTTTACTAACCTTTATACCCCTCAGAAAGTCACTTTATTTTGATGCTTTTCTATTGGCAACGGTAAAATCTCAAGGGACTTAGAAAAGGTGATGGAGGGGGAGTATTCTCAATCTTATATCATTGCAATATTCACTTTAAAGCAATGTAGTCCTTTTCTGTTTCTGCCCCAACATTTCATAATTATATCATTTTACAAGAATTGTGTAATTTACATAACCACCTAAATTGTCATAATTGCTAGAAAGTGCTGAAAAAGCATACGGTAGGCATTTCAGATTCATTTCTGCTCTCTGTTTGAAACTCATTTTAAATGCCTTTTGCATAAAAATTCTTTTGGTCAACAAAAAAGTAACTTGTATTTAATTTTGCAGGAACCTTCTCTTCTTCTCCCTCTCACACTGACTTCTCTTCTTTCAGGAAGACTTTCTCAGATATTATACCTGAGTACTAACAGGGTCACATGGTAAACAAACCCCTTCCTCTTGATCTTACAGAAGAAGCTGAGACCACAGAGGTTAGCTGACTTGATCTGAATACCACAGGTCACATCTGCGGAGCCAAGTCTAGAAATCATTTTTATTTAACTTGCATGTTTTGTTCATTGTCCCACACTGTTCTACACTGCATTTAGAAAGAGGAAAAGGAAAAATACAAGAATGGAATGGTCTCTCTACAGTTTTCTCAGCATGCCATTTCTATTATAATTATCTTAACCATCTGTTTTGCTTGGAACAGGCAAAAGAATTTGATATTAAGAAACAAAACTCATTCTATACAACAGAGAAGGGCTTCAGAAATGGGACCTTATTTCAGAATGCAAGAGTGGATATCAATTTTATCAGAGGTTTCATCAGTGAAGTAGAATGCCAGTATTTGACCATTACTGTTTTGAAAATCAGTGACTCATGTAGTTTTGTAAATAAAAATGTGCAACTCAAAGTTATTGCAGCATATTGTTTATAATATTTGCTAAGAGTGTAACGTGGAAACCTGAAGTAAAGCACCACTAAACAGTTAAGGGTATTGGAAAATGGCAACTTTTCCCAATACCCTTAATTGTTTTTCTTTCTTGAATTCTGTTTCAGCTTCTCCTCTAAAAAGCTAATCCATCCTTGCATACTTAAAAGACAATGTATTAATGTTTAGCGCCTTGAAACTAATTTAGCTGTTATGTGAAGCTATAAAACTTAGTGGCAACATATGTGATAGGCGTAAATAACAGACCACATTTCTGGAATGCTTACCTAGTGCACGTGTGCACATATATGGACACACACACTGCACAAAACACACACACGGATGCACAAAACATACTTGCAGATACACAAAAACAATTTATGCTTCAGAGTTTTGAAATAAGAAATAAGCTGTTTCACTTATTTTACTTTTCTGTCAAAAATTACTGTAAAATATGTATATTACTGCAAATTAAGAAAAAAATTGAGAGTGATGTACCTGTCTTGCAATTATAGGCTTTTCAAATTAAAGACAGTATTTGAAAGAACCAATAATACTTCAAAATCATTATTTAAAAAATTATTACAAATTAACCAAGCTTCAGAACAGGTAAACTCCCAACATGAAAGGCAGCTTATCACTTTTGAAATAAGCATGGAAGGCAGAACAATTTTCATAGAAAAATGGGGAGTATTCATTCCAATTAATTAGAAAAACAAACTATTATTTTGGCCAAAAAAGGAAAATTAATAGCAAAGGTAGGATGAACCAGAGACCCTTTCAATATTGTCTTCTAGAACATAAAGTTATTATAATACCCTAAAGAAGAAAAAAAAGGCCGGGCGCGGTGGCTCAAGCCTGTAATCCCAGCACTTTGGGAGGCCGAGACGGGCGGATCACGAGGTCAGGAGATCAAGACCATCCTGGCTAATACGGTGAAACCCTGTCTCTACTTAAAAATACAAAAAACTAGCCGGGCGACGAGGCGGGCGCCTGTAGTCCCAGCTACTCGGGAGGCTGAGGTAGGAGAATGCCGTAAACCCGGGAGGCGGAGCTTGCAGTGAGCTGAGATCCGGCCACTGCACTCCAGCCTGGGTGGCAGAGCAAGACTCCGTCTCAAAAAGAAAAAAAAAAAAAAAAAAAAAAAAAAAGGAAACAACATATACATTGATAAAAGAACAATTTTTTCTGTTCAATGAGTCAAATTTTTTACAGCTGATAGATGTACTATAGTTCTGTAATTTTCCCGAAATAATTTTAGAAATGCTGGGAAATCTCAGCTAAAGGAAACAAAATAAAGTTCATAAAATTTTCTAAAAATCAAAGCCATGAAATTTTTTCCCACTGTGAAATAAATATATTAGAAACAAGTAATTCAATTCCAACTTTCTCTTTCCTGTGATAGTTAAAAAACTTAACCGGCTGGACGCAGTGGTTCAAGCCTGTAATCCCAGCACTTTGGGAGGCCGAGGCAGGTGGATCACAAGGTCAGGAGATCGAGACCATCCTGACTAACACGGTGAAACTCCATCTCTACTAAAAAATACAAAAAATTAGCTGGGCGTGGTGGTGGACGCCTGTAGGCCGAGCTACTTGGGAGGCTGAGGCAGGAGCATGGCGTGAACCCAGGAGGAGAAACTTTGAGTGAGCTGAGATCATGCCACTGCACTCCAGCCTGGGCCACAGAGTGAGACTCTGTCTCAAAAAAACAAAAAAACAAAAACAAAAAAACCCAGAACTTATAAACCAATAACCTAACACATGAAAGCCAGTTCAATTCTTACACCAGCACACATCTAACAAAAATTGAAAATAAATAGAAAAATATGTAGTGAAAACAGTCGTGTAGACCCCTAAACATTTTCAGAATTTAACATTAAGCACTTTTTTTTTTCTCATGATTTTTTTCCTTTCCTTAGTTGTAATGTGATGTTTATCCTCCACTTCTTAATTTCTTGGCAATGTGGTAGAGCATCAATAAACCAATCTGGCATATTAACCCTAGTAATCAGTTTGGAATGTGGATAAACTTCTTTTTGCTATTGCTTAAATTTGTGCTCTTCTTGTAAATAAGTTTCATTTTATAAACCACAGGTAAAGTTCCATAGTCCAACGTTACACTTGCCTAACACATTTCTACATGAATCATTTGTGATATGCTATTACTTTGTTTAAAATATATATACCCACATATATAAGTATTTATATGTATATATATTATTTAGGTATAAATGTGAATGTGAAATGGACTCCTTCACTGAAACAAGAAACATGGGCTATAAATGGTAAGTTCAGTGTATTCATGTTTCATTCTTCCCTTCCTCCATTCCTCCCTTTCTCCCTCTTTCCTTCCTTCCTTCCACTACTTTTGACTTCCTTCTGGTTTATGTATTGTCCTTTATTCCTTCAGGAGGCAGGCTGTGAAAGTGCTAATATATGAGAAATTTATTCTTTAATGTAGTGTATTCAACCCACTAACATACCTGCCTAGCCACCAAATAGGTATTAAATGTGAGAACACAGTCATGAGTAAGTATAGATAATATATATATTTTATTTATAATATTTTACAGTTACTCAAGGTAGTTTTTAAAATGCCATTTGAATTTTCATTCATATATAATTCATACTTTTATTTTGAATATGAATCAGAAACAGGCCTGAGAGCAACAAAATAGTTTATATGGTGGAATCAATAATATGATTACCTAAGGTATACAACAAGATGTTAAAATGCATTGTTATCTTGGCACCTAAAAATAGGTCGTCTTTTTAAATTTGCCTGTTTAAGATAACATAAAAAACAATATATTTATTTTTTATTTTTCTTGATAATCTTTGCAGTGTTTAAGGAATATTAATCATTCATTCATTCAATAGTAATGTAAACACAAAAAGTAATCAAGAATCTTGTGCCTAGTAGAGGTGATAATTATTAAAGGCCATTTATATTACTACATATATCACTAAAACTTAACAATATTATTTTTGTATTAACACATTTTGAATATGTCTATTAAATTGGTGTTTCCTATATATATAACCATATGACAAATATCTCTTAGGGGTTGGTGAAAGAAAAATTCCTCTGAAACTCGTAACCTTTTATCAGAAATAAGAATTAATGAAAATTATTTGATATCGTTTGGCTCTGTGTCCCCACTGAAATTTCATGTTGAATTGTATTTCCCATGTATTGAGGGAGGGACCTGGTGGAAGGTGATTGGATCATGGGGCGGATTTCCCCCATGCTTTCTCACGATAGTGAGTTTTCATAAGATCTGATGGTTTAATAGTGTTTGACAGTTTCCCCCTTCATTCTCTCTCTTTCGTGCTCTGGCATGTGAAGACTGTGCCTTGCTTCCTCTTCTGCCATAACTATAAGTTTCCTGAGGCCTCCCCAGCCATGTGGATTGGTGAGTCAATTAAATTTCCTTTTCTTTATAAATTATGCAACCTTGGGTAGTTCTTTATAGCAGTGCAAAAACAGACTAATACTTTTGATTTTTTACTTAATTTCCAGGAATTTCCAGGCTACATTTTTGGCTTAACAAGAATAACTTTTCTTAGAGTACATTTTCTGATTTAATAAAAATCAAACTTAGCAATGATCATAGCAAATCATTCTCAAAATGGTACAGGCCGGAGGAGTAAAGTTGTTGTCTTCTGCAGAGAGAAAGGAGGTGGACGTGAAGTTGAATCTAGGCAGGGTAGTTACAGGCAATTCTCTCTGGGTGGTTGAATGGCTGAATGGTTACAAATAGTTGAATTTCATATTATATCTATGTGTACTTAGTAATTAATTTTTAGATGCTTATTGAAATATCATGAATACAAACTAAGAATGTTAGCATGCTTTATATTGGGTCTTGCATTTTTTTTTTTTTTTTTTTTTATGAGAATTTCTTTCTTCCTTTATTTCCTTTCTATTTCTTTTTTTTTTTTTTTTTTTTTTTTTTATTATACTTTAAGTTCTAGGGTACATGTGCATAACGTGCAGGTTTGTTACATATGTATACTTATGCCATGTTGGTGTGCTGCACCCATCAACTCGTCAGCACCCATCAATTCATCATTTATATCTTGTATAACTCCCCAATGCAAGCCCTCCCTCCTCCCCCCTCCCCCCTCCCCATGATAGGCCCCTGTGCGTGATGTTCCCCTTCCCGAGTCCAAGTGATCTCATTGTTCAGTTCCCACCTATGAGTGAGAACATGCGGTGTTTGGTTTTCTGTTCTTGTGATAGTTTGCTAAGAATGATGGTTTCCAGCTGCATCCATGTCCCTACAAAGGACGCAAACTCATCCTTTTTTATGGCTGCATAGTATTCCATGGTGTATATGTGCCACATTTTCTTAATCCAGTCTGTCACAGATGGACATTTGGGTTGATTCCAAGTCTTTGCTATTGTGAATAGTGCCGCAATAAACATACGTGTACATGTGTCTTTGTAGTAGAATAATTTATAATCCTTTGGGTATATACCCAGTAGTGGGATGGCTGGGTCATATGGTACATCTAGTTCTAGATCCTTGAGGAATTGCCATACTCTTTTCCATAATGGTTGAACTAGTTTACAATCCCACCAACAGTGTAAAAGTGTTCCTATTTCTCCACATCCTCTCCAACACCTGTTGTTTCCTGACTTCTTAATGATTGCCATTCTAACTGGTGTGAGATGGTATCTCATTGTGGTTTTGATTTGCATTTCTCTGATGGCGAGTGATGATGAGCATTTTTTCATGTGTCTGTTGGCTGTATGAATGTCTTCTTTTGAGAAATGTCTGTTCATATCCTTTCCCCACTTTTTGATGGGGTTGTTTGTTTTTTTCTCGTATATTTGTTTGAGTTCTTTGTAGATTCTGGATATTAGCCCTTTGTCAGATGAGTAGGTTGCAAAAATTTTCTCCCATTCTGTAGGTTGCCTGTTCACTCTGATGGTAGTTTCTTTTGCTGTGCAAAAGCTCTTTAGTTTAATTAGATCCCATTTGTCAATTTTGGCTTTTGCTGCCGTTGCTTTTGGTGTTTTAGACATGAAGTCCTTACCCATGCCTATGTCCTGAATGGTACTACCTAGATTTTCTTCTAGGGTTTTTATGGTATTAGGTCTAACATTTAAGTCTCTAATCCATCTTGAATTAATCTTCGTATAAGGGGTAAGGAAAGGATCCAGTTTCAGCTTTCTACTTATGGCTAGCCAATTTTCCCAGCTCCATTTATTAAATAGGGAATCCTTTCCCCATTTCTTGTTTCTCTCAGGTTTGTCAAAGATCAGATGGCTGTAGATGTGTGGTATTATTTCTGAGGACTCTGTTCTGTTCCATTGATCTATATCTCTGTTTTGGTACCAGTACCATGCTGTTTTGGTGACTGTAGCCTTGTAGTATAGTTTGAAGTCAGGTAGCGTGACGCCTCCAGCTTTGTCCTTTTGACTTAGGATTGTCTTGGCAATGCGGGCTCTTTTTTGGTTCCATATGAACTTTAAAGCAGTTTTTTCCAATTCTGTGAAGAAACTCATTGGTAGCTTGATGGGGATGGCATTGAATCTATAAATAACCTTGGGCAGTATGGCCATTTTCATGATATTGATTCTTCCTATCCATGAGCATGGTATGTTCTTCCATTTGTTTGTGTCCTCTTTGATTTCACTGAGCAGTGGTTTGTAGTTCTCCTTGAAGAGGTCCTTTACATCCCTTGTAAGCTGGATTCCTAGGTATTTTATTCTCTTTGAAGCAATTGTGAATGGAAGTTCATTCCTGATTTGGCTCTCTGGGTCTTGCATTTTTAAAAATAATTTTGTATTTGTTGTTTTTACTAGATCAAAAAAAAGATCGAGACATCTAAAACAATGATTATGTTACAGTGAAGACGGACTTTGTTTTGTCAGCAATAGAGCATTTTCCAAGGGAGATAGATGAATGCCCACTCCCAGTGCCTAACTTTGTAACTGCTTTTGCTGTTTGTTTCCTCTCATTCATTTTGCATTCCTGTTAGGCTTGCATCTGTTTATGTTACTTGTCTATTATTCATCTACAGGATAACTGCTCAGCAGTCGTTACTTCCTTTCATATCTTTTCTGCATCTTTTGTTTCCATGGGTTGTTTTGGCAATAAAACCAAGAAAAGGGTACAAAGCTTATAAAAAAGTGCAGTTGGAACATCATGTTTTTACAGCTTTAAGAACGTTATTGCTGATTTCAAAAATTTTTTTTTAAATGTTAAAATGTATTCAGCAAAGTTTAAAGCTCATAGATATGATAAATTTGAGAATTTGAGAAAATGAAATTTAAAAAGTATTTCCAAAACAGCTCACTAGTGTTTGATCTTCACATGGCAGGCTGCCTTGTGCAATTTTCTGTTTACTGTACATTTTAATACCTAAGTTTCAAGCAATGAAGTCATAGTAATTCCTTACATTTATATAGCACTTCATAATTTTATTGTGTGATTACTCATTCATTATGTCCTCTAATCTTTCTAGGTAGATAATTAGCATCTTCATTTTAAGGATAGGGAAAAAAAAGACTAGTCACTTTGTTAAATGATATGCTGAGGTCAAAAGGTCAATGAATCTCTGAGCCTGGAATCTACATTAACTTGATACCTACCTAGCCTGGTGTGGGTCAGAAAAATCCTCACAATATACAGTTGCTCCAGACTTTCTACAAGCCTAAGTGGTAAGATAAGGTTTGGGGATTTTAGATTATGTTAGCATAGCCTTATGTGTGATTTTAAATCATTATTGTGTCCCTAAACTTATTAAGACTCTATTATCAGGGGATTGAAGTTTAGCTGGGAAAGAGGACTAACATGTGTCTATTTTACCACATTACCTTCATAAATGCTTAAAGGAATATACTTTAGGTCTTATTTTTGCCATGAAGATAAAATTAAAAATAATTTGATCCTGCTACCTTACCAGCCACTGCATATACATTTTGTTTAGAAAATAATGGAAAGAAAAATATGGCAAAATGGAGAAGATAACACCATGGAGGCACACATATGTTCTGTATCTTCCCTTATCACCAATTACATATTACCAATATATACATGCCCAATAAGTGGAAAACTTTTCTGCCAAAGACATTTCACTTTTTTCTCTCTCTGTTAAATAATTTCTACATTCTACATCCCACTCTTGTAAAAGAATATCCTAGTAATGCCCTAAAGTCTAGGTTCCATGTAAAATACATTTTGTATGATCATTATGTAATATTTGTGAAAAATCAGAGAATTTTAACAAAGCATTTGATTTGCACCCAAAACAACCAAGAAGTGTCAATGTTTCAATAATTGCATAATTATTTTTAAAGTTATCATCTTTGGAGTGCTAAAGCTGTCATTAAGTGATAAATAGCAACATAATTTTATTTTGGCCTGTGCCATCCTGGACTCTCCTAAGAAACCTCAGTTCATACTTCCAGATCATTATCAGAGCTATCCCTGTCATCATGGTGTAAGATGACTCCTAAGGAAAAATGAACTACGTCTCTCTATCTCCTAAATCAAAAATGTCAGAAAGCGCTCCCTTACCTTTTCTTCCCTCCCCAAGAGAAAGACCTTTGGTGAAAAAACTTAGTTTCTGCCATTTGGGTCTCTTTATTTACTTATAGTGGCGAGAAGCTACCTTTCTACTCTGACATCTTGCTCTCTGTTGCTGTCTTTCAGTTGCTGAGTAATTAACTCTTAATAAGCTGAGTGACAGTAAATGGTTACAGTTTAGGAGGATTAATAAAAGTTGCTACTAAAATATATATATTTAATAAGCACAGAGGTATCTGAAAAATTTATGTATTCTCCTTATTGAATTTGTAGAATCTGTTTAGGTAATCACTAACCCTTTAGATAGGGTCTCTCCAAGTTTCCTTCAACAGATATGGCTTTAATATCAAGTCAGCTCTGCCCTTTTGTTGACTCTCAGTCATAAATGCCAAGTAGAGGTTGGAAACTCAAGCATCATCAAGAAATGATCTGAAAGTGACTTAAATTGTGTTCTGGCCCAGATTAAGCCTTTCAGAGCAACTATAAATGTACAGCGCTTTCATCTAACCTAGCCCCATGGGCATTTAATGAAAGTAAGTGCTCATTACTGTTATTGCTATGAATTATAAAGTTAATAATTTGTATACTATACATAAGACAAAATCACAACAGAAAAAACAACCAGCAGCCTAATTTACATTTAGTAGTCCAAACATACAATTTCTCCTACCTAAAATTTTTACCTTGGAATTTTCTTTCATTGCTATCTGTAGTTCTATAAAGGTCAGCAAAATACTGAGCTATTTTGGCCATGCAAAGAAGGGTTAAACATAAATCCTAATGTGTTACAATTAAATATATAAATGCTATGTTCCTAAATCTAAGTCATACAGCTTAATATAAAAATGACATGTAAGTAATAACCTATAGAATACATACATCAGGAAATTGTCCTTAAGAAATCAGCTGACTTTAAGTAGCTTATAAATACTAAATAAAAAGATATTGCAAATGAAAAGCTTTTTTAAGTTGAATTGGAATTTTTTTTTATAACTGGTTTGATTTTACCTGAAAGTAGGAAAGCAAAGTAAAATGAACAAGTAAAATTTATTTCCCTAAACCCCAGGGAATTTATAAATATGTCATGAGAACATTTATGTAGACAAAATAACAGAAAAGGAGAACATTAAAGATACAATATGCAAAGCATGGGAGAAAACATTAAGAAAAACAGTTTTACTAACATTATAACATGACTGCAAATTAATGATTAAATAATTAAGAAAATATCTCACAAATTATTTTTAGAAGCAGAGACAATTAATTGGGATAATAAGACAAATTGCATCAACATATACACACACAGACATATATATATACACAAAAGTGACCTAATTTATGTATTTCAACATATTTATATTGAAAAGCCAATATGGAGCAAATCAACTTTATTAATTTATATTTATTAGGCAGATGATGCCTGAAGAATGCAGAAACCTTAGCCATTTCATTTGATTATTTCAATCCCTGACCTGCCTACAGGCTGACATAATTTTCCTTCACAGAAACCAGTCTCCAGTGGTTACCAATCTTGATCTTCCAGAGTAGAATGAGTTCTCTTTGAATTACTGGAGCAGGGTGTATGCGAGGATGGATAAATCAGCCAAACCGAAAGGACTTGCAGGGCAAAGAAGCAGTAGGGCACCTGTCCTTACATTGTCCTGAAAGTGACCTCCTGTGTGACTTTCTGCGAGGTAAGAGGTAATTCTGCCTCTACTTTGGCTTAGCTTATATCACTCACAGTAAAGGTCACAAATCCTGGCAGCTTTCTGTGCCTGAGACTCCGATTACTGTGTATCTGAGAAGGAGCAGAGAGCTGTGAGACCTGTTTCTCTTAGGAATCTAGGTCAGAATTCATTCAGTAATGCCACCCAGGCCCTTCAAAGCAATATCTTACATTGTAGAAATACTTTGAGCAAATCCTGACGGTTGTTCATAAATTATATTACAACCTGAAGGGAGAAAAAGTTATTCTGTCCCTTTTTTGACTCCAGCTTCTCATAAGATAAGTCATAAAATTTAATTGGTGTCCTCAGAGCAAGGTCATAGTTCTTAAATTCACCTATACCCTTCATAACCTCCAAGTCAATAATAATAACTGAAGATGATGTTAGTGCTACTCAATTTGATAGAAGTGTCGGCAGCAGTTAATGTACAAGAAACCCATCCAAATATATGAAGGCTGTTTTTTTCTTTTAAGATTGTGAAGCTTTCTGAGTGACTCTGAAATACTGCAAATGTTTGGAATTTGGACTTTATGTAAATAAGAAGCATATGCACATTTGTTAACAGAGGTGACAGTATGAAGACTGGAGATTGGAAAAGGATAAGATAGAAGGAGAGAATAATCTTTTAAGAAAGCAAGTTCATACATTAAATGTAAATAAATGGAAAAGTCTATGCGGAAATGCTGTAAGCCTATTTTTAGGTAATTTACCTTTCCAAGACAAAAAGAGAGGTAGAAAAAGAAAAAAATATATAAAAAGGGGAGACTGAAGTGAAAACTTGCTTATTGCTTTGAGGTTGTATAAACGTTGCCAAAACTATGCCCAATGCCTACTCTAGTGTGGGAAACAGAGTTCCCACTCAAAGAATTGTACAGTGGTGACTCTGGAATCTAGAAGCCTGTCGCTAGTGTGAGTGGAACGGAACTAATTTCCTTCAAGGGAAAAGGCCAAAGACAGTGAATAAATGATAGAAACTTGTGGTGAGAATCAAGCAATGCAGAGACATTAAAAAATTCTTAGAACCATATGGATGCTAACATATTCGATTTTAATAATAAATAACTAATTCAAATATCCTGATTCTTTTTAAAAACCAAAGTCATGTATTGCATCCACCTAAGACACTATTAGAAATATAGGAGCTATAGTTTTATACCTTGGCGTGGCATTTCATTTTCCAAAGCAAATATTTGAGACTGTCTCTTTTTAAATGTTTCATTCAGGGATAAAATAAGACGTTTGGATTATCTCCTTAACATATTGCATCAAATAAATAAAACTATCTCCTCTTAATATTACTTCTATTCTCTCATTAAGATTGATGATATCTCAATCTTCTTTGACTGTAGCCTCTCTTTCCAATTCATCTACAATATTGTCAGATCTTGCTTCAAAATGACCCCGACTTTGTCTTTTCTATTTCTACAGCCATTGTCATAACTTGAAACTAAACTGGGATCCATGATAACTGATTGATTGTACCATCTTTGCTAGTTGATATTGGTCAAATCACCTAGCTTGATTAAAATGGAGTGGAAGACCTCTAAATCTAAATCTAAATTTCCCTTATTCAGATTTTCCTTCTATAAAATAAAGTGTTATTAGAGATTCTGAGAGAGAGAGAGAGACAGAGAGAGAGAGAGAGAGAGAGAGAGAGAGAGAGAGAGAGAGAGAGATCAATTTACTTTCCAGGTGCTTATTATCACATAAGGGGAGCAACTCGGCTTCTGACAGAGTGATTGGAGAAGACATAAAAAGGAGATAGAATGTGGAGTAGGCCTTGAATAATGTGCAGAATGTTAACAAGTCAGAGGAAAGGGCAGTAAGATTATGCCACCGTTGCTCTTGTCAAACGTTTTCTCAAAATTTATTCTTTCATAAGAGCCTTTAGCACAATGACACTGTTATAGACTGAATGCTTGTGTCTTTTCCAAATTCACCTGTTAAACCTAATCCTCAACGTGATATTAGAAGAGGGTGCTGGCCAGGTGCGGTGGCTCATGCCTGTAATCTTAACACCTTGGGAGGCCGAGGTGGGAGGATCATGAGGTCAGGAGATAGAGACCATCCCGGCTAACACAGTGAAACCCCATCTCTACTAAAAAAAATATATATATATAAAAGAAAATAGCAGGGCATAGTGGCATGTGCCTGTAATCTCAGCTACTGGGGAGGCTGAGGCAGGGGAATCACTTGAACCCAGGAGGCAGAGGTTGCAGTGAGCCGAGATCACGCTACTGCAATCCAGCCTGGGTGACAGAGTGAAGCAAAAAAAAAAACGGGGGTGCCTTTGGGAGTTGACTAGGTCATGAGGGTAGAGCCCTCATGAGTGGGACTGGTCCCTTTCCAGAGAGTTTCCTTGTCCCTCTCACATGTGAGGGCACAGAGAAAAGACAGCTGTCTTTTCTATGAAAAGTGGTCCCTCACTAGACACCAAATATTTGACAGTACCTTGATAATGGACTTTCTAGCTTCCAGAACTGTTAGAAGTAAATTTCTGTTATCTGTAAGCCGCCAGTCTATAGTATTTTTGTGATAACAGCCCAAATAGACTAAGACAGTAATGAATTTCGGGCCACTCTTTTTACCCCATGACTCTCATTACTTCTGTTCTTCATATCACATATGAGGGAGAGTCACGTATGCAGTACTTTTTGAATGGCAGGAAAATTGAGATTCATGAAGATGTCATAAATCTCCCCAAATCTGAAACTAATTTCACCTCCATATTTACTGTATTTATATTAGGGAAATGTGCATATGTACACATACACACACACACACACACACACACATGCACAAAACACACACTATGCTAAACTTTAAGAATAATAAGAGAAAAAGACTACTGGCTAAAATAAACGTCCTACTGAAAAGTTTACTAAAAACCCATATTTAATTATGATTATTTAACAGTGATATCAGGTAAGGATGATGTACCTTTGAATGTAATTGATTAAACAAAAATATAGAAAGCATTTTTAATGAAATATACTCTATCGGGAAAAGTATTCAAAAACTAAAAGAATGCAGCTGAATAAGCCAGGTAAGCATCGGAAAAGGGATATCACAGAGGTAGGTTCTGGCCAAGAAGTAAGGAACCTGTCTCCAAGCAGCCTCCAACATTCAAATATTGTGGTTTCCTTGGCAAGACTAATGGTATAATGAGTAAGAGTGCTTCAGGCTATTTTAATTAAAGGACAAGTTTACCAAGAAAAATTATAATAATTTTTTTCCCTCCATTTAACATGATTTCGGCCACACGCAATGGCTGATGCCTATAATCCTAGCACTTTGGGAAGCCGAGGTGAGTGGATCACCTGAGGTCAGGAGTTTGAGATCAGCCTGGCCCAACATGGTGAAACCCCGTCTCTACTAAAAATACAAAAATTAGCTGGGCATGGTGGCATGCGCCTATAGTCCCAGCTACTCGAGAGGCTGAGGTAGGAGAATCGCTTGAACCCGTGAGGCAGAGGTTGCACTGAGCCAAGATCACGCTACTGCACTCTAGCCTGGACAAAAAATGAGATCCCGTCTCAAAAAACAAAAACAGAAAAACAAAAACAAAAACAAAAGAATAACAAACATGTTTTCATGAAGAGAATGTGCTGGTTAGATTGGACTGAAAATAGAATTATTTGATAGTTATTTCAAGTTGTACATAAGAATTGGCATTTCGGTTACAAATTAGCTTTCTATATAGAAAGGAGCCTTATTAGGGGACATTTCTGTACCGGTTTGTCTGTAATGTTCACGAAAGCTTCAATTAGCCTAGGGTTCTCTATATATTACTGCTTGAATGGGTTTTCTTCATCAGTATATTATATAAAATAAAGCCTACATATATTAGTTAATAACTTTTGAGTAGTGATTGTTTGACAGATATTGCGTGAAGTGCTTCACATCTAATCTGTAACAGAACTTTATGTTTTCTGTTTTAAAATTAATGTAATTTTATAACCAAAGGAACTGAGAAACAGAAATGTTAAGTACTTTGTCCAACATCACAAGCTGGTAAGTGAAGGAGCCCAAATTCAAAAGAAGATAATCTAGCTTTTGAACCCACATTCTTAACCCCTGTGGCAAACGGCTTGTCACATTGGACTGACAATGCTGAAATCCATCTTCCGTGCTGAGAATATCATATGATTCACTATAAACTAAGTAACAAATTATAAAGAGTATACTCTGTAAGTTTTGAAATCCTACTCAATTTTGTTGTTGTTGTTGGCTAAGAAACTTCGGGTAACTTTAGCAAATGTTGCTCAGAGATTAGTCTTCTGATTTATTTATCACCCCTCCAGCTTTACTGAGGTATAATTAAATATTGTATATATTGGGGGCATCAACATGATGTTCTGATATACATACAAACTGTGAAATGATTACCACAATCTAATTAACATATCACCTCACATCGTTATCTTTTGTGTGTGTGTTGCAAGATCTATACTCAGCGAATCTGAAGTTTACAAAACACTACTATTAACTATACTGCTGTATATTATTATTCACACTGCAATACATACTTTATATTAGATCTTCAGAATATATTCATCCCACATAACTAAAGCTTTGTACCCTTTTAAAAACATAATCTCCTCATTTCCCCAACTGCTAGTTATTGCCAATGATCTTTCTATTCCCTAATTCTAGAAGTCAGATGTTGTTGATTTTTAAGATTACACATATAAGTGAGATCATGCAGTATTTGTCGTTCTGTGTCTAGCTTATTAACTTAGCATAATGTCCTCTAGGTACATTCGTATTGTCATAAATGACAAAATTTCCTTCTTTTTAAGGCTGAAGAATATTCCACTGTGTGTGTGTATGTGTGTTAATGTGTGCATGTAACACATTTCTTTATCTATGCCTGGACACATGAACACTAAGGTTGGTATCATATTTTGGCTATTCTGAATAATGCTGCAGTGAACATGAGAGTACAGAGATTTCTTCAACACATCGATCTCATTTTTTTATATATACCCAGCATTTAGATTGCTCGATCATATGGTAGTTCTGTTTTTAATTTTGTGAGAAACTTCCATACAGTTTTCCATAATGGCTGTACCAGTTTACACTCCCAGGAAGAGGTTACAAGGGTTCCCCTTTCTCCATATCTTCTCCAACGTTTATCTTTAGTCTTTTTGATCATAGTCATTCTAAGAGGTGTGAGGTAACATCTCATTGTGATTTTGATTTGTATTTTCCTGATAATAAATGATGTTGAACATTTCTTCACATATCTTTTTGCGATTTGTATGTCTCCTTTTGCAAAATGTCTCTTCAGGTCTTTGCAAATTTTTTAATCTGGTTATTTGTTTTCTTGCTAATGAGTTGTTAGGTTCCTTACATATTTTGACTATTAACTCTTTATCAGACGTATAATTTACAAATATTTTCGTCCATTTTGTAGGTTGTCTCTTTATGCTATTGATTATTTCCTTTGCTGTGCAGAGGTTTTTAGTTTGATGCAATACCACTTGGCTATTTTTGTTTTTGTTGCTTGTACTTTGGGATCATAGCCAAAAAAATAAAAATAAAAAAATAATAATAATTGCATAGACTAATGTGGAGTAGCTTTTCCTGATGTTTTCTTCTAGCAGTTTCTAGTTAAAGGTTTTATGCTTTAAAATTTTAATCCATTTTAGGTTGAATTTTTTTGTGTGTTGCAAATTAGGGGTTCGATTCTATTCTTCAGGATGTGTATATCCAGGTTTCCCCACACCATTTGTTGAGGAGACTGTGATTTCCTGATTATGTGTTCTTGGCACCTTTGTCGAAGATCAATTGACCATAAATGAGTGGATTTATTTCTGGGCTATTTTGTTTCATTGGTTGACATGTCTGTTTTTATGCCAGTACTATACTGTTTTGATTACTATACCTTGGTAGTATATTTTGAAATCAAGTGGTGTGATGCATCAATGCCTCAATCTTCTACTTGTATAAGATTGCTTTGGCTATTTGGGGTCTTTTGTTGTTCCATATAAGTTTTAGCATTGTGTTTTCTATTTCTGTGAAAAATGCCATTGTAATTTTGGTAGGAATTACATTGAATCTGTAGATAGCTTTATATGTAGTATGGACATTTTAACAATATTAATTCTTACAATTCAAGAACATGGGTATTTTTCCATTTATTCATGTTTTCTTAAATTTCTTTCATCAATGCTTTTAGTTTTCAGTGTATAAATATTTTACCACTTTTGACTTTGCTGCTAAATATTTTATTTTTTGATGCTATTTTAAATAGAATTTTTTTTTTAATTCTTTTTCTGATAGTTCCTTTTCAGTTTATAGAAATGGAACTAATTTTTGTGTGTTTATTATGTATACTGCAGTACTATTCAATTCATTTTTAGTTCTAACAGCTTTTGGTATAGTCTGGAGTTTTCTGTATATAAGATCACACCATCTGCAAAGATACCATTTTGCTTCTTTCTTTTCAATATGAATGAATTTTATTTTGTTCTTAGCTAATTGTTTTGATTAGGAGTTCCTATATGTACCATATTGAAAACAAGTGCTGAGAGAGCAGTCTTGACTCATTCTTGATTTTAAGACAAAAGCTTTCAACTTTTCACTGTTGAGTGTGTTGGCTTTGGGTCTCTATTATATGGCATTTATTATGTTAAGGAATGCACGTTCCTTCTATACCTAATTTGGTGAGTGTCTTTATTACAAAAGTATGTTGATTTTTTTTTCCATGCTTTTCCAGCATCTAGTTAGGGAATCAGATGGTTTTTGTGCATCATTCTGGAAATGTGGTATATCACATTTATTGATTTGTGTATGACGAAGCATCCTTACATCATTGGAGTCCCACTTAATCAGAGTGTATGACCCTTTTAATGTGCTGTTGAATTTGGTTTGCTAGTGTATTGTGGAGTTTTTTGCTTCTATGTTCATCAGGAATATGGGCCTCTAATTTTCTTTTCTTGTAGTGTTTTTATCTGGCTTTGTTGTCAGTGTAATCCTGACCTTGCAAATTTAGTCTGAAGTATTCCTTCTGCTTCCTGCTTCTTCCGTTTTGTGAAGAGTTTTGGAAGCATTGGCATTCTTTTTAAATGTTTGGTAGACTTCACCAGTGAAGCCATCAGCTCCTAGACTTTTCTTTGTTGGGAGGTTTTGATTACTGATTCAATCTCCTTACTCATTATTGGTCTGTTCAAATTTTCTATTACTTTACAATTTAGTCTTGGTAGATTGTGTGTTTCTAGAAATTTATCCATTTTTTTAAGGTTATCTAATTTGTCAGCATAGCCTCTTATGATCATTTGAATTTCTGTGGTTACAGTTGTACTGTCTTCACTTTCATTTCTGGTTTTAATTGGATCTTCTCTTTTTTATCTTAGTCTAATTAAAGGTTTGTAATTTTTTTTTTAATCTTTCCAAAACACCAACTCATAATTTCATCAGTCTTTTTTTAAAAATCATTTTATCACATTGATTTCATTTATTTTTGCTCTGACATTTATTATTTCCTTCCTTCTGCTAATTTTGGGTTTAATTTGCTCCTCATTTTTTAGTTTCTTGAGGTAGAACATCAGGTTGTTTATTCAAAATCTTTTTCCTTTCTTTTCTTTTTCTATTTTATTTTATTTTATCTTATTTCATTTTTTAAATTTTATTGAGACAGTTTTGTTATGTTACCCAGGCTGGAGTGCAGTGATGCAATCATGGGTCACTATAGCCTCAACCTCCTGCACTCAATGGATCCTCCTGCCTCAGCCTCCCAAGTAGCTGGGATTGCAGGTGTGGGCTACCACACTTGCCTATTTTTTTTTTTTTTTTTTTTTTTTTTTTTGGTAGAAATGGGGTTTTACCATGTTGCCTAGGCTGGTCTCGAATTCCTGGGCTCAAGTAATCTGTCTGCCTTAGCCTCTAAAAATGCTGTGATTACAGACATGAGCCAGCATGCCTGGCTTCTTTTCTTAAAGTCAGCATTTATTATTAAATTTCCATCTTAGAACTGCTTTTGCTGTATCACATGGGCTTCAGTAGGTTTTGTTTCTATGTTTATTTGTCTCAATATATTCTTTAATTTACATTTTAATTTTGGCTTTTATCCAATGGTTGTTCAGGAGTATGTTGTTTAGTTTCCTCATATTTTTAATTTTCCAATTTTCCTCCTGTTATTGATTTCTAGTTTCATACCATTTCAGTCAGAAAATGTATTTAATATTATGTCCATCTTCTTAACTGTGTTAACATTTGTGAACTAACATATATATCCTGGAGAATATTCTGTGTGCATGTGAACATAATGTGCATTCTGCTGTGTTGGATGGAATGTTCTGTATATGTTTCTTATGTCCATTTGGTCAGTAGTGTTGTAGAAGTCTACTGCTTCCTTATTGATTTTCTGTCTGTGTGAAGATAATGGGGTATTGAAGTCCCCTACTGTTATTGCATTGTGTTTTATTTCTCCTTTCAGTTCAGTAAATATTTGCTTTATATATTTAGGTGTGCCAGTACTTGGTGCATATATGCATATAATTTTTATATCCTGTTGATGAATTGAACACTTTATTATAATATAATAACCTTCTTTGTCTCTTGTGACAGGTTTTGACTTAAAATCTAATTCATCTTATGTAAGCAGAGCCACCCTGCTGCTTTTATTATTTGCAGGAAATATCTCTTGATCTCTGTAAACTTTCAATCTATGCATGACCTTGAAGCTAAAGTGAGTCTCTTTTAGGCAGTATATAGCTGGATACTGTATTTTTATCCATTTAGCCGCTCTACGTCTTTTGACTGGAGACTTTAATCTACTCAAATTTTATGTAATTGTTACTAGGACAGGACCTCCCACTGTTATTTTGTTGTTTTCTGACTGCTTTGCATCTCTTTCTTTCTTTTTTTCCTCTGACTGTATTACTTCTGAATCGATGGCTTTTTGTAGTGCTATACTGTGATTCATTTCTCTTTTGTGTATCTACTACAGATTTTGTTTTGTAGTTATCTGGGGATTATCTCAAACATCTTATAATTATAACAGTCCTTTTTTAAGCTGATAACTATGAGTATAGATAAGAACTCTACACTTTTACTTCTCCCACATTTTATGTTATTGATGTCAGTATTTACATTTTTTATATTATGTATCCATTCACAAATTACTGTAGCTATGGGTTGTTAAAGTTTTGTCAATTAACTTTTAGACTAGATTAAAAATAATGTATGCATTATTATAGTATTAGAGTATGTTGAATTTGACGATATTTTTACCTTTATAGGGAGCTTTATTTTTTAGTTTCATATGCTTTTATGTTAATTAACCTTTTGTTTCAACTTAAGAACTCTAGCTTTTCTTTTAAGTTAGGTCTGATAGTGATCCATTTCCTAGCTTCTATTTGTCTCGGAAAATATTTCTCCTTCATTACTGAAGAACAGCCTTGTTAGGTATTATACTTCCGGTTAGTCTGCTTTCTTTTATTTTTTGCTTTTATCTCATTTAATGTGTCACATCTCTTTTCCTGGCCTGCAAGGTTTCTGTGGAAAAATCCACTGAATGTCTTACAGAGATTTCCTTTGTGTAACAATTCACTATTCTCTTGTTACTTTCACAATGGTGTTCGACTTTTGAGAACTTGATTATCATGTATCTCCATGAAGATCTTTATGTTTAATCTGTTAGGGTTCTTTGGTCTTCATGGATTGGGATGTTCATTTTCCTCTCCAGATTGAGAAGTTTTCTGTCATTATTTCTTTAAATAAGCTTGTTGCCCTTTCTCTTGCTCTACTCATTCTGAATCTTTTATAATGCATATTTGGTGTTCTTGATGGTGTCCCATAAGTCCTGTAGGCTTCTTTTACTCCTTTTTAATTCTTTTACCCAGATCAAGTCTGCTGTTGAAATTTTACCCAGATCAAGTCTGCTGTTGAACCCTTGTGGCTCACTGAGATTCTTTAAGATGAATATTTAAAATTATTTTGTCAGGCAGCTTGTAGTTACCAATTTCCTCAGGGTTGGTTACTGGTGCTTGACTTTGATACTTCGATACTATCATGTTTTCCTGATTATTCATCATTTTATGGCTTTGCTTGATGTCTGCTTATTTAACGAAATGACAGCTCTTTCAGTCCACATAGACTACTCAGGAAGGGAAAACTCTTCACAAGTTAGCCTATCCAGAGATTCTGGATGAGCTCCAGGGGCAGACTTGATGTTAGAATACTCTGACAGGCCGGCTGGGTGCCTGGGTCAGTGGGTAACCATCGCTGGCACCTGGGTCCACAGGGTTCAACCAGGTGTCTGGCTCCACAGAAATAGGCCTTGTCCTTAGGCCAAAGCCTTGGACTGTGGAGGCAGGTATGCCTCTGGAATGGGCCTAGAACTTAGGTCCATGGGGTTTAACTGGAGCTTGGGTACACAGGGGTCAGTCTGGGGCCAGAGTCCACTGGGATGGGCATGGTTCTGGGGTTGACAGAAAGAGGAGTGCTCATTTCACTCTTCTTTCCCATGTGAGGATCTCTCTCTCCATGTTGTGCTATATGGGCTTGGACAAACTGGTGTTGTGGGTAAGGTGAAAATGTTCTTCCTACCCTCTTTAATGTGTGTTTTCTTATTTCTGTGTTCCACTCAGGTGCTATAATCTGTCATCCAGATTCCTTAGCTCCCGTGAAGATATCTTTGCACGTAAATGGTTGTTCAAATTGATTTTTTGTTTTTTTTAGAGGTGGAATCTCGCTGTATCACCCAGGCTGGAGTGCAGTGGTGCAATCTCGGCTTACTGCAACCTCCGCCTCCTGGGTTCAAGAGATTCTCTTGCCTCAGCCTCCCTAAGTGCTGGGATTATAGGCGTGAGCCACCGCACTTGGCCACTTACATTGATTTGCATGTGAGGGCAAGAGTGCTGCCAACTCCTATTCTGCCATCTTGCTGTCACTTGAGGAGTCCCCTGACTTTCGTATATGTGATCTCGTCTGCATCTCCAGCTGTCTGGCCCAGGCTATTAGCACTAGATTGTCTAACAATTCATTCCGGGCCCTGTTGTCTAATCTTAACAACTGATTATTAACATCTGAAATAACTACAGTTTCCTTTATCCTTATTGCTATTATGTTTGAAATCTCTCTGCCATCAAGTTTATCTTACCCTCAGTGGGATTAGATTTTGAATACTGTGATATAAATGAAATTTTAAAATACATTCCATTAAAATATTTTATACTTGAAGTTGAAAACTAAAATGACCTGTTCACTTTTTATTATCTGAGACGTATGCATCTCCTTTGTGTTAGACTTCTGTCAGACTGCATCCATGAGGCTTCTCTTCCATGTGTCCATTTGTCTCCCAAATATACAGTATGTGCCTTTGGTTTAGGTGCTAACACTTGCCAGTTCAGTTATGACCAGGTTAATAAGATCATATTAAAATGAATGATAGCTTATGCTCAGAAAACAAAGTATGCCTAGGTTATAAAGGTTATGTTTTATTTATAACTGTCCAATGCAACTGATAAACATTTCCCTGACATTAAGTTGTTTAGACAATATTATGTGGGTCTCACTTTCATTGATATGAACTTGTGAAGACAAAGAGAAAGAAGGAGTGAGAGGTACAAAAGAAGAAGTAAGAGGGCACTATATTCTATAGATGAAAATTTGCAATCTAGAAGAGCAAGTAGCTTTTCTGAGGCTATAGAACCAAGAGAAAGGACCAAGATTTGAGTTGAAAACATTGTACCTGCCTTATACTCTCTTGCCGCATCCAGAAGAGATTTCAGATTCTTTTTATCACGCTTTCTTCACATCCTCAATCCAACCTCAATGAAAGTATTCAGCCATTTGTTGAGGATGCAGGGAGATACATGCAGCTAGTGAATTATTGGACAAAATGAATCTATTTCTCTGATCTTGACATCACATGATAGAACATAGAATTTATCCTCATTAATTAGGAAGGGTGCTATTTAAAATGGACCACAGAATATAGAATCAGATGATTGCATTTGAATTTCAACTCAGATGTACACTAGATAAAATGTTGGTTACATCATCCAACAACCCTGAATCTTACTCAGTTTAACCACATGCATATTAATTAGCATTGATCTATTTTAAACTGTTGTAATATATATTGGAAAGTACTTCTCTATATATTTTATCAACCCTACATATATGTACATAGAGTACTTTGTGTATTTCAATTATTTTTAGCTACTTCTAGATACCTAAAAATCTTTCTTTCTGTGCAGAATTGTGTCTCTTTGTTTGTTTTCCTCCATAGCAAATGCAGCAGTATGTGATCAAGTATACTCTAAAAGTAAAATGAGAAATGAAAAATAGAACCCATCTCAGGTTTTTCCTTCTTTACCCCATCTTCAGCCCTTCCCTAATACCTTGTAAGGAATTTTGTTACTGTGAGTATTTACAAATTCGGATTAATTCCCTAGAGTTAACAGTGTCCCTAGCACTGGTAGTGTAAACAACTGGGTTTTCCTTTTAAAAGTGGCAAGGCATCCAGTAGAAGTTGGAGGAAGTCCCACATTCAATTCATTATAGTAACAATATAAAAAATTCACAAAATTTTAAAGTAAATAATAAGTTATCAAAAAAAGACAAATGGGTACGACAATGTGATGAAGCCTGAATATGGTGTCAGAACAAAGTAGCTTTCTTAAAACTGTTCTCCATTGCCTGGATCAGAATTATTTGTAATCAACCAGCTTGAAAACTCCTTTTGAAAGAAGATGTAAACTTGAAACAAAAATGAAAACATTCCCATTTAAGCCTTGGAAAAAAATAAAATAATTTAATTAGAGGTGTTTTAGTGATTAAATATTTTAATATTAATCACCCTCCTATTGCTACTACACATAATGCAATCAGCAGAGTCAATATGTGTATACTCTTATGATGATAAAGATCAAGACATAGAATTCAATTAAAGACATTTCACTCTACTTGCAGCATCTCCCTTGGCCCCTAATTAAGTGGGAAGAAAAAAAAAAAGAATAAGAATTCTTGAAATCTTTTCAGAGCACTGTGAAACAGGAAGCACATGCAGAGATTACTTGGTGACCCCTATGTGGCTGCAAAAGTAAGAATAACTAACAACGTTACAATAATGCCCTTGCTAAAACCTTTCACGTATAAAAAATAATATAATGTATGTCTACTCCAAGCTCCTGAACTTAATGTTGATTCTCTCTATTGATTCATTCACCATAGTTTGTAAAAAAAGCCCTCCATCTTTATTACACTGTCTTCCCATCTCTTTTTTTCCCTCCTCTTCTCCTTGCAGCTAAGCTTTTAGCATGGTTATTTGTCCTTTTTTCTTCCCTTTCTCACCTTCCATTTCACTGTTCTGTAAACTGCAATCAGGCTTTGAGCATGTGCTCCAACCCCAATGAACCTATCGCAGCAAAGATCACTGAGGTTCTATTAAGTGTGAGACACAGTACAAATATTTCTGTCCCTATATTCTTGACCTTTCTGAAGCTCATGAAATAATTCTATGTGCCAGAAACCTTTATTTCTAGCTTTTTAAGATAGTGTTCCCTTACGATTCTCCTCATTCTTTATTAATCATTCTGTCTAAATACTGGCAGAGTTTGGTCCATTTCACTAGACTTTCAAAGAACTAGCTTGTTTGTTTTATTTGCTTATCTATTGAATCTTTGCTTTTTACTGAATCGGTTTTTACTTTTATCTCTTATCTTCCTCTTCCACATTTTCTGCATTAACTCTGCCATTTTCCTAAATTTCTGAGTTGATCTCTTAGCTCATTTAATTTTATGCTTTCTTCTTTCCTGGGACTTCTTTCTTAGTACGTTCTTCTTTCCTAGTACTTGTATTATAGTCATATTGATTTCTTAGCTCATTAATTTTTAATCTTTTTGTAGTACTTATAGAATTTTCCCTTTAAATACCACTTGAAAGCCTCTCTTAATCTACAGTATTTAATTTTTATTCCCATTTTAAAATATTGTACTTATTTTTTTCATTTTGATAGTTTAGAATTTCCAAACGTATGAATACTTGAAGCGCTATTTTTTGAATTTTATAAAAAATACTTTAAGTGGGAAAATGAAATTATCTGTTTTACGTGTTTTAAAAGATTACTGAGGTTGTTATGATAGCTAATGGAATATAGCCAGAGTGGATATTTTGAAAATAAATTGGAGGTTATTGCATAGATTGAGAGAAGATGGTAGTTTTATTAGGATACTCAGTAAAGGCAGAAGAGATGTAGACAGATTCAAACATGCATTGAAGGTATAACGGACAAAATAAGTAGTAGCATCAAGAATAACATTAAAGAGAAAAGTGAGGAAAGAGGGAGCAAGGGCCAGGGCCAAGTAGCTTCTCCTTGGTTTTTATATATGTATCTCTTCTAATTAAATTTTGAGAATAACTCAGCTGGTCACGGTGGTTTATATCTGTAATCCTGATACTTTGGGAGGTTGAGGTGGGAGAATCGCTGGAGACCAGCAGTTTGAGACCAGCATGGGCAACATAGTGAAATCCTATCTCTAAAAACAAACAAAATAGCCAGGAGTGGTAACACACTCCTGCAGTTCTAGCTTTTGGGGTGGCTGAGGTGGGAGGATTAATTGAACACAAGAATTCCAGGTTACAGTGAGCTATGATCTTCCCAATGGATTCCAGCCTGGGTGACAGATTTTTTATTCTGTCATTTATTAGACAGAATTTATTCTGTCATTTATTAGAATGAAATTAAAAATGTAATCTGTTATTAGAATACAATTTTATTCTAATTTTTTTTTCACATTAGAATAACTCATATTAGTTCTAGGCTTTCTGTTATCTGAACACTAAATGCATTTATGATTTCTACCCTCAACAAAACATAGACATTTTTATTAGCTTGGGAAACAGACTGTAAGTGTTGTCAATACAAAAGAATGGCATTCTTTATAAAAGTCTCTGAGTAGGATAACCAAATTAACCAATGGACTATGATGCGTGATACGGTTTGGCTGTGTCCCCACTCAAATCTCATCTTGAATTGTAGTTTCCATAATCCCCATGTGTCGTGGGAGGCACATGGTGGGAAGTAATTGAATCATAGAGGTTGTTACCCTCATGCTGTTTTTGTGATAGTGAGTTCTCATGAGATCTGATGGCTTCATATGGGGCCTTTTCTCCTTTGCTTGGCAGTTCTCTTTCCTGCACCCCTGTGAAGAGGCATCTTCCAATCATGATTATAAGTTTCCTGAGGCCTCCACAGCCATGTGGAACTGTGAGTCAATTAAACCTTTTTTTTTTTTTTTTTTTTAGGTGGAGTTTGGCTCTTGTTGCCCAGGCTGGAGTGTAATGGCACAATTTCAGCTGACTGCAACCTCCGCCTCCCGGGTTCAAGCGATTCTCCTGTCTCAGCCTCCCGAGTAGCTGGGATTACAGGTGCCCACCACCACGCTTGGCTAATTTTTGTATTTTTTAATAGAGATGGGGTTTCACCATGTTGGCCAGGCTGGTCCTGAACTCCTGACCTCAGATAATCCACCTGCCTCTGCCCCCCAAAGTGCTGGGATTACAGGTGTGAGCCACCGCATCTGGCCTAAACATTTTTTCTTTATAAGTTACCCAGTCTCAGGTATTTCTTCATAACAGTGTGAGAACGGACTAGTAAAATGAGTAAAAGTTGACATATTTAACAGAAAAATTTCTTCTAACTGTGAAATGGATTAATATAAGTTTTGTTCAACATTCACAGTTTTGTAGACCAGTAGGACTTTGTGATACCATGTATTCAAGTGTGGTTGAATTTAATTTTTAAAAGAATACCAGAATAAGAAGACTGTGTGTTAAGAATAGAGGTAATCATGCTTGGAGAAGGTATTTTGGATGAGAAGAAAAATATAGATTAGTTTTGTTTGTACATTATAGCTTTTTAAAGTTAAGAGTCAGTAAATAGTCTGGATTAAACACTTTTTAGATTTGTTGACTAGGAGAATAATTAAAGATATGTTTTCAAAGACTACAGATGAAATTTATAAACAGCTGAAATTAGGGGGAAATGCAACAGGATATTCTCTGCCACTTTGTCCTATAGCTTCCTTGCATAATCCAAGAACATTTAATGAGTTCAAATTTGCCTGAATGGAAGAGAACAAGAATTGCTAGACGGTGAAAGGAATGGGAGGGAACAACCCCAGAGACGGCAAATGCAGCTGCAGCTCTCCAATGGCAACAAGTGTTATGGAAATACACATAAGCACAATCAAGTCTATGTACAGCAGGAACTTGGTCTTTGGTGCAAAAAGGAACAGACTTTTCACAGTTGATTTAATTTGTCTATGTTATAAATGGAATAGTAATCATATAAAGGAATAAAAAAGAATCCATAGCCCTAGGGTACATGTGTTGCTTCAACTGTGCCTATCCCTCAAAAACATGCAATTCTTCCTAGGAAAATCTGCAGCTTTTGAATTATTATTGGGAGGCACTTTTTTTAAAAAACCAAGAAAATTTTGACTCTTAAAGCCTGATTTAAGTCCTGCTCTAATTTGTAATGTAGATTTTAGGTGGCTTTGTCTATGAAATTTGTTGAATAGATTCAAAGCAACCATTCTATACAGTGTAACTTTCCTTGTTGAACACGGTTTAAAAAAAAAAACCCTTGAACACTCATCTGTGTCTCTCCTAGTATAGAGAACAGATTCACAAATGGGCATTGACTATCTCTGTCCTACCTAATGAATTTCTTCATAGAAAGGCAAAAGGTGAATACAACTCAAAGATGATAGTGCAATTATGTGTAGAAAGTGTTGACATATAAGAGCCTATTTTATATATTTATGAACAAAAATTATGTAAAAATGCAATACTGGCAATTTAACAAGGTCTATTAAGTTAACATCAATCAAATCTTTTGCATTTATTCAAAATATAGTAAATTCTCACCTAGTAAAGTTTCTCTCTCTCTCTCTCTCTCTTTATATATACACACACACACACACACATACACACACACACACACACATACCTATATATATATATATTTTGTGTGTGTGTGGAGATGGAGTCTCGCTCTGTCACCCAGGCTGAAGTGCAGTGGTGTGATCTCGACTCACTGCAACTTCTGCCTCCCGGGTTCAAGTGATTCTCCTGCCTCAGCCTCCCACGTAGCTGGGATTATAGGTGTAAGCCACCACACCCAGCTAATTTTTGTATTTTTAGTAGAGATGGGTTTCGCCATGTTGGCCAGGATGGTCTTGAACTCCTGACCTCAGGTGATCAACCCGCCTCAGCCTCCCAAGGTTCTGAGATTACAGGCATGGGCCACCATGCCCAGCCAAAGTCAATGTATTTCAAATGTTCACTGTCATTGCATTTGCCTTGTAACTACAGGTCTCGGGTAGTGCCCAGTGGGTAGCTATGGAGTTCTCTTTTCTGGTTCGTAATAGGAATGTCTGACATTGTCATTGAAGCATTAAAATTATAGGAATGTTTTATTGTTTGCTACCATTTCTCTTTTTACCTTTGATCCAATATTAAATGGTGTTCCTTAATTTGACAAGCATGTTATGTAAAATAAATACATTTCAAATAGTTGAGCACTTTTATCTTCTGGGTTTGCAATTATTCATGTCCTGACTTTGAAACTTTATTGCAGATTAAAAACAAATTAAAACACATATACATCCCTACATATGTGTACACACACATGCACACACACACACACGCACACACACACGGTTGAATTTGCTTAGGAAAGAAATCCATCAAAATAAATAATTCATGTTGGGATGGACTGAAATCTAGTCTTTTAGAAGGTGCCAACAGATGGTTTACATTTATAGAATGCACACTTGCTGACTTCCAAACAGAAATTAAAATTCATAAAGTATATCATTAGGACTCCTTATAAGCAGCATTATGTTTATGGTATGAATTTGGATTTTCCCAGGTGAACAGTTTTCCATCATAATTTTACTGAGAATAAGGGAAACAAATAGCTTTCCAGTTACTATTTTATGTTAGCAAGTTTAAAATCAAACCCTGCTGCTGATCATCCAGCAGCACATGCCAATAAACTCAGACCTCAGTAGGGCTGTTGTTTTCATGATGATTATCATTTTGTAAGAAGTCTTGGGAATTTTAATCCTTAAAACAATAGGCATTATTGCAACTAATAAAATAAGGCAGTTTGTTTAGCTTTCATTTCCTATTACATCAGTTAGGTTAGGAACTTTCTACCAGTATAATTAGGGGTGAGACCTCAGCTTATTAAAGTTCAGGCAATAAGGCACTTTTAGTTAATTTTAGCAACCCTTTTGGCTTAAGTAGAGCTCCTTAATACCATGGGATAATAGCAACATTTTATTTTTAGTAAATGTTGCCACTAACCAAAACATTAACATTTATATCAGGTAACGTTATTATTAAAACTTGTTTTACGTCTGCAAAAAGTTAATTCATTGCTCATGAAGATTTTGTCTACACAAAGTAAAGTGGATTATGATTGGTTATACATTTAGTGAAATCAAAAAGTCATGAAAACCACTTAAAACCGAAACAAGCCTGAGATTTTATTCACTAAGTGTGTCTAGTAGTTTACTTGATCAAATTAGCTAAATAAATGACAAACCCTATCCAGAATGGTAGTATTTACATATGGAGAATATAGGAAAATATAAAAAAAGTTAATTGGGCAATTGCTAGATTTTCTTAAGGATATTTGAACTGGTCTAAGTTATGCAGGCAATTGTTTTCAGTCTCTTTTCAACATGTTGGGTTGCCCACTGCCAAAATAATTCAGACAAATATTATAGTGGGAAAAATCTGTCATTTCAGTTAAAAAAAAAAAAAAAAGCCAAGCTATAAACGTTTTGTATCATAGAAATAAAATAACTAGTGTTGTAGGCTGAATTTGTTGCTTTTAAATCAATGATTTTCATAATGTATAGGTTGCCTTTTCATATCTTTATGCAGAAATACCTAAATGTTGGCATACATCATTCCAAGCAAATACAATATTCTCCGTCTGTAAACTTTAGATATCATATACCATATGGTGAAGGATGAGTGAGGAACAGAAGTTTTGGACACATCTATTCAACGAAAACACCTAGAGTTGATATTTTTGTCTTTCTAGTGATTGACTTGAAAGTCAATCCTCAATTAGGTGAAAAACTAGATATTATATTTGGATTCAATTAATCCATAATCAATACAATATATAGCCTATACATGACTAAATATAAAATAAGATAGAGCAGCAGTTTCTTCCTTAAAATGGATATAGGAAAGAAACCAAAACATATTTTATACAGATATAATTTGTGATGTTTTAATAGGGATAAAATAATCTGGTGATATTTTTGAATTTTATATTCTAGAATTCAATATTTTAATTTGTCAGCCTGATTCTTTTACAACTGAACACAGTATTCCAAAAGTGTACATTTCATATTTTTCTTGGAAAGCAATTGGTATTAAATGTCATTAAGAACACAAAGCCAAAATAAATTCTTCCATGTAAAGCTCCTTAATTAAATACCTTAACAGCAAGCCATGATAATAAGATTATGCATAGTGAAATGTGCCTTACACACTCCAGAAAACTTTGAATGAATCCTGGGTTGTGTGGTGAATAATCAAGAAAATATATTTATCCTATCTTGTCTTAGGTTAGGAGAAAGTGTGAGTGAGGGCAGAGGGGTCCTCTGGAATATAGGAGCTCCCAAGATAATGGAATATCGGTTGAATTTGCAGCCTAAAAAGGGAAACCCAATAGTCCAATGGTCTTGGGCAGAAAGAGTTTAGCATAATTGAGCCCTGTAGAATTTACCTTGTAGAATGGATGGTACTGTGGTCTGAATGTTTGTGTCCCCTCAAAATTCATATGACAAATGTGATAGCATCAAGAGGTGGTGCCTTTAGGAGGTAATTAAATCATAAGGGTAGGACTTTCACAAATGAGATTACTTTTTTAATAAGAGACACCCAGGGGACCTTGCTTGCCCCTTCTACTTTGTGAGGACACAATGAAAAGAAGCTGTGTATGAGTGAGAGTGAGAGCACAGGTCCTCTTCAGACACTGAATCTGCCTGGGCCTTGTTTTCACACTTTCCAGCCTCCAGAACCCTGAAAAATAAATTATGCTGTTTAAAAGCCACCCAGTGTGTGATATTTTATTACAGCAGCCTAAACAAACTAACACATATGGGACCCAAATGTAGTTACTGTTCCTGGAAGAATAGCTTGGAAGATTTCTGGACTCAGAGCCAGGCATCTTTCTCAAGGCTATTGCAAAGGACAGTCCAAGAGGAGGAAGGGACAAGATAGGGAGTGCATGTGGAATGATAAACTCAGAGTTAGGGCCAAACTAACTCCAACTAATCTGACCACTTTAAAGTAGAACCAGACTGACGCTTAGAACACTAACTGGGCCAGCAGCAGTAAACTGAACAGGGGTCATTGCCCAGGGAACCAAGAAAATCAGAAGACATTTTATTAAACAAATCATATTTTCCCTTTCCAGCAAGAGGTAGCATGGGCCACAATTTTCCCACCACACATCAAGATGACATCTTGGAAAGAATCTGAGGACTAAGATGGGTAACTAACACCCTGAAGGGCTGCACATTTTATCTTAGAAATACTATGCATTATGTAAAGGGATTCATTAAGAATCAGAATAAATATGTTTTAAAGTAGGTAGGACTATATCTTGTTTTTCTTCCCCACTACTCAGCAAATGGAGGTAAATTCAACTAGATAATTATTGATAACATAAACTAAATGTTTTCTATGTGCCCGAGTAAACCGTGAGTTTGCAACCCTACAACAGCAGGTAGTATTACTACGATTGTCATCATCTTTTTCAGTTGTATTGTCTTACAGTTTCCTTTCAGACTAGTATTTCTAATACACTGTAGCTATAGCTCTCTTTAAAATATTTTGGTGGATATATAATGATGAGATGAACCTTTGCTTTTTAAAATCTGTTTATCTCCCTAAACTCATCTATTGCCATTTTTCCCCAACCCACAACTCATTTTCCAGCCATACTTTTAGACTGCTATTCCTGAAGTATGCCATTTTCTCTTTTGCCTCTGGGTTTCTGTACATGACATGCTCTCCTTATATGCTATGCATGGCTAAATCCTGCATATCTATTAGGAATCAGTTCAGACATTACCTTTTCCAAAAATCTTCCTAATCTACGCTGGCCTCTTTCAGAAGAGCAACGTTCTTTCTTGCTCTTGAGAACTCCTCAGAACCCAGGTTGAGAAATGATCATTTTTGAGAACACTGTAGATTCATAAAGTTAAAGGCAAGATCTTCCTAATCTGGGAACTCCACTGTCCTAAGAATTGCTACTTGAAATTTCTTTATCCCTTAGGCAATCATTTTTTATTGTATTTGTTTCTTTGGCCAAAGGAATCCTTTATGTTATATGCCACTTCGCACACTGGAGGTTTACACTGAAACATGAGAGTTAAGTTTCCAAGTAATGCTGATTATTTATTCTTATGTACAGCAAGGCTTCTGTGTGGGCAGAGTCTTGGCATCTAGAAAAAAATATTTTGCAGAAATATCAAGATTTTTGTAATAGGAAGAGCCTCTATGAAGTTTGTAGAGGGAGTGCAGTTCTACTTTTGAAATGTATCAGGGACTTCCAACAGGTAGAATCACAGAGCTCCATGTGATCAAGGCAGATTCATAATGAATTGCCAGTAGTAAGATGAGGGACTTAACGGTATGAACTAGATATTGGTAGATGACAGTGGATTGACTGTTATATGTTCTGTTCTTTATTGTATGATGACATATCCAGGTGAAGCAGAGAACCAGGAAAAGATAATTCACAGCTTTTCTTAGGATGAATGCATTTTTATCAGAAATTTATCTGAAATAGGCCAAACCACATAATTTCATGTTGGCCCTGATGTCTATATTAAATAGACCCTAAAGACAAATGAACACAGGTGCTTCTGGGACCTCAGTAGCCTGATGGTGACACACATAGGCATGCCTCTGTTGCTTTGTTTTACAGGCAGAGGTCCTAAGAGAATATTGGTAAGTCCTGACTGTAATTAAATATCTCACCCAGAGTAGAGGCTCAATTCATGAGTACTAGAGATTATTAATGAACAGGGCCTAAATCTTAAGAAAGTCAAAGAACTTCTATTTTTGTAATATTTAGAACTATGAGTTGCCATATAAGAAGTCTGGCTGTTCTACACAGTTACTTTTAGAGAAGTCATGTCAAGAGTGATAGTCCCTGAGAGAAAGAGAGGTCAAGGTGTGCAAGTATCACAGTATAGGTGGCAGCTATGTAAATGAGACATCTTGGATATTTCAGTCCATTTGTGCACCCAGATAACCACAGCCACAGCCAACATCTCTAGAAGCAGAAAAGCTACCAAATTTGGCCCAAATAAATGCACAACATCATGAGAAAAATGGGGGTTGTTGTTTTAAACCACTAAAATGTGTGAAGTGTTGTCATATAGTAATAAATAACTGAAACAAAGACTTTACCAGAAGTAGGGCTTTGCTGTAACATAAATAAAAATGTATGGCATTTGCTTTGTGATGGACACTGGCAGAATCTGTAAGGACTTTAAGGAGACTGTCAATAAAAGCTGGAGGGACTTCTTTTTTCAGGTTTCTATCCCTGCCCCACCCAAATTTATGCAACAGCATCTTAATCTTCCTGCCTCCAATTCGGAGATCCTTTTTTTTCCCCCTAAAAACAATTCTAAAACATTCAGAGACACTCACTAAACACAAACCAATATTTTTCAGTTTCATACAGGGAGCTTCATTGTTTGGCTTGAGCTTATTTCTCTGATCCTACTGGTTAGCATACACTTTCTCAATTTGGAATGCTTTCTTTTCTCTTGCATTCTTTAATTTTTTTTGTTGTTGTTGTTTAGTAGTCTCATTCAGATATTACCCATCTTAACATTAATTAACTAGCTGTGCTTTTCTGCCACTCTCCCATACTGTGCTAATTACTCCAGCTAGCACATTTCCCCCACAATCCTGTGACAGTTTCATATTAGCTTCTTTCTATTGTGTCTTCTATACCCCTTCCTTGGTCAGGCTAATTCCCACATGCCCTTCTGGTACTTCTTTTGGAAAATCTTTACACAATTCTCTAAGACTGAGTTAGATGACTTCTTCATATATCCCATAATATCTCATCCTTGCTCTAATAATTACATTTTTTAAGCTCTGGTATAGCTACCTGTTTGTACCTGCCTTCCCCTTAGATACTCAGAATATTGAAGACAAGAACTGTGTCTGTTTTTCGATATACCCTCATGGTTGACAACAGTATCTGGTGCATAGGAGGTTCTTTATCAATATATTTTAAATGAATGAATAAAATATGAATGGATGATTGGGCCACATACTTGTGTACTTTTACTTTTTTCCAATACCACGCTCACTCTGGAAAAGTAAACATACATAAAACAATTTCCAAATTGGGGTGTTTATGTGAATTTTAGTTTGCTTCTTATCTTTACTGCAAGGGGATTATATAGTGAGAATGGTGGCAAAAGAGGGTAGCCTGTTTTGTTTTTGAAGCATCCTCTTGCCTCTGCCCCAGACTCAGTAGGTAAATGCTACTGAGTACATGTTAGTGCTACATAAAAGGCAACCTTTTCTGTGATGGCCTGTTCTCTGTGCTCATTCAATTGTTATTTTTATAAGGCAAATAGCTATCAGTGTGTAGAGAAGCCATCAAGCTCTTATAGCTGGTTTTAAAATACTGTTTTTAGTTTGTATGCCTTCAAATTGCGCCTAAATAACACAGTTATTTTTGACTGATTGATTCTAAGAATTTTGCTATTACAGCCAAACTATGACATTTTGCATCATATATTTTTAGCATTTTTAAAGAATGAAATGCATTTCTATTTTTTAAAATGATTTTTTCATTTTGAGTTTCAGCCAAATATCTCAAAAATCCATAGCTCCTAGAACTCAACAGAAAATTTGCAAGGCCAAATAAAATATATGTGGCTTACCGCTGCAGCTGTATGTTTTAAAGAAAGCTAATATATTGACTAATTCTTAGAACAGCATCCATAAATTGCTGTCTTTGAAAAATGTTTATAGTTATAAAGGCTAGAGATGATGTCATTTTTGCTGTTACAGGTAAAGAGGCATCTGTGTTTTTGACCTTTTAAGTATTTCTATTGAGATTCTAAATACCAATGTACCAAAATACATCTACCATTATTTATCCAGCGACACTCAAAATAAAATGACAACATTTTGTCATTCCACTGTATCAATTTATGTCTCTTTAACCCTTTGATTGATTTAATGGTTCAGTTGCTTTTAATATACAAAGGAATATACAACTGTTTAACTAAATGGACAATACTGTTTATTTTAATATAACCTAAGGTGATCATTCTGTAATCAGTTTCTTTGATATTTATGATCACCACTATGTTTAAATACATTAATACTTAAGCAGACTGATGTACATAACTGTAACTGAAGGTTTTTTGTTTTAATTTCTTTGTTATCTAAACATTACCTTATATTTTAAAGCCAATTTATTTTATAATATAGATAATGAACGAGTTGGTTTACCCCTAGAGATATCGATGATATGTGAAATATGTTTGTGAATGAGTATAGAATGAGTATATGTCTTTGTATGTATTCTATGGTGTGACAGATTAAAAATGCCACAAGTTTTTTAATGTTTTTCCTATCAAGTCTTAGAAGATTCTATGACTGCTTTGACCAAAAGGAAAGTAACAGAAGACAACTGCACATTTCTGGGCCAGATCTTAGGAGAGTGGCAGCCTCCACCTCCTGTCTCAACACTTGTTCTTGGAGCCCTGAGAAACTGTGTAGAAATTCAACTAGCTATTCAGCTACAAAAAGCATGTGAAGAGGCCATGAGTCTACATGGAGAGGAACGTGGACCTAGGTGAACTCAGACTTTCAGACCCATGCTAAGATGCCAAGTGATCTTGTCATGCCACATGGAGCAGAAAGATGACTAGCCCAATTGCTGGCCCAGAAAACCATGAGTTGTAATAAGTGCTTATTTATTTATTTAATTAATTTATTTATTTTTGGAGAGGGAGTCTTGTTCTGTTGCCCAGACTGGAGTGCAGTGGTGCGATCTCGGCTTACTGCAAACTCCGCCTCCTGGGTTCACGCCATTCTCCTGCCTCAGCCTCCCAAGCAGCTGGGACTACAGGCATGTGCCACCATGCCCAGCTAATTTTTTGTATTTTTTAGTAGAGACGGGGTTTCACTGCATTAGCCAGGATGGTCTCGATCTCCTGACCTTGTGATCCGCCCGCCTCGGCCTCCCAAAGTACTGGGATTACAGGCGTGAGCCACCGCTCCCGGCCTATTGTTTTCAGTCACTAAATTTCAAAGGATGTGTTATATAAATATACATAACTAGAACATAGGGTAAATGGCGTGATTATCTGGGCTGGCACCCCATTTTATGATTTTTTTTCATCAAACCATTTTAGAACAATTCTACTAACCAGGTTACAACAAGATAAATATTGAAATACCAGAAAATTACTCACAATGGTACACAGAAATATTGAAACTATTAAGTCTGTAATTCCAGGGTTAATGAAAAAAGTCAGGATTTTGCCAGCCAAGTATTACCCAATTTCTATATTCATTTTGGAGATGAGTCAAGTCTGCTAGCTTACTATCTAGCTCACTGATCTAACCACTGTATAGAACTACATGACCTCTAGATTTAAAAACCTTTATCTTACACATTAAAATCACACACACTCATAGTCACCGTACCACACACACACACACACACACACACACACATACTGCCTCTCTTCAAATATTTCTCTCACATCGCCAGATTATAAGACATTTTATAAGGATGCTGTGAGATTCAGCCCACCACCCACAGGCAGCTGCTCTGAAAAGGAATTAATCTACAACAGCAATAAATAAAAAAATAAAACATGAAATGAAAAACAACATACGTATTTTCGTATTCAGATATACATATATAAATACACGGAGATACTTCAAGCATATGCAAGGTTATTGATTTAGAATTCAGCAGGAGGAGGTGCCTAAAGAGTTCTCAGAATAACAATGTAAAAGCACATGAGAAGTTCTTCTTTCATTTGTTTTTTTCTAAGATTTAAAAATGAGATTAGTGCAATTTGAGAAATGAATAAAAGAAATATGTTAGAAGATGTAGATTCTTTGGGGATTCCTAGCATTCAGTTTTGGGGAAATTTTGCCTTTCCTTTAAGGAAGCAGGTACATCTTATGTTGGTTTAGCAATTTATTCTAATTAACTCCTATAAGGCACAACTTATTTAGAACATATACTGGACATTTTATGTATCACTTTTGATTGAGAAAGAGTTATTAAAATAATTTGAATATCGGAACATTAACTTTTGCTTTGATAGTGTCTCTGTAATATGTAAGAGCAGTGTATTGGTTATCTATTGTAAATAATAAATTATCTTTTCATTTAGCAGCTCAAAACAATAAACATTTATTAGCTCACGGTTTCTGTGGGTCAAGGATTCAGGGTCAGGTGACTCTGACTGAGTCTGTCATGATGATGCAGGTAAGCCATCATCAAGAAGCTGAAGGTTTAACTTGGGCTGATCTGATTCCATGATGGCTCATTTGCGTGGCTGTTGACTGGATGCCTCAGTCCCTTAGAGGCTATCGGCAGAAAGTCTTAGCTCCTTGCCATGCTGACTTTTCTGTAGAGCTGCTTGATCTCCTTATGATATGGCAGCTGGCTTTACCCAGAGTGCACAGTTAGGAAGAAAGGAGGAAGCTGCAGTGATTTTTACAACCTAGTTTCTGCAATCACACACTAACACTTGCGCTTTATTCTGTTCATTAGCAGTGAGCCACTGAGTCCACCCCACACTCCAGCAGAGGGAAATTAAGCTCCACCACTTAATGGAAGCAGCATCAAAGAATCTCTGGACACATTTTAGGACCACCACAAGTAGGTGTAAAGACTTGGCAAGAATCAACTTAAATGGTCTGTTTGGTTCTGAATTAGAGGTGACAGTGTAACTAGTGAACATTTTGCTGCTATGAGCCATGGTTAGTATATATTTTGAAGGCTATATTCTTTCAGAGGTGTTATCTGAATTCACTATTTCCCTGACTCCACCCCTGAGTCTTACAAGAATCAAATATATCTTCTCAGAATGCAACCTTATATCTGGTAGAGCGGGACCATTATAGGTCAAGATGTTAGCTAGATTGGGAGAAATAGTGAAAGGCTGAAAACAACCAGAATGGAATTGCAGTTCATGGATGTAGAAACTTCCTATTTCAATTCAATCTACATATCTTCTTTATTTTGTTTGTTAGGGAAATTTTATTTTCACTCCTGAGGAATATTGTAATATGATTTTAGTCCAAAATAAATCTTAAAATCAACTACATAGAGAAGACTTTATAACACAGCTTCTTTAAATATGTGGCAAATATTCAATTATCTGTATTAAAAGCCTGTAACACTTCATAAAATTAAGACAAGGAATTAATAAGTAAGTACGTTGGCAGGATTAAAATGTACTGACCTTTTTCAGTCAAGGGTCATTGATTCCTATGCCATTCACTAAGTTTATTATGAGGTTTATTGTTTTTGCAAAAGAGAGAGAGAGAGAGAGGAGAGAGAGAGATTCCTGAACGTACTTCACGATAAAGGAGTTTTATATATAATGTGCATGTGAGATGGTAGTAGAAACAGACAAGTAAAATTGTCAAAAGTTATGCAGTTTTAGCCTTAGGTTACTCAGTTTCTCTCTCATAGGCTATGAGAGAGAAGCATCTCCATTTTTAGTGCACATATACTGTGTTCTCTTTTCTTTCTCCTTTCTAACCAATTTCCTCTGCTTACTCATAGTTTCTGCTCCCTCACAATGTTAACTGGCATATGAACCTTCCTAGCCTCTCTTGCCTCTCTTTATACCTTGTCGTTAGCTTCTACGTCACTGGTCAGTCTATGTCTGTAGTGTGGAATATGGGCCAGGGTCCCTCTTATCCTATCAACCAATCAGCTCTAGATGGGGCAGACAGGCGCCCAGGGTTTACAAAGCACTTCCTTTTCAGGAATGGCTGTGGTCACATTTATTCCTTTCAAAAGTGAGTTATTGGTAGTACAGGCAATCTGAGTCTTTGTCCATGTGGTGCAATGATAAATAAATAGGTGCGTAAGTTAAAAACTGCATTTTGGTTCTCTTTTACTTATTAATGATCTTAAGAAAACATATACATAAGAAATATTTTCTCATCTGTCAAACAGAAATTCATTTGATCATTTACTGAATTGATGTCCTGAAGGCCTATTGCCTGTGAAGCCCTGTGCTGGAATTTGTGGGTCTTGAAAGTTGCTTAAGAAGATTTCCTGCCTTCGAAAGTTTTCTGGGGGGTGGGGTAGAGAGGTTAGGTATTCAAGCAAACAAGTAAAGTATGACGTAGAAAGTGATTTTTCAAGAAGAGAGAAAACTTAAACATATGGTTACTGGAGTCCAGATTAAAACCAAGTAAATCAGAAAAAATAATATCTTCTTTTCCATATTATAGAACTGCTAACATGTTAACTGATATAATACAGGTACAAGCCTAGAAGGACGATTTTGGAGAGAACATAGTTCTACAGAAATACAAGCTGTCTTATGAGTAAACAATAACAGAAATCATTTACAGGGCAATGTTTTTTAAACTGACTTGAATTACATAACGTATTTTTATAAGACTCATATCTTTTTTAACAAAATGTGGCCAAATTTAAGTTCACTTTCCCTTGTATTTTAACAGAAATCTGAACTTCCATTCAAAGAGAGATAACATGAGAAGCACAATATATAGTTGTCCAAACTGCATTGCTATTTTTTATGATCATGTGCACATCTTTGAACATCCAAGGCCTCAGTCTTCCTTAAAAATACGAGATGATTAGACCAAAGCATCTTAAAGGTCCTTGTAGCTCTGTGATTCTATTGAGCCTGAGCCAATTAGTCAAACAGTTACCTGTCATTACAGAGGCTGCGGTGTACACATACATTTTAGCACCAAACCACAATTTAATAACAGGGCACAGAGGCCACAAAGCCTCCTGATTCTGTTCCATTACTAATTTATCAGGGGCTAAAAGCAACCAAACTTAGGATCCCAGGCAGACAATGGGGCCTTTGAGGGGCAAGGGAAGCATCATTTAAAAGGAAAGCATTACCATTCTAAAATAATGGCAAAGCACATGAACTGAGTGCTCTGAAAGAGAGCACTACAAAAAAGGTATTCTCAGCTTAAATGCCCCAAACACAAAAGCTTTTAGTTGGGACTTAGAAGGGAAAAAGAAAATAGCTCCCAATAAATTGGTTTTACTAGTATCCTTTTGTGTGTGCTGGTGCCAAGAGGGCGAGGGTACAGGCAAAGTGTGATTTTCCAAAATCTAGCTGAATTATGTTTCTTCTTTAGAACAAAACCCAACATTTTGCTAATAAGGATAAAGACAGCAAAACTGATATTCCTGTGTTCTTACTAATTTAGGTATTGAAAGATCATTCATGCAATAATTGTACCATGTTAGCACTATATTTGCATGTCTTCTGTTATCTCCTCTCCTTGATATTTTGATTTAAAACCTGTAGATAACCATACAGTACCATATATGCATATACAACTTAATAATCTGATGTGCAAGACAAAAAGAGATTAAAAACTGAACACTTCATGCTAACCAATTGTTATTTATGTACTATTTTTCATAAACAATGCAAGATGACAGTGTATTTATTTGAAGACCTAGGTAAGTTAATGGGGTTTCAATTTAAGACAATATAAAACATGCAAAATCTTTTAGTATCCCCACTCAGGTAGGCAAGGTGTTTGTTCATAGATTCTCAGTACTAATACTCTTAAGTTCTAGGGTACATGTGCATAACGTGCAGGTTTGTTACATATGTATACTTATGCCATGTTGGTGTGCTGCACCCATCAACTCGTCAGCACCCATCAATTCATCATTTATATCATGTATAACTCCCCAATGCAATCCCTCCCTCCTCCCCCCTCCCCATGATAGACCCCAGTGTGTGATGTTCCCCTTCCCGAGTCCAAGTGATCTCATTGTTCAGTTCCCACCTATGAGTGAGAACATGCGGTGTTTGGTTTTCTCTTCTTGTGATAGTTTGCTAAGAATGATGGTTTCCAGCTGCATCCATGTCCCTACAAAGGACGCAAACTCATCCTTTTTTATGGCTGCATAGTATTCCATGGTGTATATGTGCCACATTTTCTTAATCCAGTCTGTCACAGATGGACATTTGGGTTGATTCCAAGTCTTTGCTATTGTGAATAGTGCCGCAATAAACATACGTGTGCATGTGTCTTTGTAGTAGACTAATTTATAATCCTTTGGGTATATGAAAAATTCTACACAATTGTCAGGCATCATTATTAGCAATACATATATGTAAAATTATAGTTTTGAAGAAAAATCTCGTATGATAAAAGAGAAATGCATTTTATAAATCTTTATAGGTGGCATAAATGATAAAAAATTGAAGATTTAGTTCAGAAAAACCTATTTTCCAATCATTTTTCTATTGAGATTTATGTCTTTGAAGAAGCTATGCACATAATGACTTCAAGATTCATTACGCAGTAGTTATCTTTATCTGCCATACTGTTAGCACCTCCTTAACTAAGTGTATTGTCACTCTACTTTTGTTGCTTAAAGCAGATGTCCTACATGACTGAAAACATTTTCTCATAGACCCATTAGTGTCTATGAGACATACATAAAAAAGTAAAGCCTGTAAGAACTAGGAGATGATCTTAATGCATATTGCTGGTTTTTAACTATTTAACATTTTCACTTATCTTGCAGAAATGGCTATTGCCCTACCATCCTTAAGTGAAAGATAAGTTCCAATTGCAAATTCATTCTGAATAATGAGTTTGAAAGGAAAAAAAAAGATATAAAATGTGTAGATTTGCATATTGAGACTAGAGAAATCTATTTGGGGGAATACATGGAATAGTTGAAAGGATGCACCTGATAATATCAGATACACCAGGACCAGGAAATGGAGCCAATGTGACCAAATATGTTTGTTACACTATAAGTGCTGAATTCATTAGAAAGTTCACGATGGGGTCTAGCATGGTGGCTCATGCCTTTAATTCCAGCACTTTGGGAGGTGGAGGCAGGTGGATGGTTTGAGTTCAGGAGTTCGAAACCAGCCTGGGCAATATGGTGAAACACCAATTCTACAAAAAAATACAAAAAATTAGCTGGGCATGGTGGGGAAATCTCGTAGTCCCAGCTACTCAGGAGGCTGAGGTGGGAGGATTGCTTAAGCCCTGGAGGTGGAGGTTGCAGTGAGCCATGATCGTGTCACTGTACTACAGCTTAGGTGACAGACCTAGATCCATTTTACAAAAAAATAAAAAATACATAAAAAGAAAGAAAAGAAAGGTCTATAACAGGATACATGATAATATGTTTGGCAATCTCATTTCAGATGTAACAGTAAAGATATGAAACAATGTGCATATGTAGTTTATGGATTCAGGGTCATTGTTCTATAGGCATAGCCAAGATATTTATATCAAGTACTGTGGGCTTTCTGATTTATTATATTGTTGTATTGACACAAGGCAGAAGTGCTAGTTTTGAGAATAATTTGGGATATTAGTTGAATGGTGAGTTTGCACATGATAAGGTTCAGAAGACAGATTTAAACTGAATGACAACTCTACATACAAATACTGGCTGTATCTCCACTGGCTAAGCTCATTTTTGTTTTGAAAAGGTGTCTTCTAAAACTATACAGATATGATACTACTCAGTTGTTACTGGTAAGTAGCTTTAAGTTCATTATTTATTTAATTTACTTTTTAAAAATTCAGTTCATATTGAGGTAAGTATGTATGTGTGCGAAAAAGATATCTGAATATCAGTAATTTCTCATTGTACTCACAGATAATCAAGATGTCAATATCTAAGATTATTTACAAACTTTACTTCAGGAATTACTCTTTATAGGATTTTAAATTATTAGAAACATATTTGTATTTCATTGCTTTTTCGAAGATTATCCTAGACCTCATGACCAATGACCCTTTCAGATACACTTGTGGGGCTTTGGCTAATAGGTGTTCATAATTTGCTTTGCTCAATTGCAAGCCAGTTCCAGGATTTGCAGCAGCAAGTGATTGCCAGTGTGGTCAATGAATGGCTGTTAGCTCCTGAATAGCTCCTCGAAAGAATGTGACAGCCCCATGATCCACATGTTCCTCTGCTCTTGGCACTGTACTCAGGAGATTCCTTGAAGGTGATATGCAGTGATGTTTTCTGTGTTTGGCAACAGCCTCCAAATTTTATTTTATTCTTTCTCTTGGCAACAACTAATCATACGTTAACCCACCTGGCTGGAGTTTTCTTACTAAAATGCAGACCTCCTCAAGTCATTTTCTACTAAACCTTTCAATGAATCCTAGTTACCCCAAACTCAAAATTGTTGGCATGGCATAAAAGGCCCTCTTTGCTTGCTTTTATTTTATCGCTTGATACCTTTCCTCATTAACATCAGACTTATAGTTTCTCACTCTATTGTTTCTAACTTTATGTGTGTCTTAGTTTGCTGCTACAAACGAGTGCCATAGACTGAATGACATAACAATAAATATTCATCTCTTACAGTTTAGAAGGCTGGGAAGTCCAAGATCAAGGTGACAGTGAATTTGGTATCTGGTATTCGGTATCTGGTGGGCCCTCTTGCTGGTTTGCATACACTTTCTTCTTGTTGTATTCTCAAATGGCAAAAAGAGGGAGAGGGCTCTGGTCTGCTTTTTTTTTCTTCCTATAAAGGCACTAATCCCATCATAGAGGCTCTATCATCATTACGTCATCTACACTTCATGACCTGTAAAAGGCTCCATGTCTAAATACTGTCACATTGAGGATTAGAAGGTCAAATATGCATTTTTTGGGGGTTGCACATTCAGTCCATAGCAGTGTATGTGTATGTGTGTGTTTGTGTGTGTGTGTTATAAATGTGATTTCTTCTGTTTGAAATAGCCTTCTCTGTTGGCCTAGATGAAAGTATTTTCCTTCTTTAAAATTCAGATTAAACATCACTTTCTCTGAAGCATCTCTCTGTCATTTCTGGGCAGAAATAATTCACGGTTTTTATGTTACCATTGCCTTGAATATAGTTAACTTCTATGTTTATTCTCATGACATTATAGTTTTGTTTTGCTTTGTATTGTTTTGTTTCTAAATGTGCATGTCTTCTCATCTTGAGGCAGTTACCATATTTCATACATCTTGATAGTCCCAACTCCTAACACAGGCCCTGTTATAGGGTTGACACACAATACAAGTTTTCATATGAATACTTCTTGAAATAATATTGGATTGTGAGCATTCTTTTCACCAAGGATGAAACACAAAGTCCTTGGTCATAATTTGACATGAGTCTACTTCTTCAACTAATCCAGGCTTACATTTAAATCTTTCCACATTTTTTTCCTTCAAATAGCTTTTCATTCAGATAGAGGAAAGCAATATTTAACAAGCACCTAATTGCAGCGTGTGGGAATGAGTCAAATAGTGTCCATGTGTGGAACTTTTAATAGCGCCAATCCACATAGGGTCTCTGCCGTCTAGAAAGGCCATACTTCCTCTGCCTCAGATATTTGCAGAAGACAAGCAACAGCTGAAATAAATAGTGTCTTTTAAAAAATCAACTAGCAATTCTTAATAGTGCTAGGTTTAACAATCACATAATGTCAGTGATGTCCCACCAGTAACAGATTAGAAGAATTCCAAGTTTGGAAACACCTTTAAAACTAATTCATAATTGCCATGATATGATGATGAGGCCAAATTTTGGCACAATGCAAATTTTAAATAGCAAAATAACCTGTCGTTTAGTCCTGCCTTTGTACAGTAGGTGAGTGTTTAATTAATTCTTATCTAATTCATAGAGTAAAGAAATTATTCTTTACTAACATAAACACAAATTTCTGAAATCCTGTTCATGCTTTTAGTTGCTAGCCTCACATACAGTAGTGATAGATCTATTCGCATACGGGGGAATATTGGGGGCTTTTTATATTCAAAAATTAGATGGTACAAAGTTCACATCACTATAAGGTAAATCACTGAAGCTTTATTGTTTCTTAACTTAGCACAGTTACATGTAATCTGCCCTGCAAAGAATTCTGCCTCACCATTTAGTAACAGAAAATTTTCCAATGATACCACACAGCTCTCCATTTCCTAAAAGAAAGGCAAGTAAGTCTATGCATCATTCTTATTGCAGGACTATATATTTTCTTACATTGTATCTATACCATGCAAGCCAATATCTTTTAATAGTTTATTATTTCTTGCTATTGTTCTTTCAAAAAGTATTTTCTCAGTACTAAGTATTGAGAAAATACTTTTTGAAAATATCAAAAATATAGATATTTTCTCAATATCAATAAAGACATGATAAAACATGAATTAAACTGATTACAGTATATCTACATGATAGAATACTATAATGCCATTGCCATCATATTTTTAAAAACACTTCTGACATAAAGGAAATACCCAGAGTACATAAGTGAAAATTTTAGTTCTACAATATTATATACACATTACTATTCTACATTTATGGAGAATATACATCATACATATGTTAGAAAAATTACTGGAACACATATAGTAAATTATTAGAGCAATCAAGGCTAAACTGCATTACTATGAATGGTTTTTAAGTATTATAAAAATAGTAATTGTTAACTTTTAGAGAATGTGTGAGCCACTTTGCTAAGATATTTTCTATGGATTATCTCAATTAACATAATAATCACATGATGTAGATAATATTATGATCTTTAATTCACAGATAAAGGAAGAAAACATTTATATTTTTAAAATTATTATTATTGCTCTGTAACTTTACATCTTTTAATATTCTTTTTAATGGAAATTATAATTGTATATATATGGGTACAATGTAATGATTTGACATATGTTTACAATGTGGAATGATTAAATCAAGCTAGTTAACATGTCTTTTTTGTGGTGAGACATTTGAAATTTGCTTTATTAGTTATTTTAAAATATAAGATATGTTATTATTGACTATAGTCATTCTACTATGCAATAGATCTCTAAATTTATTTCTAAAAAAATCTAATTGAAATTTGATACCCTTTGACCAACAACTCATTATTCCTTTCCTATACTTCCATGAATTCAACTTTTTGATTATTTTATTTTATTTTATTTTATTTTATTTTATTTTATTTTATTTTTTCGAGATTGAGTCTCACTCTGTTGCCTGGGCTGGAATGTAATGACATGATCTCGGCTCACTGCAATCTCCACCTCCTGGGGTTCAAGCGATTCTTGTGCCTCAGTCAGTCAAGTAGCTGGAATTACAGGTGCATGCCACCGTGCCCAGGTACTTTTTGTTTTGTTTTGTTTTTGTTTTTGTTTTCTGTTGAGACAGGGCTTCACCATATTAGCAAGGCTAGCCTCGATCTCCTGGCCACAAGCCATCCACCCACCTCGACCTCCCAAAGTGCTGGGATTATAGGTGTGAACCACTGCACCTGGCAAGGGTTCAAATTTCTGCATATATGTGAACTAATGCAGTATTTGTCTTGCTGTGTCTGGCTTATTTCACTTATCATAACATCTTCCGGCTTCATTCATGTCGTTACAAATATCAGCATTTCCCTCTTTTTTAAGGCTGAATAGTATTTTATTGTGTACACATACCACGTTTTCTTTATCCATTCATCTGTTGAACATTTAGGCTGATTCCATATCTTAACCACTGTGCATAGTGCTATAATGAACCTGAGAATGCAGATATTCTTTTGACATATTGATTTCAGTTTTCAATTTCTTTAGATATATACCCTAAGGTAGGATTGCTGGATCATATAGTAGTTCTACTTTTATTTTTTGAGGAATCTCTATACCATTTTTCCATACAGGCTGCCCTAATTTACATTTCCATTTCCCACCAACAGTATACAAGGGTTCCATTTTCTCCACATCCACACCAACCTTTGTTATCTTTCATCTTTTTTATAAATACCAATTTAACAGATGTGAGGTATCTCACTGTGGTCTTAATTTGCATTTCTCTAATGATTGGTAGTTCTGAGAATGTTCTTTGTGAATTTGTTGGTCATTCGTATGTCTTCTTTTCAGAAATGCCTACAGATTCAATGCAATTCCTATAAAAATCCCAATGTCATTTTGGAAACAGAAAAAAATACTCTTTAAATTATCATAGACCCACAAAAGACCCTGAGTAACCACATCAATCTTGAGTAAAAAGAGCAAAACTGGGACATCACATGCCCTGATTTTAAAAAGTATTACAAAGTAATTGCTATCAAAACAGCATAGTACTGGCATAAAAATAGGCACACAGACCAATGGAATTGGACAGAAAGACCAGAAATAAACCCATATATTTATGATCAATTGATTTTAGGCAAAGATGCCAAAACACACAATGAGGTAAGGACAGTATCTTTAATACATGTCATTGGGAAACCTGGATATCCATATGCAGAAGAATGAAACTTGATCTCTATCTTATACCATGTTCAAAAATCAACTCAAATGGACTAAACACTTAAATACAAGACCTAAAACTATACAACTACTAGAATAAAATATGGGGAAAATGTTCATGACTTTGGTCTGGCAAATGATTTTTGGGGATATGACCCCAACAGCACAGTCAAAAAAAAGTAGACAAATGGGATTGCATAAAACTAAAAATCTTCTGCATGGAAAATGAAATAACAGAGGGAAAGGACAGCCTACACAATGGAAGAAAATATTGCAAATTATACATCTGATAAAGACTTAATAAGCAAAATAATACTAATGATAATAATATAAGAAACACAAACAGCTCAATAGGAAGCAAATAAATAACCCAATTAACAGTGGGTAAAATGTTTATTATTTTTAAGAAATGAATTGGAAAATTCTACTTCTAAACCTTACTTAGTGATATTTTCTCACTCTGCATCCTTAGACACCATTATTTCTTTACATTGAATCAAAAATAACATGATTTACTCCTATTTTCTAACATATGTACCCTATTGATTTGACCATACACGTATACTCTGCCCTAATAGGGCTCCTAAAATATACTGCCATTAGGCGGGTGCTACAAAGTTGAACGAGATGTGCAACTTACTAGCTTGTCCAGAGGCAAATCATTGATTGAGTCCACCACAACTACTGTTCTAGCAGAGGGACTACAAATTACTATTGGAGCAAAGAGGTGGGAGGATGTAGTAAGTAAATGTCTCATACAGAAATGCCCTTTTCACTGGTGTTTCAGCTGCTCATCCTATTCATCTTTCTCAAGGCATTACAAGTGCAGAAGTCTGAATAAAGACAAAAAAGCCTAAAATTAAATATACACTGATTTAGTAAAGGCCAATAAAATATTATTTTCAGCTGAAAGTCTCACAGACCACTTCATGGATGAAGTATCAGTTGGGCTGGGTTCACTAAAGGTTGTACTAAACTGCACCTGATAATTCACATTGTATATTAATTGAACACTAATATGTGCCAAAGGACAGATATGAAATGCTTTTTATATTTCAAAATAATTATGAAATATATTTTTGGAAGGTATACCTATGTATGTGGGAAGATGTTATATAAATAATTTAGAGAAACAAAGAACATATTTATGAGACAAATCCATATTTAGCATATTTGAGAAATCCTTGACCTTAAAATCCCTAATGGCAGTCAGTATTTTTGGAGTAGGTTCAAATGCTTAAATATCACATCTTCTTTGTGCAAAAAAAAAAAAACAAAAAAAAAAAAAAAAAAAACCTTGTGTTTGGATCTGCTTTTTCTCTATTACTAGAAATTGTATGCATCAATGGATCAGTATAGGTTTCTGTTGTTGTAGTTTTCTAACTCCCATTACAAGGTGACAGAAATTAGAGGCTGGAGATCTCCTTGCCTATGACTCACAAAGTTTGCAGTGTTGGAAATCATTATTTACAATTAATGCCAGTGTACAACCAAGCATTCTCCACAACCAGAGCCTCTCTGTAACCATAAAGAAATTTTAGGGAAGCCCTTCATGAAATCTATCTTATAGATTTCACACAATACCTGTGAGCCAGCCTTGCCCAGTGCTATGTCATTTCACTTCCTATCCATCTGAAAAATGTGCCTCACTGAGAGGGCATAATACTTTGGAAGGACAGAGCATTTATAACTGAAGACATGCAGTATAGCTTCACATGTTAGCATGGTGATGATACCAACTTTTTGGCATCTAAACTTTGAATAGGGAAAGAATACAGAGAATGTATTACTTGGGTTCTAAAGTCCTGCTCTAAAGGATATAAGATAAACCAATATTTGGAATTGGATGTTAGAATCTCTTATGGTTAACTATCACTATTTTAAAATGGGAAATACGTCTGAATTAGGAATTAGGTAAATAGTCACATAATGGAAAAGTTTACTTGTGAACTTACAGTTGACTTTGTTACTTATACTGAATACTTTTCTTTGCCCTAAATTCCCATTTTTGCAGTCCTTTAAATATGCTGTAAAATACGTGTTTTTCAAGTCTTTCTGGATAGGAAACTTTCCTAAGTTTATTGAACATTAAATGTCTGGATAATTTCTGAGATTCCAGACTGTGTTTCAATAACTGTAGTTATAAATACATAAGCATATTATAACTTAACATATTTTGGTTATTATTAGAATTATAAAATATGTGCCAACAACCTAAGATGATTTTAGAAAAATGTTTCAATGGACAAAAAGGCATGAACAATATGAAATTTTTTCACCTGCAATCAACACATTCCCCACTTACATTACCTTTCCTATTGGTCACATCTTCCTATATAAAGTGATATACATACACACATGAACCTTTATAACAAAACATGTTATTTTTGGTGTATGTGGGAGTGGAAGTAAAGCAGGGCCATGTGATCTCTACCATTTCAGCATTAAAATTCTGTGACTACGATGTAAAATATAGTATTTTCGTCCATTAGAAAAGCAGATTTGTGAATTTATTATTATTATAGAGTTATTAATCAGACTCTAAAGATTCTAGAATTCAAACATGACAGAATAAAATTTAGGTTTTGAGCATGTTGAATATATCTGATGTTAAAAAATGAAACTAGAGAGTTTAAGATTTTATTGATCCCTCTACCATCTGTCCTTTTAAAACATTTTAATGGGTTCTTGGGTTCTACATTTCAGTATCTCTTCTGTTAAGATTAGCTTTATCTCAATGAAATAGCATTTGTGATACCACTTTTTCTTATATCTAGAAGTTTTAATAGAAAATTTCTAGGAATTTCTAAGTTGTTCTAAATGATTTTCATCATGGTTAGCATTTGGTAAATGCACCATGAAGATTTGTTGAATTAATACCAATTTCTTTCCCTATAGTTGTCTTTTACTGATCTCTACCGCATGATCTACATGGCTGATAATGAAACTGCATCACTATAAATACAAGAGTAGTATCTGTGGTTAATGTGATAATAGATCCTCAACAGGAATACACAGACAACTGATAGACTTCAATCAAAGCTTTAAAGTTAAGCATGTTCTTAAACTAGGTGAGGAGTCATGAAGATGGAAAATAGAAAAGTATCTCTGAACACATGGGTCCTGAAATGGAGCTTTCCAGAAGTTGGTGTCCAATTATCATTTAATATTTCATGAACATGTTTAGATCTAAGACATTTTAAGAAATTTAACTAATAGAAGGACAGCCTGACCTCATAGAAGTCATTGTGAAGTATATCTAAAAGGTGAGATTTTTAAACATTATTATCCCCTTGATACTGCCTCATTTCCACATTAGTCCTGTTGGAATACACTGAACCATATAATGGAGAGGAATGACAGAACCAGTCAAGGCTATGATGCTTCAGGAATAGTGCAAGGTTTCTCTGCAAATAGCTTCTTAAGATTCTTATGATTCTTATATTGCTAAAATTAGGAATAGAAGCAATGGCAGATAGTATCATATTGGAGCCAGAAAGACCATGTTTGCTTGTATATAAGAAATTATACTTTGAACTACCTGAACTGATCAGTCAGAATTTCAGGGTTTCTAGAATTCTTGATAATCTGTTTTTGTTGCTCTTGTTGTTGTTGTTTAAAAAAAAAAGAGAGAGAGAGAGAGAAACTATCCTGAGTTTTTTTTACTGGTATAACTCTATACTGCTGAGACCTGGGAGAGAAGGATTACAGTGTTTATTTTTTAAATAAACTTTAGTGTCATTTCTGTGTTATATTTCATATACTGAATTCAAATTCCTCAATTTAAAAAGAATTCTCTCAGGTATCGATTGTAAAGGTATATTTCTAGTAGTTATGCCTAATTGACAATTGCTGTCATTTACTTCTGGCCAATTTAATAGTCCCAGGGATAAAGTGCTTCTTGCACTTTCAGTCATTCATTACTCTCTCCTTTTCTTCCCTTGCAAAGTTTTTCCTGATTTTCTTTGTTTTCCTCATGGCCACCCACCTTACACCCCTTATTCCTACTCTACTTGCCTTCAGAATCATTTTGTCCTTGTAGAGTAGCTCAAGTCAGCCTTTGATTGTTAGTCAGAATCCATGGGCAATTCCGTCAATGTTTTCATTGTTTACATGAAAGCATCCAAATGTATAGCAAATAGACCAGCTGGAAACCTCCCCACAGACAGACGCATCCAAACAGGAGGTTCCTTGATGTGTTGTGGTGGGTCAGTCTGGTTCTGCTATCAGAAAGAACAGCCCACACCCATATGCACTGTTGCTCTTGAGTGGAAGGCTTGTGATAGCATCCACATGGACTGGGCCTCAGCCAAAACTTAGCCTTTAGCACATACAGCAATACAGAATGATGTGACAACGACAGAGTTTTGGAATACTGTTTGTAGCATGCTGTTCTTTGGCACACTTTTTCAGAATGTAAGAACAGATTTCTCCTAATTTTCCCAAGACATATTGTTTATTATAGAATCAGGCTTTAAAAATGACTATAGATTTGAAGGCAATTGATTGACTTAATATTAAACTCAATATTTAGTATACATATCTTGGAAATTTATTTTGAAATGTTACATTAGTGACTCGTGCTTGAAAAAACCACCTAATTTTATGTATTTCTCCAGGGTGTAAAAAGGGCAACATTAGTAATGAGACTAATACAGTGATCCTTGACTCTAATTAGAGAAATATGGTGAAAATTTATCAATAAAAGTAAAATGCTTAAAACCTAAAGCAAATATATTTAAAGACATTTCACAAATATAATATTGGCAGTTTCTGAACAATAACAACATATTTGCATGAGTATACATTCATGTTATACACTACACTAACGTGTTTAAAAAATAAGCATGACATTTACACATTCTATTCAGAAGATGATGTATATTGTCTAATAACACACATTATATCAGTACATATTTTTGTCATCAGTGATTTGAAAGAATAATCTATTATAAATTTCCATCTACTTCATAGCACTATGCCATAATAAAGAAGGATAATACTATTAAAAAATAATCATCTTGGTTTCATTTTTTTAAAGTCCCTTTCTTTACCTATCACTATTGTTTTAAAATAAATAAAGCAAACATAAATCAGAAATGGACCATTAAATAAACCCTAATGAAAGCAATTCTCTAGGGGTAAATGTGGTTAGAGAAACATGTCCTTAGCCTATTCTAAGCAAACACCTTGATAAAGGCAAACAGGACTTTGCAAATCAAATATCATCATTACTAAGATGAAAAAACGGTGGCATTTTTCTGCCTTTCATGCTTGTTACTTCAGGTGGTTAATCTGAACTACAAACTCATTAATTGACACTCAAGATGTAGGCAAAATCAAATGTTATAATCCAACCCAAAATGTATATTGCAAGTCTATGAATTTGTCATACAACATGGGCAACATACAACCACCAGTTTAAAGGGTTTGCAACCAACTTCTTGCCTGTGTTCACAGACAAACTGCAGGTACCTGACCTCAAAGCCCAAACAGGCTCTGGAGGAAAAACTGTGTGCCTCATTCCAAACAACCTCAGAGTTTCAATGAATTTAATACCTAGAAAGAGATCTGGAAAATAAAAGAGTAAAAATAACATTTCTTATTCCTCTTGATGAAAGATATATAATTGAATTCCAGAGAATGACTGATTGAAATTTAATTATTTGGTTTTCTCCAATTTGCATATCTAGTGTAGACTTCATTTATGGCCTGAAAGCCTATAAATTATGAGAGAGAGATATAATACTACTCACAAAAAGCTAGGTTATCCTGCACACAAAGAACCTCAATGTCTTTGTGGTTTACAACCATGGAGTTTTATTTTTCACTGATGCTCATGTCCATCAAAGCTGAGTCATCAATTGGCTTCATCTTTCCTTCGCTCAGACTCAGGCTGCCTGGGTACCCTCTACCTGATCATTGTTGGTGGTTGTGATGTAGAGGGAAAGTATATACCAACCACATGTTAGCTCTTAAAGCTTCTTCCCAGAGGAGACACTAACTACTCTTCACATGCTATTGGGCAAAGAGTGCCGTGCCATGATGAATGTCAACAGGTCATACAAGCAAATATAACTATCTCCCATCAAGAAAACATGTCTGTGGACAATAATATAGTTTACCACAGGTAGTAACAGGCAACATATATTCTGAGAGTTAGGTAGACGAATGGCCTGCTACTATGGACTTAAGTGGAGAATGTTGGCCAGGCGTGGTGTCACATGCCTATAATCCCAGCACTTGGGAGGTCGAGGTTCGAGACCAGCCTGGCCAATCTGGTGAAACCCCATCTCTACTAAAAATACAAAAATTAGCCAGGCATAGTGGCACATGCCTGTAATCCCAGGTACTTGGGAGACTGAGACAGGAGAATCACTTGCTCCCGGGAGGCAGAGGTTGCAGTGAGCAGAAGTCATGCCACTGCATTCCAGCCTAGGCAACAAAAGCGAAACTCCATCTCAAAAAAAAAAAAAAAAAAAAAAAAAAAGAGAGAAAATGTTAGACTGATACGATACTTGGATGAGCTATGACTTAAGTAAGGCCAAGTACAATCGCCATGAAGAGCAGATCCATGGAGCTACCATTAAAGTATTAGGGAGGACATGGCAAAGTATCATGCTATCTATAAACTGGCAAATTCTATTCAATGTTAAGTATAGGGAGATGAAATATTAAGCAATCTCCTTTCTTGCAAATTCAAGGAATTTCTTCATTTTTGACCCAGATATAGGAAAGAATTTTACTCATGCTTTAAGTATCCATGACACTGCACTGCTTGAAGTAAAATGAGGTCTAAAATATCTTCTCAGATTTTTGCTCTTTCTTTGGTAATCCCAAAATTGGTTTGGTTCAGAAATCAGTGAATTCTCCTATCATTATTATAGAGAATCTACAGTTTTGAGGTCCTGAAGACCTGATCTCTAACGAAGCTTGAACTCTTTCTCTCTGACATTTTTGTTTTGATGGAAAAACTTTTCAATGTAATCACTTTTATAGGACCCAGATAAAAGTTCCAAATTTAAAATTATATTCCCAGAACATTTTTATAGATTTTTACAGTGAATACCAGGAATACATCCAACAGAATTATTCAATGAAAGCAGAAAACACCACCATTATAAGTGAGAAATCATGAAACCTGTGGGGCAAAGATCTTGTTGCCCTAAACATTTTGCTTCTCTAATCAGCAGCTCAGGTTGTCATTTTAGACAACAAGGCAAACACTGGCATAGAGCAGCAGGAGGTAATATCAGGAGTTTCAGATGGGTAACTTCTAAAAGTTGTCAGTAGCTTCTACTGTTTACCTCCTTTTCAATTTTTTCACAAAAAAAGGCACAATCTCTGAAGGACACATGCTTCCTTTTAAAGTGTGAATGTTATTTTTAGAACTGGTATGGAAAGCAGCAGAAAATATGACAATTTATTTGCTCTGTTCATGAAAAGTCATTTTATTTTTGGATTTAAAGAAATAATTGTGAAAGTCTTTTGGGAAAATATGAATTTTAAGGTTTAAATTCAAGAGTCCCTTTCTGTGAGAAGTTTTCTCATTTATGCGTTTTCATCTGTGGTGGATATGACATGATTATTTATGTCATCTTTTCTCCCTCCTATGGGGTCTTCCCTTGCAAAATGGCGCCGCACTGTCAGCACTGACTCAGAATGCGGAACATGGCGAGGCTGCCTTTCTCACGGTATTTTATGTGTATTCAAGCTGTGAAAAGTGTCACAGCAATACTCCCATTCTGTGTCAGCTGAACTGTATCTCATATTCATATCTCGGATTGACTACAATTTAAACCTGGTTATTTGTTTCTTTATCAATTGTTTCAGAAAATAAAAGGCATATTTTAGCAGTGTTTTTGAGCCCCCAAATAGGAAACCAATTTTTATACAAATCTATACCATTCCGTCCTTGGGAGTATCAATCCCTAAACCAGCAGGTGAGACTACATTTTATTAAATGGCTCATTCTAATTCAGATCCTGGGGTGGTCTTACTTATGGCTGAATTTTGCTGCTATCCCAAGAAAACCATTTAACCTACCTGCACTTAGTGCCTCTGTGTACCTGCTGTCTGATTTCAAGCCATGAAATGAGAGGCTTCTGTTTATGAAATCAGTTTTTCAGAGGTGCTGGCTTTGACAGTGGCTACTCTTTATTAAAGAAAGAATGAGACAAACAGAGGTTTGACCACTACTTGTTCCACAATGGCCATTTCTACATGATGCAAAATGCCAGATCATAAATGAATCATTCAGTATTCTGGGCTTTTCTGGATGGCCAATTCAGAGACTGAGAAAACTAAAATTACTGCCTGTAAATCATTCTTAGGATGAGAGAGACAAAGAGGGAAAAAAGAAAAAGATTCATTGGATACATATTGACATGTCCTTTGAGTACATGTTTAAAAATTGTATTCTTTATATTTTACTTAGAGATAATGCTATTTGTTAAATATGCACATAGGCAGTTTAATACAGGCATTATGTTAACAAAATCTTAATTATCGAATAATTTGGGAACAAAATTTCTTTTATAAATTCATTCATATAAAAGCAGGAAAGCTCTGCAGAAATCATGTCAAGAACCGTTTGTCTGAATTTGCAGGTGCATGATAAAAATATCCCAGTGCCCAGCTTCTATTTGTACCTGCCTAGATGAAGGCAAATAAATACACCTAAGATCTTCCAATGGTTTCTGTTTTCTATTGCATTGCTGGGTTATTCTTTGTCTTCTTTCTTTACAAAATAGGAACTAACATACCTGTGTCTGATTTATTCTCCATATGTTATGCCATTTATTGTTATTTTTAAAAAATACCATGTAAAATGTACTCAATAAAGAAACTTGTAAGACAGAAAGAAAGAAATAAAAAACACATAAATCATCTGTCACGTCACCACCAAAAATAACTAATGGTAACATATGGTTTGCCCTTCCGGTAATTTTTCTATGTCTGTGCCTCATCTCTTCCTTGGCCGCCTTCTCTTTTCTATCTGCATTCTTTTTCTAGGTGATATCCTCTAGGCATGCCTATAATCCATCCTTCACAGGCTAGATGGAGTTTACTTTTAAAAACTCTCTAGTTTGAAACCCTCCAATGGCTTCCTGCTGCACTTGGAATACATTTCAAAGTCCTTATGTTCTTCTTGCTGAGTCTTTTACAACCTTCCTCTCTGACTTTGTACAGTCTGATTTTCTTACTCTCCTCCTTTTTGTTTGCTTTCTGTTGCTGAAATAAATTGCTACTAATTTAGTGGCTTAGGGCAACACAGATTTCTTTTCTTTTTCTTCTGGAGTTCAAAAGTCAACAGTAGGTCTCTCTGGGCTAACACTGAAGTGTTGGCAAACTCCATTTCTTTCTGGAGGCTCAATGGAAGAATCCATTCCTTTGCCTTTTCTAGCTTCTAGAAACCATCTGTATTGCATGGCTCATGGCCCCCTTCAAAGGCAGCAATGTTTGGCTCAGTCTCACCCTGTCATGTGTCTGGTCCTCCTTCTGAGTCTCTTCCACTTATAAAGACCCTTGGGATTATGTTGGGCCCACCTAAATATTCCTGGATAATCTCTTGGTTAGCCACCTTAATTCCATCTGCAACCTCAATTCTCCCTTACTTATAACATAAGGTATTCATAGATTCTGAAGATTAGGATGCAGTCATCTTTGGAGAGAGACCATATTCTATCACACTCTGAAGCATTCCTTAGAGAGTCAAAGATGACTACCCATTACCCCTAACTTCACCAAGCATGGAGACTCTGCATTAGCCTAGTGATAGCCACTGTGATATAAAGATTACCATACTTGACCAAATGAATAAATTGAAAAGTCAGAACTGTTGGAATATTGCAAATAGTATAAGGTGAGAGAAACATTGGGAGGAAGTGCAAGTTTATTCAGCTAAAATTTATAGGGCTAATAAAAATACTTGTTTCATTGTCCTGACATCAGTTTATTGTAATAAACCAAATATAGACTTTAGCTTTCTTTTCTTTTTAGAGAACTTCCTCAAAAACAGGTAATACATTTTGTTGCAACCTATTATACAACCACTCAAAGATTATTGAATATATTATATGGGATGGCCCTGGGGATATAGTTTTGAATGAGACTAGAACTGTCTTTCAAGTGACTCACTAGTTTACTGAGATAATCAGATAAGTGACCACTTAACATACAGACTACATAGGAGTTAGCCTGGGTTTTGGAGAGTTTTGTGGGAGTTCAAAAGAGTCTAAGCAGAAAGAGTGACCTAATGCAGTCTAAATTAGAAAGGTTCCCCCAATTTTTCCAAATGGAGATGAACCAACAATTGAGGAAGAGCATCCGTCAACAGGTATCAAACTTCTTTCTGTGTTGTATTTTTCCTTCCCCTAGAAGTTGCTTTATGAAAGGCTCCTACTTCTCTCATCTCATCACTGTTTCCCTAGCGTGTAGACTGGTTTCTGGCACATAGTAAGTTCTCTATTGATATCTGCTGAATATGAGAATAATATATGTATACAAAATATGCAGTTTTACTTTATAGAAAGGAAGCATACAAAATGGCCTATTTGGTAACATGTTTGCTTTTAGTTAGCAATATGTAACCATCATTGTCTGATAACCATTTTGACAGAAATTCAATCTCAAATAAATGTTTATACAACCAGAGCTTTCTATGTTAGATTTCTTTATTTACGATTATGGAAGAATAAACATTGTTTCCTTTAGCTTTTAAAGGAGTTTTGGGGGCCAAAAGTGTGTTTGAATTGTAATTCTCCAAAGCCTAAAATCTGCATTTGTTTAACAAGAGTCTATTTATATCTTTCCTATATCTGTTTCCTGCCTAAGCTTGGAGCTATGGATCCTGGAGGCTCACCTATTTTTTTTTTTTTTTTCTATAGACAAGTTTTCTGTGATAGTTTATTTTCATTACAACTATCTCAAAATTTTGAGCATCATCTTGCTTCCCAGTAAATAAATATGCCAGCCTTCAATCCTCCATCTACCTGGTTCCAAGAATTTTTATTTTTATTTTTAATGCTTTAAGTTCTGGGATACATGTGGGGAACATGCAGGTTTGCTACATAGGTATACATGTGTCATGGTGGTTTGCTGCATCCATTAACCCATCACCTACATTAAGTATTTCTTCTAATGTTATCCCCCCAACCCCAACAGGCCCCAGTGTGTGATGTTCCCCTCCCTGTGCCCATATGTTCTCATTGTTCAACTCCTACTTATGAGTGAGAACATGTGGTGTTTGGTTTTCTATTCCTGTGTTAGTTTACTGAGAATGATGGTTTCCAGCTTCATCTATGTCCCTGCAAAGGACAGGGACTCATTCTTTTTTTGGGGGGGGAGGGGATGGAGTCTCACTCTATCACCAGGCTTGAGTGCAGTGGCACAATCTCGGCACACTGCAACCTCCGCCTTCCGGGTTCAAGCAATTCTCCTGCTTCAGACTCCTGAGTAGCTGGGACTACAGATGTGCACCACCATGCCCAGCTACTTTTTGTATTTTTAGTAGAGACGGGGTTTCACCATGTTGGCCAGGATGGTCTCAATCTCCTGACCTTGTGACCTGCCCGCCTCAGCCTCCCAAAGTGCTGGGATTACAGGCGTGAGCCACCATGCCCGGCTGAGCTCATTCTTTTTTACGGCTGCATAGTATTACATGGTATATTTGTGCCGTATTATATTTATCCAGTTTATCACTGATTGGAATTTGAGTTAGTTCCAAGTCTTTGCTATTGTAAATAGTGCTACAGTAAACATATTTGTGCATCTGTCTTTAGAGTAGAATGATTTATAATCCTTTGGGTATATACCCAGTAATGGGATTGCTGGGTCAAATGGTATTTCTGGTTCTAGATCCTTGAGGAATTGCCAAACATGAGAAAGCGGGAAAAATCTAAAATTGACACCCTAACTTCACAATTAAAAGAACTAGAGAAACAAGAGCAAACACATTCAAAAGGTAGCAGAAGACAAGAAATAACTAAGATCAGAGCAGAACTAAAGGAGATAGAGACCCAAAAAACACTTAAAAAAATCAGTGAATCCAAGGACTGTTTTTTTTCTTTAAAAAAAAAAAAAAAAAAAAAAAAAGATTAACAAGATAGATAGACCACTAGCCAGGCTAATAAAGAAGAAAAGAGAGAAACATCAAATAGACACAATAGAAAATGATAAAGGGGATATCATTATTGATCCCACAGAAATACAAACTACCATCAGAAAATACTATAAACACCTCTACGCAAATAAACTAGAAAAACCAGAAGAAATAGATAAATACCTGGACGCATACACCCTCCCAAGACTAAACCAGGATGAAGTCAAATCCCTAAATAGGCCAATAACAAGATCTGAAATTGAGGCAGTAATTAATAGCCTACAAACCAAAAAAAAAAAAAAAAAAAAAAGTCAGGACCACACAGATTCACAGCCGAATTCTACCAGAGGTACAAAGAGGAGCTGGTACCATTCCTTCTGAAGCTATTCCAAGCAATAGCAAAAGAGAGACTCCTCCCTAACTCATTTTATGAGGCCAGCATCATCCTGATACCAAAAATCTGGCAGAGACACAACAAAAAAGGAAAATTTCAGGCCAATATCTCTGATGAACATGGATGCCAAAATCCTCAATAAAATACTGGCAAACCAAATCCAGCAGCACTTCAAAAAGCTTATTCACCACGATCAAGTCAGTTGCATTCCTGGGATGCAAGGCTGGTTCAATATACACAAATCAATAAACGTAAACCATCACATAAACAGAACCAATAACAAAAACCACATGATTATCTCAATAGATGCAGAAAAGGCCTTCAATAAAATTCAACACCCCTTCATGCTAAAAACACTCAATAAACTAGGTATTGATGAAATGTATCTCAAAATAATAAGAGCTGTTTATGACGAACCCACAGCCAATATCACACTGAATGGGCAAAAGCTGGAAGCATCCCCTTTGAAAACTGGTGCAAGACAAGGATGCCCTCTTTCACCACTCCTATTCAACACGGTATTGGAAGTTCTGGCCAGGGCAATCAGGCAAGAGAAAGAAATAAAAGGTATTCAAATAGGAAGAGAGGAAGTCAAATTGTCTCTGTTTGCAGATGACATGATTGTTTATTTAGAAAACCCCATCATCTCAGCCCCAAAACTCCTTAAGCTGATAAACAACTTCAGGAAAGTCTCAAGATGCAAAATCAATGTGCAAATATCACAAGCTTTCCTATGCACCAATAATAGACAGAGAGCCAAATCATTAGTTAATTCCCATTCACAATTGCTACAAAGGGAATAAAATGCCTGGGAATACAACTTACAAGGGATGTGAAGGACCTCTTCAAGGGGAACTGCAAACCACTACTCAAGGAAAGAAGAAAGGATACAAATGAATGGAAAAACATTCCATGCTCATGGATAGGAAGAATCAATATCGCAAAAATGGCCATACTTCCCAAAGTAATTTATAGATTCAATGCTATTCCTGTCAAGCTACCATTGACTTTCTTCACAGAATTAGAAAAAACTACTTTAAATTTAATATAGAACCAAAAAAGAGCCTGTACAGACAAGACAATCCTTAGCAAAAAGAATAAAGCTGGAGGCATCACGCTACCTGACTTCAGTCTATATTACAAGGCTACAGTAACCAAAGCAGCATGGTACTGGTACCAAAACAGATATATAGACCAATGGAGCAGAACAGAGGCCTCAGAAATAACACCATACATCTATAACCATATGATCCTTGAAAAACCTGACAAAAACAAGCAACGGAGAAAGAATTTCCAATTTAATATATGATGTTGGAAAAACTGGCTAGCCATATGCAGAAAACTGAAACTGGACCCCTTCTTTACACCTTATATAAAAACTAACTCAAGATAGATTAAAGACTTAAATGTAAGACCTAAAGCTTTAAAAACCCTAGAAGAAAACCTAGGCAATACCATTCAGGGCATAGGTATGGGCAAAGACTTCATGACTAAAACACCAAAAGCAATGGCAACAAAAGCTAAAATTTACAAGTGTGATCTAATTAAACTAAAGAGCTTCTGCACAGCAAAAGAAACTATCATCAGAGTGAACAGGCAACCTACAGAATGGCAGAAAACTTTTGCAATCTATCTATCTGACGAAGAGCTAATATCCAGAATCTACAAAAACTTGAACGAATTTACAAGAAAAAAACAGAAAACCCCACCAAAAAGTAGGTGAAGGATGTGAACAGACAATTCTGAAGAGAAGACATTTATGGTACCAGCAAACATATGAAAAAAAGCTCATCACCACTGGTCATTAGAGAAATGCAAATCAAAAACCACAATGAGATACCATCTCACACCAGTTAGAATGGTGTTATTAAAAAATCAGAAAACAACAGATGCTGAAGAGGATGTAAGAAATAGGAAAACTTTTACACTGTTGGTGGGAGTGTACATTTGTTTTAAGGCTTTAATGTTATTTTATATAATAGTAACCAATCCTCATAACTCTATTTCAAATCTATCAAATTATAGTGAGGCATGGCAGTAGAAGGAGAGTATTGGAGAAAAGGTAAGTAGTAGCAGATAGAAAAAGTAAAGAGGCATTTCATAATCATTTCAGGTTGTCTGTAATGTATAGTTTTCAGAGGAAAAGTAAACATAGAAATGCCTAGATAGAAAAGCCCGTTTAATATGTAGAATTACATTCCTGTAACAAGAATCCTTTCCCCAATGTATCACAATCTTCTAGAACAGTTTTTGATAAATTTTAAAGACTCAATATTAAATGAATGGATAGATAAATTACAGAATACATTAGTGAGAGATTTTGAAGAAAAAGTAGTTTTGTTGAAATACAAAAAGCTAAATAAACTTAACATTACAAAGATGCTTCATGCAGACCAACAAGAACAATAGTTAACAGGTGAAAACCTATTATCTGTTTTAGCTGCTCCTCACCCACAATGTATACCCATAGTGATAACATTTTCTTAATAAAAAATTGAGTCACATCATTTGACTGAATGAAAAGGAAAGGGTATGAGGGGAAGAGGTTCTGGAAGAAAAGGAAAGAAGCCACAGTGAATCAGCTCATGAGGAATGCTTTCGCACCTGCCGCTTCCCTCGCACTTTGTTAAACATCCCCATGAGGCATGCCCTTCACTCCTGATTTCTGAGAAGCACTAGCCAGTGAGCTATATTAATCAAGGTATTATTTCTCTAAAAGTTATTCAGCCAAAAAACCCTTCAAAGTAAAGCAAAACACGAAAAAATACAAAAAAGCTAAAACCTTGTATTTAGCACCATATAAAAATATTTTTAAATGGCATGATCCTCTATAATACAGGATATATGGCCACTATATTCATATAGCAACCACTTCCAGATATACACGGAAGACTATGTTATCATACTTTAATGATTTCTGAAAGACATCTACCAAAAAATAGTATAAAATATTATAAAAGAGCTCCAGTGTAGTTTCCAAAGTCCACCAATATTTTCAAATCCTATGTTTTATTTTTAAAATAAAAATTTTCTTTAAAATTTGACTTGACAAATGTTTCCTATTTTATATCTCACTATTATTTTAAATGTTAACATATAATAGCAAAGTACACCCCCTTTTTGCTATTTCATTTTTTTTTCCTCATCAATCTGACTTTATTTTTGTAGGGAGTACTCTAGGTGAGGCATGAACTTACAACCTTGGCATGGCATCAAAAATACCGTGTACTAATCAACTGTGCAGCTGGTACAACCAGACTTTTCTTAAATGGTTAATGATATGACTCATACATTGATACATACAATGATATTGTTAAAATCACCCATTGTATCACTTACTCTACATTTAAAAGCCCTGTGTGAAAAATGACTGTTTATTTTTATTAGTAATTAATCATTATAAAGCCATTTAATGGAGTCATATATTCTTATAAATCTCTGAATACTTTCAGCCAAATTTACATACTCTCTTAATTTTATAATTCCTCTCTACATTAGATCTTTTTGTTGGTTTTTTAAAGAAATGCCACTTTTGATTTTAATATTAAACATATTGACTTACTTAAGGACATGGAGAATCCAGTTTTAACAAGTGCATTTTTTTTAAAAAATGTCTCCTATATGGCTGTACTCTTTTTCCATTTCCTGGTTTTGAATAGTCTTATTTCTGTCATCAACAATGAACTTTAAGGTACCTCATTTCAACTAGAGCAAATGACTGTTGAATTCAATGACTCATTCAACACAGAAATTTATTACACATTGGTTTACCAGTCAAAGGTGACATTTGTTTTGAGCCAGATGGGTTTTCTTGAGGAAATCCTCGAACTGGATGCAGATTAGATTGGATTTTAGCTTTCCTACACTATCAGACATCACCATTTCATATGGCACACACAGTCTGTAATATATTTGTATATATTTGACAGGATTTTAATAGCCATGGTTTTAAAAATAAAAGATGACACTTTCTCTCTAGTTTATCTGTTTGCAGTATTTGATATTTTATTTGTTTTAAATATATTTCCAAAGCCTAAAATCTTGGGATGTATTTTTACATTATAATGTTAAACAATGACACCAAAGAAGAAAATCTCATTTCACTAGGCTACATAGTAACAATGGGATAGAAGAGTTGATCCTCAATGCAACTTTTCTTGGGCATTGGTCTCTCTATCTCTTCTATTTTCTATATCCTACACATCCTAACAATTGGCAAGTCACGAGATTTCTACTCAAAAGAAAAAACATTCTATTTTCACAAATACCATACCCAGTCAAGACATCTTCATGTACTGCAGAGACAACAGCAATACTGATCTAATTTGAATCCCATCTCCAAATCTTGCCGTTTAAATTAATCTTCATAAGAGCAGTCAGTAATCTTTTAAAAAGATAGATTAGGGACTGTTACTTATTGTAATAAGAACTTGGTAATTTGGGCCAATCCTACCAATGTGGACAACTTGTGCTGCTGTATACATATACATTTCCAGATGCACCTCTGTGTATATATACATGAAAAGGTGTGTACACACACACACACACACACACACACACACACACACACACACATTTGAAGGCTTAGGAGGCTAATAAGAGAGCAAAAAAAAAAAAAAATGGGTCACCATCTGGCTAAATGATTTGGAGAGATTTGGAGAGACGGGCTACTCTTGCCTTATGGGCTTTCATTCATTTCAGGAGGGATGGTTGATAACGTCTACAGTGCTTTTGTCAGACTTGTGGGACTGAGTCCAGGGTCTACCAAAGTATGGGGCTTGGCAAATGCCCCTGGTCTTGGGTTGGGACCCCAAATGGCAGTGCTTTAGCAATAAAAGAAAATCAGAATGAGGTACTCTCACAAGGACCACAGCTCTGCTTTGACTCTCTCCATTTCTGTAATCCTACAGAGCAATGACGATCAACAAACCAAAGGCAAAGGCAACAAAAAGCAAATTTCACACACATAATATGGAATAAATGAATCTAGCTGCAAAAGAATAGATACTAAGTTATTTTATTTATTTCAACACACAAATTAAAATATAATGTTTAGGAATATATTCTTAGTTGTTAAGGTCATATGAAAAATCAAGAAAGTATTTCTAATAAAAGTCAAGATAATGGTTCCTCTGGTATAGAGAGGAGAGAGAACATAAGAAAATCTGTGTTGCTGCCAATCTTCCTCTATTTTGGAGTGATGTGTACAATGTGATCACTTTGTGATAACTCAGTAAGTATATAGTTTATTTTGAAATTTGTGTACCTGTGTGCTGTATTTATACTAAGAATGTTAAATTGTAAATTAGATCATATTACTCTGTACTGAAAATATTCCAGTTACCTGTGATTGTCTACCTCCTATATCTTACACATCCTAACAATTGGCAAGTCATGAGATTTCTACTCAAAAGAAAAAACATTCTATTTTCACAAATACCATACCCAGTCAAGATATCTTCATGTACTGCAGAGACAACAGCAATACTGATCTAATTTGAATCCCATCTGCAAATCTTACCGTTTAAATTAATCCTCATAAGAGGATCTGGAAACAGTCTGCCCCTGGCCCCATTGCTCATTGTACTCTAGGTACATGGAATTCCTTGCTCTTGTTCAAAAGGACAAACATCTTGCCCATTTTAGTCTTTGGACTTGAACTTTCTTCTCTTCCTGCAATACACTTTTATTGACTTGATCCATAATTGTTTCCCAATCCTTCAGCCTCCTATTAATTGTAGCCTTCTTAGAGATGTATTCTTTGATCACTCATTCTAAATTGACAACTGAAAACCCAACAAAAGCTCCATATCACCTTGTTTATTTCCTTATTACCTTGTATATTGGAAAGCAGATGATGACATTCAGTTTGTAATTAATATATCTTTTATCCAATGTAAAATATTTGCTGTAATGTAAGATCTATGATGAGAGGTATACTTTTGGTTTTTATTCTCAGCACTAAATGAATCATAGGCTAATAAAAATTATTTTGAGAAAAGACTTTGGCAATTCCTAAAAATTAGTCTATTATACCATGGGTGGTAGGAGAAACTTAGGATCTCATCATATAATTTGGTTGCCCTAGTTATGCTGCTAAACAATACAAATATTTATTTAGCCCAGATATGTAGAATTATCTTAGACAAATTGTCATATGTGTCCAGTGCCAGTTTTCAAAATGACATCTTTTTATGGCAACACCTAAGTGAAATATTTCTTTCAGGGACATTATACACAAAGAAAAGTAAATATCTTACTTCAGGTAGTAATGACAGTTTTTGTAATGATAAAAGTTATTTGTAATGCTAAAGTTATTGCATTTCATTTTTACTTGAGAAATTACATATGCTGCTTTAGAAACTTTACTTTGGTGTGAATGACTATATTTCCCTCCATAGTTAGTTTTTAAGAAAGAATGTTTCATTTAAAGCCATATTCATCTTTTCAGAGTAAAAAATGAATATTTATCCTTAAATTAATAAACTATGTTTTTGTTATTATTGGTCTTTTCAATAATGTATCTCTTTCCATTTCATTAAAATTAAATAACTTACCTGCCATATTTACTATTTGAATACTAATTTATTTTCTCATTTAATTTTTTTCTTTACTCTTTGTTGTTCTTTGCTCAGACCAAACCTAGTCTTGATCTAGCTGCACCGTGCTTGCATTCAAGTTCAAATGCATCTAGTGAATCATGGCAGTACTCTCTATCACCTTACAGGCATCAAAGAAAATCAGCCAGAATAGGGATAGATATTCCAAAGGTCCCTGCCACTTGTGCTGCAACATTGACTCCAGGTAAACACTTAGTCATCTCTTTAGTTGTGAACAGTGATGTGGCCCAGGAGCCTTTCACTGAAGGTAGCCCAGCACTTGCTGCAGAGTTTTCATGCACTTTGCTTGCATTTATCACCACCATGAAAATTACCCAAGGATTGAAAAGTCTATCAAGTATTAGAGGAGAGAATGCTAACAGGTTCACAGATACAGATAATTTAGTGTTTTAATGAAACCCTGGATTAGATAATGCATTTCTTTTCTCTTTTATTTAATTTTTTAATGTTACTTGTCTGCTATTGTAACAGTTTGTTCTTATTGAACTAACATCACGCACATACACACACAAACACACACACACACATGCACACACTCTCACCCCTACCTCAAGCAAAGGAGGTTGCAACTCTTTTTCTCAAAAATAACAAATCAACCTGTAATTCTTCACACTAACGGTAAGGTTTATGTGTTTGCTTCAAGTTAAAATTACTACCTTTCAGATGGATTATCTTTTTATTTTTATTTTTTATTTTTTTTGAGATCCACCTAGCCTGTCAGAGTTCCACATTTGGCATCATTACACCCAGTTAATGTAAGACAGCTTATTTTTATATTGCGGTATTTTATAGATTTTTTTATTGCACCATTAAGAGCATTTTGATTTCTGCAATACTCCCAGATTTTCTTGTCATAATACACAACATCCCACAGTTCCACTTTGTGCCAAATCTCATAGCATTCACTTACATCTACTTTTCTGCCTCAGAAGGCTAGGTAATGAGCTGAGCTTCAGAAAAAAGAAATTGCTGGTTTAGTTTTTTTACATTACAGCCCAAACAGATTGTTTTCTTTTCAATAACTAACCAATGCTCAGTTCACAGATATTTCCCCTGGTAGGTAAGCATTGCCAATTTAGTGTCCAGTAGTGTGTTTACAGTTCATAAATGTCATTTGATTTTCAGTTTTTAACCTGAGAAATAAAATGTTTCTTTCAATATTCTGTAAATTTTAATGGAAATTTTCTGAAATTTCTCAATTGTTCAATGAAGGAAACATTTTTTCATTAGGCCTGTTTTAATCCTAATGAAAACTATTAAGGAGTTTATGTTATTGATATTGACTATTTTTGACAATATATTATTACAAAACCATTTCGACAGAAGCAGTTTGTAACTTTGGAGTTTACACAGATTATTACTGTATTATCTATGACTTTAGCTCACTCAAAGTAGATACATCTCTCATAAAGACACCATTTGAGATTGCCACCATTTTAAACAATTAATAAATAATAATTGTTCACATTTATGAGGTACATGTGCTATTTTTACATAGGCATACAATGTGTAATGATCCAATCAGGGTAATTGGGATATCTATCACCTCAAACATTTATTGTTCCTTTGTGTGGGGAACATTCAAAATCTTCTCTCCTAGTGATTTTGAAATATACGATAAATTATTGTTAACTCTAGTCACCCTACTGTGCTATTGAACACTAGAACTTATTCCTTCTAACTGTATTTTTGTACCCGTTAACCAACATCTTTTTGACCCCTTCTCTCTGATATACTTCCCAGCCTTTGGTAACCACCATTCTACTTACTACCTCCATGAGATCAATTTTTTTGCTTCTACATATGAGTGGGAACATGTGATATGTGTCTTTCTGTGCCTTCTTGCTTCATTTTTGATATTATTAAATAAAAGTCTAATACCTAGTGGTCAAGTTTGAGGTTGACATGGAGGAGAATAAGACAGTCATATTTGGGCTGAAATGATTTTAAAGACGGTTAACTCTCTCATATACATGGATATACATTTGGGATTCCTATTCAGAGCTGGAATTCAAAGCATTCTAAACATGTTAACGGCAGCATTTATTTATAGTTCTAGTGGCTTGCGATCCATCAAATGGCACAATTGCTACCAGCCTCGGGGTAGATGGTCTTCCTGGCAGTGGTCCCATGATTGTACCAGTGTAATTTCAAGACCTTGATTTGCCAATGATCTTATCATTGTAGTGATCCCTATATTCTCTTTAGCTTTCTCATTTTATAATACTGACATTAGAAAGCAGGTTTACACTAATATCATAGCTTGACCAGGTCTTAACAGACAGGATGACTAAACTACCAGTCTATTCAAATTTGTTTTTTCAGAGGTCTATATTTAAGCTTTTTTCCAAAAAATTAATGTTGGTTAGCATGAGAATAGAAGACAGTGAAAGCAGATGAACTTTCAAGGAATAAAAAGAATTCATGAGACCTAGGTTAATTCTAGAACTTTGAAGATTAGATTTATTCATCTAGTTGACCTGAAATCTAAGCGATTTTTTTTCTTTTTTTCTTTTTTTCCTCAGAGATAATATTCCCAAATAAGATTTTTAAGTTCATTCTAAAGCAGCTAAAATTCTTAAGTAGCTATCTACTTATTTGGACTAATTTAATTTTATCCCAGTGATATTAAATATATACATGTATACACATATATTTAAATATATGAATTAATATTGTCAATAAAGCAAGATTTTAAAAGTTAAATAGACTGGAATCAGCTTAATAATGCATAATACCAAAAGAAAGTAAGCAAGGAATAAAATTAAAAAAAAAAAAACATTAGGGGAAAAGCAGATGAGTTAGGAGAGGGATAAATGATTCTATATTTCCTTGTTAAGAAGGAGGTGCTAATTGATTTCACAAGAGTCAGCTGGGGTTTTAAGTGCTCACTCTTTTTTTCTGGCCAATTTTAATAACAATAAAATCAATGCCTAAGAGGATATTAGCCATTAAATGGTTATTCCACGTTCATATTTGGGATTTCACAAAGTCACTAGAGTTTTTTTTTTTTTTTTTTTTTTTTCCTGAGAATCTGTGGATAGTCCAGTCGGTACAGCAGATAATTGAAATAAAGTGTTCCCTGCATCCTTTGGCTCTGTGCTTCAGAACTGGGCCATGGGTTTTCTTTTAAGAGGCATAATGTTGTGTGGGAAACCACATCAGCTTTGACAATTGAGTTCTTATCTTCACTATACACCAACTTTATGAGCCCTCACGGTGCTAAAGTTTATTAGGAAAGAAAGAAACAAAAGCTGTAGGGGCCAATAATTAGCTAATCCCATTGTGATTTCATGCTATGATGCCTTTGGCTCTTTAAATGTGTCCTCTTGCCCTACCGGGAACCTGGAATAACATGAGCATTCCTCTTCCCCTTAGCTTACCTAATTTGTTCCCGTTCTTCAGGTCTCAGTTTAATATCATGTATTCTCTTACTTCCCTAATCTTTTCAACAAGATTTGATGCCCTTAGTGTGCCTTTATTATCAGTACTTTCTCATTATAGCACTTATCATACTTTATTATAATTACCAACTTAATTTTCTTTTCCACCTTCTTTCTATTTGAACCTACCACATTTCTTGGCATATGATATTAGCACAATAATATTAGTAGAAAACTGATAAATAATTGAGGGTTACATTTAATTGTATCTGGACTATAGTAAGAATCCAATATCTAATACCTATGGTCACTATCTCAAACTATACCTCTTTCTAATTTCTAAAACAAAAGAATTTTAATAGTATAGAAAATGCTGATAATCATTTAATATTTTCTGACTTCAATTAATTAAAGTCTGTCTTAGAAAATGATGTGGTGTGGCCGGGCGCGGTGGCTCAAGCCTGTAATCCCAGCACTTTGGGAGGCCGAGATGGGTGGATCACGAGGTCAGAAGATCGAGACCATCCTGGCTAACACGGTGAAACCCCGTCTCTACTAAAAAATACAAAAAACTAGCCGGGCGTGGTGGCGGGCGCCTGTAGTCCCAGCTACTCGGGAGGCTGAGGCAGGAGAATGGCGTAGACCTGGGAGGTGGAGCTTGCAGTGAGCTGAGATCCGGCCACTGCACTCCAGCCTGGGCGACAGAGCGAGACTCCGTCTCAAAAAAAAAAAAAAAAAAAAAAAAAAAAAAAGAAAATGATGTGGTGTTATAAGCTTTGATCCAAGACATTTAATTCAAGTTTTAACATATTTCTAATGTATGACTAGGCGTATTAATTGAATAGAGTTAAATAACAGTAAAGGTTAAAGGTTAGAGGATGTTCTAAATGAAAGATGAGCAGTTTGCTGCTGTATATGCATATAGGCAAAGAACAGCTGGAACTTCTCTTAGGATACAGAAATGTGCTCAAAACTGTACAAATAAAATACAGATCTTTACCAAGTGTTGTACTGAACATCAATTTACAAATGGACTAATCTGTGGAGAAAATATAATATTTGTAGTTAATATGAATAAAAAGAATATTAGACAATTTAAAGCAGGTAATTTGTTTCACTTATACATTGCTAACTATATTTACTGTGCTTTTCCCTGAACATAGAATTGTATCACATAGAGTTTTTCTTTTTCTTTTAGAATCATAATGTCTTAGTCAAAATCTGATATAAGCTCTAGCTTTTTCTGCCATTCAAATATTCCCACATTGACTTCCTTAAATTAAATGTGGAAGTTTCCTTCTCCCCAGCTCATATGCGTCAATGAATTTATCTAAAGATCTTACTGGCTTAGGACTTTAAGAACAAATACAGTAAGAATCTTTTGAAATAAAAAGTTGTGAAATAACACATTTTCCTGATTTTAAAAGTAAGGCAAACTAATTTCAGAAAATCTGAGAAAATTAAAATAATGTAAAAATTATACTGTTTTAGAGATAATCGCTTTTCTTTTTTATATACTTCAAGAATGTATATATTTTAAAAATAAAATCATAAAGATTTTATACCAGGATTTCCTCATGTAATTTCATGTCACAAACATTTTCAAATGTTATTAAAAGCTTTAACCTCAGATTTTTAATGGCTATGCCACGAATAATTTAACAATACCTCTAAATTTGGATTGTTTATTATTTATCCTTATGCAATGAAGATATTTGTATATAATTTGCTTTCTGTACTTAGCAATTTGTAATAGATGTTTTCTATAATGATTATGAAATTAAAACACCTAAACCTCTAATAGGATATTTCTAAGATACTATTAACTTGTATAAAAATGTGTTTAAAAGAATATCCAAATTACAAATGAAATTTTTCTTTTATCAGAAATATCTTTGCCATATCTTATAATAAACAAAGAAAGTAATATTAAGGCATAATTATCTTCTTTGATATATTATATGAGTGAATTAGTTACAAGACCACAAACATTAAACAACAGTTAGAAAGTTATCAGCTAAACCTAAAAACAAGTGTGAATTTGTCAACATGAAGGTAGATGAAAGGGAAATGTGTGGGCTATATTAAGGACACGAAAGAGGGATCAGGCACTATTAAACCCGGTGGGAAGCTTAAGAGAAGAAAGCCCTTAGAGATTATGCCAGGATAGAATGAGGTCTCCTTTGTAAAATAAATGAAACAATTGGGACTCATTTTTTTTCAGTTCCACAAGTAGGTTTCTAACAATCTCGATGTTCTTTTGTTACAGCATTTGAGTTAAATGGTCTGAGTTTCTTCAGCTTTAAAAACGGTAAAATAGGTTGCACATGGTGGCTCACGCCTAAAATCCCAGCACTTTGGAAGGCTGAGGCAGGAGGATTGCTTGAGCCCAGGAGTTCCAGACCAGCCTGGGCAACATGGTGAGGCCTCATCTCACAAAAAAATACAAAAACTTAGCTGGTGTCAAGGTGCTTGCCTGTGGTCCCAGCTACTTGAGAGGTTGAGATGGGAGAATAACTTGAGTCCAGGAAGTCCAGGTTGCAATGAGTCATTATTGTGCCACTGCACTCCAGCCTGGGTGACAGAGTGAGACCCTGTCTCAAAAGAAAAAAAAAGTAAAATACTGTTTTCTTTGCAAGCAGAGCCCTGTCCGTCTTTTTCACCATGTATCAGCAGGGGTTAGCACATAGTAGATCTTCAGTATATTTATGTTAATGGTTCTGTGTAAAAGCAAACATCACACTGATTAAACACTAACTAAAAGCAAAAAGCAAAAGCCAAAAGACCTCTTACACAAGATTCTGCAGCCAAAGAGCAAGGATAGCAGAGAACCCAGCTCAGAATCTAATCATAAAAGCAGCAGACTTCAAAGAATTCTGGTCTATTCCATGATCAGAGAACCCTAATAGTTGTTATAATGATACATGAATATCTGAAGCAATGCAATTTAAAAGTTTGAACTTCTAGATTTCTAGATTTTCTCTGGGCCTACAGAAGTGGTTCACTTCCTCTTTTCACAAGATAGTATCTTCCACCTACTTGAAGGTCATACAGAGGCTGACAAGGGGTAGATTTCTTATAGGACAATCCTTGCCCTTCAGGGATTACTCTCATCACTCCCTCTGACAACCAGCCAAATACTGAATGTCAAATATCAGCACAACTGGAACAAAGATGCTACGAGATAAGACAGGAGAAGGGCTATCACTGAAATTGCTGAAGGATCTGCAGGCATAGGAAGAGTACACAGAGCGTGCAGCCTGAGGGGCCCTGACAAAGGCTGAAAGAATACACATTTGGATACAGTAGCTAATGGATATGGAAGCACTCTACTATGATATTAAGATTTAAAATCCTGGCACACACCCTAGATGATGTTAACAGTTGCTAGGATGGTACTTGGAAAATTTATGGCTCACATTAAGTGAGGTAGAAATTCCAGAACTGCCATGGAAGATGAAGGAAGAAGGGATCAAAGGGCTCAGTGTATTCAGCATGCCTGAGAAAATATATATACAGAAGGCTAGATATCCTGCAAGATAAATATAATCCAAAGGATGGACCATTGGACACTCCATTTACCGAAATATAAAGAGTGTGTTGTGGAGAAGGATATCAGTCTTATTGAGAAGCTCAGTGGTAACTGTCTTCTGAAGGCCAGCTAGTAGGAGAACACGTTACAGAACAGGGATTCTTGAATAAAAATGTGAATGATAGCATCTCTAAATAATAGATACCAAGAGGTGGTATTTCACTGAGAGAAGAAACACAGATGTAGATTTGGAAATGAGAAGGAAGACAGGAGTGGCAAACATGGAGTCTAAAATTTAGAAAACAGTAGAATAATAAATAGAGTATGGAGTTCCTGTAGGCAAGACAGATGGACAGCCACCAAGGATTTTGATTAATTTATACAACCAAAACCAATCAAGAATGGATAATCAGGAGGTTAAGGGCAGGAACCCTTCTTCTTCTTCCACAACTCTCTATCTTTTACTCAGTTTCTAGACCTGCATTGCTTCTCAGATTTTTAATTGAAGATGACTGATAAAGTAGAGGACAGATCTTTTAGGGAAATAACCTAATAATACCATTAACATATGAAGTTGTAATCTTCCCAGTCCTTTTCCAATGGGACCTGAAACCCTTTACTCAAGTGACTATATACTAGGTAACAAAGAACATCCAGAACTTTTGAGGTTTGCTTGATTCAGAATCCAAACTCAAATTGGGCCAGGTATGGTGGCTGATGCCTGTAATCCCAGCACTTTGGGGTAGGTGGGAGGATGCTTTGAAACCAGGAGTTTGAGACTAGCCTGGAGAACACAGTGAGACCTTGTCTCTACAAAAATACAAAAATTAGCCAGGTGTGGTTATATGCGCCTGCAGTTCCAGCTACTTAGGAGGTTAAGGTGGGAGGATCACTTGAGACCAGGAGGTTGAGGCTGCAATGAGCCAAGGTCACGGCCACTGCACTCCAGCCTGGAAAACAGAGCAAGACCCTATATCCAAACAAAACAAAACAAAACAAAATACTGAAATTAATACTTTGACATCCAAACTGATTGCATAGTTCTCCTAATAGAATGAAGGCATATGGGAGCAAGACAGTAAGTAGAGTTTTGGCTGGCATTTGGCTCACAGTGTAATCACTGGGTCCACAGACCAACCAGATAGTGTTTTCCAAGATCTTCCAAGGTATTACTGGATTATACATCCTTGGTAGTTGGCAGATCCCCCACACTGGTTTTTTGTTCTATATGTAACAGCTATTACTTCATCCACAACTTTACTCATTTTTCATCATTTATTTTTTTTAGACAAGGTTTCACTCTGTCTCCCAGGTTGGAGTACGATGACATGTTCATGGCCCACTGCAGCCTCCACCTCCCTGGGTTCAGGTGATCCTTCCACCTTAGCCTTCTAGTAGCCGGGATGACCGGTGCATGTCACCATTCCTGGCTAACTTTTTGTATATTTTTTAGAGACAGAGTTTTGCCACATTGCCCAGGCTGGTCTCAAACTCCTGGGCTCAAGTGATGTGCCCACCTTGGCCTTCTAAAGTGGTAGAATTAAAGTCATGAGCCTCCATGCCTGGCTAATTTTTTTAATCTTTATTGATTTTCCTAAAATTTATTTTATCAGAAACAGTATTTTACAATGTTTTCATATTTTTGGTATAATATCAAAATACTTCTATAGTAAATCATTTGGGTTAAAGCCATTTTGTTCTTAAATAAGGCAGGGGAGGTGGTCTCTGAAATATTCCCATTTTTGACACTAGTCTAGCAACTATAAAAATATGGATAGATAATGGTACATGACAGTGGATAACTGTAAACTTATCCAGACAGTAACACCAATTGCTGTTGCTGCACCAGATACGTTATTTTTTTCTGAAGCACATTAACACAGCCTTCAGTGTGAGATATAAAGCCATCAAAATGGAAAATGCATTTATTTCCAGCCATTTCAAAAAGAAAAATCAGAATCAGTTTAGATCCACATGGAACAAAAAGAACACACTTACAGAGTTTTAACTTGAGTTCTGTTAGCTCTCTTGACCCCTATCATAATGCACTATAGAGACCTGAAACATTTACACAGTTTGTGGAACACCACATGGGTCCATTATATCAGCAGTTCTGCAAATGTGGTCTTTGAATCTTGAAGGTCCCTGAAACACTTTCAAGAGATTAATGAGGTCAGAATTATTTTTATATGCATTGTGTTAACATTTGCACTGATGAGGCAAAACAATGTTCTGTAAAATTACTGGATCTCCAGCATGAAACAAGTAGCAGCTAACTATACCTGTTATTAATGCCTTGTTCATTGCCATGAATTACAGTTTTTAAACAAAGCTTTAAAATGTCCTTGATGAAGCAGTAAAAAATTTATTAAATATTTATGCTTGAGTACAATGTTTTAGTATTGTTTGGGGTGAAATAGGGAATATGCATAAAGTAATTGTGCTGTATAACAAACCATGATACTTGTCTAAAGAAAAACCTCCTGTGATTGAGAACAAAATCAGCCGCTTTGTTCATGGAACACCTTCAAAGGTACTGATGGTAAAAAATTATGGTTATTCAGACTTGGGTATCTTGGGGTAGTTGACAGATACTTTCTTAAAAATGGAAGGAGGTTTTCAGTTTGATGGAAAACAACTGACAGTATTTGTTTCCAATAATAAAATTCAATGTTTCAAGTGAAAATTAGGAATTTAGAAATTTTTGTATTTACCAGTCTTAGCTTGAAATCAACAAGTATGATTTTTGATACTGTATAATAAACTGTGTCAATATTTGAAAGCCTGCCTAACAGAACTGATATTATTTTCAAATGATAAATTCATGGTGTTAAAAATCACTCATAGTTAAGAAATCCATTCAAGTTCAAGACATACCTGTAGATTTTAATGCAAAACAGTACAAAAATTGATCTATTTCTATATTTCACATTGCAAGTAACCTTTAAGAAACTACTACTTGTTGAATTTTGATATAATGTCAAAGAATAATATCCAAAAGTATTTGAACAGACTATTAACATAACACTCTTTTTTCCAACTACATATCTGTGTGAGGCTTGATTTTCTTCATAGACTTCAATTAAAACAACATATTGCAATAAATGCAATGTAGAAGCAGATATGAGAATCCAGCTGTCTTCTATTAGGTCATACATTACAGAAATTTATAAAAAGCAATACAGTGCGACTCTCCTTACTACATTTTTGTTTTTCAAATATAGTTATTTAAAAATAATATATTTATGGTAACATGTAATAGGTTTATCATGACTTTTAAATGAATACATATTTTTATAATTTCTCAACCTTAATGTTTTATATGGTAACAATAGATGTACCTCACATAAGCAAAAGTTCTTTAGGATTTTCAATAATTTTTAAGAGTATGAAGGGATCCTGAGACTAAAAGTTTGAGAACCAGTGTACTCTTTTGCTAACTGGGCTAGATGAGCAATAAGTGATATGTAGGCTGTAGATCTTGTAAGATAGTGACTTGCCAGGGTGTGAAAGACAAATTCTGTAAAGAGTCAGGGATTCATCTTTGTATTATCGATCCAGTGGTCTGTAGTATGTCAGGACATGTTCTCCAAAATAAAAGATAAACTATTGTATTTTGTACTTACCAGCACTAAGAAAAAGTGCAATGTTCGTACCTTGTCCCCATTCCTATAAGTTCATCCACAAACATCTTCTTTGGAACACTTTGTTAAGATACACAGGTCCATGTGTATTCTCACCTTGGGCTACTCTCTATACAGAGGATAAGTGGGCAGGCTTCCCAGAGCTCTGCTCATTGGGAATTTCTCCTTTCCACTACCCCAAAAGAAGCACTGCTGGAATAGGAGCCCTTTTATTTGAAGCACACTAACAAAGCAAGATAAACCATTCATGAACCATGGTTAAAGTTTTTCCTTCTTTGACATTTGGTCCTAAGAGTCATAGGTGGGAGCTGAGGGAGAGGTGGGGATCCAGCCGTGGTAGGGAACAACAGACACTCATGCAGCTTTCCTTGTTCTCTGGCCCTACACATGTCTGACTCAGGTGTTCTACTTCTATCTTACAATGAATTGCTGAGCTTATGACTTGGTTGGTCTAACAAAACTCAGCATATGGTGGGCCCTGTGATTTCATTATGGTCACTTGCTATGGTCAGATGTTCATATTTATAGAGTCCAAGTAGCATGTCCAGATCTGGTTCTCAGTTGACATATAGTTTTCTGCTGCCAATGCCATAGCCTTGCTCCATAGCCTTAGACTACATTGTGATTCTCTTATTGAAGTGTGTCATCAACTCCACAAAGCATCTTTTCCATATATATATACACACACACACATATATACACACACATATATACATATACATACATATATATATTTTATCTTTTATTTGGAAAACGAAATAAAATGTGTGTGTGTGTGTGTGTGTGTGTGTGTGTGTGTGTGTATAGTACTGTAGGGTCTGTCCTATAGCTTAAGTTATAGGGCTGCTTGCATTTCAGTTTGACCTATAATAGAATCATTTTATGGTCTGCGTCTGACACAAAGCTATAAACCTCTGTGTTATTAGATAAAGTATTTAGAGCCATACTCACAAGTGCAGATCATACTGCCTACCAACTTTGCCCTTTTTGTTTGCAGAACTTTATTAAATACACCTAACGATGACACGATAGGAAAAATAATTCATGACCATTCTCATGAACATAGATGCAAAATTTTAAATGTAATATTAATAAATAAAATACAGTGTTGTATAACAAGATAACATATCATTCCAAGTAGATTTATTTAAGGAATATATGGTTCCTTTAAAATTTAAAAATTAAGCAGCCGGGAAATGTGGCTCATGCCTGTAATCACAGCACTTTGGGAGGATGAGGCGGGTGGATGACTTGAGCTCAGGAGTTTGAGACCATCCTGGGAAACATGGCAAATCCCTGTCTCTACAAAAAATACAAAACTTAGCCAGACATGATGGCACACGCCAGTGGTCCCAGCCGCTTGGGAGGCTGAGGTGGGAGAATCTCTTGAGCCAGGAGACAGAGGCTGCAGTAAGCCAGTATCACACCACTGCACTTTAGTCTGGGCAACAGAGTGAGACCCTGTCACAAAAAAAATTTTAAGCAATATAATTCTCCACATCCACAGGATAAAGAATAAAAAGTATGATTCTCTCAATAGATGAAAAATAATAATTTTATAAAAATTAACATGTTTTTATAACAAAAACATAGTAAATTTGAAATAAAGAAGAAATCTTTAACCTGAAAAGCAGTATCCATAAAAGTATATAAGGAACATTAGAGAAATGGTGAAATATTGAAATCTCGCCCATAGCCTCTGATATCAAGAACAAGACACCAATGTCCATTATCATCCCATGTATTCAGCCTTGCACTGGAGACATTAACCAGAGAAATAAGAAAAAAAAAATAAAAATAAAAAGGATTAAGGGTAAAAAGGAAGGAATGAACCGTCATCATTTATTGATGACATGATTATATTTATTTAAAGTCCAACAGTCTATAGACACAGTATTAGAATTGATAAGTGATTTTAGAAAGCTTTGTATTTCGGTACAACAAAAACAATTAGAGAGTAAAAGTTGGAAAATATATTATTTAGAATAGCATCATTAAACACCAAATATCTAGGCATAAGACAGCTACACAGAAAGTTATAAACCATTATGAGAAACTAAAATGAAAAACATGGAAAGCTATACCATGTTCACCATTTAGAAGACTCAGATTGTAAAAACGCTAGTTCTCCCTAAATTGGTCAACGTAATTGTATTCAAAATCCTTGTGGTATTTATTTATTTCTTTATTTACTCATTTATTTATTTATTTTAGAGGGGAGATATTAACAAATTGATTAACAAAACATTAATTAGGAAACTGTAGTATTGGCATAAAGACTGATGAATAGACCCATAGGGTAGAACAAGTGTCAGCAAACTGTGGCTATGGGCCAGATGTTTCCTGCTGCCTGTTTTTGTTGGAGCAGAACCATGCCCATTTATTTAGGTATTGTTTTTGGCTGTTTTGGGGGTACAGTGGCAGGGATGAGTAGGTATGACAGACAGTATATGACCCAAAGCTTAATATATCTACTATCTGACACTACAGGAAAAGGTTTCTGATCCCTACTAGTGGAATATGGAGTTCAGAAATAAATAAACTCATAAATAGAAACTTGGGATTAAGATTATGTTACCACTGAGTAGTAGGTGTAGGAGTCTTTTCAATAAATAATGCTGGGTCAGTTGGATAATTACATGAAAAAAGAAATTATTCTTGATCTCAATTTAAACCAGGCACAAAAATCAATTCCATCTTAATGTTAAAGTTAAGCAGATAAAGCTTCTCAAAAATAATATAGCAGATGTTCAAAATTATTTTTAAATACTACAGATAAAAAGCAATAAGAAAAAAGTAATAAATTGATACATTGGACTTTAATAAAATTAAGATGTTCTGATGTTTAAGACTTTGTAAACTACAGGCAAGGCACACAGTGAAACAATATATTTGTAACCCATAGAGACAACAAAAGATTCTAATTCCTTCAAATATAAATAATATATGATACCAGTTAAAAAATAGGCAAAAGACTTGGGCAGATATTTCACAAAAGAAAATGTCCAAATGATCTGGTCACATAAAATGCTATTTCACATCATTAGTCATCAGAAAATGCATATTTACAGAACAGTAAATTAGGATGCCTAAATTAAAAAGACTCATCATTCAAAGTATTGGACAGGATGTAAAGCAGCAATAGCCCTTGTCCACTGCTGATTGTAGCGCAAATCAGTATAATCACTTTTAGTAGTGTCTACTATAGCTGAACATGCACATACCTTATGACCCAGCAATTTTTATTATTCAATTTATACCTAGAAAAACAAATAATGTTCAATGATAATGTTCATAGCAGTAAATTAGTAATAGCTTCCCACTGGAAAAAACTGCATACTCATAAAATGAATACTATAAAATAATGAAAATATGGAATTTAAAAGGCCAGACACAAATGAATATATGCTATATCATTCTACTATAAAATATAAAAATGGGAAACATTTATTCATAGTGAAAAAAGTCAGCATATTGAGTAGGGCAAGTGAACTAGGGGTTTCTGTGGTGCTGGTAATGTTCTATTTATTGATCTGAGAGAGTGGTTACATAGGTGTATTGACTGTCAAAATGCATTGACAGCACATATAAGACACATACACTTTTCTGCACATATGTTATAGTTTATGACAGCGTTCAGGTTCATTTAAAGGATAACACATAGAGAGGGAGTAGGGAATGGGAGGAGATGGGGTGATATTTTAGACAGGGAATCAGAGACAGCTTCTTCTAAGAGAGCATATTTTAACAATGACCTGTTTCAGTGATCTGAAAGAAGCAAGTGAGAAGCCATGTGAAGCCACGGAAAGTCATATTAAGATCTGAGATAAGAATATTCTAGGTAGAGAGAATATCAGTGCAAAGGCTTTGAGATGATACCATATTTGATGTGTTTGATGAGTATCCAAAAGGCTACTTGGGCTTGAGTAGAGTGAGAAGAGTTGTCACAAATTAGATTGGCTGACACATATTAAACTATTGAGTGAATGGCTTATATGAAGATTGACATTTCTGGTCTTGGCATGATTATTTCTTGTTATCTGTCCATTAAATATACATGAAACATTGTAAAATGGTTTTAAAAAAACCTGTCTATTAGCCTTAGAAAACAACAGATTTAACACCAGAGTAATCACTTCACTCAGTTCAAGAACTGAATTCCATTTCACTAAATCTTCAAAGTCCGGACAAAATCTTTTGTTCATCTTACACAATTCCTAATGAAGGAAAAAGATAGAAACCAGAAGTTAATCAAGATATTAGTTAAGTTGAGGGGAAAATATGTTAATAAAAGCATAATCTCCTCATTTTCTGATCATTTATGGTAAAAGAGCTGTATGCAAATTTTATATATACATAGGAAAGTTTTGGCGGGCACAGTGGCTCATGCCTGTAATCCCGGCACTTTGGGAGGTCAAGGCCGGCAGATCACCGGAGGTCAGGAGTTTAAGACTAGTCTGGCCAACTTGGCAAAATAGTCTCTACTAAAAATATAAAAATTAGTCAGGCATGGTGGCATGCATCTGTAATCCCGGCTACTTGGGAGGCTGAGGCAGAACTGCTTGACCCCAGGAGGCAGAGGTTGTACTGAGCCAAGATTGATTGCACCACTGCACTCCAGCCTGGGTAAAAGAATGAGACTCTATCTCAAAAAAAAAAAAAAAAAAAAAAAAAAAAAAGAAAAGAAAAAGGCAAACAAAAGAAAATAAATAAATAAATAATGTCAGATTTAAGACACGACACCAGCAGCAATGGAAACCGAACAATAGAAAATCATTCTTTCAAGGACTTATTTCTCTTAAAGACATAATTATCTAGGGTTGTCCATGAAGAATGAGCAACGTCATATGAGGTGGAAGCTCATTACCAGGTGGCAAAAAACAATAATTATACTTTCTACATTTTCTAAGAACCTAGACATACTGCACTTTACCCTGTGATGTTTTCCTTTTTAATTTAAAAATAGCAGCATCAACAATCACTACCAAGAATAAAACAATAACACACGCGAGGACAAGATACATATTCAAAGTCTTGAGACCTCACAGTTTCCCTGAGAGTTGCGGGTGTCCTGCAATGAGACAAGAGTTCTGCCTAAAAACAGTTGCTTCAGAAGCAGGAGACACTAAACTTTAAACAAAATCATAGAACTCTTTCAACCTTCCCTCTCGTATTGAGTCTATGTTAAAGCGTCATAAATCTTGTTGACAGTTATTGCCACATCTATTGGCACGCAGTCACCATCTGTTTGAAAAGAGTTTTGCAGCTTAGGTAGGGCCCATTACCTGTTCTCTGTTTTCTCTTACACTTTATTTTCACCCCGCAAGCCACACCTCACATTAATTTCTTAGGCAGCCTGTACTTTCCCTTACAGCCACTTAGACAGTGCTCTTACGAACAGCTCTGTGCATCACCAGAAATGCATTGCACCTCTAGGGGGAAATCAGAAATTTAAGAGCAACAGGGACAACCTGAACTATTTGCTGAGGTGACGTGGTCTCTGCTTATAGATCAGTGAGGGTCATCATGGTGATTAGGTTATGTGGTTCCGAGGGGATCAGTGCTGTTGGCCAATACAATCTTAAGAAAGTGAGCGATGTAGATGTGCAACGGAAGGGAAAGCAGTAAGAAAATACGATATCCCACGATTCACCATGAAGAAGAAAGCAACAAATGAGTAGACGAGACAGTAAGAAATTACCTGCATAAATAAGGCGTTCTAATCATCCCAATACCTGAAAAGAGTGAACTTTAGTAAACTTTTATTGGGACAAACATTTTAATAGGAATTGCCCCTTTCTTCAGAAAGGATGATTAAAACACATCATAAATCAAAGCTGGACCAGAAAGCAGTCAGAACCTAATTCTTCATTAAAACTGATTTAAAGATGTCCAGTCATGAGGACTCTACTACTTTAATCACAACTTTCTAGAAAACTTAAAATTTTCCATAAACTAAAAAATGGATCATATTTATTTTTATTCTTCTGTGGTGCCAGAACTCATTTCTATAAGGGCTACTGGTGCACAGTTAGAAAATGGCCCCTTCACTTCTGCAGTAAATGTGGGCTATATGTTTGGATGTGCTTCAAATATTCTAGATGGGTAGCTTTGTGCATATTTTAAATTTTACAGAGTATTATCTTATATTTCTACTTAATCATTGTTTAAAATGTAGAGCTGTAAAAATCACACAAGGAGGTAGAAAAGTCAGAAATGTTTATGTCCATTTATATAGGTTATGAGACAGACGTGGCAAAGATAATTAGATCACAGATTTCTTTTTTGTTTTTAACAAAAAAGCACCAGACTCAAAGAGTGAGCAGCAGCAAGACTTGTTGCAAAGAGCAACAAAACAAAGACACCACAAACTACAACACGAACTCCCTGGGTTACTGCTGCTAGCACCCATGTCCTGTTTTTATTCCCTTATCTGGCCCCACCCACATCCTGCTGATTGGTCCATTTTACAGAGAGCTGATTGGTCCACTTTACAGAGAGCTCATTGGTCCGTTTTACAGAGAGATGATTGTTCTGTTTTGACAGAGTGCTGATTGGTGTGTTTACAAATCTTTAGCTAGACACAGAGCGCTGATTGGTGCGTTACAATCCTTTAGCTAGACAGAAAACTTCTCCAAGTCCCCACCTGTCCTGGAAGCCCAGCTGGCTTGTCCTCTCACTGGCACCCATGGTGAGACTTTGCAGCACCCAGCCCAGGCGCTGCGGCAGCCCAGAGGGAGTTCGTCGCCAGCTGGCCGCACCGAGTGTGGTCCGCTGAGCCTGCGCCCACCCAGAACCCGCACCTGCCGCGAGCGCCACACACACCTCCGGCTCCTGCGCACCTCCCGGTGAGCAGAGGGAACCGGATCTGGCCTCGGCCAGACCCAGAGAGGGGTCTCCACAGCTCAGCGGCGGGCTGAAGGGCTTCTCGAGCATCGTCAGAGCGGACGACAAGGCCGAGGAGGCGACAAGAGCGAGCGAGGGCTGCTGGCACGTTGTCACCTCTCACTTATAGTGCACAAAACTAAAAGCTGTGTGTAGGAAACACAGTAGCCCTTAATGTCCATGTCAAAAGTCTTCCCTATCAGCGGCTACTACGTGGAAAAGAAAGTTGAAGGAAGGCAGCCTGGGTAAGTTGAGCATTCTGATAAACCAGTTGGTATGATACTAATTTGCTCTTTTTTTCCCTTGCCCGTGGAATATGATAACTCATTTTTATCATGCACCTTTGGGAAGACTGAAAACCAAAAAATACCAAAAGAAAAGTCAATACAGTCTTAGAATTAATGTCTTCCCACCCAAGCTACTGTGTTCTGGTGCATGAGTCAGGTGCAGCAGTGCTACAAGGGTCAACCGAGAAGAGTGGGTTGTTCAACTACTGTGGCAGGAATCACCATAGAGTGGACATTCTCACCTGGAGGAGGACTAGTAATGAAATCTGAAGAAAACATTATTCTCAAGAGATAGTACTAGTGGAAGAAAAAAAAAATAAGACAAAAGACGGAATTCCCTTCTCCTGACTACATTTCCATCCTCCTTTCCTTTGGGGTAATGGCGTAATGATTTGTTTTCTTGGAGAACCTTGTTTTGTTGTTTCCTACTATCAGCTTCCTCTGCAAAACAAAAACACCCCCGAACCCGCCTTCCTCTTGAAGTGATACTTTGCATGCCTGATTTTCTGATTAGGGCTTCCAAAATAATTTGTGTTCAAGTATGTTTTTATTCCATGCTTCATTTTGATAATCTACATGTCCATTATTAGCCTGTCCCCATTAACAAAATAAGTACACATGCAAACACACACACTCTATTACAACACATATACACTAGACATACCTGAGTACTCACTAGTAAATACTCATGTGTACTAAAGTCTACCACAGGGGTTTCAAATGTCAGTTGTGTTTTTTAGTTTAATTCAACTTTTATATCTATAGTAATTCATTTATTTCAGTTTTGATTTTTTTTTAATGTTTTGGACAACAGAATGGCTCTTGAATTGCAAAGGAAGTTAAATTTCAGTATCTACCATAAACAGCACATTCATTTCATTCCTCAAGAATGAAAACACCTGTTATAGTTCCTTTTTGATTGCTGACTTTTATATGAACATTTGGATGAAAAGTAATGTTTACAAAGATAACATATACAATATGCAGAAGACAAAGAGCAGAAATGAGAAACAAAAAAAAAAGCAAACAGAAATTTAAAATAGTTTATCTTTACAAAACAATTACAATAAAGAATTTATTGAAAACCTTTGGAAGAAACTGTTTCCAGTAATTTAAAAAGAAACAGAAAATGTATTAACAAAGAATTGAAAACGATATCTAACTACACAAAGGTATAAAATATCCAACTCAAAACACCACTGTTAATATATCAGTATATTTTAGTTAACATACTTTTAAAATGAGACACGCAGACTACTTCATTGCATATCTAAGAGCTCCTCAAATCCTACACACATTGTAAATTGTTAAATTTGATACAATTACTGTCTTTTTAAAATCAAAAGAGCATTTTCATACTTTTAGACTGAGTAAAAGATGCATTGACTCCTTGCTTCCCACTAGACTCACTAGATATTCTGATACTGCACTCGTGGTGAGCTGGCCAGAGTGATGTCATGAAAAAAAGACAAAAATACCGAGGACATTTGGGGAAAAAAGTATTTATCATCAAGTATAAAAGTTTTTGTAAAGCTGTCACTGATTAACACGGTATTTCATTTTTGCTCAATTACTTACTAGAGAAATGTATAAGTAGTATCTTCAGTTACTTGCAAGTGACCATAATTAGGTTATTTCATGGCAAAAACACGTTAAAATATGAAATGACTTCTCAAACCTATTTTATATGGAAGTCACATTTTTATGCACATGACTTTTTAATTTTGAATAAAACGTTTTATCACAAATTCCATGAAACAGTCTTGCAGTAAATCTAAAAATGGAATGTTCTCTGATAACTAGTTGACTTTCCATCTCTTACTATTCTTCTAACAGGATATTCTGAAAATTTGAATATCATAGACTTAGTAAGAAAATATGTTTTATGTAGTTTTTTGGGTTAAGAAGCATTAGTAGGAAAGCAAGTCAGTGTGCTAAGGGCTTTAATTATCAGAAGAGACATGCATTTATATATTCTGCAAAATAAAATTAATGTTCTTTGCTATTCAGTATTTTTGAAAATATTGTTTGTGTTTTATTCACAAAAAATCAGTTTTACAAATAGCAGCTGATTTTTTATTAAACCAGAGCGAAATTACTGATTTCAGTATTAATAGTTAGCTTTGACATGTTTAAAAAGGGTAGAAAGTACTTAATAGACCTGTCTTCAACTCTGAAATGAACAACTGCTCAGGGAAATGGAATTGTTCAAAGATACATTTTCTTTCTGCCAATCTGTGAAATATAATATAATTATTCTCTTCTAATGAATCTCTCAACGAGGAGTAATCTTTCAGAGCCTGAGCAGGTAAAATATAATGATAATGGAAACAGCTTTGTAAATAAAAGGATGAAATGAGATTGTTATTTTGTGCCATATTATGGGATAATTGAAATAACAGTGCAGCGTTCATTCAGGTATTTGAACTTTCTAAAAAATGCTCCCCAGGGCTATTTTAAATTAGTCATGTTTATCCATGTAGATTTGTATTCTTCCTGCAAATGTCTGTCACCTTATGATATTCAGACGTCAATACTTAATCTGATTAATATCTGATACTGTACAACAGCTAACAAACCTTGCCTAAAGCAGACATTAAAATAATAACCTGAGTTGATAAACTCAAATTTATTAAAAGAAGAACAATGGAACTATTTTCATTAAGCCAAGAGAATGATTACTCTCAGTGTGGTGGAACTCGTGAACTATATGAGCTTCTATGTATTTCCACGAAACAGAATGGCTTCACACTTCCAAGGAGCTACTATTCATGTGATAATTAGCTCTATATAATAAAAGACCATATTCATGGAAACTAAACTCATGGCAGTGGAACTCCAATGGTTAGCTGCTTTGTTTAATTCAGATTCATACAGCTCAAATACTAGTAGATGATGAGACTTGATTTTTCAAGAAACAAGTTTCTTTGCAGTTCACTGGACCCTCCTAGCACCCTTCTTAGATAAATGTGTGCAAGAAGAATCAAGTGCTAGAGTGTGGCCATTATATCACATCCATTAAAGTTATTAGAAAACAAAATATAAATAAAGAAGGTAAAATAAAAGCCTGATATCTCTTCTGGTATAACTTTAAATTGCTGGTGAGATGTCATTTCACAAAATGGTACAATTGAAGTTTTATTCTCAATTAGGTTATAGTGTTTCTCAGTTATTATTCTCTATCTGGAGGAACAAGAAAAAATGGTTTTTAATATCAATAAAAAAGTAACTATGACTTATGTTTCATACTTTCTGTAATTGATTTCATGTCTTTTTAATAGTTTTTTAATGCTTATGTTATTTAAAAATCCTCCCCAATTTATTGTCAGATATCCTGATGATAGAAAAAAGAATTGTAATTTTCTGGGGAGCTATCTACCACCTTAGCTTCAAATCATTACCCTCAAAGAGCGAGATTGCTATCAAGCTTTATATTTAGGAAATTTGTATGGATTCATATTTGGAAACTTTATGTGTCTACTATTAGAAGGTATACTCTATATGTGTTATTTAATTACTTAAGCATTATATTATCAGGCAATATTTATTTAGTTTGGAAATCTGTTTTATATTTCTACCACTGCGTATGTTAAATTGACTTAAAGTTAAGATGCAGACTTACTCTAGGTAGGTGATCTGCCACTATTTTCAATAGACAGAGGACTAGACAACTGTGCCACAGAAACAAATAAGATGATAATTTTACACTGATATCAGATGTCAGGGTCTACAGAACATACCCATTAAAGCATTTGTATTTTCTAATCTTGTCTGTAGTTGCAAAAATCAATGGCTAGAAATATAGAAGGGTTTTAGAATAGCATGTAGAATTTTGAAAATAAACAAGGTATATTCTTCTTCAGAAGTTATACAAGATTAACAATCTGAGCCTTAATTAAAATCCGGAGTTAACACATTCATTTCCTTTTTCCCTTGCAACTATTAAATTGATTAATAAACCGGATATTTTTCAAAATGCGACTGATGCTAAAAACTCATTTTTCTTGTTTCCCTACATTCATTAGGTGATAGAAAGTTGCTCATTATTCTGCCATTCCTGTGTACCTTTTTGGATTTTGTCCATTTTCCTAATTTCAACTTCTTTTCAGGAATGAAGAAGTTGATGATCAATTGTGATGATTTCATTTATGTACTGGAAAACACCACTTTTCTGTTTAAATGATTACTTATCTGTTACATTCAATTTAAAATGGCTTTGCAGTCCTACCAATTTTACTGTAAAAAGTTATAGTATTATACTGCTTGTCAGATTTTGTTTTTAAAATTATACTGCACATCAGATTTTTAAAATTTTACTGTTGAACAAGGGGAAAGGGGACAATAATGATGGTCATGAAAAGGTAATTTGTATAGCTTCAGAAGGGATTTGAGAATATATTCTAAATATTGTCATCTAGTGGCTCAGTTCCTCTAAAATATTATTCATATTTCTAGTTTGTGCTTTTTAAATTTCTAGGAGCTACCAGTGTCTGCAGTTTTTACAGTATTATGACAAATAGAAATTTCATTAATGCTTCTCGATAATGTATATGCTTTTATAGGATAGCCAAACAAAAGATAAAAGTACCTGGTATTATATATTGAAAATATTTTTATTTTTACATTTTAGAAATATGCCTTATATTTTCTAATTTCTTTTTATTACTTTTTACAAACTTTAAAATTATAACTTGAAAAAAATCTTAGAGCCATCACATTAAGAAACCCAGGTATATGATGTAATCTTAAATTTAACAGCAATTTTGATATTTAGTCTTATTAAGCATGTGCTATTATTTGCATTAACATTGCTAAAAAATTTCAAAGGAGGCAGTTTAAAAACATAGTTAGGAACTCATTTTGAAACATCTACTTAAAGGTTACTAGGTAGCAAATGTTTGGATCTATCTATTTTCAACCAATGAAAATATCATGGTATTAGTGTATGCATATATTTTTGTGAAATGGAGCATCTCAAATGCCATTATCTTTTTCAACAATTCTCACAACCAGGTATAATAATGCTGCATGAAATCCTTTTCTCGTTTCTAAATTTAATTGATTTAATCACTGAAATTAAATGCTTGGAAATTGTTCTGCTTGCCGGTGTTCGAACGCCAAATATATCATCTACAGTTCTAAAATGAATATTGCATTTATATTTAGACAACTTAAAACACTGCTTTCTAAATTACCCTAAATAACCCATAGAAATGTCTAGAAAAGTTGATAATAATGGATGACAAATGTCCATTGCCATCAACTTTCAAATAAGAATAACTTTTACAAGGTTTACAAAGTGTGAGAATCTTAATATTGAAATACTTCGTACAATTATCTGGATAATATAATGTAAAGCACACATAGATGAATCTCATTTCTTCCAGCACTCACCACCAGTGAGCTCTTCCAAAACTCATCTTTAAAGATGAAGACATTGGAGCTAGAAACCATATTTTTTTTTTTTTATTATACTTTAAGTTCTAGGGTACATGTGCATAACATGCAGGTTTGTTACATATGTATACTTATGCCATGTTGGTGTGCTGCACCCATCAACTCGTCAGCACCCATCAATTCATCATTTATATCATGTATAACTCCCCAATGCAATCCCTCCCTCCTCCCCCCTCCCCCCTCCCCATGATAGGCCCCAGTGCGTGATGTTCCCCTTCCCGAGTCCAAGTGATCTCATTGTTCAGTTCCCACCTATGAGTGAGAACATGCGGTGTTTGGTTTTCTGTTCTTGTGATAGTTTGCTAAGAATGATGGTAGAAACCATATTTATCTTCAGAAGCAAAAGAAATTTAAGTTTTGCCAAGCTTTCACAGACATCAGCTCATTTATTCTCTTTGATCAATTTGGTTTGTATTGCTTTGTTTTGCTTTTCTTCATAATTTCTGGGAGTTAACAAAATTAATAGTAATAAAGTCACTTGAGTAGAGAGACTCCTTGACAGCCAGTCAGATACACAGTCTCTCCCAACAGTGCACAGAGAGATCAAATAGGGTGGGATGAGGATATGTTTGGTGCAAAGTGTATGGAAAAGTTTGTTCTGGGGAAAATGATACATAGTAAATTTTATCCAAGATGATGAAGAATAAAAACAATGTTTACAGTAAAGTATTTCCACGTGGGGTTACTTATTTGATTTTTTTTTTTTTTTTTTTTTGGCCTAAGTTTTTCCATGAGAGATATTAGCTAGCATTATTAACTAGGCATTTGCTACGTACTGGCCCCTATTCTAAGCTTCTAATCTGGCCTATCTTTTCTCATTCTCACAGTCACCATATGAGGAAGGCATCATTCTTTGTGCCCATTTTAGAGATAGGGAGATTAAAGTACAAGGAGATGAGGTTACTTGCCCAAAGTTGTCCAGATAAGCAGCAGAGTTGGGGTTTGAGCCCAGCCACTGGAATCTGGTGGCTGCACCAAGAACCATGAACACTATGCCACCTTCGTGAAATGCATAGAAGTGATTAAACTAAGTATTCCCACATGGGGCTATGCAGACACTCTCAAGGTGGTGAAAACTGTAACAGCTGAATGTAGTTTTCTAAACTTCAGTCTTTCTGACTTCACCTTCACCATTTTGGCAATATCTAAGTATCTTCTAAATTATCAGGTAGGTTGTTTTACTCTATTTTTACTTTGATGAATTAATTTTTAAAAGAAATTTTGATTAATATTATGAATGATAGTAAACACCTCAGCATTTCTTACCACAAAGAGAAGACAACTGTAATAGTAAATATGAAACCATTAAACTTTTAAAATTTTCATCCATGTACCCACTAACCTATCTCATTTTCCATCAGTGGAGTCCTTGCTGGGTTTTGGGAAATTCTGCCCGAAGAAAAGAGTAGCTGTTAAATGTGAATGAAATCACTGAAACTTGTCTGGACAATATAATATGTTAATTACTTTTTAAATAAACTTTTGCATGATGGGTACCTGGACAGTTGTATCCATATGCAGGGTAGACAGTCACCTACTTAATGAGGTTTCAGGCAGAAAGTCCAGCTGCTCCCTTAGCTTCTGGCAAATGTTTGAAACTCTATAATTTGAATATAATTACTTTTGCTCAGTGGTTATCAAACTTTTTAAAGCAGTCAACAACTTAATTTTTAAAAAATCGACATTTTATAAACCAGTAAGTAAAAGAGAACATTGAAATTTTATTTGTGCAAATCCATTTTAGAAGTTCTAATTGCTAACACTCAATACAATCAGTGTGTGAGAGGCCAGGCGCGGTGGCTCACGCCTGTAATCTCAGCACTTTGGGAGGCCGAGGAGGGTCAATCGTGAGGTCAGGAGATCGAGACCATCTGGCTAACCCAGTGAAACCTGACTCTACTAAAAATACAAAAACAAAATTAGCTGGGCATGGTGGCGGGTGCCTGTCCCAGCTACTCTGGAGGCTGAGGCAGGAGAAGGGCGTGAACCTGGGAGGTGGAGCTTGCAGTGAACCGAGATGGCGCCACTGCACTCCAGCCTAGGCAACAGAACGAGACTCCGTCTCAAAACAAAACAAAGTAAGCAAACAACAACAACAAAAAACCCACAATCAATCTGTGAGAATATGGATCTATTTTGATGAAGACAGTTGCATTGCGATAATATCTTATTTTTCATAGATTTCTGCATTTTGTTTTGGTTTTGTGGTATTGGCAATATCCTGATACACACATATATATATAATTAAATAGTATGAGTGTGTTGCTTCTCAGCCATATTGAACCATTCTGTTTCCACTACTGAAAACTGGAATAGTTGGATTTGGATCTTCAAAGCTAAATCAATTGGAATAACTAAATTGGTTCATATTCCTTGAGAGGTCCTCACTGTTGGTTAAAAAATACTTTTCAAAAGTGTCTTTTTAACAGAATTTTTCACCTTCGACAAAACAAATTCATGACATAATGATTCTTGCTGTGTCATTGAACTGCAAAGCTTCAATTAGTCAAGTTTATTTTATTCTGTGTACATACCTGAGATGCTCCAATTTCATTTGCTGGCTCCTTACATGCAGTTGTGAGCATGTTTAAATCTTCTCTGATAAAAGTGTGCTTGATATATAAACCAGTACAAAATTATTATTAATATTTGGGGGAGTTAGTTAACTGATACAATTTCTTTATGAAGAAAAATACATCTTACGGTGGTCCACATTTTCATTTAGGTATTGTCACTTTGTTTTCATGTACACTGATTGCCATATGTTGTTTGGTGCTTGTGCCATGCCAAAGTAGCTGAATTTGCTGGCCTTTTAATTGCATGTGGTTCCCATGCACTGTAGTGCTAATGTGCCCATTTGCACAGTATTTCTCACGAAATGTGCAGAAACATATTTTTAAATGTCCATTGCAGATCGACAGACTTTCCAGGAATGCCAGTTGTTCATTTCTTTATATGCATATACATACGTGTGTGTGTGTGGGTATGTATAACTATTTATATATTCATCTACCTATATAGAGAGAAAAAGGAGGAAGAAAAAGAGGAGAAGTTGTTTTTGTCTAGTAACACAAGTTAATGATTTGATAACTGTTAATATTATAAATATATTTTTTATTATAGTTTTTTTTATTGTCCCAACATCTGGCAATGAATTTTTTGTTACATTTATTACAGAACTGCTGAAGAATTGCAGTTATAACTCAATGGAATACAGTTTGAAAAATAATGTTTTAGCTGAAGGCCTTTATATCTTTTAAAATGCAAATACCTCTACTTTCATCTGCAATCAGTCATTTATACATTAATGTGAATGAATTTATTAGACATCTTTCTGAGTTTAATTCAGAAGAGGAGGAGAAAAAGATGAACTCAGCTACTGAAAGAGATGGGAAAGATCGAATGTTAAGGCTAAGAGAACTGAAGACTAATTTGGCCTAGTTTGCAGTTTTGCTTCAAGACTATGCCATCTACATATAATACATTTATTTGTATATACAAACACATATGCACAGAAAGAAAATGTCTACTGCATTAGTTGAGTGTGAATGTGAATATGTTTCAGAATTTCATCCAACTATTTTAGAATATTTTGCTGGAATAATGTAATTAAATGTATTACTTATAATTTTGTCAACTCTAAAGTAAAGTCAACAGTAAAATTTCCAACCAATGAACTTATTGAAGATATTCTGATTTTATTATGTGAGTGTCTTCAAAGACTGCAAGCAAATAAATTGTGCATAAGTCCCAGATTATGTATGGTTTAGTATAAATATGGACTTAATGCTCCAAACCTGATCTCATACCTTTGGACTATGATACTTCTTTAAATTAAAATAAAAGAGTAAACTTAAAACAAATTAAATCCTTTCATTGAATAAAATAAGTACATTTATTACATGAATTTAGTTATAAGCTTCCCCCATTTTCTCCCCTTCCAAAAGAAACTAAAGTTTATGAAAGCAAGTATCTATTTCAACAGTGTAAAAATTTAGTTGAAACTTCTGATGATTTTTTACAGAGGCATATGAGAAACAGCGTTAGTTAATATTTTAAGAAAGAACAAGAAGAAAATTACATTATTAAGTTTTTCATTTCATTTCATATATTTTCTAACAGTGAAAGTTATTAATTTTATTGTAAGTTAAAAATGAGTTGGACTAGAACCATATTGGCCATATTCATTCTAAAGTCAGTGCTTATAATAATTTTGTGTGAGTTTGAAATACATTTAAATTTGAAATACTGATTGATCCTCATATTTAATACTATTGCTTTGTTTGTTTGTTTGTTTTTTTTTTTTAGAGACAGAGTCCTTGCTCCATTGTCCAGGCTGGAGTGTAATGACTCAATTATAGCTCACTGCAGTCTTGAACTCCTGGGGTCAAGGGATTGTCCCTCCTCAGCCTTCTGAGTAGTTGGGACTGTAGGCCTGTGTCACCCACTAGGTGCTATTCCACTTCCTCCTTTCCCAGTACGTTGCCTAGGCTGGGCTTGAACTCCCGGCTTCAAGTGATCCTCCTACCTTGGCCTCCCACAGTGTGAGGATTGCATGTGTGAGCCACCATGCCTGCCCTATCGCTGTTTTAATGTCAAGAAATTGAAAACAAAATCAAGTGATAGAAATATTACTATTTAGGAAAGGGGTAAATGTGACTAACTCAGTAGCAAATTTTGTTTTTGGCTATTAAGTATAACATTGAAGAATTAGCAGAATAAATATGAAATCAAAACTTAGAAGCATTTTGAGATACTTTTGGTATTCTGTTGCAAAATATCTCAAAGTGAAAATACTGAAATTGCTAAAAAGAAAAGACTAATATATTACAGGTTTTTAAAAAATATTCAACTCAAAAGGTCATTCTTGGTTCTGAGATTATGTTTATCCTGAAATAATACTAAATCAAAACTATAAGCTAGTCAGTTAAGTCAGGGAACAAAAATTGAGCCTAACATACTTCTGTTTTTGCTCATATAATGACCTTTGAAACCTCTTTGAGCTCTACTGTATTTTAACTTTTTCCCATCTGTGTCCTGAGAAAAATGTATTACTGAGTCACCAGGCCTATATATTCCCACTTCCTCATTTCCCAGTAGTTATGGGAAATTGGTTCTAATAGTTCCACAGTAGAAAGCAAGAAGACAGAAAGGGAAGAGAACGCTTTTCCAATAGTTATAGGTGCTGACAGCCTGTGACAATATTTGAGTCTGGTTTATATGTAGTTTATTCCAAATGTGTGTTCCTGAAAAAAAATCATACAAAGGAGGGTGAGTGAGCCCAGGTAAATGACATGTATGCAGCAGCTCCAGAATGTACAGACATGTGTTTGGGTGAAGCACAGTCGTGTATCTAAGAAATGTTTGGCAACTCGGTGAATGTAGTTGGCAGCTGAGCCATTGAGAATCAATTTGTATAAGTATCGGGAATGTGTAGAATGACATACCAAGTATTGGGATGTAGTGACCAAACAGAAAACTTAACCTGGAAATTATTTTGTATATATTATTTAGTAAAAATAGTTTTAAGGAAGGAAGCAAGGAGTACATATGTACTACCTAATGATACAGCCTACACGATTACAAAAGAGTTTTTTAAGTTTGGTCTTAGTATGATCCTTAAGCTAATTCCAATACTTAGAATTTTTCATTACCCTTTTTAGAAATCTAATTTTATATTTAAATGTATGTTTAAATACAAATATAAATTAATGTCAATAACTTCTATAATAATTATGTTTATTTTCCTCCTCTAATTCATATAGCACAAACCTCTCATTTTTTCTCTATATTTCTCCTTCAAAGTATTATTTTCCTTGATATTTTCATACAGTTATATTTTGAGTATATAATTTTTAATTGACTTGTTATAACCTTGCTTGTACTAATACAGTTCTCCAAGATTACTTACACATTTTAAGGGCATCAAAACCACCTGTCATTGGCAGGCTGTGATAAGCATTTCTTTCAAGAGAATACCTAACACTTTCTCCATCAATCTTTTTCACTTTCATGGTACCAAATTTTATATAACAGAAGTCACTGCCTGTTACTGAAACTTGAACCAGGTACTCACAAAGACACCAAAACATAAAGCTATTGCCCACCACCATAAAGCCCACCAACCATTTTCTCACTTTATTCTATTTCATTTTTTAGTAATTTATTTATATTAGTCTATTAACACTGAAATCTCTTCATATTTTGTCCTTGGTACACTGAGCTGAGACAATATGTTTTGATTTCTCAGTGTCATCAATAGTATTAGGTAAATTCTAGAAGGTAAAAATGATATTGTAGAATTACATACGTAAACTATTGGGACATGATTAGTTATCAGAATATCACATTGATATCTTAGTTTATAAAATCTTTTAAGAATTAGCTATCATGTCCCAATGAGAACTATATTATAATAGAGTTGAAAATTCTGACCCATAGTTAGTATAGTCTATTTTTTTAGGTCTTTGCTCTCTGTTTCCCAGGTCTCCTACTTGTTGTTAGAACTTTCTGGAAAAATTCAGCAGACAACCAAAATTTATCATGGGATATTTAAACGTTCTGTTATATGTGGTACTTAGAACAACAGCTATGTAAAATAGCTTCAATCTCATAGCCTGACCAAAGCATAAAAGAACAAAATCCCTTAAAACACAACCTTAGAAAAGCCTTAACCAAGTCCTTATTCCAGCAACTCAAATGTCCTATTTAAGGCAATCACATTTCAGAAGAGCTTAATGTATAATATCTTCTATTTTATTATCCATGAAATACCCCAAATGTATTCTATTTTCTGTGGGAAGAGCTATATACAAAGAAGAATAATGAAAAATGTAGCCAATTTATACTTGAGTTATAATCTATTGTGATATAAGTTAATCACACATGGGTATCTCATAATATGAAAAATACAACTGTAAAAATATATACATTACTATAGTGCAATGGAAAACTCTTTACTTTTAAAGAAGCCTTTGAAAGCAGGTTAACAAGCAATTTAACAATTAATTGTTAGAAAACTGACCTTGACTTGCAAACTTCAACTCTTTGGCATCTGTGAGGGTGGTCCTTTTGTCAGACCCTTTTTTCTCTATTCGTCGATGACTTCGTCTTTTCTTAGACTCTCCCCAAAGATTGGATCCTCCATGCATGCTTGGTATATTCAAAATAGCAATTCCTTCCAGAGAGATGTTTATTAAATCTATCTGTACTCCATCACACTGATGGGTAAAAAGAAAGAAACAAACAGTAAAATATTTTATCTTTATTTCCCTGATTTCTTCTTTTTCATTTCCTCATCTTTTAATAAGAGCATTGAAATCCATAGTGTTGTCATTTCCACACAAGGCTTTCAAGAACAGTTAAACGCTTACCCTGAGTAATATAAAAGATGAAATAACCCCTAACATTAACCAGTTATCTCTAGTAGTCCTTAATAATGATCAAATTAAGTCACCAGTATATCTTTGTTTGTAGGAAACCTTTGGGAGAGACTTGTTAGTATCTGCATATATATTTGACCAGCTGCAAATTTCTAATATGTTACACAAAGGTTAATTCTGGAAACTATGGTCAAATTTTAGGAAGAAATTGTGATGATTGCCCCTATTTAGAACACACTGCAAGGTACTATTGGGGGAAAGTAAAGAAACAAAATTGATGCCTCCTGGTCTCACACCTTTGGGGCAAAGAAAGAAGTAGCTTAAAATACTTGTTTAAAAAAAAAAAGTAAAATTCAAAACAGTGATTCTAAGAGATTTCAATCACACTGAATTTACCAAGGATGACTTCTTGGACTAGATGAAGTCCTAAGCAGATGTCAAAAGCCATGAGAGGCACAGTTGTCCAAATGAATATAGAGGACCAGGCAGATTGAGTGAGAGAAATAGGAGTAGCAGTTAAAAGACCTTCAATCCAGCATGATTTTATAGCTGCTGCAAAAATGGGTTTTTAAAAAAAGAAGGTTAATCAGCCCAATTTTTCTTAAATTCCTGGTGACAAAACACCCTGTTGATTATGAAAAATGTAAAATTCACTAACAATGTTTTGTTATATTCAGAGTGGTCACTTTTTAGTTTTTGGGATTTTCCATTCATTTCCACTAAGGGACATATGTGGACAGTGACAAGACTATTCTGTATTTTTAAAATTACTATTTATTCATTTGTCTTCTCTAAAATGCTAGTTATTATTATACATTCTAGAAATTATCCCATTTTCAATTATAAGTGAATATGAAAAGAGATAAAAGCACTTTGTTTTTTAAAGAATTTTGTGAGGGATATGCATTTCCTAAACTGAAATATATTTACAGTGGCGTTATTTCATTTGCTATGTCTTAGTACAGGAAACGCTATTGACACTAACTTCATCATTTCTCATGGCAGTCATGATTTTTGAACTCAGAAGACACAGCATTCCATGAAAATGGTGAAAAACAAACAAAACAAAACAAAAAAAGCCCTCTCTTTTTCCACATTCGCCTCATCATACTGAAGCTAGGATTGCATCTTGTTCACCGAAAAATAAAAACTGTGAAATAAAGAAACACATCTTGAGACTCCTTGGCAGGGGTAGAAACAAATTCTAGAGAAAGTGCCAAGTTTTCATTTAATTTGTTTCAATGAGGGCGAAACCAAGATCTGGATGATGTCCCCTCCCCCCGCCGCCCCGCCAGAAAGCAGTGCTTTTTTCCTCCTTTTCTTGTGCTAAATTAAGATGATTTCTTTTTACTAAAGAATTCTGGTCATGTGTATACTCACTTACCGCTATATATTCTAGATAAACAGATATTAATTTCATAATTAAAAGTAATCTTGTGTAAATACCCTGCAGGCCTCAATGAATCAAACACATACTGTGTGTCAGGCCTCCCACTGTCTTCAAGTGGAATGTACTGGCTGGATAATTAGATAGTACATATTTTTTAACCTTATTTGCATGCATATTATATCTTTTGCACACTGACAAGCAGCAGTAACAACAAAAGTCAGATTACCACAGGGAATTCCCACAAAGAAGTCTTCATTCCTTATAATTTGCAGCCTAAATTAAAATAATTTGATCTTTGACAAGGATGAAATGTCAAGCAGAAGGGGGTCCTCTACAAGCCACGGCCTGTGGCTTCTGAAATCTGCCTAATTTATGTCAGTCACTTCTTAATACATATTTAAGTATTACACGAAAAAGATGATAAATATGCAATCTGACACCTTTGGTATTTCCCTGCTGTTAATTTATAAAGGTCTGGCTTCCCCCAAACTGACTAAAATCATTTAAATAACAGAAGAATCATGAAATAAGCTGGAGTCGGGGCCTGGCTTCCATTTTCACTCAATATTGAACACAGCAGGTAGTACACTAAGACAATTATTTGACTAGGCCTTAGAACCCCACTGTGACAAGTTACTTTCAGAATTACTGAAGGAGGATTCCTTTGTTCATCTGCAGAAAAGGAGAGCATGTTGCAAAGAGGCTTCTTTAAAAAAAAAAAAAAAAAATGAAGCAGCTGAGTTACGTGTGACAATTGAAAAACATCAGTGTATGCCATTATTCATGTTTTCACTCTTCAGAGTCTTGTCATGTTTAGTTTTAGGGAAACAGAGTAAGTAGCTCTCTGAGAAGTGAAAAAAAAAATTCTGAAAGAGTTGCAAAGAACAAGGACTGATGAAGAACATTGATGTTCCTTTGAGAGCAGGACAATGTACTTAAATAAATTGCTATTTATTAATGATTTGTTTCCACTTGTTCTTGACCCCAGGCTACCTTCCTCTGTTTGCTTTAACGTTATGTTCATTAGTCTGGAAAATTTCAGTGCTGGTTCTGATGGAGACCAGTAATTGTAGCATACCAGTTGAGTGCATGAAAATAAAAGCTGAGGTGAAGGCTATGAAATATAAACAAGTTATAGTACTGTGTCAGATAATATTTTCATTCCCTTTGAGATTTATGACTTTTAAAAAGGTAGCTACAGAGGAAAAGAATATAAAAGCTTAAAAGCTAACAGCCTCAGTTAGTCAATAAATCCTGAGTATTTTTATTAGGTAGAAAAAAGGTCGTTAACATATAGTACTATGGGAGCTATTTATAGAGTGCAAGGCTGTGATGCCATTGTCCACTCTTTTCAGTTTTAAAATGGAAGATCTTATTCCAGAGACAAATTTGTCTAAAAGAAAAGAAGACAGTTTCAGTTTTTCTGCCAATGTGTTTTAATCTTCATGAATAAATGAGTCCTGAGTCACATTGTACAGAGGTGTTAAAAACAAGCTTTATATGTGACTTTAGTGTTTCAGATCCACTTAACATGTCAGTTGATAGGACTATTTAAAACATGTAAAGAACTTTGGAGTGTGGATGGTAAATGTGATGAGATACAATTAATGATAAACTGTAATTTTTTTCCATAGTGGGTCTGATTCTATGTCTATATCAGATAAAAATTTCTATTTTTACTCCATGAAACCTAAAACATTATTTTATAGGTAATTTCGGTATTAGGACACATGGGGCAGAGACTGTGCTTGGGAATTCTGGCTATTGCCTTTAAGAACTCTGTTTTCCAGGTTGCTGAGCAATTGTCTTTTGAATCCTGCTAATTTATTTTGTGTTTTTGATGCTACTCATGCCATTTATTAATTCTCGAGATCATTTAGGTTTCTAGGGGTATTTAATAATTACAATAAATCAGTATTTTGGGATGGAAATTCTTGGCTTTAAAATTTACCATCTTTCCCAGTCTCCCTGTCAACCAAAAGACTGAAATATCTATAGAATAGGCTTTCTTATTCTCTCATTAACTTTGCCCAGTACTCTGTGCAAACTAAACATTCATGAACTCTGTATCTTCAATTCCAAATGCTGACCTGTTTCTTAGGCACACATTTCACCCCCTGCCCTAAATACTTTAATATAAACATTGGTTTTAAAATATTTTCTTGCCAGGCGCGATGGCTCAAGCCTGTAATCCCAGCACTTTGGGAGTCTGAGACGGGTGGATCACGAGGTCAGGAAATAGAGACCATCCTGGCTAACACGGTGAAACCCCATCTCTACTAAAAAATACAAAAAACTAGCCGGGCGTGGTGGCGGGCGCCTGTAGTCCCAGCTACTCGGGAGGCTGAGGCAGGAGAATGGCATAAACCCGGGAGGCGGAGCTTGCAGTGAGCTGAGATCCGGCCACTGCACTCCAGCCTGGGCGACAGAGCCAGACTCCGTCTCAAAAAAAAAAAAAAAAAAAAAAAAAAAAAAAATTTCTTGTAACTTAAAAAAATTTATTTTTATCTTTTATAATAAAGTTAGAAGATAAATGAATATCTTTAAAAAATTCTACTTTGTGTATCATTAACTCTACATATATATGTAAATATATATTTTTTTCAATCAATTTGCTCATTAGATTTAAACATTGTGGCAGCAACATAATTCTTGTTTCTCTTAAATTACTGAAGAAAATGTTTATCTCTGCAATGGAGATATAATAGTATCATAAGGTTTTAATGAAGACTAAATCAAATAATATATGTGCATTGTTTAGCATCACCTGTGAAGCAGTTAATAATAGGTAAATCTTAACTATTATTCCATGATATTCATATATACCCAAATGTTTGCCCTCTTTGGGAGGAACTCATATGTGAAAGAGAAATATTAAATAAAAAAGACACACAAAAGAGAGTTTGATTTTGAAAAAGCTGCCTATAAAACATGTATCTATTGCTGGAGGTTCTGTTTTTACTGAAGTAGTTTATTCTGTTATATATTTTTCAAACCATAGTAGGTATAATTTTAGGACAAATAGGAAGCAACAACAAACAGAATCAAATCTTCGAATTGCTGTTTTTGTTATATTTAATTATAAACTAACCTTGAGGGTAGAAAGGCATATTCTGCTAATATGATAGACAGGATTCATTAAAAAGTGAGCAGAGAAGCAGATTTTGCCTTGCTATTCATACACACACACACACACACACACACACATACACACACACACCAAGATATGCAAAAATACAAGGGGGCATGCACACAGTGCCGGCTGTGATTTATAAATATTATGTAATAGCACCCAAAATAAGCCAGGGATGCAGAGCTAGAAGGCCAGGCTGAGAGAGTAAGTGGAAACAGCACTCCAAGAAACATAACTTAGTTCTTTCTACAGGCCCAGATTTCTTGGAGAACATTCTAAATAGTTTAAGATCTCAAGCTCTGTGGATCAAAACCACTTAATTTTATCATTATTTATCACATTACAAATCACCATTTTGAAATGTATTTTCATTCAAAATATTTTGCTGTAAATACAACACTTAAAGATTTTTTTTTTTTTACTTCATGATACATAGAATCTTATTTTATAGATCAACGGCTTTTCAATCTGTGCTCAAGGGTAGAATAAAGTAAAGGGAGGTGCAGGAGGATTCAGGATCTCCATGTATATTCAACCAAAGCCATACTTCTAATTTTTCTAAAACGTTTCAGTTTCTGCTGCAAATTGTATTTGAGCATAATTTTTGAGGTTAAGAAATACTCAAAATCTAGTATATAAAGCAGTTTTTTAAAAAAAATAATGATTCTCAGAGTAAAGGGGGAATGTATATGTTTTATTGAATATATATACACATAAATATTTATATGTATATAACAATACATATGACACATAACTATATATACTAAATATTTATGTAGTTATATGTCATATATAATATATAACTAAATATGTAACTGTAGTACATATATAGTTACATAGATATACATGTATATAGTTATATATGTGTTTTATATATATATCATTTTTGTATACAGTTATATGTGTACATATACATATACACAGATATATCATCCTAAATAGTAATAACAGAAAGTCCATGTTGAACCCAAATCCTTCACCTCTGTTATTATGTTCCTTTCAAAGGTTATGATCTGATCCCGTTATGAAGGTTTTTTTCCCATTCAGTGACCATCTATTCTAATACTTAATTATATTTACCAATCATGATGAGATAAAAGTGCTAAAAGGTTACACTGAGAGTAGTAGTATTATTAATAACAGCAAATTGGAAAGTTAGGATAATGAAGAACCTAGTCAGGCCATTGTGTGGTCCATAACTACTTCTGTTTACCAAACTTATTACCTGAATATAAGCAACTAATGATTTAGGAATCAGTAGCAAATTTTTGCATTTATTTTTAAAATGAAAAGCGTTGAAGCCAATGTTTCTCAATTTATATTAACTAGTCATTAAATGTTTCATGTTTCATAATTCTGTTCTTCTGGTTTTGTCTTTATCATTTATCAAAATACAACTTTTCTTTTTTCTTTAACCCCTAAAAATCTCTCAATATAACGAAGTCATTTTCTTTTATAATATTTCTCCAGAATTTTGAGTCCTACAATGTCTTTTTTTTTTTTTTTATAGACCTATTTGCTCCAAGTCTTTTTAAAATGTGTCTTTTCTTGCTATCTTTGCTCTCTTTCTTGGCATTTCCACTTTCTATAAATGTAATGGGGAAATGGCAACCTTGGAAACTGAGAAAACCTAGTTAATGAATGGGAATGGAATGGAAAAGTATACTTTTTAACCTTTATTCATAAAAGTAAGTACAATTTTAGCAAACTGTGTTTTAAAGGTTATACGATATTGAGACCCCAAAATAATATTTTTTATGTATTCTGCAACTTTTTTCTTTTCAACTGCTTTTATCTTACACATTACTAGCTGCACTATGCCCAGTAACAACTGCATCGATTTCCAAAGTTGTGTTCCACTTCTCATTCTTTTATACTATCATAAAACAACCCATATCTACACTTAACTTTAGTATGTCAGATAGTGCTGTATTCCAAATGAGTGAAAGAAATGACAATTTAAAATCTTGAGTAAGTCTCTGTGGATTGCTAATATATATTTCATTCCATGGGCTCCAATGCAAACATACTAACAACCAAGCTCAAGCCATTTCATTGTATTACAAAAGAGAATCCATTTTTTTCTTACTTCTATTTCTACAGATTCATGTAGCTTCTTGCAGGTGGCTGAGAAAGTTTCAGATGTGCCAAACTCAAAATACCAAAATTTGTTCTTCATTCTGAAAAAGAAAAGGAAGAAGCACCTTAGACAACTATCATTAACAGAGGGATCTTTTAAAAAATGATGTAACTCTGTCTTGTGTTATAATAGAAAAGGTCTGAGGACATGTGACATCTAAAATGTAATAGATGGTCATATAATTTTCAAAGCTTTAATGTTGGTGCCAAACTGTATGATGGCCTTGAGGGGATTATAAGAATGTGTTGATCTAGCAGACTCAAGTGCACCTTTAAATTTTTGTTGGTTCATCACATTTTAAAAAATGGTTTTAATGCTCATGATTCTTAGCTTGTTCTTAGGCAACAAGTGAAGAGTGTGCAATAGTGGGAAATTATGATACAGCATAAAGTTTTTTTTAGTTATTTCAAGAACTAATATAGAATAAAATAACTAAGAATGTAATAATATTATATCAATAAAAGTTGCAAAGAAAATATAATTAAAATAATTTCAGTATTTAATCTTAAAGTAAAAGACTCAAAATTTATTTTCTTCTATGACTTGATGGTATTTTTGGCTTTTTGTACCAGGTAATTAAATTTGTTATCACTGAATGTAATTTTACAAAGGTCAAATAGATTTTTATATTATCTAGTATTGGATTTGAAACTTTGTTCTTGTGAAAAAATGCACTATTTGATTATACATAGTTCTAATAGTGATCATGCCCTCAATTAGAAGACAATACATGTAAGTGACAGACATTTTCACACATAGAAATGAAACAAAGAAGTTTTTGTTATGGTATTCGAGTATGTCTCTCATATCAAATTGAAGTATTCTGTTTAACTTATAAATATTGATATCTGCTTCTTACATTAGAATGTAAAACATTTTGACAATTAAAAAGACATCTGGCAAGGGCCTTACTACTTAGTTCAAGCCTATTATTGGTTTGGAAAATGACATTAAACCTAATAGAGTGCTTATTATTATGCTATGTTAAACCCAATAGAGTGCTTATTATTATGCAGAGTTCTCTGATATAAAATTATAAAATACAAAGTAATGCTATATTATCTATCTAAACATAGTCAATAATGTTTAGGCTCTCACAAGTTTTTATTTGCTTACAAAATTCACAATCCCTTCATGAATCAGTCATATTCAGGCCAGTAATCTGAAGGTCAGTATAAGTTTCATAGGATTCTAGCACCATGAATCTTTAATCTTTTCCAGAGAATATTTGACTTAGTTTATGGCCGGGTTTCATATATGTGAGCAGATGTAAATAGATGATAGCTGGTGAGATTGGTAGGAGGTAAACATTTAATGACAAGATCTATGGGCCTGTATCTACATATGCATCTATATTAAATTAATGTAAATGTCTATTTTATAGAATCGATATTCTTTTGTAAATTTATACACTGAAGTCATGTAAAATTAAAATATTTTACTATTGAGATTTATCATTCTGATGAAAAACATATCATTCTGTAGATGGCGAGAAAAAGATTGGTTTATACAAAGAGGTCTGAAGACATTCTTAATGAATACGTTATGACTGTTGGAACAGTCTTTCTATATTCAGCAACTTCCTAATAACATTTTTGTGTTATTCTTTTCTCCAGATCTTCCAGGATTCATTCATTAATTCAACAAAAGTTTAATGAGAACATTTGCTGTGTTAAGCACTAAAGGTACAAATATAAATGCAATTACCTTTGTCCCCAAGGAGCTAAGAATGTTATAAATTTATGGGCATATCAGTTTGTTAAGGGAGGCAGGAACGTAGTGGAGGGAGTATACCTGGACATGTGAGGCTCACTGGGATCTTGGTTATTATGTCCTTTATTTACCAGGACTGAGTCTCTTCCCTGTACTCTCTCAAAACCACAATTAGATATCACCTCTTTTTTTGTTAGGATGGCTATTTTCAAAAACACCTCAGATAACAAGTACTGGCAAGGGTGTGGAGAAAAGGGAACATTTGTATACTGTTGGTGAGAATATAAATTTCTATAGCCATTATGGAAAACAGTACTAAGTTTCCTAAAAAAATTAAAAAATAGAACAACCATATGATCCAGCAATCTCTCTTCTGTATATATACCCCAAAGAAGTCAAATCAGTACCTCAAAGAGGTGTCTGCACTCCTACGTTCATTGAAGCATTATTCATAATCACCAAGATGAATGAACAACCTAAGAGTGGATATATGTACACACACACACACACACACACACACACACACACACACAATATTACTCAGCCTTAAAAAAGAAGGAGATCCTGCCATTTGATGCAACATAGATGAAATTCTTGGATCTTACGCTAAGTGAAGGAAACTAGAACATAAAGACAAATCTTACATGATCTCACTTGAGATCATGCAGAATCAAAAAAAGTCAAATACATAGAAGCAAAGAGTACAACTATGGTTATCAGGGGTCAAGGATGGGGGAAATAAGGAAATGTTGGTCAAAGGATACAAACTTACAGTTATAAGATGAGTAAGTTTTGGAGACCTAATGTACAGTATGATGGCTATAATTAATGTATGGTAGCAAGGGGGAAAATAATGTATTACATATTTGAAATTAACTAGAAAAGTAGATTTTAAGTATTCTCACCACAAAAAGTTACTTTATGAAGTGATGGATATGTAATTAGCTTCATTGTGATAATTATTTCACAATATATGAAAACATAATATTGTACATCTTGAATATATACAATATTTATTTGTAAATTATACCTTAATAAAGCTGGAGAATAATAAGTAGACATTATTTTGAGATAATTTTAAATTCCGGTGCAGTTGTAAAAAGTAACATGGAGGAGTCCAATGTGCCCGTTACAGTTTCCCCCAATGAAAATATCTTGCAAACTAGTACAACAGGACAGCCACAGTGCTGACATTGATACAGTCAAGATGCAGAACATTCCCATCACCACAAGGTTCCCTTAGGTTCCCTTATGTTGCCCTTTTATAACCACATCCACTTCCACCTGCCCCCACTCCTTCCTTTACTCTGACGACCACTAATCTGTCATCCAGTTGTATAATTTTTTTTTTTATTTCAAGAATGGATATAAGTGGACTTATATAATAAGCAAATTTTGGCATTTGAATTTCTCACTTAGATTCATCCAAGTTGTTTCATGTATCAACAGTTTCTTTTATCACTGAGTAGTAGTATATGGTATGAATGCATCATAGTAAAGGACTAGTATTTAGAATATATAGAGAACTCTGATGATTTGACAGTAAAAACAACCCAAACAATTTAATTAGAAAGAAAGAAAAGACATAAACAGACATTTCACCAAAATAGATATACAGATGGAAAAAAAATATGTAAAGATGCTCAGCAACATTAGCTTTTAGAGAAATACAAGTTAAAACCACAATGAGGTATCACCCCACACTTATCAGAATGACTAAAATAAAAAAGTAGTAAAAAAAATCTTGAATATATGTAATTTTCAGGTGATTTGTACCTCAATAAAGCTGAACATAAAAACATTGGTCTATTATAAAATATAATAAATATAATTTCTAAATGAAATATGAGCCAACTATTGTAGGAGGAACACACTTCAATGATTCAACTAATTTTATCTCAAGAGTCCCTCAGGCTTTAGAATAAAAGGTAGCATGTGAATGAATAAGTAGTAGAAGGCAAGCAGAGAAGGAAGAACAGACAAGTTCTGTGCACCTTTGGGAGTGCTATATGATTTTAAGAGTAGGCTGAATACAGACTAACAAGTATGGTACGGTCTGTTTCAGAACACGTAAGTCAAGTTAATGGTTTTAGACTTGATCTTATGGATTAAGAAGAAGCTGACAGAAGTTTATTAGCAGAGGGGTGACATGGTGAACTTTGTTTTATGGGCAAACAAATCTGTCAGAAACACAAAAATGGGCTGGAGCGTTGAAATGCTGGTGTCATTAAGAGAACTGTAGTTATTGGAATAATTCATATAAAATATAATTGAAGGCCTAACCAAATGGCAAGAGAAATGGAAAAGAGGGGTTGAATTCAAGAGCTGTAAATGAGGTAGAATCAATAGGAACTGGTGATATTTGATTATACTGATTTATTCCATACGTAGATTATCTCTGAATACATAGATGAGAATACCAGAGTCTTAATCCAGCATACAAAGAGATATGGGTTTATATTTTGGCAGGTTCTGTGATTTAATGTACACTATATTGTAGTTTGAAAATTAAAAAATATATATATACACATACATACACACAAGGCTTTGGCTTGTATAGAAATGATTATTCCTTGTATTTACATTATGCCCATCAAAGTTCTTCACAGCTTAATTGGGATTATGTGTGTTTCTATCAGTTATCCAAGATATACTCACTTTAGCAAACATATCACAAGAAACAGAAATTCTGAGAATTTACATTCAGCCCTTATTCACCATATTAGTTAGGATTACTGCTCATGTGCAAAAGCTACTTTAAATTCTCCATTATTACAACCATTTTATGTTTCACTTAGATAAATATATGGAGGTAATAAAATGCACATGTTATCAGATTCCACATGACAAATTAAAGGCTGTTAAATTTTATTTTTTTTTCAACCAAACTGGTTTTAGGTTGTAGAAATGCAAAAAAGCACATTTAAGCATTTATGCTATCTGCTTTTATGGCTCACATTAGAAAATGATCCAAATAATTCAAACTTAAATTTGTCAGTGAAAACATAGCTTTGGGCTTTAAGAATATGGCAACTGGACATTTAACCTACTGTGAAATGGTCACAGCAAAGTCAAGTTTATCGTATTCCTGGACAGATTTCGTGACTCCAAGGATAGTAACAAAGGTCCTATAAACCTCACAAAAAGTTATTCATATGATTATTATTTGAATTAACATAGTAAACCCTATGCCAATGAATGTAATTGTAAATCTACAAGTTTCCATTTAATACTTAAAGTGCTTGGCTACCAGATAGTCAGGTAAAGATGAAGAAATTTGCTCCCATTTACCTGGCATTTTTATACTAATTTTGCTTCTTTTACATGTCCTGAGTAATGTGAACTATCAGAGATTTTGTTCAAGCAAAATCCTTGTTGCTATGAAATTTAGTTAATATTCAGTTCTTCACGTTTTTAGCTTTCAAATGGGTAATTTAATTTCCAGCAATATATTTTCCTTGGAGTTTTTCTTCCTGCCTTACATGTCTTTTATTTTGGCTTTCATTGGCTTAGTAACGTTAATGTAGCAAACATAAAACAAAACAAACAAATGAAAGTAAAGTACCAGTGCATTTTCCAAAAAGAATACAAAGTTACCTAATCAAACATGAAACTCATTTCTAACAAAGATGTAACATACAGAGGGCTATGAAATTATCTCATTTGTCTTACTGTAGAAGGCTCAAAAATCATAAGCAAACGAAAAAGTTCTAACTTAGTGAAATTACTCTGAGAAGTCATATTTTTTCTTACAGGTGCATTTGTTTTATTATTTTTCATGTATTTAGTGGGGATTTAGGTGGCACAGGAAGATAATTTATTATGTATAAAAATATTTATATGTATAAAACAGAAAGACTTCTGCTAGACACTGAACTCATTTTCAAGCATCCTTAACTAAGTGATTTGACTTATATTGTGTAGATAACATGCTCAACAGAGGAGAAAATAAATCTCTTTTGATACTAGCTTTTCAAATAAAAAAATAATATTCTAAGTAGTTTAGTTAAAATGAAATTAAATATTTAATTACTAAGGATGTTTCAGAAATACCATATTTTTAATGAGTTGTTTTTACTTTTGTTCTATTATTAAAATATTTTAAGTTTGTTTCAAATCTGGTTTTAAAATAATTTTCTCATGGAGAACATAGTTTTTAACTATGTTATGCAATAACTTTATTTTAGTACTAAAACTCAGTCTCATAATTCTATGCCATACCCTTGAAGCATAGCAGGAATTTGGACTTGCTTAACTATGGTGGTTAATGGGAAATGTTGACTTATAGTAATACTGCAGAGTAAGTGTTTCAAGTGGTACATTTATGTCATAGAATCAATTCGGTTTTATTCACTTTTTCATTGCCAAGAAACGTTACACTAAACATGGGTTATAGGGTTACTCATTTATTCCTAAATGTAGTGAGGTATCACTTTAAAAAATACACCACAAGTCAAATGGAAGGGCCTCGGTGGGACCTGATTCACCAGTGAATGAGCAGTTTCTGAAAGCTTTAGTTCAGGGAGGGAAAAGCACTTCCAGAGTAGCTGCAGCAGGCAGAATGTTGGCAGGGCACAGGGAGCCTGGTCGGCAAAGGAGCCCTAGGTCGGTGCAGAAGGAAAGGGAGGATACATTTGTAGTTTGTTTTTCATCACTTCTTGAAGTCCCCTGGGAAATTAAATGTCATCTGTATGAACTATGGCCATAGGTATTTGTTAAGAACTAAGTCCTGGACCAGTTGAATAAAATCAGCGTGTAATTTTTTTTTATTGACAACTATAAATCACCAATAAAGAGTTATGAAAAAGGTTGCTCAAAGTATGTAATAGTGGCATGAATGAGAACTTTTACTCAAATTTGTAAAAATTATAGTATCAAATTCAAGTATATAAAAAGTTATGTATTTGCTCATAGAAACTTGAAACTACAATTTTATGGCAATTACTATTCATATGAACACATTAGTGGTGGAAGTGACCCTAAATTCTATACATGTTATAGAAAGAACTCCATTTTATTTAAACCCCTAAACCCAGGCTTTTTTGTTCATAGAAATGTGTACTGTTTTTGGAGTAAGAGAATAATGTTGACAATATTATTTTATAAGGAGGAAACACAACTATAATCACTGCAGTGGAGAAATTTAATATTCATACCGAAGAAAGCAAACATTTTTCATATTTCCAGACAACAGGTAGAGATATAAATTTATTCAAATGACATATAAAAATGCTTGTATCTAATGCTCATTCATAAGATGTGCTTGTTAAGTCCCAGGGAGACAATGAAACAAGCTGTAGAAACTTCAGACAGAATCATATGATATTCCATCTTAGTTTGTAAAAGAAAAGATGGATATTCTAAAACTATAATTTTTAACCTGAATTACTTTTACAGGAGTAAAGAAACTTTTTTTATATGTAAGTGTATGAGAAGGATGCACCCAAAGATCAAATATTTTAGTTTTTAATTATTTCAACAATTCCCTATGGAAAAAACATGGTTTTTTAAGTGTTTTGATGTATAAGAATTTTCTATCATAATACTAATTATTTCTTACCTAAGTGTTCTCTTGTTCTCTATTTGTATTGTACATTAGAACTAATTAACAGAATGAAAATGGAAAAAGTATATAAGCAGTAGTGATCCCACATTGCAGAGTCATACCAAAAAGGTACACAAAGTAAGTCCCTAAGAGCAGTGATAAATTCATAATGATATGAAATGTAAAATGAAACCTATAAAATGTTTAAACAATAACCAATCATGTTGAGAATTGAATATATTTCAATAATAATTAAATCTTTACTATTAGTGATTCATGCCTGTAATCCCAGCACTTTGGGAGGCAGAGGTAGGCGGATCATGAGGTCAGGAGTTTGAGACCAGCCTGACCAACATGGTGAAACCCAGTCTCTACTACAAATACAAAAATTAGCCCGGCATGGTGGCATGTGCCTGTAATCCCGGCTACTCGGGAGGCTGAGGCAGGAGAATCATCTGAACCCGGGAGGCGGAGGTTGCAGTGAGCTGAGGTCGTGACATTACATTCCAGCCTGGGCAACAAGAGTGAAACTCTGTCTCAAAAACAAACAAACAAAAATAAATGTTTCATAATAATAAAAGTGTCCCTAAGAAATTTGTTAGAAAGATTTAATGAAATGTATGATAGTAATAATTGCTGTTGTTACAGATCATAGCACCGTCTCAAATGAGCTTAGAAGTGATGCTTCCAATATTTCATGGGAAGTAGCAAAATCTAGCTCAAGAAACCCTAGCTTTTTTTCCCCAAATGTCTCTCATTATATACAATAATGAATGCAGCATCACTTGAACCTTTTTTTCCTTAGCCATAAGGAAAATGTTATAGGCCAGAAAGCTCATCATTAGAAGACACCTTTGTTCATATTTCTGTTTAAGTGCCTTTATTTCCCTCTTCTGAAATAAGCCAACTAAAGAAGACAATGTAACCTAGAGCTGACTAATGGAACCTGAGGGAAGTATACAGTGGGCATCTAGGAAAGATTTTTTTCTCTGATCAAGACACATACAAAGTAAAAGCTTTGCCTCTCTTTTCCTGTTTTTGCATGTTGTGAAGGAAAAATAACTGAAGATGAAGCAGCCATCTTGCCTCCATGCAGGAAAAGACAAGGTAAACCCAGAGATGACCCAGATGATGGACAGAGCTGAACTGGCTCATCAGTAACTGTGAAATAGTCTCTGAATTTCTACTCATGAGAAATTTATAAATAGATTCATTATTTATTTTGCATATTCTGTCACTTGCAGCCAAAGCATACTCAAAACATAACCCACTATGTTTTATAAGAGAATTTTCACATATATTATTGAGATACTAGAAAACATAAATGAAGTGATATATTTTTCATACAATATTATTTTTCTAAATATGAAACTTGGTAGTGGCTGAAATAAAGGAGGTAAAGTAGAGAATTTCTGTTCAGCATAATTCCTTGTTTATATCTTGTGCCAAGGTATGCAGATATCACTGAATATACTTTCCTCATCTGACTTGCTGTCCCCCTAAATTTTCTAAGAGTCATTTTCACACTTATATGAGTGAAATAATTTTTTTTTAAAAAAACATGAAATGTTGCTTTTTTGGAGGACTCCCAATTTGCGTCTGATATTTTATCATTGTCAGTGAAGTCTGTATAGACCAGTGAGTGGTGAGTAAGTTGACACTTTTCATATTCCCCCATCTCACATCCAATAACTTACAAATAGAGTCACCTTGTGGTGTTTGAATTAATAAAATATACCTTGATGTCTGAGATTATCTGCAAAAATATTTAAGATATGGTATTTCTCTATAATATAAATAGGAACATGTACAGCCTAGTGAAAACTGATAGCAAAATGTAATAAGGTATGTGTTCCTGTATACACAAAAAGCTGTAGTTTATTTAATTGAATAATAATCATAAATAAAAAGTGTCCAACAAACAAAAATTGTTTTCAATAAGACTTAAAAAATAAGAGGGCACTACAAATGCACATATTAGCATGTTTCTACTCCTGACTTTGGATATCAGGGGAGGTTAGCATAACCCTCTTTCTAGTAGAATATAAATTCATTTATTCAACAATCTGAGCATTTACTATAGGTCCAGTACTGTGATAAGAATGGGAATTATGTTTATACAAGAAAAGATCTCTGCAGAACACTTACTTTGTATTAGAAAAAATACATTATTTACTATAAACTGAGATCAAGTGCTATAAAGGAGATACACAAGATGGTATGTGTGTATACAATAAAAGCAAGTTGAGAGCTCTCCTTAAAAGGAAATTGGCTAGGCCTTCCAAAGGTTCTTTTGCTGAAATTCCATAGTAACCAAGAAATCTGGAAGTTAATTTGGCTTTCTATGGATTTTGATATCATTAATGGGATGTTTTAAATTATGGAATTGTGTGTCTGAATCCCTGGAAAGGAATTATCATCACCTCCCCTATGTATAAGTGGTATATATATTTTATAGTAGGTAAAGTTGAGCAAGTGAATAAGAGCCTGACCATTTCTGGGTGTCATGATTCAATTATGTCTCTGCATTTACCAAGATGAGAGTGAGACTCTGGACTATGGATGATCACATAATCAAGACAGTGCCCACTGGAAAACCCAAATAACCTTCCTAGGCAGCAGAAACAACTAGCTGGATTATATTAGCTGACTATGTTGAGCTAGACAACAAATAGTGGAAGAATTGCTTGTTCCCCCATCCCCTTTCTGCTATTCACCAGTTGACTTTCTTGGCTCTCTCCCTCTCTCTCTCTCTCCCTCCCTGTCTCTCTCCACCCCCCCCCCCCATCCTATTTAGTGGTCTTTATTGAATGCATTAAGTCAAGCAATTGTTTAAGCACAGGTGTGAGACTGTAAGAATATAAAGTTCATTTCTTTCTCCTTGTCTGATTGCCCTGGCCAGAAATTCCAACACTGTGTTGAATAGGAGTGGTGAGAGAGGGCATCCCTGTCTTGTGCCAGTTTTCAAAAGGAATGTTTCCAGTTTTTGCCCATTCAATATGATATTGGCTGTGGGTTTGTCATAAACAGCTCCTATTATTTTGAGATACATTCCATCAATACCTAGTTTATTGAAAGTTTTTAGCGTGAAGGCTCTTGAATTTTGTCAAAGGCCTTTTCTGCATCTATGGAGATAATCATGGTTTTTGTTGTTGGTTCTGTTTATGTGATGGATTATGTTTATTGATTTGTGTATGCTGAACCAGCCTTGCATCCCAGGGATGAAGCCAACTTGATAGTGGTGGATAAGCTTTTTGATGTGCTGTTAAATTTGGTTTGACAGCATTTTATTGAGGATTTTCGCATTGATGTTCATCAGGGATATTGGTCTAAAATTCTCTTTTTTTGTTGTGTTTCTGCCAGACTTTGGTATCAGGATGATGCTGGCCTCATAAAATGAGTTAGGAAGGATTCTGTCTTTCTCTATTAATTGGAATAGTTTCAGAAGGAATGGTACCAGCTCCTCTTTGTACCTCTGGTAGAATTTGGCTGTGAATCCATCTCGTCCTGGACTTTTTTTTGGTTGGTAGGCTATCAGTTATTGCCTCAATTTCAGAGCCTGTTATTGGTCTATTCAGAGATTCCACTTCTTCCTGGTTTAGTCTTGGGAGAGTGTGTGTGTCCAGGAATTTATCCGTTTCTTCTAGATTTTCTAGTTTATTTGCATAGAGGTGTTTATAGTATTATTTGATGGTAGTTTGTATTTCTGTGGGATTGGTGGTGATATCCCCTTTATCATTTTTTATTGTGTCTATTTGAATCTTCTCTGTTTTCTTCTTTATTAGTCTTTATAGCAGTCTATCAATTTTGTTGATCTTTTCAAAAAACCAGCTCCTGGATTCATTGATTTTTTGAGGGTTTTTAAATGACTCTTATCTCCTTCAGTTCTGCTCTAATCTTAGTTATTTTTTTTTGCCTTCTGTTAGCTTTTTAATTTGTTTGCTCTTGCTTCTCTAGTTCTTTCAATTTTGTGATGTTAGGGTGTCAATTTTAGATCTTTCCTGCTTTCTCTTGTGGACATTTAGTGCTATAAATTTCCCTTTTCACACTGCTTTAAATGTGTCTCAGAGATTGTGGTACGTTGTATCTTTGTTCCATTGGTTTCAAAGAACATCTTTATTTCTGCATTCATTTTATTATTTACCCAGTAGTCATTCAGGAGCAGGTTGTTCAGTTTCCATGTAGTTGTATGGTTTTGAGTGAGTTTCTTAATCCTGAGTTCTAGTTTGATTTCACTGTGGTCTGAGAGACAGTTTGTTGAGATTTCTGTTCTTTTACATTTGCTGAGGAGTGCTTTACTACCAACTATGTGATCAGTTTTGGAATAAGTGTGATGTGGTGCTGAGAAGAATGTATATTCTGTTGATTTGGAGTGGAGAGTTCTGTAGATGTCTATTTGGTCCGCTTGGTGCAGAGCGGAGTTCATGTCCTGGATATCCTTGTTAACCTTCTGTCTTGTTGATCTGTCTAATATTGACAGTGTGTTGTTAAACTCTCCCATTATTACTGTGTGGGAGTCTAAGTCTCTTTGTAAGTCTCTAAGGACTTGCTTTATGAATCTGGGTGCTCCTGTATTAGTTGTATATATATTTAGGATAGTTAGCTCTTCTTGTTGAATTGATCCCTTTACCATTATGTAATGGCCTTCTTTGTCTCTTTTGATCTTTGTTGGTTTAATGTCTTTTTTATCAGTGACTAGAATTGCAACCCCTGCTTTTTTGTTTGTTTGTTTGTTTCCATTTCGTGGTAGGTCTTCCTCCATCCCTTTATTTTGAGCCTATGTGTGTCTTTGCACGTGAGATAGGTCTCCTGAATATAGCACACCAATAGGTCTTGACTCTTTATCCAATTTGCCAGTCTGTGTCTTTTAATTGGGGCATTTAGCCCATTTACATTTAAGGTTAATATTGTTATGTGTGAATTTGATCCTGTAATTGTGATGTTAGCTGGTTATTTTGCCTATTAGTTGATGCAGTTTCTTTATCACATCTATGGTCTTTACAATTTGGCATGTTTTTGCAGTGACTGGTACTGGTTGTTCCTTTCGATGTTTAGTGCTTCCTTCAGAAGTTCTTGTAAGGCAGGCTTCGTGGTGACAAAATCTCTCAGCATTTGCTTGTCTGTAAAGGATTTTATTTATCCTTCACTTATGAAGCTTAGTTTGGCTGGATATGAAATTCTGGGTTGAAAATTCTTTTCTTTAAGAATGTTGAGGTGGAGCAAGATGGCCGAATAGGAAGAGCTCCAGTCTCCAACTCCCAGCGTGAGTGACACAGAAGACCGGTGATTTCTGCATTTTCAACTGACGTACTGGGGTCATCTCACTAGGGAGTGCCGGACAATCGGTGCTGGTCAGCTGCTGCAGCCCGACCAACGAGAGCTGAAGCAGGGCGAGGCATCGCCTCACCTGGGAAGCGCAAGGGGGAAGGGAATCCCTTTTCCTAGCCAGGGGAACTGAGACACACAACACCTGGAAAATCAGGTAACTCCCACCCCAATACTGCGCTTTAAGCAAACTGGCACACCAGGAGATTACACCCACACCTGGCCGGGAGGGTCCCACGGCCACGGAGCCTCCCTCATTGCTAACACAGCAGTCTGCGATCTAACCACAACGCAGCAGCGAGGCTGGGGGAGGGGCGCCCGCCATTGCTGAGGATTAAGTAGGTAAACAAAGCCGCTGGGAAGCTCGAACTGGGTGGAGCTCACAGCAGCTCAAGGAAACCTGCCTGTCTCTGTAGAATCCACCTCTGGGGGCAGGGCACAGCTAAAAAACAACAACAAAAACAGCAGAACCCTGTGCAGATGCAAACGACTCTGTCTGACAGCTTTGAAGACAGCAGTGGATCTCCCAACACGGAGGTTGAAATCTGAGAACGGACAGACTGCCTGCTCAAGTGGGTCCCTGACCCCTGAGTAGTCTAACTGGGAGACATCCCCCACTAGGGGCAGTCTGACACCCCACACCTCACAGGGTGGAGTACACCTCTGAGAGGAAGCTTCCAAAGTAAGAATCAGACAGGTACACTCGCTGTTCAGCAATATTCTATCTTCTGCAACCTCTGATGCTGATACCCAGGCAAACAGGGTCTGGAGTGGACCTCAAGTAATCTCCAACAGATCTGCAGCTGAGGGTCCTGACTATTAGAAGGAAAACTATCAAACAGGAAGAACACCTATAGCAAAACCCCATCAGTACGTCACCATCATCAAAGACCAGAGGCAGATAAAACCACAAAGATGGGGAAAAAGCAGGGCAGAAAAGCTGGAAATTCAAAAAATAAGAGCGCATCTCCCCCTGCAAAGGAGCGCAGCTCATCGCCAGCAACGGATCAAAGCTGGTCAGAGAATGACTTTGACGAGATGAGAGAAGAAGGCTTCAGTCCATCAAACTTCTCAGAGCTAAAGGAGGAATTACGTACCCAGCACAAAGAAACTAAAAATCTTGATAAAAGAGTGGAAGAATTGATAGCTAGAATAATTAATGCAGAGAAGGTCAGAAACAAAATGACAGAGATGAAAACCATGACACGAGAAATACGTGACAAATGCACAAGCTTCAGTAACCGACTCGATCAACTGGAAGAAAGAGTATCAGCAATTGAGGATCAAATGAATGAAATGAAGCGAGAAGAGAAACCAAAAGAAAAAAGAAGAAAAAGAAATGAACAAAGCCTGCAAGAAGTATGGGATTATATAAAAAGACCAAATCTACGTCTGATTGGGGTGCCTGAAAGTGAGGGGGAAAATGGAACCAAGTTGGAAAACACTCTTCAGGATATCATCCAGGAGAACTTCCCCAACCTAGTAGGGCAGGCCAACATTCAAATTCAGGAAATACAGAGAACACCACAAAGATTCTCCTCGAGAAGAGCAACTCCAAGATGCATAATTGCCAGATTCACCAAAGTTGAAATGAAGGAGAAAATCTTAAGGGCAGCCAGAGAGAAAGGTCGGGTTACCCACAAAGGGAAGCCCATCAGACTAACAGCAGACCTCTCGGCAGAAAGTCTACAAGCCAGAAGAGAGTGGGGGCCAATATTCAACGTTCTTAAAGAAAAGAATTTTCAACCCAGAATTTCATATCCAGCCAAACTAAGTTTCATAAGTGAAGGAAAAATAAAATCCTTTACAGATAAGCAAATGCTTAGAGATTTTGTCACCACCAGGCCTGCCTTACAAGAGACCCTGAAGGAAGCCCTAAACATGGAAAGGAACAACCGGTACCAGCCATTGCAAAAACATGGAAAAATGTAAAGACCATCGAGGCTAGGAAGAAACTGCATCAACTAACGAGCAAAATAACCAGTTAATATCATAATGGCAGGATCAAGTTCACACATAACAATATTAACCTTAAATGTAAATGGACTAAATGCTCCAATTAAAAGACACAGACTGGCAAACTGGATAAAGAGTCAAGACCCATCAGTCTGCTGTATTCCGGAGACCCATCTCACATGCAGAGACATACATAGGCTCAAAATAAAGGGATGGAGGAAGATCTACCAAGCAAATGGAGAACAAAAAAAAAAGGGGGGTTGCAATCCTAGTCTCTGATAAAATAGACTTTAAACCGTCAAAGATCAAAAGATACAAAGAAGGCCATTACATAATGGTAAAGGGATCAATTCAACAGGAAGAGCTAACTATCGTAAATATATATGCACCCAATACAGGAGCACCCAAATTCATAAAGCAAGTCCTTAGAGACTTACAAAGAGACTTAGACTCCCATACAATAATAATGGGAGACTTGAACACTCCACTGTCAACATTAGACAGATCAACGAGACAGAAAGTTAACAAGTATGTCCAGGAATTGACTTCATCTCTGCACCAAGTGGACCTAATAGACATCTATAGAACTCTCCACCCCAAATCAACAGAATATACATTCTTCTCAGCACCACATCGCACTTACTCCAAAATTGACCACATAATTGGAAGTAAAGCACTCCTTAGCAAATGTACAAGAACAGAAATTATAACAAACTGTCTCTCAGACCACAGTGCAATCAAACTAGAACTCAAGACTAAGAAACTCAATCAAAACCGCTCAACTACATGGAAACTGAACAACCTGCTCCTGAATGACTACTCGCTACATAACAAAATGAAGGCAGAAATAAAGATGTTCTTTGAAGCCAATGAGAACAAAGATACAACATACCAGAATCTCTGGGACACATTTCAAGCAGTGTGTAGAGGGAAATTTATAGCACTAAATGCCCACAAGAGAAAGCAGGAAAGATCTAAAATTGACACTCTAACATCACAATTAAAAGAACTAGAGAGGCAAGAGCAAACACATTCAAAAGCTAGCAGAAGGCAAGAAATAACTAAGATCAGAGCAGAACTGAAGGAGATAGAGACACAAAAAACCCTCCAAAAAATCAGTGAATCCAGGAGTTGGTTTTTTGAAAAAATCAACAAAATTGACAGACCGCTAGCAAGACTAATAAAGAAGAAAAGAGAGAAGAATCAAATAGACGCAATAAAAAATGATAAAGGGGATATCACCACCGACCCCACAGAAATACAAACTACCATCAGAGAATACTATAAACACCTCTACACAAATCAACTAGAAAATCTAGAAGAGATGGATAATTTCCTGGACACTTACACTCTCCCAAGACTAAACCAGGAAGAAGTTGAATCCCTGAATAGACCAATAGCAGGCTCTGAAATTGAGGCTACAATCAATAGCCTACCCACCAAAAAAAGTCCAGGACCAGATGGATTCACAGCTGAATTCTACCAGAGGTACAAGGAGGAGCTGGTACCATTCCTTCTGAAACTATTCCAATCAATAGAAAAAGAGGGAATCCTCCCTAACTCATTTTATGAGGCCAACATCATCCTGATACCAAAGCCTGGCAGAGACACAACAAAAAAAGAGAATTTTAGACCAATATCCCTGATGAACATCGATGCAAAAATCCTCAATAAAATACTGGCAAACCGGATTCAGCAGCACATCAAAAAGGTTATCCACCATGATCAAGTGGGCTTCATCCCTGGGATGCAAGGCTGGTTCAGCATTCGCAAATCAATAAACGTAATCCAGCATATAAACAGAACCAAAGACAAGAACCACATGATTATCTCAATAGATGCAGAAAAGGCTTTTGACAAAATTCAACAGCCCTTCATGCTAAAAACGCTCAATAAATTCGGTATTGATGGAACGTACCTCAAAATAATAAGAGCTATTTATGACAGACCCACAGCCAATATCATACTGAATGGGCAAAAACTGGAAAAATTCCCTTTGAAAACTGGCACAAGACAGGGATGCCCTCTCTCACCACTCCTATTCAACATAGTGTTGGAAGTTCTGGCTAGGGCAATCAGGCAAGAGAAAGAAATCAAGGGTATTCAGTTAGGAAAAGAAGAAGTCAAATTGTCCCTGTTTGCCGATGACATGATTGTATATATAGAAAATCCCATTGTCTCAGCCCAAAATCTCCTTAAGCTGATAAGCAACTTCAGCAAAGTCTCAGGATACAAAATTAATGTGCAAAAATCACAAGCATTCTTATACACCAGTAACAGACAAACAGAGAGCCAAATCATGAATGAACTTCCATTCACAATTGCTTCAAAGAGAATAAAATACCTAGGAATCCAACTTACAAGGGATGTAAAGGACCTCTTCAAGGAGAACTACAAACCACTGCTCAGTGAAATAAAAGAGGACACAAACAAATGGAAGAACATACCATGCTCATGGATAGGAAGAATCAATATCGTGAAAATGGCCATACTGCCCAAGGTTATTTATAGATTCAATGCCATCCCCATCAAGCTACCAATGAGTTTCTTCACAGAATTGGAAAAAAAAAACTGCTTTAAAGTTCATATGGAACCAAAAAAGAGGCCAAGACAAAAAAGAGGATTGCCAAGACAATCCTAAGTCAAAAGAACAAAGCTGGAGGCATCACTCTATCTGACTTCAAACTATACTACAAGGCTATAGTAACCAAAACAGCATGGTACTGGTACCAAAACAGAGATATAGACCAATGGAACAGAACAGAGTCCTCAGAAATAATACTACACATCTACAGCCATCTGATCTTTGACAAACCTGAGAGGAACAAGAAATGGGGAAAGGATTCCCTATTTAATAAATGGTGCTGGGAAAATTGGCTAGCCATAAGTAGAAAGCTGAAACTGGATCCTTTCTTACCCCTTATACGAAAATTAATTCAAGATGGATTAGAGACTTAAATGTTAGACCTAATACCATAAAAACCCTAGAAGAAAACCTAGGTAGTACCATTCAGGACATAGGCATGGGCAAGGACTTCATGCCTAAAACACCAAAAGCAATGGCAGCAAAAGCCAAAATTGACAAATGGGATCTAATTAAACTAAAGAGCTTCTGCACAGCAAAAGAAACTACCATCAGAGTGAACAAGCAACCTACAGAATGGGAGAAAATTTTTGCCATCTACTCATCTGACAAAGGGCTAATATCCAGAACCTACAAAGAACTCAAACAAATTTACAAGAAAAAAACAACCCCATCAGAAAGTGGGGAAAGGATATGAACAGACATTTCTCAAAAGAAAACATTCATACAGCCAACAGACACATGAAAAAATGCTCATCATCACTCGCCATCAGAGAAATGCAAATCAAAACCACAATGAGATACCATCTCACACCAGTTAGAATGGCGATCATTAAAAAGTCAGGAAACAACAGATGCTGGAGAGGATGTGGATAAATAGAAATGCTTTTACACTGTTGGTGGGAGTGTAAATTAGTTCAACCATTGTGGAAAACAGTGTGGCTATTCCTCAGGGATCTATCACTAGAAATATCATTTGACACAGAGATCCCATTACTGAATATTTACCCAAAGGATTATAAATCATGCTGCTATAAAGACACATGCACACATATGTTTATTGCAGCACTGTTCACAAAAGCAAAGACTTGGAACCAACCCAAATGTCCATCAGTGATAGACTGGATTAAGAAAATGTGGTACATATACACCATGGAATATTATGCAGCCATAAAAAAGGATGAGTTCATGTCCTTTGCAGGGACATGGATGCAGCTGGAAACCATCATTCTGAGCAAGCTATCACAAGGACAGAAAACCAAACACTGCATGTTTTTTCACTCATAGGTGGGAACTGAACAATGAGAACACTTGGACACAGGGAGGGGAACATTGCACACTGGGGCCTGTCATGGGGTGAAGGGCTGGGGGAGGGATAGCATTAGGAGAAATACCTAATGTAAATGACGAGTTAATGGGTGCAGCAAACTAACAAGACACGTGTTTAACTATGTAACAAACTTTCACGTTGCACACATGTACCTTAGAACTTAAAGTATATATTTTAAAAAATAATATAGAGTTCAATAGTTTTAATAGAGTTCAACAGATATTTAAGGAGCACCTACTAAGTTTCAGGAAGTTAATTTAATGTAGGTTTTTCAGTAGACTTCAAAGACAGGTCAGATTTCCCATCCTAAATCATGGGCAACTTTTTGCTACTAGTATAGACATTAATTGGTAACTTTGGGCATCTAACAAATATTTGAAGGGAATTCAGATTATTAAGCTAAATAACCTTGTTTATTAATATTTGCTTGGCATATTCAAATATGAATGACACCCCAAATCACCAGACAAAGCAATTTCAAAATGCAACATAGGCAGTTCAACATGTGAAAAAAGAGAGTATACATTTATTTTGGAAAAATACCTTTACTTTCATCACTGAAAGGCCAATTAATACTTTTCAAATGTCTTCAGTGGTATAGAATAACTTTAAATCAATAATTGTGTAACATTAGAACATATTATATCTGCTACATTCTAATCTATTTTTCTTAATCAATTTTTAGATGCTGTATTTTGTAAAACTTGCAAAATTCGAGAAAAAAATTACACCTCTCTAGCTCCTTCACACATTATTTCCCTTACCTATATTCTGTGAAGAATACCACAGCTTCACAACTTAAAAAGAAATACTTCTAATAAAACTTGTTTCTATTCTCTGAAAATTAGTTAAGTGTTTTTTACCTTTTGTTTTTCTTCACACATCAGCAGTCTTTTTCCAATTCTGTAACAAGAAGCATAACTTTGCATTTTGAAAATGCCAATCACCTTAAAAGTTCTCTCATGCTAGAAATAGAAAAAAACAGAACAATTCTCCTTTTTCTAATGCTATGAAAGAGTGGTTTTACATACACATTAATTATCTTGTAGAAAAATGATAAGAAATAAGAATCAGGCTACTTGAATTATATTGAAAATATTGATATTTTTAATCAAATTGAAGAATTATATAGTCTAACACATGAATCAGTAAATCCATTATTATTTAGATTGCATTTTTTGTCATTGATTTACATCTTGAGGGACTCAGATGACTCCCTGCAATATCATGATCTGTTTTTGTTTCCAGTCATGATGCTATAATTTATATAAAATATTCAAGCTGACTTGTACATAAACTAATTGACAGATGTAGGAATTGTCATTTGGGGATTAATCATTTTGCCAGTACATTCAAGTACATGTTAAATAATTCTAAGATGTATGTAAAGGAAACATCCCCTCTCCTTTTCTCTCCAATATTATCTAATATTTTATTTTTAAAATATGCCTAGCCCTTATACCATTTTCTCCTATTTGAAATTATGACCATATAAACAGATAATAAATGGAGATGAATTCCAAATAGGAATATTTTATAAGATAAAACTAGTTTCAATTTGCATTATCATCAACAAATAGCCAAATCACCCTTTTTCTCTATATTAAAATACTAGCAACATGTGGCATTCATTTACCAGATTTAAATTTTAAAAATGACCTGTATTTTTACATGAGTCAGAACAAAGTGAGACTCTAGTCCAGAGAAATAGTACTGCAGCCTGAATCTAGATACAGTATTGAAATCAAATTCTGAATATTATTGGATATTTACGGTCACTCATTTAGGTTAATGACTCATTTAGATGTGCTTTCTATACTGAACAGATTACAGAGATTAGATAAAATATATTACTGTCATTTTGTACCAATCAATAAGAAAGCAAAATCTCCTGGAAGCTCTTTTTAGTGGGTGATCAAATGTTCATAAAATAACTCATAAAGATTATTCTTGTAAGTTTTAATGTCCTTACATTTTGGCATTTGATTATCAAGAATTCATTGAACAACATATGTGAGCAGGACCTCTATTTCTTGTTAAGTTATTTCTCTAAAAATTTGGAATTTAATCATTCGAGACAGATGAGAACAAATGGCAACTTCCCAATGAACATCAAAGGGAAGACCACAGAGAAAATGTCTTTTATTTTTGCTCATTCATTCATTCAACAAGTATTTATTGAACACCTGTTATGCATGAAGCACTATTCTAGTTGCTGGAAATTCATCAATGATTAAAATATACAAAGTTTCTGCCCTCATATTGCTTATAATTATTATTTATATAACTGTAAGATTAGATTGCCTATATAACTTAGAATTAATATAACACTCTCTCCACCTCTTCTCATTCTTAAAGTGTATATACAATAAAAACCCAAAACAAAATTCAACAAAACATAAAACAGTTAATCTAGTCAATTTCTGGGCTAGGTTTTATAATTAAATGACAATTATATTCATATTATTATATTATTTGACTTATTTTGACAAATGGAACATTACGGAAGTGATGTGTAAGCTCCAGATCCTATGCTTTGTGGGGTACATAAATGTCACCTTCCCCTTCTTGGAGCATTGTCATGAGACTTCTGTGTTAATAAGCCCCGAATGGAAAACCACTAGGAGAGGGAGACACAGTATCCTGGCTGGGCTTAGCCTCTGGCTCCTCCACCAGATTACTATAGCTAAAGAACTGCCAGGCTAATTCACAGAAATATGAGAAACAATAACTTACTGCTGATTAAAGCTACTAAAAACTTAGTCTCGTGTGCTAAGAACAAATAAAACTAAAACTAGCCTGGTGTGCTCAGAACAAATAGATAAAAGACACAAAAACATATATACCAGACACTGTGATAAATGCAACATATGCAAAACTCAGCAAAAGCTTTCATAATCTTTGTCTATAGTCTCTAACGTATTGTATAGAGGAAAAGACACGGACTCTTCAAATAGTCACACAAATATTGTGAAATTGCTATGGTGGCATGTAAAAGAAAGAAAAGTAAAAATATTTTATGATAGGTTGTGATTCCTAGGGGGAAGCACATTTCTGGCACAGGCGACTTGTAAGTGCAAAGTCACTGTGGGAGAAAGGAGCTGATACCAGAAACCAGTGGAAAGAAGGCCTATGAGCCTGCAATAGAGGGTTAGCTCATGAAGAGATAAGATTGTGCTAGTAGGTTATGGCCAGGCATTTAGCTATGTAGCATATTTGACATGTGGAGGATACAGTTAGTGGTAGTGCTTGTATTAAAAAAAAAAAAAAATGGGGTTTCTTTGTGTATGTGCGTTTTATCTTTTTAAGCAATTATTTGCTACAAGAGCATTCGGGAAATAGAAGCAAAACATGCTCCAAAAAATCAGCAGAGGCAGTGCTTAAATTTCATTACTAAGGCTTCTTTCATATCTAAACTCTTAGAGTGGAAACTAAGTAACCTAAATAAATCTAATAATGAAAATGAATTAGAGAGAAATGAGCTTTGGTAATTGTGATTGTCTTTCAATTGTACAATTAGACTTTAATAGGAAAGAAAAGAAATATGATAGGACAGTTAAATACTGTATATAACCAGGCAAATCAACAAGTTTCTATTCTACAGGTTAGCTCTATACTGTGTGGCCATCGACTTTATTGACTCAGTATAATATAAAGAATATGCAAAATTTTGAAAGTGATGAAATTTTTCCGACACTACTATTATTCTCATAAATGTGCCAAATGAAAAAATAACAATTATTTCCAATAAAACAACTAGTGCACATTTCTGTTAAAAACAAGGTTTGCTTTCCTCTAAGCTCTAAAAATATAGACATAGCAATTAACAACCCTGAAATTCCCGTCCTTTGCCTGCAAGAATCACAATAAAATTATTGCCCAGAAGTGCTGGCAAGTGACCAAAATGAGGAGGCATTTTGGGGGATTACTGGTTTAAACAATAACTCCTTCAAACAGGGCAAGCAAAGGAAAAAAAAAAAAAAAAAAAGGAAGGAAGAAAGGAAAGGAAGGAAGGGAAGGAGGGAGGGAGGGAGGAAGGAAGGAAGGAATGGAAGGGAAGGAAAAGGAGAAAATCTGTATTTTTGTTAGATTCAGTCATCACAATAGAGTAATTTTCTCTCATCATCCATAAATCTATCATCTTGCTAATACGTAGGTAAAATCATTTTCATTGTAGCACATAATATATATTAATAAGCTACTAGACTTTTTCTAATATTCTACTTTCCTTTCCACTTTAGATTTAACAATCATATAATAATCACTGTTCTGCTTGCGAATGAATCATATGCAATAGTAAGGAAATAGCTAAGAGGGAGATGCCGCCCATGAGAGATTTAATCATAGGAAATGGCTGACTTTTTATTTCCAATAACCATCTGCACTCATGGTAAATCAGGTGCTAATGAAGCTCAGGCCCAGACTGCACAGGAGCATAAATCTCAAGAACCAAAAGTCGTGGAGCAACAGACCTCAGAAAAACAGAATTTTCTAAGGAAATGCACCAAAATTATCATATAGAAGGTCACCATCTGCAAATGTGTCACATAAGTGAATATATTTGGTAGGCCTAATACCACTTTATGACACTGGCTGTAAACATCAAATTTCTACTTTTCTTTTGAAACTTACCACTTTCAAATACTGTGATCATTTATGGTTTTTTATGTCCTCCTAGATAGTCAACATCTTGAGGGTAGGGGCTCTTCATTCCAGTTTAATTTTTATCACCTCCATAGTGGTTTGTCCTTATAAGTACTTGATATTTGGAGAGTTAATAATGAGAATAAATTTATTAATGGTAGAATCCTACTTTTAGGGCAGAAAAGTTTTGCAGAAATTTTTTCTCCAGTGGAGGAGGAAGCCAAGTCTTAATGCAGTAGAATTTGTACCAGAATTTATCTTCTGAGAGTCAATAAATGTACCTATATCTTCTAAGAGTTTTTGTCTCAGTAATTATAATCTTTAACTTCACGTCTTGCTCACTCATTGCTGGAGTGATATATGTAAAAGAATCAGAACAGAGTTAGAAGGAGAAGGGATAGCCCAGAACTGACAGTATAAATTCAAATCCTGTCACAAAGTGATGCAAGTCTAAGGACTGGACAAAATAATTTCCTTTTTGTATATAGTATATTTATATATGTATATTTGTATAATACATAGATCATATCTACCTTGTAATTATTAATGTTTATATTCTTAGCTACTGGCAAATAATACAAAAGCAAAGACCTGGTAAAGATGAGGTATGAGATCTCTATTAACTCTTGAACCAACCTAAGTTCTATACCGTCCAACACTTCACTTAGCCTCATTATTCTCTACTTCCCATGAATGCAGAAATCTTAGTCAAGTGTTATTAAGCCTTTTATTTTCATTTCTTTTCTGTAAAAAATACAATTAGCACAAAAAAGAAATCTGGTTGCTAGAGCCAATTAGTCTGAAAATAGCTTTATAAATTGTATTAGGTAAATATTAATACTTAGAGCAGTGGTTTTTAATTTTCTGTGGATCACAGATACTTGAAGAATTTGATGACAGGTGTGAACCATCTACCTTGATATAAACACATGATATATATGTGCAGAATTATGGCTAAAATTTCAGGAGTTTTACAGTCTTGAAATCTATTAATAATGCCCAGGACTGTGTAAGTCCAGCTCAGAAGTTCTGACTATAGTTGTATTTGCAATCTGAGAAATTAACAAAGATCTTAGGTGGAATTCATCATACATGACAGACTTTAGATGTAGATTGTCTTTTATTTCTTATCCAAAAAGTTAGTCAATACCAGAATTTATCATGCTAGATTACAATTTTAAACTGTGTTTTCATATATCCACATGAAATCCACATAAAACAAAATAATGAATCTTTTCATTTAAAACTGAGAAGACAGACACATTTTACCATCACTGTATATTTCTGGACGTGATATATAGAGTTGTATTCAGGTAATGTTATGCAGTACTAATAAGCATTCACAAAATTAGAGTTGCTTACATCTGATGAGTGGGTTTTTAACCCTCAGAACCTAATTAATGCATACTCCTGCCTCAGGCAAATTGACATTGCTGTATCCTGAATGTGTTGACATTTGACCTATGGGAAGCTGACTTGCTGTTAGTGAGAGGAACATCTGTATTCGCATCCTACAACGCATTATTTTCACATTTACTGCTTTATTCTCTTTCATTTGTCTTAATACATGACAAAAAAAATTGACAAATCTTTGTTTCATAATGCAAATTATTGTACCTGAAGCCAAATTCAATCTATTCTCAATTCAACACATAGGATGAACTGAGAAAGGATTTTATGGCATCTAATTAGGCATATTTTTAAAGAAAAATTAATATTAAATATAGATGCTATTAAAAGCTAAGTATCAGATTTGAACTTCAATTTTCTTCAAAGATTTTCTCTGGAAAGGAACATATGTTTGTAATTATATACTTTATTGTGTCAAAATTGTAGAAAATTAATGACAAAATGTGAAGAAACCTGTAACTTACATTATAGCCTTCAGTGTAAGGACAATGGTCTCCAATTTACATGGCTCAACTTATGATTTTCATAGTTTACAATGGTGTGAAAGCAATGCACACTCAGCAAAAACTATACTTCAGGTTTTGAATTTTGACCCTTTCCCAGGCTAGACACATGTGGTGCAACATTCTTGCATTGCCAGGCAGCGTCAGTCAACCTCAGCTCCCAGCCATGCTATCTTGAGGATAAACAATTGATAGTCTGTAGTGTACTGTGTTTCCAGATAGTTTTGCCCAACTGTAGGCTAATGCAAGTGTTCTCAGCACGTTTAAGATAGGCTAGGTGATATGGTTTGGTTGTGTCCCTACCCAAATCTCATCTTGAATTGTAGCTCCCATAATTCCCATGTGTCCTGGGAGGGATCCAGTGAGAGGTAATTGAATCATAAAGGTGGGTTTTTCCCTTGCTGTTCTCCTGTTAGTGAATAAGTCTCACGAGATCTGATGGTTTTATAAAGGGGAGTTTCCCTGCACACACTTTTGCCTCCTGCCATGTAAGATGTTCCTTTGCTATTCCTTCACCTTCCGCCATATGGAACTGTGAGTCCATTAAACCTCTTTCCTTTATAATTTACCCAGTCTCAGGTATATCTTTATTAGCAATGTGAGAATAGGCTAATACACTAGGCCAAGCTATGATGCTCATATGATGTTAGGTATATTGTATTAGTCTGTTTTCACACTGCTCTTAAGAAATACCGAAGACTGGGTAATTTATAAAGGAAAGAGGTTTAATTGACTCATAGTTCCACATGGCTTGGAAGAAACTTACAGTCATGGTGGAAAGTTGAAGGGGAAGCAAGGACCTTTGTCACAGGGTGGCAGGAGAGACAGAAGAGGGGAAACTGCCAAACACTGTTAAACCTCCAGATCTCATGAGAACTCACTATCATGAGAACAGCATGAGAGAAACCACCCGCATGATCCATTCACCCCCCATCAGGTTCCTACTTGATACATGGGGATTATGGGAATTAAAATTTGAGATGAGATTTGAGTAGGGGCACAGAGCCAAACCATATCATATACTAAATGCATTTTTGACATGATATTTTCTTTTTTTTTAATTTTTATTTTTAAATAGAATTCATTTTCTTTGGAGCAGTTCTAGATTAACAGCAAGACTGTGCAGAACATATAGACATATGTTCATATGTTCCCATATACTCCCTACCCCTACATATGCACAGTCCCCCCACCATCAAAACCTTATACCAGAGTGGTACATTTATTATAATTGATGGACCTACACTGACACATAATTACCACCCCAAATCCCGAGTTTTCATTAAAGTTCACTCTTGGTGTTGTACATTCTGTGGGTTTTGATAACTGTATAATGTCAGGTATTCACCTTTATAGTATCATACGGAATAATTCCACTGATTTAAAAATCCTCTGTGCTCCACCAACTCATCCAGATTTTTTTAGGGTTATTTTATGACTCAAATGAGATACAGGTAAAGTATTTAGCACAAGGCCTGGACCATAGAAAGTGCCCACTAACAATAGGCAACATTAGCATTAATCGTCAGCTTGAGTTGACTGGTGAGGACTAAAAGTAAATGGTTGCAAAAGAAATAAAGAAAAAATACAAAAGGTGTTTTCTGTGTGTGTGTGTATGAAAAATAGTTTATGTAAATACACAGATATAACGAAAAAGAGGTAACACAGAAAACACTAGGACAAAGTTACTGACTACAGGTGAGAGACAGAGAAAAAAAGCTAAGTGCAAAGAATCAAGCCTTGTATGTTAGTTTTTACTCAATGAGATGCAGCCCAAATGTGATTAGACATGCAAGATAATTTATTAGGGAAAACGCTTGTGAGGGAAAAGTAGGTAGGCACAGAAAGAGCCTGGGAGAGCCCTCAGACCATCATGCAGATCCAATTGCTGTAAAAGAGAAAGAGAAGTTCTGGACAACGGTGCTGTGTTTTTGTTGTTGTTGTTGTTGTTTTTCAAGTTCTGGGATACATGTGCAGAAGGTGCAGGTTTGTTACATAGGTATACATGTGCTATGGTGGTTTCTGCAATCATCAACCCGTCATCTACGTTAGGTATTTCTCCTAATGCTATCCCTCCCCTAGCCCCCCCCTCCCCACCCCTCTGACAGGCCCCGGTGTGTGATGTTCCCCTCTGTGTGTCCATGTGTTCTCATTGTTCAACTCCCAAATATGAGTGAGAACATGCGGTGTTTGGTTTTCTGTTCCTGTGTTAGTTTGCTGAGAATCATGGTTTCCAGCTTCATCCATGTCCCTGCAAAGGACATGAACTCATCCTTTTTCATGGCTGCATAGAATTCCATGGTGTATATGTGCTATATTTTATTTATCCAGTCTATCATTGATGGACATTTGGGTTGGTTTCAAGTCTTTGCTATTATGAACAGTGCTGCAGTAAACATACGTGTGCATGTGTGCTTATGGTAGAATGATTTATAATATTTTGAGTATATACCCAGTAGTGGGATTGCTGGGTCAAATGGTATTTCTGGTTCTATATCCTTGAGGAATCGCCACACTGTCTTCGACAATGGTTGAACTAATATACACTCCCACCAATTTTGTAAAAGTGTTCCTATTTCTCCACATCGTCTCCAGCATCTGTTGTTTCCTGACTATTTAATGATTGCCATTCTAATTGGCATGAGATGGTATCTCATTGTGGTTTTGATTTGCATTTCTCTAATGACCAGTGATGATTACCTGTTTTCTTATGTTTGTTGGCCACATAAATGTCTTCTTTTGAGAAGTGTCTTTTCATATCCTTTGTCTACTTTTTGATGTGGTTGTTTTTTTCTAGTAAATTCGTTTAAGTTCCTTGTGGCTTCTGAATATCAGCCCTTTGTCAGATGGGTAGATTGCAAAAATTTTATCCCATTCTGTAAAATTATGTAAATACACACTATCTGTCTGGAAAGAACTATCTGATGATAGTTTCTTTTGCTGTGCAGAAGCTCTTTTGTTTAATTAGATCCCATTTGTCAATTTTGGCTTTTGTTGCCATTGCTTTTGGTGTTTTAGTCATGAAGTCTTTGTCCATGCTTAGTCCTGAATGGTATTGCCTAGGTTTTCTTCTAGGGTTTTTATGGTTTTAGGTCTTATGTTTAAGTCTTTAATCCACCTTGAGTTAATTTTTGTATAAGTGGTAAGGAAGGGGTCTAGTTTCGGTTTTCTGCATATGACTAGCCAGCTTTCCCAGCACCATACATTAAATAGGGAGTCCTTTCCCCATTGCTTGTTTTTGTCAGGTTTGTCAAAGATCAGATGGTTGTAGATGTGTGGCATTATTTCTGAGGCCTTTATTCTGTTCCATTGGTCTATATATGCTGTTTTGGTTACCGTAGCCTTGTAATATAGTTTGAAGTTAGGTAGCGTGATGCCTCCAGCTTTGTTCTTTTTGCTTACAATTGTCTTGGCTATAGGGGCTCTTTTTGTTTCCATATGAAATTTAGTTTTTTCTAATTCTGTGAAGAAAGTCAGTGGTAGCTTGATGGGGATGGCATTGAATCTATAAATTACTTTGGGCAGTATGACCATTTTCATGATATTGTTTCTTCCTATCCATGAGCATGAAATGTTTTTCCACTTGTTTGTGTCCCTCTTATTTTCTTGAGCAGCAATTGGTACTTATCCTTAAAGAGGTCCTTCCCTTCCCTTGTGATTTTTAAAGCATAATTTCAACGTTTATTTTAGAATCAGGGAGGACATGTGGATGTTGGTTACATGGGTATATTGCATGAAGCTGAAGTTTGGGATAAAAATGATCCTGTCACCCAGGTAGTGAGCATAGTACTCAATAGTTTTTCAACTCTTGTCCCTGATCTTCTCTCCATGTTCTAGTAGTCTCCAATGTCTACTGTTGCCATGTTTGTCCATGGGTACCCAATGTTTCGCTCTTATTATAAGTGAGAACACATGGTATTTGGTTTTCTGTTCCTGAGTTAATTCAGTTAGGATAATGACCTCCAGCTGCATATATATTGCTGCAAATGACATGAATACTGCATAGTATTCTTTGGTATATATATATACCACATTTTCTTGATCCAGTCCACCACTGATGGGCACCTAGGTTGATTCCATGTCTTGGCTAGTGTGAATAGTGCTACAATGAACATATGAGTGCAAGTGTCTTTTTGGTAGAATCATTTATTTTCTTTTGGATACATACCCAGTAATGAGATTGCTGGGTTGATTGGTATTCTGTTTTAAGTTCTTTGAGAAATCTCCAAGCTGCTTTCCACAGTGGATGAACTAATTTACATCCCCACCAGCAGTATATAAGCAAGCATTCCCTTTTCTCAGCAGTCTCAACAGCTTCTGCTGCTTTTTGATTTTTAATTATAGCCATTCTGATTGGTGTGAAATAGTATCTCATTGTGATTTTCATTTGTATTTCTCTGATGATTAGTGATGTTGAGTAATTTTTCAGGTTTGTTGGCAGCTTATATGTTTTATTTTGAGAAGTGTTTGTTCATGTCTTTTGCCCATTTTTAAATGGGTTTACTTGTTTTTTGCTTGTTGAATTATTTTGGTTCCTTATATATTCAAAATATTACACCTCTGTCAGATGCATAATTTGTAAATATTTTCTCCCATCCTGTAGGTTGTGTATCTACTCCCATCCTGTAGGCTGATAGTTTCTTTCACTAGGCAGAAGCTCTTTAGTTTAATTAAGTCCCACTTGATAATTTTTGCTTTTGTTGCCATCACATTTGAGGACTTAGTCATAAATTCTTTCCCAAGCTGATGTTTCCTAGATTTTCTTCTAGGATTCTTATAGTTTTAAATTTTGTATTAACATTACTTAGCAATGAGGGAGAGCACAATTTCAGCACCTACTGCTGAGGTGTTTTCCACAGTTCTGGCTGTGGAGGCTCCTGCTTCACTCCAGAGAAGGCACTCCAATCTCTGGCATGAGACTAAAATGCCTCCATGGCCATGCTGCCAGGTCTCCAAAGAATGACTTTGTGTGCACCTGGATTAAAAATGGCATCCTGCTCTTGGTCCCAAGTCTGGGAGAATGTCTTCAGCTTTTCCCAGTGTCTTTCTCTTTCAGCACCTCCAAGCCTCTCTCCAAGGCAGTTCCAGTGCTCAGGAGAAACAAAATGCTCTTCCTCGGTCTAGGTTGCTCAGATCCCCAGTGGAAATGTGAGTCACAGAGGGAGACTCTCTGCCCCTCTCACCTATCTGGGCTTCAGTTATGTTTATCATCCAGGTGTTACCAAGGGAGCTGTTTGCCAACAACCCCACTACCTGGGGTGTCTTTCCTGGTTCTGGTTGATTCCTTTTTTCCTTCTTGAATTAAAACTCACATAGTTTATCTTTATGTACTATCCTGCTACTTCCAAGTGGTTGAGGCACGCTACCTCTAATCTGCCATCTTGGGAGTGGGTAGAGGGGGGCACTATATTTTAAATTTACAATGGCTCTATAGTGAACTTAACCTCATCATAAGTTAAGTAGCACATGTACATCACTTGTGACAACAAGTAGCTAACAAGTGAAAGAAACACATGGCAAAGTAACACCTTGATAAATATCTTTACATCCTTTGGCTTGGGTGCTACTTGCTTTTTGATATCTTTACCATTATTAGAAATGTGTATAACAGAAAGAATTACAAATGATGATTTCTTAATTAATAGGTACTAAACAAATTATATTTATATTTATTAATCTATACTCTTATCTACTCACCTTGTTTTAGGGGCTCACATACTTTCTTGGAAAACATATAAATAGTATAAATGGCTATTTTTTCAAACATTTTAGCTCTAGAAGGATTTATTCAAGTTTATCCATTGAATCTGCCAATTCATATCTGTTATCCTTCTTTAGTCCTACTAATTATCCAATTAATTATTACCTTGATTATTGAATCAATGACATCTGGCAAATATTTCCACTTCCCCTTCTGGGAGCAAGGTGGGAGTATATCTCCTGGCCATTTTATGGAGGGGATAAGGCCACAAGTCTACATTTGATCAATAAGGTGTTAGGAAACATGATGTGGGTAATTTCAAGTCTGGAATACTTAATTACCTACATGACATTCACTGGAATTCTTTTTCCTTCTTGCACACTGAATGACAAAATTCAAGTTAACGGCCACTGTGTCATCTTGGACCGTTGAATAAATACAGAAACAGAGCTCCGCGACCCCTGCAAAGAATTTGGAACGTGATAGAGAATAATCCTTTGTGGATTTAAGTCATTGTTATTTTGGGGCTTTTTGTTACCTTGGTGTAACGCTTCCTAACATGTTTAAAACATGCACTAATGTGTCTTTTCAAATACAGTTGCTCCACTTCCAAATTATTCTTCAGAAAGGAACCACGTTTTTGTTTGTTTCTATTTGTGAAACAGTAACTGTTTTATTGAATAAAAATGACAGAAAGATGCTATCATAAAGTAAATAAAATTTTAAAATTTGTCTTACATTTATTCCATAGAGTTAGTTCTTTGCCAAAAATAAAATCTGAGTTCAGTAATTAAAATGCTAGTCTCATCAAAGCTCTGAATCTAATTTAAAGTTGAGGTTACTTCCCTGCCTTAGCTATTGGCTGATGCAAGAATAAAGCCCATGAAAAAGAAAGAGACGGGACAACTTCTTCACTCATTTCTCACCTAAGACTTCTTTTCTCCTGCTCTATCTTGGCTATCCATATTCTCTGACTCCTCCAATTTGGAACAAGCAGTAGAAGAGGTAAGGCGAGAAGGGATAGTTCTTCCTTGATTGGTACCATGGTAGACAACTCCCACTAGTATTTTCTACTTTCTCCATATTTTAAAATTCATTTTCTGATGGGCCCATGCTTTCATTTTTTCATTTTTCTGAGATTTCTCCCGATCTTTTACACACAACCAGTGCCCTGACACACGCAAGTGCATGTTTTGAGTTTCTCCTTATCCCCTGGGCATCTGCCAATTTAATTCTCATTTCCTCTGCTGAGGTCCCCTTGCCCTTCCTGAAAGATCTAAGACAGTCCAAAGCAGCTCATGCTCTCCTCTTCTCTTCTCTTCCGATCTCTCTCTCTAGCCTACATGCTGAATTTCACCCTGGCAAACTCAGGGTCCACAACATTTCCACGAACTGCAATTCCCTACTCTACTATGAGTAGCTCCCCACCCTTTACTTGCTCATACGTGACTCATACTTGATGACCCACAAAGCAGTGGATTCTAAGACCTCCAAGCGAGACATTAAACTTCCTCTTTTGACTTTGGGTTAGGAGTGGTTACGCCACTGGGAGCAAAGAAGTGGACCTGACAGCATCTCTCTCTCCAGAGGCACCTCTGAAAAACCTTTCCCGTCTCCCCATGGGTACTCTTCCATACTTTTGGTTTGATAGAGTGCTTTAACAGTCCTCAAACTGGTTCTGCATTAGCATCTCTCTTTGCAATGTGCCTCAGCTGAAATTTCCATTAGAATCATTTGCAAACAGAAATCAAGTCTTGCCAACTCCACCTGTCTCATATACCCTCACCACCACCCCCCCACACACACACACATTCTGATAAAAAGTCTTCAGAGGCTTCATTTGAATTTAGGATTAAAATCTAATTAAATCCTACATGATCCAAATTCTGCCTGTCTTAACAACCCTTTGGTATGATAATCAGAGCTAGTCGCATGAGTCTTCTATTTCTCTTATGAAAGAACTCTCTTGCTGTAGAGCAGGGTTTCTCAATCTCAATACTATTGACATTCATTGGGCAAATACCTCTTTGTTATAAGGCACTGTCCTGTGCATTGTAGGATTTTTAGCGGTATCCCTGGCCTCTATCAACTGTATGTGATTACTACCCCCAATCTTGTCGTGACAATCAAAAATGCCTCCAGATATTGCCGAATGTCTCCTGAGGAGGGCACAGATTGTCCATCTGTTGCCTTAGAAACTTCATATGTGATATTCCCTCTGTCTCAAAGTCTATCTTGCTCATTCTCTACCTAAAAAATTCCTACTCATCTTTATCCCTGAATGATTTCCCAAAACTAAGTCAGTTCTTCTGGTGATAAAGCATCTTGTATATTACTTTTCTTTTGTAGCTACCCAGGTGTGTTACAGCCCTCCCTCTCTCCGCCTCCCACAGAGATAGTTTTGGAGCATTGGTTTATGGCATATGCCACATACCCCAGCCACTACAACAGGATTAGGCCTTTATAATGCAATTGAAATTTGAGGAAACACCTAGACCTCATTGGAGAACCTTCCAGGCAGAACAGTTTTAATTTTATCTTTTCTCTTTTAGATATGTCATTGGCTGAATCAAAAGCCTTCGCTGATGTTTCTTTTGTAAGTGGAATGGATGAAACTGAGTGAGAGATAATAATAAGAGCTAATGTATTGAACATGTACTATGTGCTTTACATAAAATAACACATTCAGTCCTTACAATGAATTAGCACTAGCTAGCTTCATCTTACAAAAGACAAAATCACAACTCAGAGAGAATAAAGTATTCATTTCAGATCAGGTATTGGCTTCATAGATCTGCCTTCATTCTTCATAACTGCTGTTCCCTCTGCTGAGAATTTTCTTCCCCCAATTAACCACATGCCTTTTCTCCTCACCTTCCAGGTCTCTCTTCAAATGTCACCTGCTTGGGTAGGATTTCTTGAGTGCTCTATTTTAAGTAATAAATAGATGCCTCATGCTGGCATTTCCTGCCTTGCTTTCTTCCATAGCACTTCCTGCCATCTGAAATGCTGCTAGTTTACTTTGATTGCCTCTCTCCTCTGAAAGACTGGAAGTTCCTCAAGGGCAATGATTTTGTTGCAAGGCTAAATCCTCAGTACCTGAAACATGCTTCACACTTGGTAAGTTCACCATAAACATTTGTTGAATAAATGATGAGTAAATTTCAGTGCTCAATATGAAGGCCTTAGTATTTGAACTAGGCATACAGTCTTGGAGTGAAATGTTGGTTCAAACTTGTTTCAAGAATGATTTCATTTTCGTTTTCTATAAACAAGACTGTGCAAATTGTATATAGGTAATCCAGGGTACATATAGATAATCCAGGGTTCAAGAGAGTAGAAGTGACTCTTTCCTGCCTCCATAGCTTATTTCCAGAGAGGAGGACCCTGAGGCAGAAAGCAGGTAGACAACCTGCTTTCACTTGTGTTGGCCGCCTGTCAGCCAGGGTTGAGTTTGACCTGGCCTGGAGCACCCACGGCAGCTGTGGCCAAAAATAGACTGGGCCAGGAAAATTTTTCATGGTGCACCAAAATCATCTGCTGTGATAATCTACCTTGGTAACATTTTATATTTCTCAAAACTCGCCTTAATTTATGTAAGTAGCCTAAATCCATCATGCTGTTTTTAAAATACATTTTCTATCCTTCTTGTCTGAAAAATTATAGAAACAGATGTATACTCTCATCACAAAAATAACCTTACACCAGATGAAAATTTTACCAGCTCACGCCCCCAAAATTAACAAAGTTACTAACTATGCAATTTTTCATTTTATATTAAATCATAGGAATAATTTTCCTCTCTCTCTAAACCCATTAAAAGTCCAGTACTTTATAGCAGAGATGACATTGAATGATTCACAAATTAATGAAACCGTTGTTACAGTGCTTTAAATTTTAGGAACTAGAATTATAAAAACCTTATAAAACCATGACTCCCCCTAGCCCCTTCAGCAGCACGTGTGTTGCTTGTTTGAATACTAAACCTGTGCAAAGCCATTTTATGAACACTTTGTGCTAAATAACTTTCCTAGGATGAGTAAGGTGCCTAGATATTTCCACAGAGGCAGATTAGTGACATTCAAATTGTAATCTTGTTCCTCGAAGCAGAAGTAAGCTTTCTATAAATGACCGAACTTGAAAGGGCAATTTTGCTGACAGTGAGAGTTTGAGTTTCAGTCCCTAAAGCCAGGGGCAAGTTTTTCAAGAGACCCATAATGCAAGGCCCCCTTGTGGACGTGGACTATGTAATTTCAGCTAATTTCTTTTAAGTGTGAGTACAATTGTCTCTGTATTTTACATGTTTAAGTGATATGATGTGACAGCATCTGGGTTATAGGATGGGGGGTTCTGAACCATGAGAACCCCTAAATTTGAGACCGTTTTGTGTCATGATATTCTGAGCTCTGTCTCAAGGGATTTTATCCTGTGACCCATAGTGCAGAACTGTTTCCTGATTAGGCTGTGTCAAAGCTAAAAGGGACTAAAATAGGGCTGAGCAGCCGGCCAGCCAGATGTACCTTTTATAAATCTATCTCTAAACTTGTAGAGAACTCTAACAATGGTTTCATTAATTTAACAATCACTCAATGTCATATCTATTATAATGTACTAAGCTCTTAAGAAAAAAGAAAAAAGAAAATTGTTTTATTCCCATGATTTAATTTAAAATGAAAAATTGCATTGATGGTAGTCTTGTTAAACTTTTTTGATTTGCTTTATGATTTAAAGTATGGACTTTCTTTTCTTGAGGGCCATGCTTCTGTCTTCTATTTTAAAACTTCTAAATAACCATTCTTATCTTTTAGGACAGGTATGAAAACAATTGATAAGTGATTTTAATAAAAACATATACTGTGTACTTGTAATTTGGTGGCAAATGCAGCCAAAAAGGTTGCATATTGAAACAGTGTATATGCAAACCATATACCTAGCTAGGCCCTCAATATGCCTGTGGGAACAATGAAATACCCTGACACCCATTGCTCACCATATACCTTACTTTGGCTAGATCACTTTCCTGGATCCCTGGGATCTTCCTGGGATTCTTGCCAAATCCAGTTTCCAGTTCCCAGGGTAAGTTATACACCTTTTGCACAGTTCTTCACAGCCATGGTTTGGGATTGTCCCACAGAAGAGTCTTTGTGATCAATATAATACTGTCCCTTTCTCGGAGAGCTCCTTTGATAATGTCCTAAAACTTCTGTCTTTCTAATCCACAAAGGATTTTTCCTAGGTTCAGAATTTTCTGGATCTGCTAGCCTACTAAAATCCCCCTGTGATTCTGGAGTATAGTAGAAACATCAGAGTTACTTAGTCAGACATTCTTGAAATAGATTAGACTTTACAGGGGGTGACTGAGCCAAAAGTGTTACATTTTGTAACCATGAAAATGAAAGACTTCCACTGAAAGCAGGACATATTGGAAGACAAATGCATTTGATTCTAGGCTCATGGGGTCCCTTTTTTTTGGCTACTAATTTTGAAGTTGACCTTTTTATGAACATTGATTCTCTTTGGAGATCCAGTCGTTCCAAGGGGAAGAGAAAATGATACTCTAATCCATTTGCCCACATAAACAGAGTCAAAAAGCCCAGTAATATTAATTTCTTGGTTTTGAATATTCATTTCTTAGTTTGAAAAGTGTATCATGATTATGTAAGACGCTAACTTTAGGGAAAAATAGATAAAATGGATGCAGTTTATCTATGTAACATCTTCGTAAACTTTCTGTAAATCTAGTTACTCCAAAATAAAAAAATAAATTAAAAAAATCTGTGGATGATAGAAGGGGACCCTAGTGATACAAAAAGTCACTTAAATCTCAGAGAATGATACAATCAATATTTGTAGAGGATAGAAAGTGATCCAACGCCTCTCCTAGATACATTGATAATTAATTTGCATTAGAGACTGACATCAAATGCCTCAACCTATGTGTGCTTCTGTGTAAAACACTCAGAATTAGAGGGAGGTCTGCAGCAGGACATATACTGAAAACTTAAAATTCAAAATGTACAAAAAGTCCCTTATTTTAAATCAACAGTGTACTTAAAAATATTTACCTACTCATTTTCTTCAGGCTTCCTTTATACTAGATGATTATGCAAATAGAATTTAAAAGGGAAAAAAAACAATCTATGTTTTTGCTCTTGTCCATTATAAATATTTACGCATTTTGGTGAAGTAGGAAAGTGGTTGTTAGCAAAACTGATTTGGATGGATAGGAGGAAATTTTGATTAAAAATAAAGTAAAGCATAATGAGATTGGGGAAAATGTCATCTGAGGAAAAAAATCTCATTTTTTTTTTCAGTTTTTACCAACATCCTTTTTTGAGAGTACTGCAGACAATTATGTCACATACACATTTTTAAGACTTTTTCCCATTACACTAGACTTCTTCATTTTCTAAATTTGTTATTTGTAAATGGAATTCATTTCTCTGGCTTCATTTTCTTGTCTCATTATGCTGAATTCAGCGAGTGTTTGTTTTGAAACCCTCTTTAAATAAGAGCTCCCATTTCTTTTCATCATCTGTAAGTTCTTAACCATGTACAAAATCATTTTTGTTGAACCAACTTTCCAGTTCACGCACCACTGCTACTAGAAATTCTAGGATGAAATCCATCATTAGGCGACTCAAAGAAATTATGGAGTGTCTTTTTTTTTTTTTTTTTTTTTTTCCACTTTCTGTTTCTTGCCAGTTATTGAGAAATTTGGTGATTCAAAGAATAAGGAAAGAGAGTGGGGAGCGCTCTGACTAGTGTCTTGTAACCCCCTAGTGGATGATTTCAGCTGGCTTTAAGTAATTGCTTTTTTTTTTTTTTTTTTTTTTGAGATGGAGTCTTACTCTGTCACCTAGGCTGGAGGGCACGATCTCGGCTCACTACAACCTCCACTTCTCGGGTTCGAGTAATTCTCCTGTCTCAGCCTCCCGAGTAGCTGGGATTACAGGCACATGCCACCATGCCCAGCTAATTTTTTGTATTTTCAGTAGAGATGGGGTTTCGCCATGTTAGCCAGGATGGTCTCGATCTCCTGACTTCGTGATCTGCCTGCCTCGGCCTCCCAAAGTGCTGGGATTACAGGTGTGAGCCACCTTAAGCAATTGCTTTTAATACAATAATTCCTCTTCTAAATTAACTGTGAGGCTACAGTCAGGAATTGGTTTTGGTAATTGTAAAGTCCAGCTGAAGTGCTGGTGGAAACTCTATACTGATAAGCGCTTGGCAATTATAGTTATGTCCCTATTGAATTGATCAAATACATGCTGCATACTTAGCTATATCCAAAACTGGCAGAAATTTGTCTTCAGTGATTAAAACAGTTATCACTGCCCAGTCCTAAAAGATTTATAAACACTGTATACATTTAGAAACCCCTTGTCAATCTAAAACAAAACAAAACAACAACAACAAAAAAGACAATGGCAGCATGTTTTTAATTATGCCTAATTGAAAAAGAAATAAAATCATTTGGAAGTTAGGTAAAGAAAAGGGGATGAAAAATCTGATAATCAGTTGTTATGCTAAAGAAAATAAAATTCTTCTTAATGTAAATTTTATAAACAATACCAGAGTGCTTTAAAAATACAGTTAAATAATCATACTGTTTTACTGTTTTGGCAAAAGTTCCCTTTAGCATAGAAAATAAATATCACTCATATTGCTTTCATTTTGCTTTATGTGTTCAAATGGGATATATACCAGCTCTGCACATCATCAAAATATGTAATTATGTGGTTAATTATCACAACATAGTGTTATTCTTATTAACTTTAAATGTTTTATTTTGTGATTATTAAAAAACAAATTTAAAAATAAGGAGTATTCATTGCTTTCATCACACATTAATTAAATATGTTTTGCTGAGGGTCTGTTGAGTACAAAGAATTATGCTGTAATAGTATATATTTTTTCCAATTTTTCTTTCTAACTTGATTTCTTATTTCCTTAGCAATCAAAGCATATGGACTATATTTTAATTCTACAGACATTGTATTAGGCAGAACAGCTACCAATACCCAATCCCTGAAATTTGTGATTATGTTTTGGTACGTGGCAAAAGGAACTATGCAGATGTAATTAAGGTTAAGAACTTTAAAATAGGAACATTAAGTCCAATAAATTCTTCAAAGTAAAGAACTACTACATGCAGAAGATATATGCTGACCGGGACACCCTGTAGTTCGAAGGAAGGCTCCTCACGGTGTGTGATGGAGCTGTGGGCGGGAAAACAAGAGAGAAGGCCATTGGCTGAGAGCTCAGGGGCTCGTTCTCTCTGTGCTGCCATCTCTAGGTGAGAAACTCCAGTGTTGGAACCTGGCCTTCAATGTTGTCATAATAAGGTAGAGTCTCTTTTATTTAATTCCAATAAGCAAGTAGGTCAGCGTGATCTAAAACTTTTTAAATATATAGGAATGTCCTATGTGGACCTCCATTTGTACTTTTGCTCCAGGTCCTGACAATTTCAGGTGTAGGCCTGAGATAATAATTTGAAGAACGAGCTTATTGAATGCTTACTCAATGTCCTCTGTGTGTTGGATATCATGCAAACAGCTTGGCATGTACTATTTTTTTTTAATTCAGATAATTCTTTGAGGTAGGAATAATGTGTTTACACATTTTAGAGATGAGTAAATGACATTACAGGAGTAGAGTGATCTTACTAACGAATCTTACTAATGGAAAGCATTCCTGTGAAATCTGTTGACTAAAGGGAGGGTAGAAATAGTTGTCTTCCCCAATTTCCTCTTGTTTTGTTTATTTTCTTTAGAGATGCCCAGGCTGGAGTGCAGTGGCTATCCACAGGCATGATCATAGTGAACTGCAGCCTTGCACTCCTGGGCTCAAGTGCATCCACCTACCTCAGCTTCTCCAGTAGCTGGAACTACAGGTTTAGGCCACTGTGCTCAGCTTCCTCCTGTTTCTAGCCACACTCTAATCAAAAATAACAAAAGTTTTCTTAAATTATATTGGTCCCAGAAGAATAGTAATGATATTTGCTACAGTTTCAGTTTCCATCTGTACTTTAGGAGGAATAGCACCCAAACTCAGAACTCTAGTTCTTGATTCTGCAAAGTTTTTATCATAATAAAATCTTTTTGTTTTGTCAGTATGACTTCTTTCTGGAGTCTGAGGTATGCATCGGACATGAATTCAAGTTCAGTCATCTTTCGTCTACTTTGTATTTACACAAAAAATTACGTCTAAACTACAAATCGTTTTTGTCTCAGGTTTCACCTCTGATAGGCTGGTAGCAGCTGTCTGAATAGTCCTGTCAGGAGGGACCAAGGAGCTGCATGTAGATGCAGTAAGAAAGAGCACAATTAGAAGAGGAGACTGGGGATATGCCTACCATGAATTTCTTATCCATAATCAGTAGAGCTGAGCACTTGTGCACAGATACACAAACAGTGGCACTTTTTTTTTTTTTTTGTCCACCAAAGGATTATTCAACAAGCCACATACAACCTATAGAGAGGAAGATTCCTCTCTATTCGCTCAAATACATAGTTTTTTTTTTTTTTTTTGCATTTCCATTATCTGTTGCTCATAATCTTTTCAGTGCTTACATATGTGCATGCCTCTACACACACATAAACACACACACACACACACACACAAAAACATATCCTTAAGTTCATAAAACTATAGTTTGCTTTATGGAAGGAAAACACTTGATCCTATTCACAGGGGTAATGTTTAGACATCGCTATTGATAGGTATAACCAGCTTAGAAAATTTACTGATTTATTAAGGACCAGAATAGCAACTCACAGGAAATTGAACATTTGGAGAACCCAACAGATAACGTTTAAGAGAGGAGTATTTATGATATGAAGGAACATAAAGCTTATGTTTTTACTCCCTTGGGTTTTCTTTTGTAGTTCTAGATTGGGGAGAACTAACAGAGAGTGCTTGAAGCATAGATGTGACTAGGACAATATCTCTGAATCTCTGAATGGCCTATGGTGGTGACCCTCAGCCAGAGTGAACTGTCCAGCAGCAATGGTGCCCAGTGGACAGCAACAGTGGAACAGAGGATGAGGAAGGGGCCAGGAGGGATCCTTTAGGAAATTAAGAAAAGGATAAAAATATGATAAAAATGTGGTGTCCAGGCAAGAAATGGGATAACCTCATCCCTGTTTTTACTGACAATTTGGTAATATTTTGACAGTTTTGAATAAGAACTTCCTTCTCCTTTTCTTTTGGAGTACACTGTGGTAGTGAAAGACCTGTGGTAAAAAAACAAGGTTCAACTGGAATACTGCTTTTTATTTTTCTATTTTCAGTAAGATCTCCTGTTTAAAATGGATTGTTTTACTCTCAGGGAAGAACATCTGAGGAGATCACAGGGTCTCTAAATATCATTTCTTGTCCCTCCACATCTTTTTGGGGGGAACTGATGCCTGGTTATATCTGAAGTAGACCAGTTCCTAAAGCAATACCTAAGAAAGTCAGTGTTTCCTAGGTCAACTTGACTTGCATCAAATGATATTTAGAATCAGTTTTAAACTTGTAGTGTATTTCAATCAATTATGATCATATTTTGCAGCATATATCATAAAGTCCAAATCATTTTAGCTTAAAGAAAACAGAGGTCTATTATTTTTTCACTTAGAATAAGTCAGGAGGTGTGTAGTCTTATATGTTGGCTTTCCAGTGACATCAGGGGCCCAGATTCCTGTCTTTCTGCTCTGCCATCTTCAATGTGTGGTTTCTAACCTCATGATCCAAAGTAGTTACTTTGGCTCCAGCCCACATATCAATGTACTAGGCCAGTAGAATGAAGAAACTAAGGAGAACAAAAGGAGGCTCCTTCCTAACTGAGTCAACTTTCTTTAAGCATTTGTCCTGAAGGTCCCACACAATATTTTTGCGTATATCTTATAGGCCAAAACTTAGTTATGTGGACACACAAAATTTCAGAAGAGGCTGGAAGATGTTATCTTTTAGCTGAATGCATTATCATCCTGGAATTAAAATCTGAGTTCTAATGGTAAGGGAGAAAGAGAGCATGGCTATTAAGCGGTGTCATTTGGCATAGCCTGTCAACAGAGGACGTGCTAATTGGCATTCATACTGATGTTTTAATAAAGCATGTAGTGTGCTTATGAGGAACAAGATTGACTGCACTTTGGTCATCATTAATCATGGACTGAAAGGCTTTTGAAGATGAGGTATGTACCGACCAACATTCAGTAACAACACACTTAGTCATTCCTACCTTAATTTTAGGTGCACGATACCAAATGCTAGCATATTTGAGGAACAGTCCAATCTAATTTAATTCATGTAAGTAAATGTTTAGATAAGACAATGATAAATTTGAAAATCAGTGTGGTTTAATGATCGGTTAGTTAAACATATATCAAATAAATAACTTTTTCTACCTTAGCATTTTTAAAATTCTGGACCTAAGATTATTATGTAATATTTAGGGCAAGGATTGGCAAAATACAGCTTACAGGCCAAGTTTGTTTTACTTCCTTTTTTGTAAATAAAGTTTTTTTGAAACACAGTTACTCTCATATGTTTACATATTTTCAGTGGCTGCTTTCACTCTATATCAGCAGAACCTAGTAGTTGTATTAGACACCCCCACCACTAAACTCAACGTGTTTATTATCTGGATTCATACAGACAATGTTTGCTGATCCCTGGCATAGGCAAAACAAAATACAGGACACAATGAATTTCCATCATATTTAGAAGTTAGGGCCCACAGAAATCACCTGAAAAGTTGCTTAATACTTACTTAATTATATAGCAGATTAATCCATTTTTAACGACTCTGATGTTCCTAAAGAATGGCAAATTCCTTCCTAAAACAGACTAAAGCTTTACCTCAGTGGTTCTCAACTGAGGTCAATTGTGTCTGCCAGAGACATCTGGTAATATGTAGAGACCTTTTTAGTTGTCACAAGTTGGGGTTGGGAGGTGGCTGCCACAGGCATTCGATGGGTGGAGGTCAGGGATGCTGCTAAACATCCTACAATGCACAGGACTGCCACTCAACACAAGGAACTATCTGGCACAAAAGTCACTAGTGCTAAGACTGAGAAACTCTATGGTAAGTGAGAACTCCGTAGGACTGAATAGGTAGTTGTCAATAATCAAAAGGAGAAACCACTTTCCTTAAAGGTAAAATAATTGTGGCATTCTTTCTTGGTGGTGGAGATTTTGCTGTATTCCTTCCTTGTTTTTATTCTCTAAATGAAAACACCATTTTTACCTGAATTAGTAGCTCAAAGTTTGCCATTAATCACTTCAAATGGGCTGACACAGTGTTTCACCCACAATGTCATGCATGTTGTATGCTAACTCCTGAGTTGTGTTCTGAGAGAGAAAAATGAATTCCATGGCCAAAAGAACTAGAGGAAGAACACTCACAATATCATCATCTGGGAGGTTCACTGTTTACCTCCCAGATATTAATGGCACTCAGAAGACTGGTGGTGAAGAAACTTAGGAACTCTAGAGATGTGAAACCTGATGAAGCTGCTATTTGTAGACTAGTTCCAGGGACGATGTACTAGGTCAGAGGAGAAGCAATCATGGCAGAATCTTCTAAACAGTGTTTCATGGATGACTTATTCAAACATGGTTCTCAGAGTGAAAAATAAAATAATTCCTAAGTAAATGAGTTTAGAGATTACTAGCTTTTACAGAGGTTAACAAGTTTAATTATAGCAAGTGTTTTTACCCACTTTTTTCTGTGTGTGATAAACCATATTGGCAATCACAGATCCCTTCTCAAATTAATGTGATTAAATACATAAAGCAAAATTTTTAGGGTATCAAAGGAAATAAATTGTATTGAAGTGTAATTAACAAAACATAAAAATAAATTGGTGATATATGAATTTAAATATCTCTTTATTATCACATTAAATAATAAGAGCTAGCAGTAGGTCTACTAACTACCATACTTTTAAAATAGTAGTGAGGGGGGCACCCAAGACGCTCGAATAGGAACAGCTCCAGCCTCCAGTTCCCAGCGCAAGTGACACAGATGGGTGATTTCTGCATTTTCAACTGAGGTACCGGGTTCATCTCACTGGGGCATGTCGGACAGTTGGTGCTGATCCATGGGTGCAGCCCAACCAGTGAGAGGTGAAGCAGGGTGAGGCATCGTCTCACCTGGGAAGTGCAAGGGGGGAGGGAATTCCTTTTCCTAGCCAAGGGAAATTGAGACATACAACACCTGGAAAATCGGGTAACTCCCACCCTGATACCACGCTTTACCAAGGGTCTTAGCAAATGGCACACCAGGAGATTATATCCCACATCAGGCCTGGAGGGTCCCACGCCCATGGAACCTCCATTATTGCTAGCACAGCAGTCTGAGATCTAACTGCAAGGCAGGGGCGAGGCTGGGGGAGGGGCACCCACCATTGCTGAGGCTTAAGTAGGTAAACAAAGCCACCAGGAAGCTCGAATTGGGTGGAGCCCACCGCAGCTCAAGGAGGCCTGCCTGCCTCTGTAGACTACATCTCTGGGGACAGGGCATAGCTAAACAAAAAGCAGCAGAAACCTCTGCAGACGTAAAATTCCCTGTCTGACAGCTTTGAAGAGAGCATTGGTTCGCCCAGCACAGAGATTGAGATCTGAGAATGGACACACTGCCTGCTCAAGTGGGTCCCTGACCCCTGAGTAGCCTAACTAGGAGACATCATCTACTAGGTGCAGACCGTCACCTCACACCTCACATGGCTGGGTACACCCCTGAGACGAAGCTTTCAGAGCAAGAATCAAACAGCAACACTCACTGTTCAGCAATATTCTATCTTCTGCAGCCTCTGCTGCTGATACCCAGGCAAACAGGGTCTGGAGTGGACCTCAAGCAAACTCCAACAGACCTGTAGCTGAGGGTCCTGACTGTTAGAAGGAAAACTAACAAACAGAAGGGACACCCACACCAAAACCCCATCTGTACATCACCATCATCAAAGACCAAAGGCAGATACAACCATAAAGATGGGGAAAAAGCAGTGCAAAAAAGCTGGAAATTCAAAAAATCAGAGCACATCTCCCCTTCCAAAGGAGCACAGCTCATCACCAGCAACAGAACAAATCTGGATGGAGAATGACTGACAAGTTGAGAGAAGAAGGCTTCAGTCAATCAAACTTCTCAGAGCTAAAGGTGGAACTACTTAACCAGCACAAAGAAACTAAAAACCTTGAAAAAAGAATGGATGATTGGATAACTAGAATAATCAATGCAGAGAAGACCTTAAAAGAGCTGATAGAGATGAAAACCATGACACGAGAACTATGTGACAAATGCACAAGCTTCAGTAACCGACTCGATCAACTGGAAGAAAGAGTATCAGTGATTTAAGATCAAATGAATGAAATGAAGTGAAAAGACAAATTTAGAGAAAAAAGAGTGAAAAGAAATGAACAAAGCTTCCAAGAAATATGGGACTATGTGAAAAGAACAACTCTACATCTGATTGGTGCACCTGAAAGTGAAAGGGAGAATGGAACCAAGCTGGAAAACTCTCTGCAGGATATTATCCAGGAGAATGTCCCCAACCTAGAAAAGCAGGCCAACATTCAAATTTAGGAAGTACAGAGAACACCACAAAGATACCCCTCAAGAAGAGCAGCTCCAAGACACATAACTGTCAGATTCATCAAAGTTGAAATGAAGGAAAAAATGTTAAGGGCAGTCAGAGAGAAAGGTCTGGTTACCCACAAAGGGAAGCCCATCAGACTAACAACAGATCTCTCTGCAGAAAGTCTACAAGCCAGAAGAGAGTGGGGACCAATATTCAACATTCTTAAAAAAAAGAATTTTCAACGCAGAATTTCATATTCAGACAAACTAAGCTTCATAAGTGAAGGAGAAATAAAATCCTTTACAGACAAGCAAATGCTTAAGAGATTTTGTCACCATCAGGCCTGCCCTACGAGAGATCACGAAGGAAGCACTAAACATGGAAAGGAACAACAGGTACCAGCCATTGCAAAAACATGCCAAAATGTAAAGTCTATCGATGCTAGGAAGAAACTGCATCAACTAAAGAGCAAAATAACTAGCTAATTTCATAATGATAGGATCAAGTTCACACATAACAATATTAACCTTAATGTAATGTAAATGGACTAAATGCTCCAATTAAAAGACACAAACTGGCAAACTGGATAAAGAGTCAAGACCCATCAGTCTGCTGTATTCAGGACACCCATCTCACATGCAGAGACACACATAGGCTCAAAATAAAGGGATGGAGGAAGATCTACCAAGCAAATGGAAAAAAAAAAAAAAAAAAAAAAAAGCAGGGGTTTCAATCCTAGTTTCTGATAAAACAGACTTTAAACCATCAAAGATCAAAAGAGACAAAGAAGGCCATTACATAATGATAAAGGGATCAATTCAACAGGAAGAGCTAACTATCCTAAATATATATGCACCCAATACAGGAGCACCCAGATTCATAAAGCAAGTCCTTAGAGACTTACAAAGAGACTTAGACTCCCATACAATAATAATGGGAGACTTTAACAACCCACTGTCAACATTGGACAGATCAACAAGACAGAAAGTTAACAAGGATATCCAGGAATTGAACTCAACTCTGCACCAAGCAGACCTAATAGACATCTACAGAACTCTCCACCCCAAAGCAACAGAATATACATTCTTCTCAGCACCACATCGCACTTATTCCAAAATTGACCACATAGTTGGAAGTAAAGCACCCCTCAACAAATGTAAAAGAACAGAAATGATAACAAACTGTCTCTCAGACCACAGTGCAGTCAAACTAGAACTCAGGACTAAGAAACTCAATCAAAACTACTCAACTACATGGAAACTGAACAACCTGCTCCTGAATGACTACTGGGTACATAACGAAGGCAGAAATAAAGATGTTCTTTGAAGCCAATGAGAACAAAGATACAACATACCAGAATCTCTGGGACACATTTCAAGCAGTGTGTAGAGGGAAATGTATAGCACTAAATGCCCACAAGAGAAAGCAGGAAAGATCTAAAATGGATGCCCTAACACCACAATTAAAAGAACTAGAGAAGCAAGAGCAAACACATTCAAAAGCTAGCAGAAGGCAAGAAATAACTAAGATCAGAGCAGAACTAAAGGAGATAGAGACAAAAAAAAAAAAAAAAAAAAAAAAAAAAAAAAAACCCAAAAAATCAATAAATCCAGGAGCTGTTTTTTTGAAAAGTTCAACAAAATTGATAGACCGCTAGCAAGACTAATAAAGAAGAAAAGAGAGAAGAATCAAATAGATGCAATAAAGAATGATAAAGGGGATATCACCACCGACCCCACAGAAATACAAACTACCATCAGAGAATACTATAAACACCTCTATGCAAATAAATTAGAAAACCTAGTGAAATGGATAATTTCCTGGACACTTACACTCTCCCAAGACTAAACCAGGAAGAAGTTGAATCCCTGAATAGACCAATAGCAGGCTCTGAAATTGAGGCAGTAATTAATAGCCTACCAACCAAAAAGGTCCAGGACCAGGCAGATTCATAGCTGAATTCTACCAGAGGTACAAGGAGGAGTTGGTACCATTCCTTCTGGAACTATTCAAATCAATAGAAAAAGAGGGAATCCTCCCTAACTCATTTTACGAGGCCAACATCATCCTGGTACCAAAGCCTGGCAGAGGTACAACAAAAAAAGAGAATTTTAGATCAATATCCCTGATGAACATCGATGCAATAATCCTCAGTAAAATACTGGCAAACCTAATCCAGCAGCACATCAAAAAGCTTATCCACCATGATCAAGTGGGCTTCATCCCTGGGATGCAAGGCTGGTTCAACATACGCAAATCAATAAACGTAATCCAGCATGTAAACAGAACCAAAGACAAAAACCACATGATTATCTCAATAGATGCAGAAAAGGCCTCTGACAAAATTCAACAGCCCTTCATGTTAAAACTCTCAATAAATTCGGTATTGATGGTACGCATCTCAAAATAATAAGAGCTATTTATGACAAACCCATAGCCAATATCATATTGAATGGGCAAAAACTGGAAGCATTCCCTTTGAAAACTGGCACAAGACAGGGATGCCCTCTCTCCCCACTCCTATTCAACATAGTGTTGGAAGTTCTGGCTAGGACAATCAGGCCTAGCCTGAAATAAAGCGTATTCAGTTAGGAAAAGAAGAAGTCAAATTTCCCCTGTTTGCAGATAACATGATTGTATATTTAGAAAACCCCATCATCTCAGGCCAAAATCTCTTTAAGCTGATAAGCAACTTCAGCAAAGTCTCAGGATGCAAAATCAATGTGCAAAAATCACAAGCATTCTTATACACCAGTAACAGACAAACAGAGAGCCAAATCGTGAATGAACTCCCATTCACAATAGCTTCAAAGTGAATAAAATACCTAGGCATCCAACTTATAAGGGATGTAAAGGACCTCTTCAAGGAGAACTACAAACCACTGCTCAGGGAAATAAAAGAGGACACAAACAAATGGATGAACATTCCATGCTCATGGATAGAAAGAATCAATATTGTGAAAATGGCCATACTGCCCAAGGTAATTTACAGATTCAATGCCATCCCCATTAAGCTACCAAAGACTTTCTTCACAGAATTGGAAAAAACTGCTTTAAAGTTGATATGGGGCCGGGCGCGGTGGCTCAAGCCTGTAATCCCAGCACTTTGGGAGGCCGAGACGGGCAAATCACGAGGTCAGGAGATCGAGACCATCCTGGCTAACACGGTGAAACCCCGTCTCTACTAAAAATTACAAAAAACTAGCTGGGCATGGTGGCGGGCGCCTGTAGTCCCAGCTACCCGGGAGGCTGAGGCAGGAGAATGGCGTGAACCCGGGAGGCGGAGCTTGCAGTGAGCTGAAATCTGGCCACTGCACTCCAGCCTGGGAGACAGGGAGACTCCGTCTCAAAAAAAAAAAAAAAAAGTTCATATGGAACCAAAAAAGAGCCCACATTGCCAAGACAATCCTAAGCCAAAAGAACAAAGCTGGAGGCATCACCCTACCTGACTTCAAACTATACTACAAGACTACAGTAACCAAAACAGCATGGTACTGGTACCAAAACAGAGATACAGACCAATGGAACAGAACAGAGCCCTCAAAAATAATACCACCCATTTACAACCATCTGATCTTTGACAAACCTGAGAAAAACAAGAAATGGGGAAAGTATTCCCTATTTAATAAATGGTGCTGGGAAAATTGGCTAGCCGTAAGTAGAAAGCTGAAACTGGATCCTTTCCTTACACTTTATACAAAAATTAATTCAAGATGGATTAAAGACTTAAATGTTAGACCTAAAACCATAAAAACCCCAGAAGAAAACCTAGGTAATACCATTCAGGACATAGGCATGGGCAAGGACTTCATGTCTAAAACACCAAAAGCAACGGCAACAAAAGCCAAAATTGACAAATGGGATCTAAGTAAACTAAAGAGCTTCTGCACAGCAAAAGAAACTACCATCAGAGTGATCAGGCAACCTACAGAATGGGAGAAAATTTTTGCAATCTACTCATCTGACAAAGGGCTAATATCCAGAACCTATGAAGAACTCAAACAAATTTACAAGAAAAAAACAACCCCATCAAAAAGTGGGCAAAGGATATGAACAGACAGTTCTCAAAAGAAAACATTTATAAAGCCAACAGACACATGAAAAAATGCTCATCATCACTCGCCATCAGAGACATGCAAATAAAAATCACAATGAGATACCATCTCACACCAGTTAGAATGACAATCATTAAAAAATTAGGAAACAACAGGTGCTGGAGAGGATGTGGAGAAATAGGAACACTTTCACACTGTTGGTGGGACTGTAAACTAGTTCAACCATTGTAGAAAACAGTGTGGTGATTCCTCAAGGATCTAGAACTAGAAATACCATTTGACCCAGCCATCCCATTACTGGGTATGTACCCAAAGGATTGTAAATCATGCTGCTATAAAGACTCATGGACACGTATGTTTACTGCGGCACTATTCACAATAGCAAAGACTTGGAATCAACCCAAATGTCCATCAGTGACAGACTGGATTAAGAAAATATGGCACATATACACCATGGAATACTATGCAGCCATAAAAAAGGATGAGTTTGTGTCCTTTGTAGGGACATGGATGCAGCTGGAAACCACCATTCTCAGCAAACTATCGCAAGAACAGAAAACCAAACACTGTGTGTTCTCACTCATAGGTGGGAACTGAACAATGAGATCACTTGGACACAAGAAGGGGAACATCACACACCAGGGCCTATTGTGGGGAAGGGGTAGGGGGGAGGGATAGCATTAGGAGATATACCTAATGTAAATGACAAGCTAATGGGTGCAGCACACCAACATGGCACATGTATACATATGTAACAAACCTGCATGATGTGCACATGTACCCTAGAACTTAAAGTATAATAAAAAAAAAAATTCTGAAAGAAAAACATAAAATAGTAGTGAGTATAAAGAATATTTCAAGACAGCTTCAATATCTGTGATGTGATATGAAAACATCTGTCATTTTTTGGGGGGACAAAGTCACAAGTACTGATAATATTACTATAGCTTGTTATCTTCATTCAAATGGAAGAAAATGCTAAATTTCAGTGAAGTGAAAACTAAGGTTTAAACCATCGTAGAGCCTTTAAAATGTTATGTTACTTGTGAATTTCCAAAAGTAAGGGTTGTGGGACTTGTTTGAACTTATTTGAATATAGAAACTTTAATATATTTTGAAAAGATAATTTCACATGCCATGTGGGAAATGTTGCCTTCAGCTAGTGCTGTACGCCTGGAAGCTTCTAATGTAATGATGCGGTATTGCATTTATAATCATTGTTTTAAGCTAGCGTTTTCAAATCCAGTTCAGCTCCATGATAACAGCTGTTGTTTTCTTTACTGATGTATTTCACTTTCAGATATGATTTTTAAAAAATTTCTTTGAACTTCATACTTTTTCTTAGCAAGTATCTCCATTTAAATTCTCAGAATGAAAATAAAAATGAGTTGTCTCACACCTCCACACTTAGAAAATCTAGGCTGCCTGTGGTCCTTTGCCCTAACATGTGACTCCTGCATCACATATGTATAACTCCCTTCTAATTAAGCAACCTCATTCATCAAGAAAGCCCTGTGGTGATAAGGTAATTTTTGCCACAGGAATATGACACAACCATGTGCCAGTTGCTGAAATAGTTGCACAGATTTTAGTGAAATGCAAGAGATAAGTGAGTAAGAAAGTGAAAATTGTCAGCCCATAAATTACCGCTGCCCTCAGTCTACAGTAATTACAGTGAAGCTGTAGATAACTCTCCCTCCGATGATCTGTAGCAAAATGGTCTTTTAAGTTTATCAGCATATTCAGGTACAATTCTCTGGGGAGTCTTGGCCTCTTCTAAATGATCAGATATTCTGAGGGTGGGTTGCAGAAGGACAAAAGATGAGGAAAAAGGGAAGAGGAACATTATTTACATCAATTAAAGTAGTTTTTAAGTTTGTTCTTTTAAAATTATCTAGTAGAAGCCTTATTTCTCAGTTATGAATTCTTTAAATGATACTTGTTATTTTAATGACGATTAAAACAGTTAAAATATTAAGAACTAAATGGTACTTGCTATTTTTATTAATAGATGTCTAAAGCAGGCAGGGAGCTAATTATTGTGAAAGTAAAATATATGTGAGACTCATGTAAAACAGTTTTGTTTGTTTGTTTTGATTATTTATTTATTTAAAGACAGGATCCTGGCTGGGCACGGTAGCTCATGCCTGTAATCCCAGCACTTTGGGAGGCCGAGGTGGGCGGATCACAAGGTCAGGAGATGAAGACCAGCCTGACCAACATGGAAAAACTCCATCTCTACTAAAAATACAAAAATTAGCCAGGCACGGTGGCATGTGCCTGTAATCCCAGCTCCTCAGGAGACTGAGGCAGGAGAATCGCTTGAACCAGGGAGTCAGAGGTTGCAATGAACTGAGACTACGCCATTGCACACCAGCCTGGTAACAGAGTGAGACTCCGTCTCAACAACAACAACGACAACGACGACGACAGGGTCTCATTCTGTTGCCCAGGCTGGAGTGCAATGGTGTAATCTAGGTTCACTGAAGCTTCAATTTCCTGGGCTCAAGCAATCCTCCCACCTAAGCCTTCAGAGTAGCTGGGAGTATAGATCTTTGCCAACATGCTTGGATTGTTTTGTTTGTTTTCTGTAGAGACAGGGTCTCACTATGTTGCCCAGCCTGGTCTTGAACTACTGGGCTTAAGAGATCTTCCTGCCTCAGCCTCCCAAAGTGCTGAGATTACAGGTGTGAGCCATCATGCCTAGCCTCATGTAAAACAGTTTAGAGCTATAAACTTAAATGATGGGTTGCCACTCTTGTTACTTTTTTTCCTTTTTTACGTTTTTATTGTCTCAATAATCTTATAAGGTGTGGGCTCTACTATTATTCCCATTTTATAGGTTAGTACAGGTATCATCAGTTGAAATGTCCTTTTTTTTTTTGAGACAGAGTTTCACTCTGTCGCGCAGGCTGGAGTGCAGTGGCGCCATCTTGGCTCACTGCAACCTACCTCCCCAGGTTCAAGTGATTCTCCTGCCTCAGCCTCCCAAGTAGCTAGGATTACAGGCACCTGCCACTATGCCCGGCTAATGTTTGTATTTTTAGTAGAGATGGGGTTTCACCATCTTGGCCAGGCTGGTCTTTAACTCCTGACCTCATGATCCACTCGCCTTGGCCTCCTAAAGTGCTGGGATTACAGATGTGAGGTGTCCTTTTCAATCTCTCACTGCTAGAAAATAGTGGTACCATATTTTGGGAAAAAAAAAAAAAAACTTCTGCAGATTTGGTAATGGTCCTGAAACAATGTTAAGCCAAAAAAAAGTGCATATGCAGTTGTTCTATTTTTTAAAATATTAAGCAAATACATACATATATTCATTTAAATATATATACACATTTAAATATACACATATATTTATTTAAGTGTATATTTTTTATATATAGGTGTGTGTGTTTGTATATGTGGATATATATTATATATAAAATATGTATCTAAGAGAAAAAGAAATTAAAAATGCTGAAAAGGCAACAGTGCTGATTCGTAAAATTAAAATTTTATGTATTATCTACATTTTCTACAGTAAGTATGCTTTTATTGAGAGGAAGAGAAATTCTTATGAAAAATGATGATTGATAGTATATCTTTTAAAATTGTAAGAATAAGTAAATTAGTAAATTCCAAAGTTCAAAAATTAACTTCTATTGATAATAGACTTTTAAATAAAATTCTTTCAGGAAGATGGAGAAAAAAAAAAACACTGACAAGTCTCCCAAGCAGCACCATTTCAAGAAATAGTTACAAGATAGTGGATATGGTGGTGACAACTGAGGAAAGAGCACAGAGACAAAATCAGAAGCTTGTTGAACTACTTCTCTCTCTCTCCTGCCAACCTGGAACAGAGAGCCTTTATATAGAATTCCAAGTGCTGTCCTTTACCCCTTTGTTAACTCATTCTAAGCATGAAGACAAGCACTCTTGGAACAATCCTTTAAAACACTCACTGCCCTTTCATGATAGCCTTCTCAAACCTTGCCAGCTTGAACAATAAATTATAAGCCTTTTTTTTTTTTTTTTTTTTTTTTTTTTTGCTGCTATTGCTGAGGTATAGCTTTCAATATTATCACTGATTTAAGAGTTGATGTATTTTGAAAAGTCAGACTAATATGGCAGCATTTCGGATGAGGCCTCTTTTGTGTGTCTGCTTTATTCTTTTGTTGAAGTTCCACATTTTCTGTGTGTGGGACAGAGGAATCACGGAAAATTGCCACTTGTGTGATAAATTACTGTTTTCACCCATCAAACATAGAAAATGCTCCATGTGAGCCTTGCACACCATTATGTTGTCCCATCTAGGACCCTTTGAAAGTCAGCAGGGTGCATCTGGCTGAAATTCAGTCAGGCGATTAAATTTATTCAAGCTTGGTGAACTTGAGAGCTTTCAAAAGGAGAGTAGCTGAAGGGATGAGATTATAGTCCTGACAGGGCTCTGGAAAGGGTGTCTGACACCTGACGGCTCACAGCGAGCCATGGTACCTGTTCCCATTGATTTGCAACAAAGTCTTTCTCAATAAGTATTTCCACTTAACATTTCCTCTCAGGGAACCTGTGCTGTTGAAGATATTTACAGGTTGCTTTCAGCTTAAAAATAAATCACCTCTAATTCCTCTAAGCAAAATCAATCAAAAACCTGTAAAAAATGGACTGGTTGTTTGGTCGATTCTGGCAGAAAAGTAAACAGCACTTCAGCTTTTCTCTGCCATTAAGGCCTAAATGGCCTAGAAAGTAAATCAATATTTCTAGTCAGCCTTCTGGCTATTGTTTAGCCAGTAGATATGGATTTCTCTGGCTTACTGAACTCCTTCGGGACTAGCCTGTAATCCTCTGAGAGGAATAATAAGTTCGTTATCTAGTTCAGCTCTCTGTTGTACATTCAAATGGACTACATCCATCAGCAGCCCTTGTTAAAGTTAAAGGATGAGGGCATCCCATTCAACCCCCTTTAGAGTGAAACACTTCCAACACAGTGAAGGAGAAATTATAATTCAAAGTTCTACTGGTTGGCAGATGGCCTAAAAACCCTAAATGGGGGTGAGGCAGTAATTTGAGTATGAGGAGGCATATCTTACTCCTGTTTCAAGCTAGGAAATGCTACTTGCCCATTTCTGCGTGTACTATACTAGGATACATAAGGCTATTTGCTAGAGAGTCTCTCATTATTCCTACCAGTCCTTCCCGAATGTTTTTATTTAAATACTCCTGTGATTCTGAACAGTAAAAGCTATTCAGAACTTTCCTGATGTACTAAACCAACATGCTTTCACCTCTCCATGTCAGCAAATGGAGAATCTCATACCTTTACTAATTTTACTTTATTAATTTAATAATGAGTATAATAACAGCTTGGCAATGCAGTTTTTCAGGGTTTTAGAAGATAAGAATCCTGGATAAAAAAGACCATTCCTTAAATTAATTTCCCCTTGCCTTTCAACTTGATAAGCTAAAATTATCCTTTAAATTCCATCCTGGCTTCATAATTATGGCTTCATGTGAAGAAGTGATAATGTAGGAATAATTTATTTTGTACTATTTTATACAATTAATTTTTATGTCATTTTGTCGATTTCTTGATAAGAGCCACAAAGACAAAAATGAATTATGATTACTTGAAAATTTCAAATGTAGGTATTCATGGTATCCAAGACATTTCTTCAACAAAACAACAACAATAGTGTTTCCAAAGGTCCCAAGGATCTCTTATTATGTCTTGGTATGTATTTCATTTAGAGATTGTTTTCTTTTTTTTTTTTTTTTTTTTGAGACGGAGTCTCGCTCTGCCGCCCAGGCTGGAGTGCAGTGGCCAGATCTCAGCTCACTGCAAGCTCCGCCTCCCGGGTTTACGCCATTCTCCTGCCTCAGCCTCCCGAGTAGCTGGGACTACAGGTGCCCGCTACCTCGCCCGGCTAGTTTTTTGTATTCTTTTAGTAGAGACGAGGTTTCACCGTGTTAGCCAGGATGGTCTCGATCTCCTGACCTCGTGATCCGCCCGTCTCGGCCTCCCAAAGTGCTGGGATTCCAGGCTTGAGCCACCCTGCCCGGCCTGTTTTCATATTTTTTTAAGTAAAATTATCACAACAGAATTAATAAAGGGAAATAAATTATTCAGATAAAATAGTCACAACAGAATTTAGGAGGTAGAATATGTATGCAACATATACTCATTTAGGAATGAAAGTTATATTAATGACTAATATTGAGCTAGCATATGAAACTGACTTGTCCTGCAGAAATTTTTGCTGCTGCCTTCTTCAAGGACTCACCTCTTCAATTTCCAGAAAGTTTGTTTTAGAGATAATTCTTAATTATTTTGAAATGTTATGGGGAAAAATTAAATTCAATAAAAATCAACCTGAAAGTTTGTATTCAATTTGATACATTTGTTAACTACATTTGCTAGAGGTATTTTGTGATTAAATAATAACTTTACTAATTATTAATGCCACATTAAATTCACTTTTAAGAATTCAGTTAATTATTTTTTCATGGAAATGTAGAATTTTATCGATTTTGGGTTTTGCTGTACTTTGAAGAAGTCTATGCCGAGAATCTGACTGTGACAGATTTTGCTCCTCATAAGCCAAGCCAACTTTCTCACTATCACCTTTCATATTCTCCATCTTATTTGATGGCTGATATTCTTCCCAGGGGGAGAGAAAAAGGTGACTTTAATGATAATAGAGGCCAGGCATGGTGGCTCATGCCTGTAATCCCAGATTTTGGGAGGCTGAGGCAAGTGGATCGCTTGAGCCCAGGCGAGACTAGCCTAGGCAACACGGCTTAACCAGTCTCTACAAAAAAAAAAAAAAAAAAGAAAGAAAAGAAAAATTAGCCCAGTGTGGTGGCAGATGCCTATAGACCCATAGTCCCAGCTACTCAGGAAGTTGAGGTAAGAGGATCACTTGAGCCTGGCAGGTTGAGGCTGCAGTTATCACACCACTGAACTCTGGCCTGGGCAACAGAATGAGACCCTGTCTCAGAAAAAAAAAAAAGAAAGAAAGAAAGAAAAAAATGGTAAAGACAAAGGACTCTTCTCTGTCTTTTAGATATATTGACACTTGCTTTTCATACTTTTAATTCTTCAGTAGTTTTCACATGCATAAAGCTAAAGTCAAAATGCTCACTGTATTCTCATTCTAAAATTGGGTTGGAATGATATAATATTGAGAAACTTTACTAATCATATGAAATGATAATCAGATAGAAATGATTTATTTGCAAAATTAAGTTGATTTTTCATCTTTGATTATACTTGAATGTCCCTATTAAAGTTTTACTTAAATTGTGTGAAAATTTACATAAGAATTATAATTCCTAGTACATATATAATATAAATTTCATATGTTTTCCAAAACCTGACAATACCAAAATGTATCTATTTCTTACTTGTCAGGAAACATTTAGTACCAACTGATTTGGAAGTATGAATGCATGTAAATTTTCTCTGTATTAGCTTCATTTTTATTCTGATGTTTGAGAAACACTAACATATATAGATACATATTTTTATATCAATAGGGTTTGATTTGCCAGTCAAAACCTTTCAAGATTGTAAGGTTATAGCCTTTATCTGGCAGTTGTCAGTGCTGGATAAAGTTGCCAACACAAAAAGGTAGTGAGAATCTAGTTGTTTATTTTTTTTTTTTTTGAGTTAATATAATATAATCACTTTTCTAAGAAACATTCATAAGTTATTTCTGCATCCTCATAATTATCAGTGAATGGGACATACTATCTATTCAACACATGATTGTTAAAATAACATAAATAAATGAATATGTAAATGAATATATGATTATAAATAAAGACTACTATTTTGTTTCTGCAGCAGCAGCTTAGACAATTTATTAATTGTGTCCCTGGGGTCTTACCAGGGCATGCAGTGGCATTGACAGAATGAATTAACTGAGTGAAGCTGTTTTGGTGCTGTCGTCTAAACTCAGAGAGTGGAGAGTGGTGAGTGGTTGGGAATAAAACATTTTGGTCAAATCCTATTGGAAATTCCAAATCCCATTCACAAAAAGTGGCTATAACAAACAATTACAATGAATAAAGTAAGAATTTGATCAGTCACATTCAACTGACTAGAAGACATTTATTCTATACACCAAGATAGCTTTGGAATAAGAATTTCTCTAACATTCTTTCACATAGGAGATAAAACTTCTACAGAAATAGCTCTGTGCTACATCAAAAGCATTTTAGGGAAGGGCTCAGCCAATTATAACCTGAGGGCCAAAACAGACCTGTTTTTATACAGCTTGTTAATGTGTAAGTGATTTGATGACAAGGAACACAAATTTTGAACCACTATTAAGCAAAATGTTATTTCCCCAAAACAGATAACCATCTTTCTCATTAGTATACCATATGATTTAAAAAACCACTCAATTAATATTATATTTTTAATGTTATTAATGCATACTATGTAGAAATTTATTCTTTCTTTTTATATAATAATCTACATAAATATCTTTAATTTTGCATCTTGGTCTGCAAAGTTTAAGAATTCATTATCTGGCCTTTACAGAAAAAGTTTGCCAATCCCAGTGCCAGTGTATCACACTGCTCTCTAAGGATCATGAAATACTTACATTGCTAATTTAGCTCATACAACATCTTTAGGCCTTTATCTTCTCTCCCTTCACTTCACCATCTATTTAACTATCTTATTAATCCACCTTGCTTACGGAACCCTGAAGGATAATGTTTTTATAGTGTCTAACATTTCTTTGTTCTAAATCTGAACGAGAAACTTGGTGTCTACTGTTTGGTATAGAAAAACCATAAGCAACCTCTCTGAACTGATGTTACATATAACATGAAGATTGTGTATACCACCTTAAAGCCATGCAGCTAAGAACAACATGAATCTGATGACACTGACCAAATCTGAGGGCAGCTAGCTGGACATGGCTGTATGGTGAATTTTTAAAAAGAAAAAAAAACACCCAGTTCAGTTCATTTCTTTTTATCTTAAATAGCACAAAATTATATTTTTGTCATTTAATTCATAGTGGTATCTAGAAATCAGTGATGGAGAAGATCAATTAGGTCATTTAGCTCCTTTCCAAGGTTCCAATTTTCTCTTTCAGCATATTAACTTTGGCCTGTCCAAATTTAAGTGACTAAAGAGATGGGTTTCCACAACTTACTTGGGAGATATTTCTAAATCAAATTTATCTGTACCAAAGCATCATTAAAGACTTTGCTATTAGAGTTATACTAAATTATTCTCTGCTTAATTGCGTCTCATTTTTCCTTTATTCCTCTTGGCTACTCAAAGCAAACTTTGTTTTTCTTTGAATACATTTATTTTAGACCAGCTCATCCACATATATTATTGACAAATAATATATCGTTAATTGTTTCTGTTCATTATTTGAATTGTTGCTTAAATATTTTTGTTCTTTTGCTCAGAAACCACAGTGGAAAGGAGGCCATTTTGTATTAAAAATAACAATATTTCATAGGAAATTTTCTTAAATTCAGAAAGGGCTCCAGTTGCCGTGTATCACCTTTTCTAGCTTCAACCCATCGAACATGAATGCCATGTAGTTGTTACTGTATCTTTACCTTTCTTCCTGCTATTCATTTCCCCATCAATGACCATCTTTTTATTTTCTGAAACCTCAATCACATTAAGCTTTTCTTTTTCTGCCATAAAACATGGCTCCCATACCCCTCATTGATTAAGTCTAACTCGAGATATTCTAAGGATGCTAGGTTCAACAGCATACTGTTCTCTTCTTCCTGCCCAATTGATGGATATCCTGTAACACAATCTTGAATCCAAAAATGAGCTGATTAAAGAAGTATTAAGGAAATCCATATATATGACTAATTCAATCCATCAGTGTTTTGCTCAGTAGGGTCAACTTTTCTGTATGTAGAAAATACCACTGCCAGGAGATAGTAATGAACTACGACCTCTGAGAGTGTTGCAGCAGGAACTAACAACGAGGAAACATTTGCTATTAGAGCAAATAGACTCCTAATCAACATATTATCGATCCTTCATTTTTGTCAAGGTCATTTTGTGCTTTAAAAAATGATCCTACAGTAAGGCTTTAATAGGAAAGTAGACTAATTTGATTTAAAGAGTAAATGCTATTAATTATGAAAGACAGTCAATAAAAAGCTTGTTCTCCCAAACATAAAGGCAAATCTTATAGTGCCTTTGATTTATGGTAATGAATACAATGATGAAATATTTTGACTAGTATCTCTTACTCTCACCCTACCTCTTGCTGTTTTTCTTGCTCACACATTAGAAACACTTAAAATAATATCTTCAAAGCTATTTTTGGAACAAAATAATTTTTATAATTTAGTAAATATACTTTTTAAATAGATAAACCTGTTACACAATATTTTGACATTATTTCCAGAATAAATGTAACAAAAAGGAAAAATGTATTATGGAATTTATTTGCAAAATTGAGTTGAATTTTCATCTTTGATCATACTTGGACATCCCTATTAAAGTTTTAAAGATATGGGTAAACATTTTAAAGTTGCTTATTATAAGTTGATGTTCAGACATCACATAGTGATGAGATTTAGACAAGAATTTTAGCATTCTAAAATCTAGATAAGTAAAAAATTTCAGAGAACTACCATGCTTAAATGATATATTACTATACATAAAATATGTGCAAATACCAAACATGTAATATTCTGTATTCTGACATATTAAATCTGTTAAAGTCATTTTTAGGTTCCATTCATTTATTATTCACATTTTTTCTGAAAGAAATTAAGATATAAATTATTTCACTGATAATAAACAGAAGTTCTTGATAATAAACAAGAAATTTTTTAAGAAAAAATTCTTGAACATCTATATATATAACCTACTGGATTACTAGTTTCTCTAAGAAAAAGGGTTAATGCTTTATTTCCTTAAAATGATCTAACTATCTGCATTGTGAGTTATTTTGTATCTCACTTCAATAAGGTAAAATTTCTTGGTTTTAAAATATACATTTGAAGGATTGCTTTCAATATAACTTTTCTCATTATGACTCATCAATGTGTGAATTGTTTAGTTTCCTAGACTGTAATTACATGACTATCACTGGAGAACGGTAGAGAAGGTTAACCTCACATGTTGGTTAGGATGAGATTTTCTTCTGTTACGAAAGAGTATATTTATTGGTTAGGAATTAATATATTTTAAATATATTAACTGTGAATAGTTGCAAAGTCTGTTACCTGATTCACATTTTTTTCTAAATTTAACTGAAGATTTGTTTATTTGATAAAACAATTTTAAGGTGAAATAAAGTAGCATATCTTGTAAGAAACAAGAGGCACAGTAGCCTAGCCTTTCATGGTGACTAAATTATCAAAACCTACATGGAACAAATAGTTTGGGTCATTCATTTAATTACTAACAGATTATATTTTCTAGAAAAAGAAAGCTATGTTGCCTTACCATCAGGGACTCCATTAATTTTAGATTCACAGCACTCTTTGTTAGACCTTACATACTGAAATTTAATGCAAAGATGATACTCAAGTTCACCGCAAGGCTGAAAGCCCCACATCTGTGTGGCCATGGACCAAAAGGCTGTTTTGAGCTTGGATTTGTTGATGAGCTTCTTCAAAAAGCATGATATTCAACAACCTTAATGATATGTAGGTTAAAGCAGATGGCATATTTAAACAGAACCAGTATTTATTTTTAAAATTGCTATAAGCAGTATGTTTTAAAGTGCTCGGACCACATTTCACACCAGGGTGACAATATGCTTCAATCCACACCAAGCTCTCTTTCAGCTAAAGTTGCCATGCTATGTGACTATCTACTGAGTTTATAGAGTAATAAAACTCTGAAGACTGAAGCCAGAATGAACATGTACAGGTTTTTCTCTGAATAAAACAGGCAGAATAGTTGCCCTAGTCTCTGTATCTTACTAATTCAGAAGAAGAAGAATTCCTGACTTTGAACAAGGTTGAGAAGATTGCTATGACTTCATTTCCATGATTTTTTTTACAAAAATTATGTTATATGGAAATATTGAACAGATTAAATTATTCCAGTCAATAAGCTTTTCAAGCTTTCTGAGAGAGGGAGAGGGAGAGAGAGAGGGAGAGGGGGAGAGAGAGAGAGAGAGAGAGAGAGAGAGAGAGAGAGAGAGAGAGAGAGAGAGAGAGAGAAAAGTTTACTTACAGAAGAAATTGGGGGGCATGGAAATCTCTATTAAGGGTTACATATTTTCTCACAATTTTACATAGGTAAACAGGATATGATTTAAATGCTCTTGATGATAGAAAATTAGATTATTAATATGAATAATTGTAGTGTACTATATGAAGAGGTAAAGTTACAAATATCACTTTCATTAGTACAAGACTGGGCAGGGAATAAGGCTTGTGAGTTCACTGACCTATGGGAGTTTGCTGTTCTCTGAAGGTTTAAGCATAGTGTTTGGCCTACTTTTAACATGTGGACTATCTTAGGAGAATAGAAGTACTATTGCATATTTGCACCTGTCCCTCTTTCCATAGTTCAGTTGTTAGAAGTATTCTGTGAGTGTATTCTTGGGTTCTACTGTGGAAAGTTAGTCCTTTTCTTCTTTACTTCTTTTAAGATAGTGAAGATCACCTCTCACAGCAGTCTAGAACTGCTGTGTCCTTCTAGTCAAAAAGTTGCTTTTGTCATTGCGTTTCTGCATTGCTCATTTTCTTTTTTTATATATATATTTTTTATTATTATTATACTTTAAGTTCTAGGGTATATGTGCATAACGTGCAGGTTTGTAACATATGTATACTTGTGCCATGTTGGTGTGCTGCACCTATCAACTTGTCAGCACCCATCAACTCGTCATTTACATCAGGTATAACTCCCAATGCAATCCCTCCCCCCCCTTACAGTCTCTTTACCACTTCTGTCACTACGTGTGACCTGCATGTTCACCACCAGGGTCCAATGGACACTTCTTTGCCATATATTGCTCCTTTTGATTATATATTTCACTTTTGTTTGGGTATGTTTTGTTTCATGTTGCTTCTCTTGTACTTCTTAGCTTTCATGTGAAAAAATGTGGATTGTGATTGTTAGGTAATTTGAAGATTTCTCATATGAATGCTTTCTTTTATCATGTGTAATATTTGGGTTTTCTCCTTTTAGATAAATTAATTGTTCTTGGGTGCTCAACAATTCGGCTTTATTTTCAAGGAACTGTGAGCCGCCTTTTTTGTTTGTTATTTCAAAATGAATAGTGGTACAAAATAGTGCTGCAAAAAATAGTGGTGCAAAAAAATCTGATTTCAGATGGCCACAGTTTTGCTGAAATATCTGAACACTCAGCATCAATATAAACATTGGAATCACTTCAAAGAATGTTTTATGCATTGGACAAATGCAAGATAGACACCATAAATGCTCACCTACTGCAACTATCTAAATATCTACTTTGATCTCATCCTCTTGAATGATTTTGATCAATGGTAATGACTGGGTGAGGAGATTAAAGATAGGAAAAATGAAGAAATGCCAAGTTTTACAGTATCTCATTGTGAAACATTACATTAAACCACATTTACCAATAAATAAATGGTCTTCTATGTTTCCTTGAGCTGAGGCCTTGAGACTGTCCTTGTGAATACAAAATGAAAATTAGAAAAACAGGCACTTTATAATGAACATCAGTAGGATCTGTATATGGTACTAAAGGCATAATTCATTCAAAAGGCTGAGTAACTGACAATCAATGCTTTGAGCACAAATTCACATTATGATTTTGACAAATTCACACTATCATTTTCAAAAGAAATAGTGAGGCAAAGCTATAAAATTCTTTTATAAAAAAGAAAACTTACTGGGATGTGTGAAGGCAAAATCTTGGACTCTGTTTTTATTATCATTTTGCTCTTCCAAAATGAGCAAATCATCTACAGAAGTAAAAGATTTAGTAGTAACTTTATTCTGATGAGCTAGAATGAGAGTAGAGCCAGAATAGAGATTAGAAACTCATCAAGGGGATGGAATCAGAGTGAACAGTTGTTGGCATTTGTTATCTGGAGTCATCTGTGAAGTAATGTGAGCTCAGGATGCTAACACATGGTCTATGGCTAAAAAAATAGTTGCAGAAACAAGAGTGGGGCAAGACATTGACTTGCAGAAGGTTATGATTTTGAAATTCATTAAGGTTTTCAGGTTGGTTGTGGGCCCAGACTGATGCTTAGGAAAAGATCTAGGGGCTGCTTGAATGTAACCCCAACAAGTTATATGCCTGTAAAACTTGCAGATCTGAATATCTCACATTTACAACCCATAGACATGAAGAGAAAGTATAGCGAAATTAGTAAGAGATTTGGACTCAAGAGTTTCCTCGGCAAGTTATAAAACATATGTATCCAAGTTGATTTTTAAACTTCTCTAAGGCTCATTTTCTGATTGGCAAAATGGCAATACCACTATTACCACCACCATTACTACTCCTAGAATAAAAGTGGTCTAAAGCTATTGAGATATATAAAAAATGTATTTGAAAGCATTTGGTACAGAAAACAATACGTTAGTATTCATTATTATAAATATATAATAATGGTTAAATATCCACAACTTTTTTGTATATGGAGCTATTTATGTGAGAAAAAGATAACTTATCATATTTGAGTTTTCCATTATTTTATAATCAATAACTCCATTTAATGCCCTAAAACCTAAATATTAGAGAGAAGTATGTAACTTGTTAGATATTAAATTTAGAAAAAAATATATTTTATTAATAATAATACTCATAGTACCTGCCATCGTGAAACAGTAGTACCTATAAGACAAACAACCTTTAATTAATTTTATAACTAAGTGCTAAGATTTAAGGAAAAAATGTGAATTGAGTACCATACATAGTGACTGTCCTATATATTTACTTGTATAAAAAAGCAAGCTTTGATTTTAGCCTGAGATAAAAGAAAACTTAGGGTTGATAGTACTTTAATTGAGACAGACTATGGGATGACATCCAAATTATGTGTTTCTAGAGTGGCAATGAAAATCTACTTCAACAGGGTGTTCTTTGAAAAAGTCATTCCTCTTGAAGTTCTCAAAAAGAGACAGAATAGGGAACAGACTATTCTGAAGCCTTTGAATCTAACAAAATGACAAAATGAAAGTTTTTTTTTAAACAATCTTCATAGACTGCCAGATTTTTCTCTTTTGATAGAAGAGATACACGAAGGACAATATTAACAAGAAATTTAGAATATTACAAAAAACACCATAAATTTTGACTAGAATGATAATATTTTCATATTATTTTAAAAGAAGTTCTAAAGTATTTAACAGACTCTCCATAAAAAAGCATTTGTATGCTGAAGTGCATGTAAAAATAGTTTCTAAAAATCCATTTTGAAGCATCATATTAATCTCTTCAATTAAATTGCAAATCAAAGAGGAAAATACCCTTTATGGTCTCCTTTAGAGTAAGGAGCATGATTTCATTTCCTTGTGACTCTCAGTCATGCCAAACATAATGCATGTTCAGTAAATAGTCAGAATAACCCACAGACTTCCTTACATTATGTTTAATAATTTGTGACTCCTAGAGAAGTTAAGCATGATTCCTCAGAGAAATCACTGAGCTAATCCAATAAAAATTTGCGTATTTCAGGTCTCTTCTGCTGTTTCTACACTAGCCAAGTACAAGTATATACTCTGGCATTTGGACATATACTTGTGCCTCTACAGAAAGCACCATATTCTCCAGAGATCTGGCAAGTAACAGACTTCATCTTGCCAGTGTAGAAATAGCATTAGAGCAAGACTAATTGCTGGAAAGCCTGTTCAGAAAGATTTGTCATTCAGGATGGTAAAAATAATCCTGCTTTTCAGCGTACATTCAAACTTTTTTTTTTATTTCCAGTATTTAATGGAGATCAAAACATTACCATTTCCACAAGTGAATGCGTTTTATGTAATGCAGTTATTTCCTTTGATTCGAGTTCAAGCAGAAAGGCTAAAATGAAAAAAAAAAAATTCTGTCTAGACGTACCATGTATGTTCCTTGTGTGAGATGAAATTTATTAATCCTGAAATGTGACTTAAGGACATATTTATATGTTTTATAAGTATCTTATTGAAAAACAGAAATGCCAAGAGGGAGAGGCCTCTTAGATATACCCTTGAAAAGATAGTCAAGTTTAAGCAGGTCATACTCAGTGGGGGGTCCAGAGATTTATATTCAGGGAACCTACCAAGCTATCCTTGACTGCTTCCCCACTCAATTTGTTGTCCTGTACCAGATATGCTGTCTTGTTGCCTACATAATCACCACCAAATATGTCTGCTTATAGTAGCGGCAGCCAATACCTTGCATGACCTTATTAACCTAATTCTGCCAGTGACAGCATCTCTAACAAAATCCAATGTCTCTGATTATTTTAACTTTTGGCTCAAGGTTTCTACTTTTAAAAGAATATTATCTACTAGATTTACAATCATAATCCAAAGTGTCTTCCATTTGGCCATAGTCTTATCTAAACAGTTCAGATCAAGCCAATTTCTTAACTCTCAACCTTTAATAGTAATGTGAACATAGCTGTTGGATTTCTAGCATCTTGTTCCCTTATCTACCTTCTCATAAGCCTGAGAAAGCATATCTGTGATTTGTAACACAAGAGAGCCAACATAGCCACAGTAAATACAAGAGAAACATGTTATGATGTTAAACCAGTGCACTGCTTGGCATGCATTAAGTTCATTGTAGCTGAAAAAATAACTGTGAGGCTCCATATCCCATTAACACTGTGTTAATTATTGTCATTGTCTCATCAATGTTTTGTTTATGACAGCTCTGGCTGACAGGAATAGTGGGATGTTCTGTCAAGGCCATCATCTGATGAGATTTTATTGGCAAAAGATCTTTCTTCCCTTTACTATGTTAGGGGTATCAGCGCTTCATTAACTCCAAACATAATTGCTTGCAATAGGCCCAGTTTTTAAATGTTTCAAATAATTGCTATGATATTCCCTTTCTGGCATTATAGTTAACCAATTCACCCTTTAAAAATGAGAAAGATCTCTCAATCTCTCTCAACTCAAAAGACCATTCAACGGCAGTCAAATGTGAAAGGAAAATACTGTCTCACTGGGGAAGACTTTTTAATACTGATAGGATTTTTATTCCCTTATGTCTGATACCTGTGAATAAAGAGAGCCTCCACAGAGGAGGAAATACATGTCAAGAAAAAAAAAACACAGTAATTTGTACACACACACACCCTATTCAGCTATGATGAATCATTGCCCTTTTCCTTTTAAATCCTTCTCAGTGAGTGGGCTGTGGGGTACTACAGATTCTTAGGCAGGGACTAATAATTATTGTTCTATTTTTAATTATTTATTTCTATATATAGACATAGATTATATGAGATAGATCTATTTCATTTCATATATGACATTCAATCCTTATTATTTTTTAAAAGAAATTAGGAAGATTGTGTCATTCTTACCATTAAACTGTCTTATCACAGCTTAGCTATTTCTGTGAGTGAAAATATTTCAAGCTAAATGAAAGTTGCTTGCAATTTCAAATTCACAGAATAATTCTAATTTAATGATAAAGATGATACTCCTACCCATATCAATGCCTAATTTTCATTCCAGGAACATAGTTTCTTACTGACATTGCTTTTGCTTTTTTTTTTCCTTATTGACTGCTAATAAAATTCTTTATGACACTGGGTGTGGGCTCTAGTCTACAATTTAGGAATTGTATGTTTTAAATGACTCAGTCTCTTCATTTATGTCATTATAGTAAAATTTGCTACTCTGTTTAACCTACACTACTGTTATGAGAATATGAAATTTATGACTATGACAGTATGTAAAAATAGCTATCAAAATGTGAAAAGTTATTATCTATAGCACTGACCTGAACCATAAGTAGGTAGTGTAAGAGTGATGGTTAATTTGATGTGTCAGTTTGCTTAGGGTATGATACCCAGTTTGGCCACACACCAGTCTAGATGTTGCTGTGAAGACATTGTATAGATATGATTAACATGTAAATCATTAGATTTGAATAAAGCAGATAATCCTTCCTAATGTAGGTGGGCCTTCATCTAATCAGTTGAAAGCCTTAAGAAAAGAGATCAAAGGATCCAGATTGCAACCTGAAAATTCTGTCTGAGTTTCTAGCCTTTTAGACTATGCACTACAACATCAATTCTTGGAGGAATTTCTAGCCAGCTGTCTTGCCCTGCAGTTTTCGGACATTTCAGCTTCACAATATCATGATCCCATTCCTTAAAATAAATCTTACTTCCTTTCTCTATGTATCATTCTCAACTCCATCTATCTGTATATGAATATACATACATAGATACACACACATTCTATTGGTTCTGCTTCTCTGGAGAACACTAATACAGTGTTTATTAGAAGAAATTATATATAGTTACATACCCCTCCCATAAATTGAACACAGACTCTCTCTTTTAATTAGAAAAAGTAAAGTCTGATATTCTGAAACAGGATGTTCTCTCTCTTTGTGTCACAATCATTTTCTGCTCCTAGAGAACAGTCAAGTTCTGCCAGTAGATGCCAGCCCTCCTTCCTCTAGCTTATACAGGCATGAGAGTAATTAATCCTAATGCTTACTGGAGTTTGGTTTGGCTTTGGCACAGTATGCTTTCCCTAGCAAACCATAATTGATTCTGAATAATTGATCAGCAATGAACATTCAATTTTCTTTATCTTCTCTTCCTCTCATTCTCCTATGATATATGTTTTCTTTGGGGAACCATTTTCCATTTTAAAAAAAAGCCCCAAATGCAAGGCCTTTTAGTGATCAAATCAATTCATGCTGCTTTCTGCCAATTCGCATCAACTCCAATGCAACTCCTCTTGGAGAACTCTTAGGGAACCCTAATTAGTGTCCCATTGTATCCATTAGTTTTCAATAAGGAAGTAAACTTCTTATGTAAAAACCTCGGAAACTATTTACATATGACTGATTTGCCATTTATCAACCACCACACTAGCTTGCTTTTTTCAAATATCCTTTGATGAGGACTATTATTGAAACCACTAAACCCTACATGAGTCATGGAATCTGGCCAAAGACACCTAAAATCAGAACCTGTGATACTCATCTAAGCTTTGTTAATTCACCTAATGATGATGTCCCTCACCTTTCTCATATGTAAAACTAAGATTATAATGATACCCCCACTTAAATAATTATAATTCCTTAGGCACCAGAATAAAACCTCTCACCAAAACAGAAGTAAAAAGTTCTTTGAGGAAAGTAGTCTTCAAAAGTCAAGGCATTTTATCACATCAAAGAGAAGTGGGTCACTTTCAGGCCAAAGGCATGCTTAGTGTAAGGTGCAAAATTAAGCTTACTTATTTAGTAAGGTTGGATATCTACTTTGTTCTAATAATCAAACATAGATGGATACTAGATTAAAAGTAACAGAATATGTGAGAAACTGTTGGATGCTGATATTTTGAGATGAATCATACACATGTCTCGGATATCCCCATTTAACCTACTGTTCAATTTGGATGCAATGCCCTTTTTTTTCTTTCAGCCTCTGAAACAAGAAATGTTATCATGGCCTTCTTTTTATTGAATATTATACTGTTACATACACACCTTTCCAACTCTTGTGGGAGTCAAATGCTTAGAAGAACAAATCTACAAGTGACTTTTTCTCATTGTCCATTCTACCCAACAGCAAATTAGCATGCACACTCAACTGCCCACTCTGCTATACACTGTTCCTTAAAACAAATTATAACTCAGCATCCCATTTAATCTAGTTGCATGAAATTAACATTTACTGAGTAGCCACTCTGTGCCAGAAACTAAGCTTAATTATGGAAATAGGGCTGCAGCCTCATTTTGAAACAACATTTCCCAAGGCTGTGGTCTCTAGTCACTTTCTCCAACACTTCATCTTGCTTCTCACTCAATCCCTCCCTTCAGTCCCCTCCTGTATACCAGAAGTGTTCTTTTGTGCTCTGCTTGTCTTACTGGGCCTTCACCACTATGTCTTCTTGAATTGCTCCTCCTGCTCATGTCTGGGAACCTACACTCTCTGCTTTTCCTTGTCTTTCGATGACTGCTCCTATTCTGCTTCCTTAGTCACTCCCACTTCTCACTTCAGCCATTAAACACTAAGGCAACCCAAGCTTCAGGCCAGTGCTGTGTCCCCATCCTCTCCCTGGTTAATCTCTGGGTAATCTCATATAGTGCTGCTGCTGAAAGCATCACATAGAACTTGATCATTTCCGGATTTATACCTAAAATTTCAAACTCCAATAGAATACTAGATTCCACCATTTGGACCTCATATTTAATACATCTAAATTGAAATTCTTGATTTCTACATTTCAAATCTATTCTACCTCAAGTTTCTCGACTAGAAATTGTGTACAGTATTGCATATGTGGATAACTGAGACATAATCTAGTCAACAGAAGAATGGGTAACATTCTTCTACATGACTTTGTCAGTATCATTCTAATGATTTTTTAAAAATAAATTACAGTAAAGAGTATGAGCTGGGGAATCACAAAAACCTACTTTTAAAATACAGAATCCACCATGTTATTAGCTTTTTAATAAGTTACTTAATCTTATGACTTCTGAAATAATTCATGACAAGCTACTTAATCTCTATAAATGTCAGTTCCCTCAACTGTTAAATTTGGATAATAATAGCAATTATGAAATCAGCTTGTAGTAAGAATTAAATGAGATAGGCTTCTTAAAGGCTATAATCAGATTGTATTCATTCTTTTTTTCTTTTACTCATTTAAGAAATCTGTTTCATAAATCTAACATGTTTCATTGTAGGTGTTGAGGATACAGAAACAAGCAAGACAGACAAAGTTTTAGCCACCCTTGAGCTACAATCAATTTGGAGAAAAAAGTCAGCATGCAAGTAAACAATAATCCTGCAAGCTATATAGGCTGTGCCTCATGAAACAAAAGGACTTTGTATGTGAGAGAGTAATGGAAACCAGACACAGCTTTGTAAGAGATGATGTCTGGAATGAGACCTAAACAAGAAGGAGCTCTCCATGAAAAAATATAAGAAAAGCCCATTCTAAGCCAGAGACATCAGGAAGGACAAAGGAACTGAGGAAGGAAAGAGCTTGGTGTCTTTTAGGAAAAGATGAAAATCCAATCTTAGGCTAATGAAGCAACACAAGATTAGCAACAGCAGGAAGTTGCTACTATCTTTAGCTTGCAGGAGAAAAATGAGGAGGTTGTATTACCAGAGCCCAGGGGTGGAGTAACCCAGCATAACATCGAATCTTAGTTGGTATATTCAAGAGAAGTTGAATCCAAAGAAGAGATACAGCCATTATTAGAGATGCTGCCCCAGAGGGAGAAGGAGAGATATCTTGAAAATTTCCCTTAATCTCTCCATTCATTATACCACCAACGACTTCCAGTGACTGAACCAAATCAGATGCCAGATGATACAACAGCCTAGCAAATGCAGTCTAAGAATTCAATCTCCAATACACCCAATAGAAAGAACAAAGCATAAGAAATTGCCCGGAGAGCAAGCTGGCTCAGAACAGTAGACCCTTGAAGTCATTAAGGGTCAACTGCTTTAATACTTTGGGAAAATAATCCCACTATGCAGGGAAAGAGGATGAATTTTAAAATGTCGTATGTTAGGTATATAAAGAAAAATCCTTCCTGACCCTGATATAAAGAAATGAGGATATCAGAAAAAACTGTCGGCGCTACAAGTCCATGTACTACTGATCATGACAGCACTTACGGGCTCTAAATGGTTAACTTCCTGAAAAGTGGCTGTTACATGGAAAACCATATAACAATCACTGGTGATCCTTGTTTCTATTTAAAAAAAACATGCTTTTAGGTTCAGGTAGACTGACCCACTTTGGGATTGTCTATCCCTTGGGATCTTGTAAGATGCACAGAATGAGAGAAACCTTTAGAAGATGCTAAACTTTCTGCTTTTAAGCTAACTAGCACGTCGAACAATTTATTTGTACAATATGAGATATGACCATATTGCATCTCATCTTATGGAATTACTCAAGTTATATACAATTTTCTCAAGTGCTATTGCTAGTCTGGATGTAGGAGTGAAGAGAATACATTGAGGGCTTGATCTATGTTTGAGGTTTTCAGAGAAGATATAGGAAATGAAAGAAGAACAGATTGGTTGAAAATATAATCAAGTGATTATGGGTTCTGTATTAAGCAGATAATTTAGTCCAAGAAGATGATTATAGTTATGAAAGAAAATGCAGGATCCAGTACATGAGGTCTACAGAAGGTCAAACAGTAGTTAAGAAGGAGTGAAGAAGTGTGAAAGCTAAAGGATGTAAAGTAGAAGTCAGCTTGGACAATGAGGCATTCTAGTGCACGAATGTGACAGGGAGTGGCTGAAGAGAATGGAAGTGATAGTTCTTGTTCAGGAGTTCCAGGAACTATCATGTTAGGGAGTTAGAAAGTTGCCCACATGGGTTTGAAATTTGTCCTTAATTTATTCATCAAATGTAGTAAGTGCTATTATGTCTATTGGTCAATGCTGCTGCATAACAAACAACCTCAAAAATCTTATCGGCTTACAATAACATTGTGTCTTGTGCTTATCAGACTGTGGTTTGACTATTTTCAGTTGATCTAGGCTGGACCATTTGGCTCCACAGTGTGGGTCTGAAAAACTTTGCTCCAGGATTTCAGTCTTTTCTATGCATGTTCATTTTAGAGGGCTGGCTGATAGAGAAGAAGCTACCTGGGTATGCTCTTCTCATTGTGAGTGACAGAGTACAGGAGGCAAAACCTAGTCACACAAGCAAATTAAAGCCTCAACTCACTTCACATCTGCTAAAATTTTGATGGCCAAAACAATTCATATTTTATTAAAATAAATTGAAAACAAATTAATAAGAGGTTTTCTAATGAGTTGTATTATAAAATCATATGGCAAAATCTTTGGTTAAAGACAGAGTAAATATTTCAAATGATGATACAATAAAAATGAAGACAAATGCTATAAATCATGTGCTTCAGTAGACTTTGAGACTATTGGCAAGTGAATGGAAGTCAACAGTGACCAGCAACAAGAGAGATAGAATAGACAAAATTAGGGACTAATGTTCAAGAAAACCCATGATCCTCTCCATGCCCCTACAAGAACATAGAAGAATAACAGTCTGGATAGGGCCTAAGGCAGTGAAAAATAGAAACTAGCCTCCCCCAATCCTCACAAACCATAAATAGCAGGTTGTGAGGGCATACTGATAATTATTAGTCATTAGAAGCTAACTTGTGGAACACGCCCTGTAAGAAGACAAAATATATTTTATCAAACACAGTTATGAAGAAAAAACATGGTGGTTCCTGACAAAGTAGGCACATCCCTCTTTCAGGATTTAATGATCAGTTGAAGTTTTGTTCTCTGAGGATATCAGAGTAAGTGTGATTGATTGGGATTTTATAGAACTTGTCATTAATAAACCCTAGGTGTTGGAGGCAGGAAAAGCACCCATAACCTGGTTAATTATCATGGAAGTACTTAGGATTTTTGTCTTAGAGGGAGTAAGAACAGAATAAGGACATTTCTGAAATCAATAAGCAATTGTTTATGTGACTGGTATGGTTCTAGCAATATGGGGAATATAGTAGGCTTGTAAGACAAAGCAATCATTTTCATAGGGTAAAATTAGCCACACTATTAATACTACCTGGTTGTAGGCTGAACTGGAAAAGTCTGAATAATTTATATATTGAGGTGCGGGTAAAATACCATTGGAGGATACATTTAACAACCTTCCAAATACATAGAACAATTGTCATTTCTAAGTTATGTTATAATCCTATTCTTCTAGCTCACTGATTCTTTTAAATTTCAAATATAGTATTTTGGATTTCATATTTTTGGTTCATTATAAAGTAATGAATCCAAGCATTAAAAACAAGCTAAAAAATGAGTAAATACAGTTGGCCCTTGAACAACATGAGTTTTAACTGCATGGGTTTACTTGTATGTGGATTTTTTTCAATCAATATATTGGAAACCCTTTGAAGATTTGGGACAATTTGAAAAAAACTCACAGATGAACCCTATAACCTAGAAATATGGAAAAACATGAAGAAAAAGTTAGATATGTCATGAGTTCATAAAATATATGTAGATACTGGTTTAGTTTATCATTTACTACCACAAAGTATACATAAATTTATTATTAAAAGTGAAAATGTATTGGAACATACACACAGGAACACTTGCAAACAGTACATGGAACTATTTGCAGCTGAGAGAAATGTAAACAAACAAAGATTCAGTGGCAAATCAGACTTGCATAAAATTAACTGTAGTACATAAGGTACTACTGAAATAATTTTGTCACTATCTCTTACTGCCATTGTGATGGGCTCAAGTGTTGCGAGTATCTGCTTAAAACTCCACATGAAGCTCATCCTGAGGGAACAGTTCCTCTCTCTAGTAAATTCCGCAGCAGAATAAAAATCCATCTTTCTCAGTCCTTGCGTAATTTTCATCGTGTTTAGGGCAATACCATAAACCTTGAATAATACCATGAAACCCGCATGAAGTGCTAATAATGATGCTTGATGTGCTCCCGAGAAGCAGAAAAAAGTCATGACATAAAAGAAAAAGTTGAATTGCTTGATATATACTGTAAATTGAAGTCCGCAGTTACATTTGTCCCCATTTCAGACAAAAACAATTCATCTTATAAACAGACAAGTACTATAAATGTATTTTCTCCTCCTTATGATTTTCTTAATAACACTGTCTTTTCTCTAGCTTACCTTGTTTTAAGAAAACAGTGTAATAGTACACACAACATACAAAATATGTGTAAATTGACGGTGTACGTTATCACTAAGGCTTCTACTTACCGATAGGCTATTAACAGTTAAATTTGGGAGGAAGTCAAAAGTGAAACATAGATTTTTGACTGTGTAGGAAGTTGGTATCCCTAACCCTTGCAGTGTTCAAGGGTCAACTATAAGCCAACACACTCTGATATCACAATTAACAAAATCTGTATTCACACTCAATGTCTCAGGTATACTTCCATCAATTTTTCTGACCTTTTAATTATACTAAATATATATAATACACACACTAAATATAAATATATATATACACACACGTGTGTGTATATATATATATATATACTCTTTATAATCTTTCAGATAAGCTTAACATATTTTAAAATTTTAATATAGTTGTATATTTTTATAAAGTCTGGTTCTGTATAACTTTCTATTCATTTTTCTCCAAATTCATCTCATGTGTACATTCATTCTATTTCTAAACCTTTTGCTATTCCTATCTCTAAGACACTTTTATTCAGCAAGACACATCTAAAATAGATTTTATCTGCATTCATTTATATAACCAAACATATTTATATTTCCAGACACATTTCTTTCAAGAATTATTTAACATTTATCCATTGTTAAAATGTTTTCAAATGTCAAATCTTGTATATGACAAAAGCTATGACTGAATAAATTTGGCTACATAAAAAGGTTAAAATGACTGTAACACTAAAAGTACACATATACACACACATACGTATCCCACAAATAAAATTAAAAGAAATTTGACAAAATGAGTAAATATTTACAATATCTGAGCTACATAAATATCTTTAATATAAAAAGAGCTCTGAGGAATCAATATTTTTAAAATTATATCAAATTAAAATAAAAGATAACTCACAGAAAAATGAAAATGTGTTGAATTTCTATTGAAATACAAATATATAAAATTGTATTAAAATGAATGCCTATACAGAAGGTCCCCAACTTAAGCTCATTGACTTAAAGTGATTGTTTTGACTTTACAATGTTGAGAAGGTGATATACACATTCAGTAGAAGCCTTACTTGAAGTCTTGAATTTTGTTCTTCTCCCGAGTTAGTGATACGCAATACCCCTGCGATGCTGTGCAGTGGCAGCTTTCTGCAGCTCCTGGTTAACCACACCATCGGGAGGGTAAACAACCAATACTGTAGTCTACAGTGTACTGTAGTCAATATATTGCATGAGAAATTCAACACTGTTATAAAATAAACTTTGCGTTTGATGATTTTCCCAACTGTTAGTTAATATAAGTGTTCTGAGTGCGTCTAAGTTAGGCTAGACTAACCTATAATGTTCGGTAAGTTAGATGTATTAAGTGCATCTAACTTATTTGACATTTTGTTGTAGTTTTCAAGTTACAATGGGTTTGTCAGGATGTAAACCCATTGTAAGTCAGGGAGCATTTGTATCTTCAAATGGCCAAAATATTTTTCTTTAATAAGTTGGTAATGGCTCAGATATGGGAGTAAAGAACGATAAATTAATATAAAATCTCTGGAGAATGTCTGACTACAAACATCAAAATACTTACAGTGTATTATTTAACAAGTCTTATGGTAATCAGAGTTCTGGGTTCAAATTGTTGGTCTACCACTTGATTGCTATGTAATCTCAGTAACTCATTTTACTCCATGAGTTTTAGCTAAAATTTCTGCATAATAGGATCATAACAACCATCTTTCAAGGTGGCTGTAAGATAAACAGTATAATAGAAACATCTTAACACATTTTCTAACAAATGATAACTGTTCTTCAGGCAACAGTTTTTATTTTTTCCATGTTGCACTCTCCATATCCAATCCATCGCTACATCACTTTAGTTTTGCCCTAAATAGTTTCTCATCATTCTAATAGTTTTTAATAGTTTCTCATCATTCTCCCCTACCTCTTTCTTTTTCTCTGGAAATAATTATAGATATATAAAGCTCTGTATACAAAGTTGTTAACCAAAGTATCATCTCTAACAGTAAAATATGGGGGCATTGGTTTAATACATGATTGTCATATTAATATAGTAGAATAATATGTGACCATTTAAACCATATTATAGAAAAATTAATGAGATTATTTAGTAAAATGCTCAAGTGATATCGATATACCAGAAAATCAAGTTGTTAAAGTAATACGTGTTTTATTATCACAATTTTGTTTACGTGTGTGTGTCGGGGGTGGTTATGCCCATAAGGGCAGGCATTTCTCTGCATGGGTCATGCATGAGCATGATATGATGTATATGCATGTGTGATTGTGTATTTGTATGCATAGGCACAGAGAAAGACAAGAAGTCTATAAACATTCACCTATGCAAAAAAAATGTGCTGAATTGCTGCTATGAAGCAGATACCATACTAACTTCTGGTGATAAACAGTAAGAAAAGACAAACACAAATTTGTACAGCAAAGAAGATATTGGGAAGCTAGATGTTGTTAGAATAATCTCTAAAATAGATTTCAAATTGCGACTGGGACAATGCTACAAAGGGACAATGTGATGTGGAAGAATATAACAGGCACATTGACTTTTGAAAGCAGGTCAGAATTCCCTGCTCAAGACCCAGTTGAACTGAAATCTGCAAAAAGTGCAAGACATACATAGCAAAATGGGGAGGAAAGAGAGCCCAGGAAAAGGAGCAAAGGAATTCGGTGTGGCTTTAATAGATGAGCCTGGGGCTCAGGCAGTCTGGAGAGGCAGGTGATAGATCAAAACAGATGTATAAGGAGAGTTGAGGAGGTGATCATAGAAGAGAAATTATCAGAGATCTGTTAGGAAAACATCACTTTAACTATAGACTATAGGAGAACAAAAGTCACCAAGGAAGGCCAGGCATGGTGGCTCACGCCTGTAATCCCAGAACTTTGGGAAGCTGAGGGAGGTGGATCACCTGAGGTCAGGAGTTTGAGACCAACCTGGACAACATGGTAAAACCCCATCTCTACTAAAAGTACAAAAATTAGCAGGCATGATGGTGCATGCCTGTCATCCCAGCTACTCAGGAGGCTGAAACAGGAGAATCACTTGAACCCAGGAGGCAGAGGTTGAAGTGAGCTGAGATCACGTCATTGCACTCCAGCCTGGGTGACAGAGCAAGACTCTGTCTCAAAAAAAAATAAAAAATAAAAAGTCAGTGAGGTGAGGTGAAGGATCTAGGAGCTACTTACAGGGCAAAACTAAAATGATATAGCAATGGATTGGATATGGAGAGTGCAACATGGACAAAATAATAATATCTATCACACAAGGATATAAGAATGAAAAAAACAATACGCCATTTCATCATCTCACACGGGGCCAGGCACAGAAAGGGACTGATGTTGAGTGGGAAGCAGTTGATGAAGGTGACTTATAGAACTTTTACTTGCATAACACTATGAATAACATTGCCATTCATGGAGATGGGAGATAGGGAACAGTATTAGTTTTGAGGGGGACAGTCATAAATTCAGTTTTACATGTAATAACTTTAAATTATTTTCAAAATATTCAAGAGGAGATGCCAATGTAGTAGTTGGGAAAATGAGCATGGATCTCAGAGGAGAGGTCTGGGCTGTGTACAGAAATTACGAGGTTACATATGTGGTCAATAAAGCTAAAGGTGAAAGGGCCCAGTAATGAGTCTGGAGGTATTCAAGGTAAAGGAGAATAAGCCTGAAGGGAGATAAGAGTAGGAGACATAATGTCACAGAAACCAAGGGAAAAAAAAGGGTTTCAGGTATCTAACTGTAATAAATCTTGCTGAGAACTCATTTAAGATGTAGATAAAAGAAATCTCCCTGAAGAAAGAGGGATGGAAGTCATTGGCAGCCAGGGCAAGAGTGATGAACGTGTAGACAGTATTGGATCAGACTTGAGCTGTGAAAATAGAAAAGTATGAAAAACACCTTCAGTATTTTGGCTATAAAGAGGAGAAACAACGAAGAATATTCACCAGAAAAACATGTGCAAGGCAAATTAGTGTAGAATTTGCTTCTTAATGGGAGAGATTTGAGCACATTAAGAGTAGAGATCCGCTCTTGGAAGTTAAAGGCTAAATCCACACTAAGTCCTTTTATTCAATATTTATACTGTTTTAACAGATTTTTGTACATTTTTTAAGTTTACAAGTTGTGATATCTCGCAGATAATTCAAGAAAAAAATATTAAATAGATTGCAATAAAAGATACAAAGTTTCAAAATATATTAATAAAAATATAAAGTAGATGAATTAGAGGAATCTGTATACCCTTTACAAATGTCTGGAGCTTAGAAGGTGAACAATCATTGTAAAAGACTGGGATAGAACAAGTTAGAGATAAGTTGAGTATAAAGAATCTGGAGGGGGTTAGGAAAATTTACCCTCCAAAAGTACAACAGAGCAGGCCCTGGGAAGATTTTTTTAAACTTAACTCGAGCAATTAAAAATGAGAGAGTTGAAAAGACTCCTGTGATAGTAAGAAGGTTATTTCAATATTATATGACATACAAATTGTTTTGGAGATGGCATAGTGTGGTACAGCTGCAAAACAGCCCTTCCCTAGAAGCCAGGCACCGGGTTTGGTTTTATCTGTGTCAATAATAAAAGGCAGTAGCTTGGAGAAGTCATTTAATTAATAAGAGCTTTAGTTTCTTAACTTGTGTATTTAAAGAGTTTCCCTACATTTTCTGTAAGTTTCTTACAGCATTAAAATTCTCTACTTCTATAACTAAGAGAATAGGTATGCTGTAAGAAAAAAATATATACATTGAGGTAAACTTAAGTATCTCTAGAGCATAACATTATCGAACTTTTTTTGTAGGTCCTGTGTAAGTGAGAATAAAAGCGCCACACAGTCCTTGACTTAATTCAAAATAGGTTGACAGGGTGTGAAATGACATTCTCCAGCCTTGGGGATGTGTGAAGGGCACTTAACATTTCTGACAAGCTGAGTCATTTGACATTATTCCCTGTGTAACTTATCCATTAAAATTTTATCTGTTGTGCACATAATTTTTAACAACTACATAAAATTTAAATACTCTGAAGAAAGAGCCTTCTCATTTCAAGACTTTCTGATGTGATCTATGTTGAAACAAACAAACAAACAATAAAAAAAATCCCTCCTATAGAGTCTCAACAGAGAACAGGTTTAAAAGTTAAAATATGTATTTCTAAAAGTAAATGCATTAAAATAAGCATATGAAATAATGAATATATAATACATATTATATAAAGTGATTACATATAAATATATTTTTATTCCTTTTTGGAATTTGACTATTTTCTGGTGAATATTAAGATTAGCTTGGTTTTATGTATCAAATTAATGATTAATGTTGAGTCAAATGACATTCATATATTTTTTATATAGGGTTTAGCTTTTGATGTGAATACATTTAAGAAAAATTTCTATGTTTTTTTTTTCAGTTATGTTTCATAGAATCAGGATAACTTCTGAAATTTTGGAAGGTAAGAGGATGTCCCTTCCACTCTTACTCATTGCTAAGAACTTTGTAAAATGTATGCTGTTTAAATATATATATACCCTTCAAATTGATTTACATTATGGATTATGACCAAATTCTTACCTTTGGCCTCAAGTCCTGATATGGTTTGGCTGTGTCCCCACCCAAATCTCATCTTGAATTGTAGCTCCCATAATTCACACGTGGTGTGGGAGGGACCGGGTGGGAGGTAATTGAATCACGGAGGTGGTTTCCCCCCTACTGTTCTCATGATTGTGAATAAGTCTCACAAGATCTGATTGTTTTTTAACGGGAAATACCTTTCACTTGGCTCTCATTCTTTCTTGTGTGCTGCCACGTAAGACGAGCCTTTTGCCTTGCACCTTGATTATAAGGCCTTCCCAGCCCCGTGGAACTGTGATCCGTTAAACCTTTTTCTTTATAAATTACCAAGTCTCGGGTATGTCTTTATCAGCAGTCTGAAAATGGACTAATACAAGTCCCTTTTAACTGGGTTTAAATTAGTTACTTTCTACATGTACATGTAGTTTTACTCAAGGCTCCCTTTTTCTGGTGATCCACCTTCATTGAAGGTAACCATTGCCTTCAATGAACAAGATGGTTGTCTGCTCCCCAGGCATCACTCACTGGGCAATTTCTTCCTTCGTGTAAGCAATCCAGCAGTGTCACATTCTCACAGTTACTGTACATGTTCTTGAGTATAGAGATACACAGTTTTAATGGAAAGAACTAGGACCACAGGAACAGATATGGTATTTTATTGTTTCTAATAAATTACCTTGGGACCTTCAGAACAACACTTAAGTTCTCTGCACCCTGCTGGTTTCCATAATGATTAGGTGTTTTCCAAGATTACATTTCCTCTAAAGTTTTAGGCTTCTACATTTTTGAATATATTATAATTATAATTAATTCCACAATTTAAAATATTTAGTATAAACTTGTTTTGAGATGGTTATATGCAGATGCTGTATTACAACAAAATAAAAACTGTGAAGTAACTGGCAACTTTAATGTTCACACAAAAGACTTCAAGACACATAACTAAAGTGGAGTTATCCTGGCTCAGTGAACTAAGCTATAAAAATTTTTGAATGGTAAGAGCTGTTAGAATTATGAGGTATCCACTAATTCAGAATATTAAATTTCAGATATACTTTATGGACACTTTTCTTTTTTATCTCAGCTGGGAAAAAATTATTCCTGAACCTCAACAGAGAAGTTTGATAAATAACATTTAAAATGATTAAAAATCATTTACCCAATTTAAGAAACTCCCTAAATAATAATCTGCAGCTCAATTCTGGTTAAATTTTTGCATGGACATGTGAAAACTGGCAAGTATAATAAATTGCTTCTGGTGATTTTTACTTTTTTTTTTTAACTTGTACAGTATACATTTATTTTACTATGACTATAAATAATTAAATATAAACCTCTGTAAAGCTTTCTGCTGTAACGTTTTGGATGAGAAGGATAGTTTGGACAGCAAGGTCTTCAGGATATTTGAGAGTTTCTACCTTGCAGCAAAAAAGGAGAGAAAATAAAACAAAAAAACTTTTTATCTAGTTTGGATGCAAACCTTCTCGAATTCATTATACACTAATTTGCTTCTTTCAAAAAATGTCAGAGAGTTATAAATGTAAGTAAACTTAGGCATGCTGATGCCTGGTCATCATTTGCTTATTAAGGAATGCAGCTTTCTATATCACAGTGGTGTTTGTAGGACTCTGTACGTCTCTATATTGCTGCATTACACAGCCTCTGATTATAATGCTTCTAGAGTTAGAGTTTTTTTTTTTTTTTAATATATATATATACACACACACACATATTCGTGTGAGTATACATATTTCCTTTATGGCAGGGTGTAAAATAGGAATTCCTTCTAATTATAATAATAAAGCATACAATACAAAGTGAACCAGAGTGTCTCCTACAAAATAACCACCCTACAAATGTTAGCTGTCATTCGTACTATTAAATAGCTATAGAAACCCTGATGGTTTGTATCAATCCGTTTATTTCTTTTTAATAGGCTATCATTCTGATGCAAACATAAATAACAAACAATCTTGGCCTGTGTTGAAAAATGGGTTAGGCTTGCAGTCAACACACTACTAGGTTTAATCCTAGCGATGTTGCTTCATAGCTAGGTTAATTTCATTAGCATGGTTACCCTTAAGCTTGTTGTCTTAGATTTTAAAAACAGGACAATAATGGTTATCTCTCAGACTCCTTATGAGTAGCAAATTAAAAATAAGTGTGACAAAAAGGTGAGAAATTGACTATCACAAAACTATCACACAGAAGGCATTCAGTGAGGGCTAACTGAACCTGAAATCAGGAAATAAGGCTGCTTCTAAAATATAAACATTTATAAACATTCACAATATTCCAGGCCATATGTTCTGCATAGCATATTAGGGAGACAAGACCCACTTCTATTAAACCCATCATTGAATATGATTGTTGTGTTTGAGAAAGCAGAGGAAGGAGAATAATAGAATCCTTACTCTGGGACAGCAGAATGTTTTGTACTATTAAAAAACCTCTTTACACAATTATAATTTTATTCAAAAAATAAATTCACTATAATAATGTATGAAGAAAATAAACCTCAGCAAAATTATCTATACTATGGGAAAAAGAAAAGAAAAAGAGTGAGAAAGTAATTGAGTAAATTCGACTGTTAATATGATATATAACACACTTTTTAGTTTAGAATAGAAACTATAATGTAATCAAAATTGTACTAGGAAATACATATGCAAAGATACTTCAGAATATTTCTTTGTCCAATTCTCAGTCAACTGTAAAACTGCTGAGTTTTGGAGATGCAAACTTTGCAAAATTCAGATCATTACTCCTTTTTGGGCTTTTAGTTACAGTTAAGGAAATTATGATCATCTATTTGTTTATATTTGCTATGTGGCAAAAGACAATATGAAAAATGTTATTTAGTGAGATTTTGGTGATCATTACCAGCCTCTACATTATCCTTAAAGTTGTGTTGAAATGATTGAAGATAAATGGGCTTAATTTCAAAAAAAATGTTGGACTGTAACTGATAGTGTTCCAGGAAAGTTGACAGAAATCATGAACAGGGAACAGTGAACAATCTTATTAGACATGGAGACATATAGGCTCTCAGTTAGCTCTGAGTGGCCTTTACAATCAAGATATAAACTATGTGACAAATGAGTGTAAAATACCAAAGCATTGGCTTTGTTTCATGAAGATAAGAGCCGTCTCAAAGTCCTTGTGTTCCATATGGTCCATGGATCTCCAAAGAGAAATATGCTTGTCCAGATCAAAGAGCAAAATGGACATTGTGTCTGGCTGGTATTTGGGACACGGGAGAGGGACATCTAATTTCTTAAATAATGTCAACTTATACTGCCATGCTTTTATTGGACAGATATGCGTGAGGCTTTGAATACATCTAAACTGAAACTTCAAGAACAAACATCAATATTATTGGTTATTTTAACATTTTTTAAGAGATTCTAACTAAAATGCAGCCCTGGGCATAGAAAACTTGTGTTTAAAAGAAATAGTCTTATTCTAAACAATATATATATATATATATATATATATATATACACACACACACATTATTTACATTTTATATAAACAAATTTTTTGTTTGTATATGTATTTTATGTTTTGTATTGTAATACATCTACTCTGTATTAAAGATGAATTCAAGTGGTAATATTTTCATTGTGACATGGCTCAAAAATATGTTTACATTTTATGAAGTTCTCTTGTCTTATTGATCCTTAGGTTCCTAAAGCTAATCTGCAAGAGGGTTTTCAGATTTCCATTTTAATTCATTTGTCAATATAACTGCTAGAAAATCACATTTAGAGTGAGTTTTGGTAAAGTATCTCCTTTATTATGAAGTGAGCAGATTTGGGCAGGGGGCAGTATCGATTCTATTTATATTAGTAAATATATTTCAGAATCTATTTTTTTTTCTCTGTACTTCTGAAGTGAAAAATAAATCATCACAGTAGCTTAAAAGTGAAAGTGACTGCTATTGTTCTAAATCTATCCCATTTGTGATATGAACTCATAAGCTTCAGTTTCGTTGGAAATTATTATAGACATGGACTACTGCATGAAGTTTCATTTACCTTAAACTTCTAATTTAAGTTTCACCTATATGGGGCTGACATGCTGATTCAGTTCAATTCAAATATTAACTAACTAAATCCTTCTCTGGCTGATGAGAAAGAAAGAGTTGCCCATACGAAGCAGGAGAATATGGTCTGGAGGCAGGGACGCTAAGACCAATTCATGCTGACTTCCTAGAACTGGATCAAAAGGAAAACCCCACCTCTCCATGCCCAAGTGACAAAGGATCAAATGCTACTCCTTCTACAACTTCCACCCCTCCCACTGCATCACAAATGGAAAATGGAAAGCACCTCTGATTGGATGTGGGTCAAGCGTGGGCAATCCTTTATTTGCATAAGGTGCCAATCCATTTCAGCCTATGATTGGCCAGAGTCAAAACCTCCACTTCCATCCTTCATTACATAGGATATGAGCAATGGGAAACCTTTAAAGGGTACTTAAACCTCAGAACATTTTGTAACTAGGGCTCTTGAGCTGCTTGCTTGGGCCCGCATCAATTCTGTAGAGTTTATTTTCACCTTAATAAATCTGTGTTTCTGTTGTCTTTTGCTTCAATAAACCTATGCTTTTGTTGCTTGTTCATGCATGCTGTTCAATTCTTTGTTTAATACACCAAGAGCGTAGATGACTCACTCTCAGAACCCTTTAGTAACACATACTTTACAAACATATATGCTCATTTTAATTTTTAAAATAACTTTTTGAATAAAATAATGTATGTTTATAAAGTGCATAGTAAACTGTAAACTAGTATGTAATAAATGAGTTGTTGTTATCTTTATCTTTTTCTAATCAAAGTGGATAATATCTGTTGTAAAATAAGTTATTCAAATGTTTTTTGGCCTTTGTCTTATTCGAATATCAATTGCCTCTAGGAGTTTTGATTTTAAGAAAAGGAAATGTTTTGCCTTTCAATCTTTATCAATGGAAAATCTTTCACTGAGTCTCAAAATGCAAGTTCCACAGATATTTTATTGGGTAGAGTACTTTTAAAAAGCTCTAAAATAAGAAAGTGATGATAATGGAAAGCAATATTTAGTATCAACATTGAATAGGCACAAAGAGCACTGATGTAATTAGAGATACTTAGACATGTTGCTAAAGAAAATATACCTCTGGGAGAAAATGTAACTGCTGTTACTATTTTCAAACAAATATGGGGCTCAGAAGTATCTACTTCAGTACCAATATTAAATATCTCACCATGTTTCCATTATAAACCCTTCTTTAGGCATTTATAACTGGGCCATAAAAATTCACTTCAGGCACTCCTTAGTACCCAAAAAAGCTATTACAGTCTCCTGGGAAAATAATAAGCATATTTGTAGAAGTTATATATAAAAATACTGATACATTATGTTTACCTATTTTTAAAAATGCACTTGTGACAACTAATCTCCTTTATCAATTTGCTGAATCATATTACCTTCTTCAGTTCCATTAACCTAAAAGGAAAAATACAATTAAATTTAGTCTCCTTTCAATTGTTTCTAAATATGATTAATCTGGTGTCAACAAAGTATCACTGTACTTCAGAATTTGCTTGCTGGCCTCTAAAAAGTCAAGGAAGGGGTGACAACTTTTAATAGAGTAAATACATATTTATTTTTGTGAAGTTAACTTTTTGTTGCTATTGTTGAGATTTTTCTGTTACAAACATTGTGTACAGTCAAAAACTGCTAGTAAAGAAACAGACAATTACAAATACATGTATACTTTTTGATTATTTCTTAGAATCAGAAAGACTTAAACCCATGTACATTTTATTTTGGCAGAAGATCATGTAATTTTTCCACAATTACTCACATACAGCAGCAGAGGACACAAAATCATTCCAGGCTTTATTAATTTCAAATGTCCAAAACTGTCTTGAGAAGAAAATACCTTTATATTATTTTATTTGATAGTGAAGTCTTAAGACTCTATTTCTCTCATAGGTTTTTTGTTTGTTTTAGCAGTTAGCTAAAAAGTTTTCCAATTAAAAACATTTTAGTACTTAATCCTATGATTGTCATGCATGGGACTGTTTCATTAAAAAGGTGGAAGGTAGAATAGTGAATAGATTTTTCGCAATATAATGTTTATGATAATAATAATAGTAGTAGTAATAAGAAATAGCAACAATATAAAGAATACTAACAGCAAACATTCTTTTTGAGTACTTTCTACCTCACCGGTATGAGGTGAAGTTCTTTACATACATTATTCCCCAAATAAATCCATGAGACCAGTACCTGTTTTGCTAGGGAAACTAGGCTCTAAGGAATGAAATCACTAATGCAATATTATATAGCTAACTCTTGGCAGTGCTGGGACCCAAATTACATTCTGAAGATGAAGCCTGTGTTTAATAATCAAGTTCTACCACTCTTTCTACTTTAGAAGAAAACCAGTATGATTTGGTTAAACTAGATGCCCTGACAAGAAGGAAATAGCTGACCCAAATTATAGATAGAAAACTATATGGTAAGATAACTGGATTCCTAGACAATAGCCAGAATAATATCACTGTTATTAAAAATTCATAAATGTTTTTGCCATCCTAGGAACTAGTAACTACATACCTTGTTATTCAGTTGCAAAATGTAAGATTTAAAAAATGGCTCTTCTTTAAAATAAATATCAAAAAGAATAGTGTTCTTTATCTTTGAAGTTAGCAATATTAATTATGTGAAAATTAGTAAAATTGTCTGACATTTAAGAGGTTTTAAATGATCTCCTAACTATTATACTTTTAGATTTCACAAAATGAGTGTTCAAATATCATCTGGTTCATAATTAATACGTAAAAATCAGTGACTCTAGGTGCACATACATTTTCATTTAACTGTAATTACTGATTAGCAGTTCATAAAATTGGTTTTGATATATTTTGAGAGCGTTTACAATAACTTTGCAACTTTTAACTCATGCAAAAGTGATTCAGTATAAAGTTGGACTAAAATTCAGAACAGAATTTGTCTTAAAAAGTTAACAGAGATAATTGATATTTCACTCAATGATGACTGCATTAAAATCATTGACACACATTTAACATTCATCACTGCTCTAACCCTTGAATTTGGTATATGGCAATATATTGAATCTAAAACTCTTAATTGCTTTCTCATCAATCTATTTCTGGCCTGGTATTTTCCTCTTTGTAAATGGTAACTCTACTCCTGTAGTTGCTCAGGCCCAAATCTTTATCATTTAGTTGTCTTCTACATGTCATTTAAATAAACCAGTAAAACTCATTAATATCAACTTCAAAATGTATCCAGAATCCAGCCATATTTCATCACTTTCGACACCATCACCTCAGTTCAACCAATATTACTCCCTGCCTGGTCTTGGGCAATAGGCCCCTAACTGGTTTCACCATTTAAATCCTTACTCTATGTGTCTTCCATGCAAAAACCAGGATTGGCCCCTGTTCATCTAGCCAAATCCTACCATTCAGTAAAACCAAATCGTCATCACTATCTCTGGGGTCATGTGTGGCCTGAACCTCTGCCCTTTTTCTGTCCTCATTCTCCCTGCCCAGTTTTGTTTATTTGTTTGTTTGTTTGTTTCAATCACTCAGCTCTTGCTACATTAGTCTTTCCTTGAGTACACCTAATCTGGGTCTGTCCTGGATGTTTCATGCCCATTTTCCTCCCTGTTCAAAATATTCTTCCTCCAGATTTCCACTGTCACATTTTCTTCATCTCTCTCTCTTTTCTTTTTAAGTCTGTGCTCAAATATCATTTAACAGAAAGCCTTCTCTGACCACCCTATATAAAAGAGTTAGGTCTATCACTCTCTGCAAGCTTTTTTATATTAATAATAACCATCCCTTATATTCTAGGCATTCTGCTAAATGTATTATATCTGCTATTTCATAATCCTCAAGACACTACTGAGAGGTAGGTTTTATTATTTCTCTTAAGTAACTGAATAAAATTTAACACACTAAAGGTATGACTAAGGTTCAAACTGGGTCTCTGGATTCCTCAGTCCTTGTTCTCCATCAACTGCATAATTCCATTTATGCCTCAAAACTCTCCCAATTTAACAAATAGGGAATGTGAGGCTCAAGGATTTGAGATAATTGCCCAGATCACACAGCAAGTAAGTAATAGAACAGGGATTCAAATGTAGGTTGATCAAATCTGATGATTACTCTCCTGTAGCACACTGCCTTCCTATGGACAAGGTGATGTCCTTATTGCCAGTTGCCAGCCAAAGATAAGACGTGTGTTCACTTTCCATTTTTCTGAGCTTTATTTTTGCTCACTTACTCAAGTCTCACATAAATATATACTTATCTTAGATCTATAATTTGGTTGATGTAGAAATATAAGAAAAGTGCACATATGATATAGAACATTAACAATATTATATTATTCTAGAAATTATAAAATTAAGGCTTGAAATGTAATGATTTTCATTCATTTTTTTCTTCTATTATTTGCTAATATTCTATCCTCTCAACAACATACTGCTAAACTTTGCTTTGTTCAATATCCATGCTTGATCATTGAATTAAAATCCCTCTAAAATAATAAGTAGGACATATTTCAACTATGTTTATCCATAATATAAAACATTTTCAATTAGAATCTTTGCAATGTACCATTAGACTAAAGCCATAATAAAAATTCTCACTTGTCTGTATATACATGGTGAAAGAATAAGATCAATTGCACCATATAGTTGCTTTATACAGAAATCAGCCTGTATATATTTAATTGAATTTACTAATTGTCACAGGTGAAAAATAAATGCCATTTTCATACTGAAATCAAATATAATCCTGACATGAAAGTCCTAAATTTCAAATTTTTTGCAAGATACATAAAGCTACTACTGGAACACCTATATCCAACATATAGAAACAATCAATACAAGCAATAATCTGATAGTCAATATTAGACATAAAGTGACTGAAATAGAGCTTGATTACAAGAGCAATGTCTCCTGCTTTGAGAATAAACATTTCAGTTTTGTCTCAGCATTTATGTAACAGCAGGAGAGAGAAGACAAGTTATCTTGTGACAACATCCTGCAGTATGTCATTGACATTATCTTATAATTAAACTTGCATTAAAGATGATTAACAGTATCTTCTTTGGTGCCTAATCAGTGCAGTCTCATAGCATATACAGAAATGAGTATTTTAGATCACTTTAAGTCAGTGTTACAGTAGTAAAATCGTTATGTTCCTTTTCCCTCAAAGCCATCTCAAACAAAATAACAATATTTTAATTCAATTTTTGTGGGTAACAGTTTGAAAGAAAATGCCACAGGTATTTAGATTGTTGAAATTCAAATATTATCTAATTAACCTGAAACTCCTGTATTTTTGAATCCAGATTTAAACAACTATTGTGGCTACCGCTAATAGCTATATGTGAATTAACAGAAAATGAAAGATTTACTTCTAAGAGAAACATACCACAAGCTAGTTTCATGTGTAGTCAATTCAAAGTTTTATGAATTATTGAACTCAGATTACCTATAGGCCTGGAAGACAATGGCTCTGTCTACTATTGGAGATGCTGGCACATTGCACTGAAAATTTGCTATTTATGTATAAAGGATAAGATTGGACTTAGAAATCTGTAAGTTAAGTAAGTGATTTAAAGCCATGCAGTGTACATGTGAGACATAAGAATCAAACCCGTAAGCTTTATTTGTGAGGAAGTAGCATTCATGTGTGCTTAGCCTACCATGGGGGATCAGCAAATATTTGCTGAATGGATGCATGAATGCATGGAGCGGCTTCTTTGCACAATAAAGTCATGTACCTCAATAGTTAGGGGGCACAGCTGGAAATAACAAGTCTTTATAGAGACCAAACTAAAACAGCTTTAATGCTACCCCACTACTACCTATCTGCCTACTGGGATCTGAGTGATTTGTTGAGAATGAAGTATCCTAGGCAACCATGCTAAAATTATGAGCTCAGAAAAGGCAAACTATTTAACAGGCTAGACATACGGATGAAACCTATTCTGGGGCCTTGAACTTAAAATTTGTTGAATTTGTGTACTTAGTTCCACTAACTCTGTATTATTCAGAAATTCCACTATGGGCCAAGCATGGTGGCTCATGCCTATAATCCAAGCACTTTGGGAGGCCAAGGCGGGTGGATCACTGGAGGTCAGGAGTTCAAGACTAGCCTGGTCAACATGAGGAAACCCCAACTCTACTAAAAAAAATACAAAAATTAGCCAGACATGATGGAGCATACCTGTAATCCCAGCTACTTAAGAGGCTGAGGCATGAGAATCACCTAAATCTGGGAGGCAGAGGTTACAGTGAGCCAAGATAGTGTCACTGCACTCTAGCCCGGGTGACAGAGTGAGACACTCAAAACACACAAGGGGGAACACACACTGGGGCCCGTCAGGGAGTGGGGAGTGGGAGAGCATCAGGATAAATAGGTAATGCATGTGGGGCTTAATACCTAGGTAATATGTTGATAGGTGCAGCAAACCACCATGGCACATATTTACCTGTGTAACAAACCTGTACGTCCTGAACATTTAAGTCACCCATCCTATGGAAATTTAAAACAGCACTCTGAGCTAAGACATTTATGATCACTTTTAGGTTCCTTTAGTCCTGGTAGTCACATGGAAGATGTATCTGAAGAGTCTGATCACCTCTTCACTCTGGGCCCTTTCCACTTTATAGTGGATGCACATGAAAATGTATTTTTGGGGCCGGGCATGGTGGTTCACGCCTGTAATCCCAGCACTTTGATAGGCCGAGGCGGGCAGATCACGAGGTCAGGAGTTGAAGACCAGCCTGGCCGAATGAAAATGTATTTTTGGGGCCAGGCATGGTGGTTCACGCCTGTAATCCCAGCACTTTGAGAGGCCGAGGCGGGCAGATCACGAGGTCAGGAGTTGAAGACCAGCCTGGCCAACATGGCAAAACCCTGTCTCTACTAAAAATACAAAAATTATCTGGGCATGGTGGTGCGTGCCTGTAATCCCAGCTAGCTGGGAGCCTGAGGCAGGAGAATTGCTTGAACCGAGACCCGGAAGGTGGAGGTTGTAGTGAGCGGAGATCATGCCACTGCACTCCAGCCTGGGCTACAGAGCGAGACTCTGTCTCAAAAAAAAAAAAAAAAAAAAAGCAAAATGTATTTTGGGGAAATTCCTGCAAGTATACTTTTTTTTTAGCAAGTATTGGTGTGCCTTCACTTGGGAAATGATTGCTTTTTACTGATTGTTTGCTCCTTCTAGACTTTTTAGTTACATTCTTTCACAGGAACTGTGTTCGACTTGTTATTAAAATATATAGCGTTTCTCTGTGGCCCATTTTGGGTCCTAGCAAGTGGCTGATGACTTCCTTGCACTTTCACACACTGATGGCAAAATTCAAAGGAAAATGAAGTCAGACTTGGACCAAGATATACACCTTTAGACCATGCTATGAAACGGTCTTTTAAAAATATTTCATCAAAGTTCTTTGTCTTGAAAGACTAACAATACTTATTACATTGTTAATCTTTGAGATCCATGTGACTTATATCTATATTTTTGTGTGATTAAAATATTTCACTGGCTATTGAGATATAAGTCACAATCTGCCAATTTATCATTCTTTTCAATGACATCTGGATCCAAAATCATAGTTGGTTCACATGTGAAGTTGGTCCATTAATTTTATCCAGGAAAAAGTTATTGGAAGCTACATACATAGTTTTAAGATTTAAAATTTCAAATTTCTCTAATAATTTACAGAATCCTCCATGCCAAGTCTCTAACACATTGATTCAATAAATGTTTATTAAATTATGTTCAGTGCTAAGATGCCAACAAAGTTTCATTTTAGATGAATACAATATAAATTGATTTATTAGTTGAATATTTGTTGTATATTTGGGCAAACCATCCAAGTGACTTTATTCAGATATCCGCATTTTATAATATATTACTACTTTCACATTTCTGAGTAATTTCATTGGCACATTTTTATGTGTCACAGAAGCTCTTTATGATTGGGTGAAAAGAATACTTCCTTTCATATTCTACCATGCTATCTAAGAATCTACCTTTATTATCTAATTATAACTATCCTGCCAACAATTCTACCACTAGATTTGTTCTGTTCTGCATAGATATATCTACCTAGAAGAGTCTACCTCAGAGAGGAATTTCCTTCTGAAGTATCGTTTTCCTGTGGCCAGTTTTCTTGACTTCTTATTTTGATCTCTCAGGCAATGTGACTTTCCTGGCTATAGTTGCTCTCCTGGGTCTCTGACTAGCTCCCAACATAAAAAGGCCTCTTCTCCCTTGAGCTGTCTCCTGTTTTTCTCTTTCATTGTTATGTGTGTAAGCCTTTCTTCTGCATGATTGATTGACTTTCTTCCCTGATCTCCCATTTTGGAAGCTGGATCATCATGACCACTTACCTGACCGCTGAACCATCCCCCGTTCTGCAGTGGAACTTTTAACACCTTTTAGGGTTCCTTAAACCTTACATTTTTATCTGCTGAGACTGTGATATAACTTTAAACTGTAATATTAAAGCTTGTGATATTCATTTACAACAGATTTTTTTTCTGTTTTTTTAAGTGAAAAGTTGAATATTAGCAATTTAATTGGATCAACCTAATATTAAGTGTAAACATAAACTGTGCTGCTGAAAATGTTCGAAATTCAAACTCCTCTACTTCAAAGCTCTGACACCATGTCATGAACCAAAGAAACAATTTAGTAGCTCTTACATAATAGACTTTCTAAGTATTATCAAACAACATTGTTTACTTTTTAAAAGCAATACTCTAGGTGCCCTAATGAATACGTTTTATCTATAAAAAGTACTTTTAAAATTATATTTTATTGTGGTAAGTCATTAAGTATCTAGCAAATTTTCTGACAATATCTTAACTAGTTTTGCACTTAATCCAATAATCAAATTAAGTTTTATCTATATTACTATAGACCTGATACATTGTTGAGAAAGATGTATATATTGATTCATATGAGATTTTTCATAAAAATTATATGAAAGAAAAATAACCCCTCATATGCAATAATGGGAAAGCCACATGAATTTATATTGTAGTTATGGTATAGGAGATCATGTCCTTATTATAACCTTCACATCTATGTTTACATGTGTTATTTATAAATGTACATTTTGCAATGTCTTGACATTTGTTAGCTGTGAAAAACTATGCCAGGTATGTTTCAGTGGAAAATGAAAGTGCTTACCCAGAAATATAAAAACAATGATGTGTCTTCTCCTAATATTTACATTTTTGTGTCTGTTGATAAAATAGACTTCAGTGTGGTAGCATCTATACAGGAAAAATTTTTGATTTACAAAATCTCCTGCAAACATTTACTGGTTTCTCACTGCAAAGTACAGAAGTTGCTACATTTCCCTTTGTAAGTTTCTGTACTTCCTGTTGCCCTACCATCCCTGTAAAGGGATTTTTTTTTTTACCTTGAGTAAGAATAGAACAATTTGCAAAACAGGCAATAATGAGGAGTAGACATAACCCTTCTAAGCGCTGTGTACTCAAGCCCCATCATCATTCTCTCCATGCAAAACAATAGGCTGTAAACACCATCCATGTCTGTAGCACTTTTCCACATGTATTTACTCTTTCAAGATATACTCCTAAATTAATTCCAGCTCAAACTACTTTTAGCTCTTCACTCTGTTTCTCATTTATTATCCTACTTCTACTCCCTCAGATTTATTTCTCCCCTCTCTAAATAGTGACTGATAGTTACTCTTTGTGACCTCTGGCTTGAATTGTATCCACTAGATTTTCTGGTTTGCAACTACTTTTTAAAATTTGTAGACAGATTTGATCTGTAAGAGTGGATCCATCAACCATAATCCCAAAAGGAGAACAATTTGAGATGTGGTTTCCATGTTGACCTTCATCCTGTGCCTTAGTTTAGATTTTTTTTAGCTTTATTTCAGTTTTTATTTTATCTCCTCTATTTCCCTCATTTCATGCTTCTCTCTCTTTCCCTTGTCTTTCTTTCTGCTATTTAAATGCTCCAGAACCGTTTTTTTTTTTCTTTCTTTTTTTTTTTTTTTTTTTTTTTTAATGTCAAGTAACACACTCCAGAACTATCACCTGGGAGAAATGAGGAAATATAAAGCCTAGAAACTTAGGGAAGAAAGTCAAATGCAATGAATGGAAGGAACTGTAATAAACACACATGACAAGAGCATGGTGGAGTGGATGCTTTGGTGATATTCCCAGATCCCCTTCCTTAAAGACTAAAGTACTCATTCTTCCCAGCTGCTGTAAATGCTGACAACAGACAACAACTGGGCAGGGGGAGCCTCCTTGTCTGAAGTCACAGACTCTCCCTGGGAGCACGTCACATCTATTGACTGGCTAGCAGGAAGATAAAAGTCTTGGTTCCGCTGCTTCAAGGATTACTGTCAAGAGTCATTCCAATTCTAGAGCCCCCCCATGAGATTAGCCGATGCCTTTTTGAGACTTCATTGCAATTCAACTCTTCTCAATCCAGTTTCCTCCACTGCTTTGCTAGTATTGATTGCAATAAGATTCTTGCATGCAAATTTCCATATCAGAATCTTTTATCCAATAAACTTGACCTGAAACAATAGGCTTTGGGAGTCAGAGAGATCTGGATTTGAATTCAACTGCAGTTTTACTTGCTAGCTGTGGTACTTTGGGGTTTATTGTCTCTATAGGCAAAAATGGGTAATAAGAAGGCAGGATTATCCTATGGTGGTGACATCAGTGAAGTTGTACAACATAATTCCCTGAAAAAAAACCACTACATAAGTGAAAGATTAAATCACATATTTAAAGCAGTTACTGTTGCAGAGTAGACACTTAATACATTTTTTGTTCCCCCCTTTTAACTTTGGACAGATTGAGGAAAATAAGAAGGTAACCAACCAAAACAGTTAATTAAGAATTTAATTAAGGGTAGAATATTCCTTATCTAAAATGTTTGGGACTGGAAGTGTTTTGGATTTCACATTTTTTTCTGCCTTTGGAATATTTTCATATACACAGTGAGGTATCTTGGAGATGGGACCTAAGTCTAAATGTGAAATTAATTTATGTTTTATATACACCTTACACTCATAGCCTGAAGATAATTTTATAAAATATTTTAATGATTTTGTGCATGGAACAAAGTCTTGACTGTATTTTTACTATGACTTGTCACAGGAGGTTAGGTGTGAAAATTTCCACTTGTGGAGCTATAACAGTGCTCAGAAAATTTTGGATATTGAAACATTTAGCATTTCAGAGTTTAAGATTAGGGATGGTCACCAGTTTCATTTTTGGAGTATAAGATATTTATCTTAGAATCAAAGAGATTTTTCCATTACTTCAATTGGATATAAACAAATTAAGATGGACAGTTTGCCACTGCTCAGTTATCTTCATTTTGACTTGAACATAGTAAACTCTTTGTGTTAGGCAGAAAGTCCTTCCCTGTCCCAAATATGTACACATCTCTATCTCCACAACCTATAAATATGTTTCACTATGTACTAAAGTGGGCTTTGAAGATGTGATTACATTTTAGGATGTTGGGATGGGGAGATTATTCTGAATTTTCTAGGTGAGCCAAATGTAATCACAAGAGTCCTCAAAAAAGAGAGGCAGAAGAGAATTAGAGGGAGATGTGACTACAAAAGAGGTTAGAATTATGCAATGTGAGATCAGTTCAGCCTGTCATTGCTGGCTTTGAAGATAGAAGAAAAGGAGCTATGCTGGAAAAGACACAAAAGTAGCTCCTCCCGTAGAGCCCCAGAAAGGAAAGCAGCTCGCTGGACACCTTGATTCTTGTTCAGTGAGACCTGTGTTGAATATTTGACCTACAGAACTGTAAGATAATACATTTAACAAATGTGTATGTTATTTTAAGCTACTAAATTTGAGTTGATTTATTAAGCAGAAATATAAAACGAGTACACTTTTCGTAACTCATGGAAAGGTTACCAACCAGTTGGCCATGTCTAGGGACCAAAGAGCCTCAACCACATGGAAAGAAAGGGAACAAGATGGAAACCAGTAAGAACATGACATTAATCATTGGAATAAAATATATTTGGCATATACCAATGGTTGATTGTACATTTACAACATGTTTCTTTCACACTAAACTTGTTTTACCAGTTCCATCTCTTGACCTTCTAAGATGCACCTTCTCTTCCCCATTTTCTTTCAATTGCATACATAACCAGAAAAGTTATATTTTCCATCACATTGAGAAATACCTGAAAACTTTCTTTCCTTATTTTTGCCTCCTATTGCTCACCTTATTTTGCTTAATATTAACACCCTGTTAATTCAAACTAGCTCTTGATCTAGATTTTTATCTCTCAACCCCTATCTAAATTAACATTTTTCTTCATATTTCTGCAGAAATAAGCATTGCTCTCGCTTGATTTGTTGTCATAGTTTATTTGTACCATGAGGAAAGACTCTAATCACAACTAAACATCCATTGATTTATCAAAATTAAAGAAAGGGAATCCCTGAGGTTTTATGTGATTTGAACAAAATACAGAGTTCAGGAGAAGAATGCAGTATGTAGAGGACTAATTAAAATCACACAGGCTCCAGTTCAGTTCCTGCTCCTCCAATTGGTCAGTATCTCATGTCAAGGAAATTATTTAAATGTCTAAATCACAGTTTATCCCCTATGAAAGATGGGCTATACTGACCCAACAGAGTTACGTGAGTATAGTAAATGAACATAAAGTACTATAGCAAGATAATAGAATAATAAACGTTAAATAAATATTATTATTTTTATTATAAGAACCATTGACATAATAAATACTGTCCTGAAAAAGCTCCCGATATTATATTCAATGCCATGTTAACTTTGATAGCTTTTGTGCCCATGTTCACATATTCTTCTAATTTATGGTCTATTATTCATGCAACAATAACCAAGAAAAAAGTGAAATTGAATAGTTGGTTTTATCAACTTGAAACTTGGTTTTTGAAAATTATATTTAAATTTCTATTATAAATTATGTCAGAAAGCAAGTTTATTATTTATAAAACTATTTTTGGAAATATGTTCTGAGCTATCAACAACTGTGTATAACTTGAATTTTGGCACCTACTATTGTAATACTCTTTTCTGGACATCTATGGCAAGTAGATAGTCTAATAGACTAGAACTTAGAATAATATCAAAGGGAAATTCAATAGAAGTTATCAGTCTTTTTGGCACAAAATATTTCAAATGGAATCTAATGCCTAATTTTTCCCATTGTATGTGCTGGCATATTAACTTAGATACTATAGACCTTTACAATTGGCATAAAGTCTTGATTATGCTAGATAGAAAACTTTGAGAGATCTGCTGCATAACATTGTCCCTGTAATTAAAAATACTGTAGTGTACATTTAAAATTTTGTTAATACAGTGGATCTCATGTTAAGTATTGTTACTATAGTAAAAGAAAATAAATCAGAGAACTCTAAAAATTAATTTCCTATACCAATGATTATTGTCGATTTATTTTTAATAGTATTGAATGTTTAACTCTTTGACCAAATAGCATTTTTAAATAAATACAGGCGAATACTAACTTCATCAAACTAATGTTTAACAAGAGTTTGATTGACTTACCAACACTATGGATGTTGCTTTTCCTCTGGACCATGGCTGAGGACTGAGAATTCCTGCCCTCTCTCTTCATAAGCATTTCTGACTCCCTGGACATTTGTTTTGGTATGCTGTCTACTTGGGGACAAGTTGCTATAGCTGTGACCACTCTCTGGCCTCTTTCCCTAGAAAAAGCAGATCGCCCCCCTTCTTTCCAAAGTGCAGCATTTTGTTTTTAACTTAAATTCAGTAATTAGATACTTAAATGCTATTAGATGTAAGTATATTACTTTGATTTTTTATTTCACTCTTAGTGATTTTCCTGTGATTCATTTGTAAGAGGTACACATATTTCTACCACAAAACTCATTAAAGATAGTCTAACCTTAGCTCAAATTTTAAGAGTTTGACCTTTGTTTTAATTAATGAAGTGGCAATATTAAATTATTAAAAGTGCTGGAATCAAAAAAAAAAAAAAAAGTGAGAGTCGTCCTCAAAAATATTTTAATGAACCCCAGAGTAAAATTAGCTAGGTGAATTATTAAAAACTATATTATAGTTAAAATGCTTTCCTAGTATCCATTAATTAACACAATTAATTTCACCTTTCTGAATGAACGTAACTCCATTGGCATTTGGCATTTTTTCCTCTTTCTTGGGTTTCTTTCTGCTTATTTATGTGTTTTAGCAGTAAAGAACTGCAATCTCAGCAAACTATAAATTTTATTTTTGGAACACAAAATATTTTCCTGGGAGCCATGACTTAATGATTTATGGAGAGGTATTTTATTTTTAAATATACAGGGGATCTGAAAAACAACAGCAACAAGAAAAAACTTTATATCAGTCCCAGAAAAAGTGGTTCCAATTAAAAATTAAGCTAGAGTTTATTAATTTAGTAACCAAGTCCATAAGAGTAGAGAACAACATTTTCTTTAGTCAGTAATGCAGAATTAACGTTAAATCACTCTGATAATTATAAAACTATCCATGCTTTTGTATTTGAGTTTTCTACACACTTACTAGCTCATTGGTTTCTGGATTAGAAAAATAAAGTTAAACACAAATTGAGGAGCAGTACTAACTGTGCAGAAAATATGCTCCACTTTTAAAAGTATGCTAAATATATTCTTTAAAGTTTCTAATTAAAAATTATTTACTTACCAAATATGATTGCACATGTTGGCTTTATTTAACTGATTTAATATTTTGATTGCATACCTCCTAAATATGTTTTCAACTAAGATAATTGTGTTAATTTGCATCTTGAAAGGGAATCTTTCAAGACACAGAATTGTCTTCAAGGTAATCTCTGGTGAATTAAAAATATATTTTTCAATAATTTATGATATAATTTTTAAACGTTAATTCCCCACTTACTCTATAACCCCCAAAGTTTTCCCTAGGGTTATATTGTAAGCCCTTCTTAGGAAATGACTATAAGATTGTGCCTTAGAGAATTCTAGAGAAAGCTTTTTAAAGACAGGACTTATTGGTCTTTACATAACTGAAAAACACATCAAAGAAATAGAAGCTCAGAGTTCAATATTTTTTCTTTAGCATAGAAGTGATATAATTACAAAAATTCCTTCATTGTTGCATTACAGAATGACAAAAATGGTGTTATAGTACATAAATGACAAAGCCTTATTATCTATACTGCTATACTGTAGTTTGAGAAATTCTGAAGTTTCCAAACAAGTCTCCCCGCACCACAACCCCCAGAACGAGTATCTATCTAAATCGAATAAAAACGCAGGGATAGTAGGAGACATTAATTCAAACTTGACGGATTTCTGACCCAACTTGTCAGTGTAACACTAGAATAGTTAGGATTAAGAAAATGGGGCTCAAGCTCTCTGCCTCGTTATCGGGTTCTATGTTGTCACTGCTTCTTAGTGAGGCTGATGGAATCGAATTAGTAGGTCAAGAGAGCAAAGCTAGTCAGTTTTTTAACAGTGCTACCAAGCACGTCACATTTGGAGGACTCAGCACAGAATCCACCGAAAACATTTTGTTAATTTTGTACTCATGTTCTAAACATTATATAAAAAGGATCAAACGCAGACCTTCTCATTAAAGAGATATTGTCAAGCCTGACTTTGATTACGTGTTTACTGAGAACAATTTACTGCTCAAAGCCACTATACAGTTAACACAATCATCTAGATAAAAACAGAAAGAAAAAAGTGCTATGAATCTTGCTTCCTGGAATGACAGAGGTTGAAGTGTGAGATTTCAATGAACTACAATTATGAGTGGCCAGGAATTACAGATAACAGCATAGTTAGATGCATTATTTTATCTCAAATTAGACTGAGACACTGTGAAGCAAGATGTCCTTCTAGCAATCTTAGTAAGTGTTGGCAGCAAGAATAGGTTTCAATCCAACAATACATTTCTAAAAGAAGCAGATAATTGTCACCTAATTATCTTCCTTATATCTTTTGAAAGGTTAACACTTTCATGTTTTAAAATCTAAGTAATAAGGGAAAAAAATGTAGTGACCTGAATATACTCCCTAACCTTTAAATTTCTAAGACTTTTTTTTTTTAACACTTCAAATCCTTTATGTGGGAAAATTACATTATAATGGGGGAAGCCTCACTTTTTTTTTTCTTTTAGTTCAAGTTTTTTCCAAGAGTTTCTTGTATTTCATTGGAAACAACATAGCCAGATGAAATGTCTCCACCTAAAGTGTCTTTAGAAAACAAACAAAAATACATTAAGGGGGTCTGGATTTTTAAAGGAGGAGTTACTTTCATTATAGGTACTAATCCCTAAACGCTCCCCTTTACATTTGACAGTGGCCTCATTCCTGATATATTAGCTAATGTCATCAGTGTTACTTCTATTTCAGTAGAGAAGAAAATGTGCCTTTTCACGATATTTCTGAATGTTTGTTTAAGCAAATTTTAAATATACAGTAAAGGAAATAGAAATATTTCTAAAGTATCTAAAATCTTTGCCCAAATAATGATGAATAGAAATAATTCCCAAAAAAGACCTGTGTTCTCTTCACCCCTTGATGAAATGAAATGCCACAAATAATGAGTGAAGCTCCCTGTACTGACTTCCTCACTGCCTCTCCCATCCTCTGTCCTCATAGATAAGCACTTTCCTCAGTCTGGCATTCATCATTTCCATGAATTTATGCTTTCTCTATGTATGTATGGGTTTCTAAAACATAAACATTAAAGGAACACTGGCTCATGCTTGTAATCCCAGCACTTTGAGAGGCCGAGGTGGATGGATCATTTGAGGTCAGGAGTTTGAGACCAGCCTTGCCAACATGATGAAACTCCATCTCTACTAAAAGTGCAAAAACTAGCCAGGAATGGTGGCAGGCACCTGTAATCCCAGCTACTTGGGAGGCTGAGGCAGGAAAATTGCTTGAGCCTGGGAGGCAGCAGTTTCAGTGAGCTGAGATCATGCCACTGCACTCCAGCCTGGGCAATAGAGACTCTGTTTCAAAAAAAAAAAAAAAAAAAAAAAAAGTAATGAGTAAATGTGGCAAACTGCAACAGTTACTACTTGAGATTGTCACTAGGACACCTACTACTGTTACTGCTTGAGACTGAGACTGTCATTACGACAGTCACTACTGTTACTACTTGAGACCATCATTACAAGACTGAACGAAGGAGGACGAATGCAGAAATGCTAACAAAAAAACAAAAGAAACTGTTTTCAAGGAAGGGTCCAGGAAAGAAGAAGAGAGCTCCCTGCTTCTAGTGAGCAAATGGCAGCAGCCCTGAGCTTCTACAGCCCTTCGTATTTATTGGGTAGAAAGAGCAGGGAGGAGGAGGTAACAATTGGTCAGCTGCTTGATTGATCACAGGTTCACATTATAGCTAACAGGCTTCAGATTTGCCTAATCACAAGAAACACTTGTGCCTGGGTCGTGACTGCCCTCAGCATTTTTTCTTGGCAGCAGATGCAGTTTGTTAGTTTGTCAACATCTTGCTTTCATGAGAACAGTTTGCTGTTTACTCATGTAGCCTCCAGTGGTATACTGAGTTGATCATGACCCTCATTCTATCAGCCTTCAACAAATAAAGGTATGTATTTATTTTGTAGTCTGTTCTTTTAAAAGCCAAAATGTGGGTCTGTGAGATACATTCAGATTGACAGAGGTAACTTGAATTCCTTCATTGTCAGTGCTGACTGATATTCTATTCCTTTAATTTGCTAACACAGTCTACTTATTCATCCACTGTGGATGGCACAGTAGGTTGACTCCAATTAATTTTGCATAAGTAATGCAAATGTTTAACACTCTTAAACAATTATCCTTATGCATACCTAGGAAGGAAATTGCTGAGTGTTAACATGAGCATGTATTTAAATTTATGTCTACTGACAAATTGCTCGTCAAAGTGTTTACATCAATGTATATACAAATGGACATTGTTTAACATTTGCTTTTGCTACCCAATTCATGCCAACACTTGGTATGGTAAGATACCATTTTTAGTATTCTGATAGCTGTGATACAGCTCTTATTTTTATTTGATTTTTCCTAATTGAAACCAGTAGAATAGTTTTTCTTCTGTTTATTGAGCATTCATTTTTCTTCTTTTAGAATTGTTTTTTTCCTTTTTTTTTTTTTTTTTTTTTGGCAGAATCTTGCTCTGTCACCCAGGCTGGAGTACAGTGGCATGATCCTGCAACCTCTATCTCCAGAGTTCAAGCGATTCTCCTACCTCAGACTCTCTAGCAGCTGGGATTACAGGCATGCACAAACACACCCAGCTAATTTTTTGTACTTTTAGTAGAGACAGGGTTTCACCATGTTGGCTAGGCTGGTCTCAAACTCCTGAACTCAAGTGATCTGCCCATCTCGGCCTCCTGAAGTGCTGGGATTACAGGCATGAGCCACCGTGCCCGACCCTCATGCTGCAGATTCGCTGGTCTTCCTCTTCAAATTCACTGAAGTTATTTTCATATTACAAATAATGATCATTTGTCAATTATAGACCTTGAACTTTCTGAATAAAGTTTATCTTTAGTCTTTCATTTTGCATTTGTTTGATGCACAATTTTCAATTTTGACAAAGTTAAAAATTTTTAACTATAAAAATATTTATGATTTTGTCTTGCTTAAGACATTATTTTTTACTCTGGACTCATAAATTGTTCTCCTATATATTCTTGTAAAAGTGTTAAAATTGTGTTTATTACATTTAGATCTTCAGTGCAGTGCAAATTATTTTGTGTAATTTACAGAAATAATACTTGTGAGCATTTAGGATCATTCCTGAATCAAAGGAATGGTTCTAATTTTCATCATTATGTGTCTGGTTTGTTAAAGTTTTTTGTACACAGTTACATGTTTTTTGCTCTCTTATCAACTGCCTTTATTTTTTGCTTTTAATGACACATGTAACAAATCATTTCTATGTATGTTCTCCTTTGATAGATTTATTCTATTATAAATACCCCGATATTGAGTCATCCTTGTATATTGGAGATATCATACAACTTTGTCATAACACAGTAGATATATATTAGGATATGATTTCCTAGTATTTCCTTATAATTTTACATCTATGCTAGTACTTGATATTAGCTTTTAATTTCCTTTCTCATTCTGTCTTAGATTCAAATGTCATAAAATGAGTTGGAAATTCTTTATACATTCTAGATTTGTAAGTATGCTTCAGAATATTTGTTATAATTGCCTTTGAAAATATCAGTGAATGAAGGAGTGAATTGATTCTTAATTACTGACTGAATTTCCTTCATGAGTTTTTTCTTTTAAAGTTTTCATTTCTTTTGTTATCAGTTTTGTAAATAGCATTTTTCTATTTGTTCTAGTTCTAGTTTTCAAGTACATGGAAATAAATTTCTCTATAATATATTTTTTGTTACTTGGGTTTCTATGTTTTAATTCTTAATATTCTTAATAATGACTTAAAATTCTTCATGATCACTTCTGTTGTTTCAACCTCTTTTGGTAGAATATTTGTCTTTTCAATAAACAAGTATCTAACTTTGTTTACTCTCTCTAGGTTTTTATTCTATAACTTGAATATCATCTCTTACAAATGGGTTTAACTCTCCTCAAATTTTTGGAGTTCATTCTAGCTTTTAAAGTTGATAATTGGCTCATTAATTTTTTGGTCTTCCTCCCACAAAATTGTTTGCAGATATAAATTTCCTGTAAATTTCTACAACAATTCTATCTTAAGAGTTTTATATTGTTACTATTTTATATTTTAGTATTTAATGCTACCAATTTACTATCCAAATTTTCTAGATTAGGAAACTAAAGTTTAGAGAAATAGAATAAGTTACAAAACTTGTAATTGTTGGAGACTGCATGTGAATTCTTATCCATCCACCTGAAAAGTCCATACACTTGTCAACTATTATATAATGTTGCTAATGAACACATAGCTTATCATTTTGTCATACAGGATATTGCTATAATGTTAAGTGAAAATTAACTAAGAATAAAATAACTCATATATACAATTATCAATAAGATAATGCATGTACATACCAACTGAATAAAACTAAGATAATAACTATCATATACAATGTCAAAATTGTACACAAAAATGTTAGAATCTTTAGGGAAGGAAAATAAAAATGTTGCAGTTATAGATGATCCTATCCCAAAAAGGAAAGAATCATATTGGACATTAGAAAAAAGTTAGAAATAATATGTGGTAAAATATTACATATTAAAACTCTTACGACAGAATTGTTGTAGAAATTTACAGGAAATTTATATCTGCAAACAATTTTGTGGGAGGAAGATAACATCAGATGTTAATTATATCTTCTGTTTCATTAATACTCTTTTAGCCTGTGTTTAATATTCATCAATCCTCTACTAAGGATTTTTTTCAAATTTAAATATTCATATTTTACATTTATAGACATTGAATTTGGCTTGTTTTTCAAATAAATTGGCTTCGTAAACAATAGTGAGACCTTGTCAAAAATATTGGTATAATATCACCTGAGTTTTATAAATCCTCTTTATATCTATAACTGCAACATTTTTATTTTTCTTCCCTAAAGATTCTAACATTTTTGTGTACAATTTTGACATTGTATATGATAGTTATTATCTTAGTTTTATTCAGTTGGCATGTACATGCATTATCTTATTGATAATTGTATATATGAGTTATTTTTTCTTAGTAAATTTTCACTTAACATTATAGCAATATCCTGTATGACAAAATGATAAGCTATGTGTTCATTAGCAACATTATATAATAGTTGACAAGTGTATGGACTTTTCAGGTGGATGGATAAGAATTCACATGCAGTCTCCAACAATTACAAGTTTTGTAACTTATTCTATTTCTCTAAACTTTAGTTTCCTAATCTAGAAAATTTGGATAGTAAATTGGTAGCATTAAATACTAACATATAAAATAGCAATAATATAATTAACATCTGATGTTTATTGAAAATTACAATAAGCCTTTGATATCACTTAGACATTTTTATCCTCAAAGGAGAATATGATGGTAGTCCTATTACTATCCCCACTTTACAAATATATGTAATGCCATAAAGCTTTTAGCATATTGCCTACTACAATATATATTTCCAAAAAGTAATGGTTATTATTATGTTTACAACCCTTCAATTTTAGGATGAACTCATGAATATTGTATTCTTAAGAGTGGTATAAAAAACATAAAATATAGATAATATACTGTCACAACCAAGATTCACTGGGCCACTAATAAATATTTCTGTTAATTCCTTACAATAAGTATATTTGAGAAATATCGTAACTATTTAATTATTAGTTCAAAGTGCCATTTTTTTTCAGTTGCTGAGTAATAGAAATATGGCATTAATTCTTTATGTATTTCAGATTCTCTACCTGTACCACTATTGTCCCCACCTCTATCACTTATATATTCTTATTCTTCCTTTGAGAAAATAGTTGTGAAAACTTTGGTCTTTTCTCTGTCTTGTTCCTTTATTCTTGTTCTTTCTTTTCTTGGTAGCTCCTCACCATAATGTATAGAGTAAAAACTCTCAAGTCTTCTAGGATGAAAAACACTGAAGGAAATGAAAGAGTGAAGTTTCTAATTTCTTGATTTCCCTTTTCCCACTACACATTTTAAATATTTCACCCAAGAGCTGCTACATTGCTTTGATTTATTATGTGAAAGAGGAAACTTGTCATTATTATCAAGGAAAAGTCAATTGATACTGAGGAAAAAATCCAAATCAACTATCCCCCAAACTTTGCAATAGCCCTTTTCTTTATTTGTCAGCCATGTTTCTTTTTATTTTCCTAAATTACTTCAAAATGTTTTACTAGGATATAAAATTCAGAAATGTATTTAAAGAAGAAGGCCTGTAATCCCAGCACTTTGGGAGGCCGAGACGGGCGGATCACGAGGTCAGGAGATCGAGACCATCCTGGCTAACACAGTGAAACCCCGTCTCTACTAAAAATACAAAAACTAGCCGGGCGAGGTGGCGGGCGCCTGTAGTCCCAGCTACTCGGGAGGCTGAGGCGGGAGAATGGCGCAAACCCGGGAGGCGGAGCTTGCAGTGAGCTGAGATCGGGCCACTGCACTCCAGTCCGGGCGACAGAGCGAGACTCCGCCTCAAAAAAAAAAAAAAAAAAAAAAAAAAAAAAAAAAAAAAAAAAAAAAAAAGAAGAAGAACCAGCAGAAAGGAGATAATGAAGAGGTAATAACATTAAGGTAAAATGCATAATCTGAAGTTCTGTGTACATTGGTCACAATTTGCCTTTAATTAACAGTGATTATAAGATAAATGGAAGGAACTGCTCCATAATGATTACAATTTCTGATCTTAACAGGTAGAAATTTTTCCCAAGGATCATAAAGCAAAATCTGTATGTTAAAAAATAGTGTCCCTAACGACTTATATCCATGAAACACAGGTATAAGTTTCATGTTTTTTATAAACCATCATCATCTTATGAAAATGCTATATCCTTTTTAAATAATTTTAATATTCTAAAGCGTAGTCTTAAAGTTGCCTTCCATGAAAGTATACTTGTTTATGCTGTAGGAATTAACTAGAATTCTAAGTTCTACCAAAAGTGCGTATCTACATTGAAAGGCTCACAGACGTTTTCTACTTTCAAGTTAAATTTCTATCACTATAATTTATGACATAAGGAAAACCCGTGCTTTGTTGACTTAATTGAATATCTAGTTCTCCTTTCACACATATCCCAACTAAAACTTTCTCCAAATACTTCTTGTAATCTCTTGTTTAGTCAATGTATTAGGTATCCCATGAAGGGAATTCTCTTTGAAGTCAATTTGTCCTCCAAAAGACTTAGAGAAAATCCAGGCAATAGTAGACCCAAGAGCCAAACAAACTTTTTCTGTTTCAAAAAGCAGCTACTTAACCAATGTTTCATTCAATCAAAAGGGGTTATTTTCTTGGATAGTTATTTGCACATCCTTAAAATCTCTTCCAAGATCCTTATCAAAGCTTCCTGAGAACTTAGGTAAATTGATTTACTTAGTCTTTCATCAATCGCTCTGTTTACTCTTTTTTTTTTTTTTTTTTTTTTTTTTGAGATGGAATCTCGCTCTGTCGCCCGGGCGGGAGTGCAGTGGCCGGCTCTCAGCTCACTGCAAGCTCCGCCTCCCGGGTTTAGGCCATTCTCCTGCCTCAGCCTCCCGAGTAGCTGGGACTACAGGCGCCTGCCACCTCGCCCGGCTAGATTTTTGTATTTTTTAGTAGAGATGGGGTTTCACCGTGTTAGCCAGGATGGTCTTGATCTCCTGACCTCGTGATCCGCCCGTCTCGGCCTCCCAAAGTGCTGGGATTACAGGCTTGAGCCACCGCGCCCGGCCTGTTTACTCTTTAAGAGTGATACAATAAGGGTAAAGAACAGTTTAACGGAAATTCACCTTGTTAATTTTTACCACCTTTCATATATTGCTTTAGCACATGACATGTAGATGGACACTGAGTGGGATCATTAATGGCAACTTAAAAAACAATTCAACTAAACATTGACTTATGATCAAATTTTTGAATGGTAATATATTCAACAAAATATGATAAAACACAAATTTATAAGCCATGTTTTCTAGCATTCTCTAAGTTTTCCTCTTACTTAGCTCAATATTTGCTCAATTTGTATGTAAAGATGTGTTTAAAGTACCTGGCACAGGGTTCTGTCAAAAAGACTTTTGTCCAGGGACACATAGAGGCTCATATAAAAACAAATTCATACATTTGGTCTCATTAATGCCAGGCTCTAATCCAACAGTTAGAAGCTGGCTCGGCAGAGAGAGGGAGAGTTTCAAGAGAGAGTCAGTGCCCAAGGGAATGCACCCGTATCGCCCCTGTGATGTAACTAGCAGGTGGAAATGTGGTTAAGAACTTCCTCTTATATCAGATGTCTGCTCAGAAGGGACTGTCCCAACTTAGGCACAGGCACAATAAATTGACTAAATGTCCTTAACTTGACCCACTACTAATTGTAATATCATTATCGTTGTGGTTTTGGCATTCCTCGTGGGTTTCACTTAGGCTAAAAAGGGTAGTAACCAAGATGGAGTCACTATGTCCAACCCTAGGTATGCACAGATGCCTCACCCCTAGGGGGCAACTTTACCTACCCCATCAGGGTGGAACCCACAGAAGACTTCCTTGTTTTTTCCACATAAAAGAAACAGAACTCAGCCCCATTACTGGCAACCCTCTTTTGGGGCCCCTCTCACTGCTGAGAGCTTTTCTGTTGCTTAATAAATCCTACTCTGCCTTTCTCATTTTCTGGTGTCTGTGTGCCTTATTCTTGGTCACAGGACAATAACCTGGACCTCCCTAAACTAAAGAATAAGGAGATGGTGACAATAGCTTCCACAACATGGATAAAGACTAGGGTACATTAATTTATTGATATGGGTCTGACAATTCACATATGCAGAGTTACTTATCTATAGAAATAGTTTTGTGTTGATATATACTGATAATTTGTGAAGATATTTATTTTAAGTTAGATTATAAGATAAATTTAATTTAAAGCATTGGTATATTCATGTTTAGTTTGCATCATTTTATCATTTTTTTAATTTTCTCCATCATTGCGTCCTAAAAGTAGAGCTAGCAACATGTCTGGATCTCACACATGAAAATGTTCAAAACACTTCTAGATACCAAAAAACCTATGTTAATAATCATATAATGTATCACAGCCAAGTTGTCACAGCATACTTACTGGTTATAACCACTGACTTTTTCTAAGCTTTTATTTTGTGTATCCAAAAGCTTTTTCTTGACTTTGACAGTGTCAGGAAATCCTAATTTCCGCAGTTCACTGGGAATTTTAGATGATTTAATCTGATTTTTAGAGGGTGCTTGGTTAAAATAAAACCATCGAAAAACTCACAGAGTGACATTTAAATGCCATGAAACTTAGACATTTCAATCTCTTTAAAACACAATAAATCTCTTTGTTGAATACTCCAGCTTATGCATGAATTCACTAATCTGCTCATTAATTTTCTCACTCTCCATAAATTTATTGAGCACTTTTGTGTACAAGACAGTATGCTGAGTGCTGGTGTGATGTTTTCGAGGAATTTAACAATATAGTGGGAGAGAGTTTATGAATTACAAAAATAATTAAAGAGCCACATAATGCTGTTATGACCTCCTCTATGAGTATTGGGAGCATTTGGAAGAGAAAGATACTTAGGAAAACGGGGTGGGAAAAGAAAGCATTTAGCAGAAAGTGGAGTTAAAGGAGGATGCTGAGAAGTTGTGTTTGATCTCATGTGTAATTTGGGGGTAGAGATGGGTGTGGTGTTGGAATGATAATCAGCATCCTAGTCTGAGGAAAACTACAGGTTAAAAGATACAAACAAGAAAACACAACATACACTGAACACTGATTAGAATGTCTGCCTCTAGTTTTGATAAGACTGGAAAGTGGAAGGCAGATGGTAGTAAAGATCTTGAATGTCTGGCTAAGAATTCTGAATGCTCCGTTATACAACAGGGAATCCTAAATGTTCCTGAGCATGACCGTGACATTGTAAGTTAAACACTTACAAATGCACTTGTGATGTACATTGTTTAAAATATTTTTGCAATAAACAAGTAATTTACTTTTCATAGCAACTTTCTAAGATGGTTAGTTTCATTGTCCAGGTATTTCATACTTGGAGAACTAAAAAATGGATACATTAAGTAAGTTGCTCAAGGTCACAATTAGGAAGTGGTAGAGCTGGGATTCAAATCCAGACAAGTCTGCTTCAAATTCTGTGTTATTAACTATTACACTATCAAAGTGAGGGAACAAAGTTAGATTTTAAGATTAATTTGAGTGCAAATATAGATGTGTTCAAAGAACTGGAAAGACTAAGAATAGAATTCAATTAGAAGAATTTTCAGCAGTGTTAACATGAGATAATGTTATTTAAACCAGCGTGGTGGCTGTTGGAAACGGATGGATGAAATAGATACAAGTGTCCTTAGGAACTCACAACTACACATAAAATCTATAGAGTAAGTTAAACCATGTAATTTCTTAAAGAATCTATGTCTATCAAACATGCATAGAAAATATTAGAACTTAATAATCACATATTTTAAATGCTTGATAAGATCTGTTCTTTTTACATACAAACTCAGCAAGTAATTTTAGTAAGTAATTTTTCCTAATTAGGGAATTATTATTTTTTGTTCATGAGCAATAGCCAAGTTTAAATGTGGAAAACATTGCCTATGGTTTGTCATGTTCTGTTTTACGTGGTGTTAACTTTATGTTTGTGTACCTTTGCATTTTACTGATTCCCTACAGACGAAACTATGTCTTTGATAATTGTCTGTAAGCCTTCTGGGATATAAATTCCAGGTTATTTTGAAGTTATGCCTGTTTGTATCATTCGCCCACTCAAGACATCACACATTCTTCCAAACACCCCCTACACTTGGAACAGGCACCCAATTAATATACGCCATGCAGGCCACCTTGCTCTTCTCCTTCAAAAACTCCTAAAAAACCATCTGCTCTGGGAGGCATTCCAGCGACAATAACCACCTACTACTTTCAATTGCCTATAATATCTGCATTCACTTTCTTGAACACTGCTTACATCTTTTACCATTATAAAATCCATAAGACAAGATAATTTCTAAATATCTTGCAGAGGTATGTAACCTCCTCTCCAATATCTATATTCCTTTAGAGTAGTAATATATTCTTACAAATATTTCTGCCATGACAGATTAAAGAAATATCAGCTTTAAAAGAATAAGAGCATTAACATTGTCTCTTGTATCAAAATGTTCAGCCAACCCAGTTAGGTGTTCTGATTAGGATTTAATGCCAAACTCTCATGGAGAATGTTGAGTGACACTATCTAATTAGTTCTTTACGAACATATGATAGTGTGGAAAGTAAACAAAGTAGTGAATTGTTTTTAAATTAGTGTACTTTGCTTCTCAAAGTTCATTATATATTACTTGCTAGGCGACAGGAACTAATTTCGATTTTATATTTTGGATAAATTGTTCCCTGGGATTAAAAAAATAAGCTATGACAAGAACACATTTTATCAATATGCAAAATAGATGAAATGGAGACAATTTCTTTTTAATTTTTGAAATTGTAAGTCCATATATTGCCATGCTGGTTAACACCAAATTCCTGAATGCCTGTGAATCTCATACCAGTTATGTCAACAACATGCATATCTTCATAGGGATGCCACTGTCCAGGTAATAATCTAAAGACATGTTTTTTTTTACTTTTGCAAGTGTTAGGCCTTGCTGAATGATAAAGCATTTTTCTTTGTATTTCCACAGCAGAGATTTCAGATCAAGAGACAAGTCCCAGAGGACTGAGGACAAGATAATTAATATGCTGAAGTTAATAATAAGAAGGCATAGTGGGAGATTTCTGCCAAACTAAGAGGGCAAAGCCCTACAGTGGCTGACTGGAGGTGGTGGGTGGCAAAGCCCAAATCATGGGATTAGAGAGACAAGAGATTGGACGTCAGGATTGGTCCCCTTATTCTTCAGGTCAACACCTAAGAGCAGAAAAAAAATTCCTAAGTAAAATATGGCAATCAAAGAATCCTAGGGGTAGTCTTGAGAGACCCTTTCTGTGACTGAGAAGAACGATGCCCATTTTCATAATTCTATGCCATGGATTGCATGGAAGTAGAAAGTAGCAAAGAGCAGAATGAGGTGTCCTATCAAGTGGGTCTGAGGAAAGTCCTCGCAGAGTCACATAGACCTTATTATGTTGGAGGAAAAAAAGCACCTTAGAATGACAAGACCCTTGAACAATGTGGACACAAAAATGCTGAGAGAATGAACTAGGAGGAAACAGAGAATGAACTAGGAGGAACTAGGACAAGTAGTTGGTGGGATGTTGAGAATGAAGGTAATTACACAGTCTACAACCATCAGGTATAGCTATCAGTCAGATGCCCAAAATATCAGATGGGTCTCCACAGCGGATACCAGTGTAAGATGCCCAGAGACCAGGTGGCTTCTGCTACACTTCAGCAGAAATGGAGACCATCTGCCATCTGGGAGACAGAATCTTTCCCTATTGTGACTATTAATATTATATGTCAACTTGGCTGAGCCATGAGGTGCCCAGATATTTGGTTAAACATTAGTCTGTGTGTGCCTGTGAAGGTGTCTATGAGTAAGATCACCATTTGAATTGGTAGATGGAGTAAAGCAGATTGCCCTTCACAATATGGGTAGGCCTCATCTAATGTGTTGAATGTCTGAACAGAGCAAAAAAGCTGAGTAAAGGAGAATTTATTCTCTCTGACTGATATCTTTAAGCTGGGAGATTGGTTTTCTGCCTTCAGGTTTGGACTCCAACTAAAACCATTACCCTCTCCTACTTCTCAGGCTATTGGACTCAGACTGGAACTATAGCATCAGCTCTCCTTGAGCTCAGCTTGCTGACTACAGATCTTGGAACTTCTTAGCCTCCACAATCATGTGAGCCAATTCCTTATAATAAATCTCTCTCGCGCGCTCTCACTCTCCTTCTAATCTCCAATTAGTTCTGTTTCTCTGGAGTAACCTAAAATACTCCTATATTATGAGTAGCTGTGCTACAACCTTTGTACTTAAACATTGTTTTGAGAAAGAGGAAAGGAAAGTCAAAACCAGCGAGTTGAGAAAGACACCAAGAAAAACTGGGTAGTTACACCAATGAGAAAATGTGTTAAACCAGAGAAGACTGAAGTGCTTTTAATGAACAAGACCAGCTGCTTACTTCATAAGTCAGATGCCCCAAACTCTTACTTCATCAGTAAGAGTGATGACTCAAAAACAAAATGGGATCAATTATAGAAATTAATGAAACTCCCTCTTTTGCAAAGTCAGACTTATGATTGTTTTGTATTTTACTGCTTGTATTAAAGTGGTTATTGCTATCTGAAGCTCATCAAGAGAATTTTTGAGTCTTTTCTGAAGTCATTCAACAAGTTTGTTTTGAATCTTATTTAGATTTATTTGGAAAGGTACACCTGTTTTTGACTGTTTAGAAAATATTAATTATCACCATCAATATGCTTGCAATATTTCCTGCCAAATAGAAAAGAGCATGCATGACATACATATGTGGGCTTAAACATCTCAAGAGCAAATAAAATAATTTATACAAAAGCAATTATTTAAAACTATAAATCAGTAAGCACACGTTATTTTATTACTGAAGCAATAATAATAAGGATCAATAGGTTTCTCAGAATGTAAAAACAACTAGGGTAATTTCCTAGAATTTAAGAACAACCTTGTTCTGAAAATAAATTCCAAATTATTTGACAAGATATTTAAAAATAATATTTACTTGAAAATTGAGAAAAATATCTGTGATCCTAGAATTTCAAATTGTATCATTTAGAATGAAATATTTATGCTTCATTTCATCTATTAAGTCTCTAAAGCAATATGTGGATAGCAGCTAACATTTGGATAACTACTCTTGGCAAATGGTTTTTAATGCAACTTGATAAGGGCATTTCTTCCTGAAATTTTTAATAAGAATCACCTGAAGGTGAATTTAACTCAGAACACTATAAAGACAAAAATGGGTCAAGTGAAACTGACTGAATTTATATTATATAATAAAAAATCATAGGTAGAATGCAAAAAAGGAAACAACTAATATAAGCTAATTTACAGTCATGTGTCACTTTACAGAAATACCTTCTGAGAAATGCTTTGTTTGGAAATTTTGTTATTGTGCAAATATCATAAAGTGTACTTACACAAACCTGTATATTTTTATTTATATATATATTATATGGAAAACGAAATGTCCCAGCACCATTACTGAATATCAATCATTTCCTCTACTTGATTTGCAAAACCAATATCAAATGCCCTATATTAAATTTCTATAAATGCTCCATTAAATCTTACAGAACATATGTGTTCTGTCACTGGCTTAAACATTGTAACATGGTCCATGACTGTATGCATGTGCATGTAAATGGAAATTGCAATGGCTTACACATATAGTGATGACTACACGCCAGGCACTGTTCTTAGTGCTTTAGATGCATTAACTTATTTACTCTTTTGCACTCTATGGAGTAAGAACTATCATTGTGTCATTTTACAGAGGAGGAAAGTAGGCACAGAAAAGGTTAAGCTGCTTGTTCAGGGTCACCCAGTTAATAAGTGGAGGAGCCTGGATTTGGACTTGGGCTGTCAGGTTCCAGAGCCACCACAGTCATTTCTGGTCACCACCACAGCTATTTCAAGCATCCAGTTACGTGATCCTGGTAGGTATTACCTTTTCTAATAAACAAATAAGCCAAATCAACACAGAGAAGTGACTAGTTTACTCCAGCGTCTCTATTCCATACATTTTGTGTAGCACATATGGATCCGGACTAGAAAACATTCCACTTTGCAGAGTCTGTTTCTCTACCATGGCTCAAAATTCCCATGCTACTTAAGACAAGGAATCTCCTTAAGTTCCCCATCCACTGCATTTCTAACCATCTCCATTGTATAGTTCCCTATATGACAGAACCTGAAGTTTTTACTCCTTTTATATGTTCTGAAATTTATCTCTAATTTTTTGAACACTTTCTCTCAGACTACAGTTTTTCATCTATCACAGGAGTAGCAAACTTTCTTTGTAAAGGCCCAGATAGTAAATACTTTAGGCTATATGGATCATATGGTCTCTGTCACAACTCAGCTCTGCCCTTGTAGTTCAAATGCAGCCATAGATAGCAGAAAAACAAGTGAGCATGGCTGTGCTCCAACAAAACATTTCTTTTATAAAGTAAGCAGAGGGCCAGAACTGGCATATAGGCCATAGTCAGTTTAAGACTGACCTCTGATCGGTCTTATTACTCAAGAGTGGGAAGTGTTTATATCTTGCTTTGTCTTTTTTGAGGGGAGTATAATTAAGGGGCTTTTTGGAGGCGTTTCATTAATATTATTTTTGTATTATATCTTATTGATATATCATAGTTATACACATTGCAGATACATGTGCTATTTTGAAACGTATATAATGTGTAATGATCAAGTCAGTGTAACTGGAATATCCATCACCTCAAACATTCAACTTTTCTAGTGTTGGAACATTACACGTCTTCTCTTCTACCTGTTTTGAAATATACCATACATTATTGTTAACTATAATTTTCCTACTGTACTATTGAATACTACAACTTACTCCATCTAAGTATATTTTTGTACCCATTAATCCACTTCTAATTTGAAAATACTTCCCTATTTTAAAAAATCACTTAATTCTATGGTATTTCCTCTATGTCTCTAGCAAACCTATATTCTTTTCTTGACTATGATTTTGACTGCAAACACATTTTAAGACAATTCTTTAGTAGCCTATGTTTTTACAAACATTCATGTTCAATAGTTGCAGTAAATCTGTGAGATTGTCTTAAGAAAACCATTCCAATTTACAAAAGTTGCTTCCACATTCAGGAATTATAATATGGCTTTTTAATCTAAATTTTGTGCTCTTGTGATTATGTGACATTATCTTTGCATTATATGGAAATCACATATGATTACTATCAGATGCATGTTAACTTTTAAATCATAAAGCTTTCAATGAACTTTCAACTCCATTTTTCACCTTCCAAGAATCACCTAATATTTCTGACACATCTTCCTAAATCCCAGAGAGTTATTGGACCCCTGCATTATAGCATCAATAGCCTGCATACACTTGAGTCACATGCTAGTTTTGATAGTAAATTCTGGTGGGAATAAAAGACAAAAGAAATGGTATTACTTTAGCTACATGACATGCATTATTCAATTTAATTTAATAGTATAACAATCCTGAGAACTAAGAATCACTATTCTATTCTCATAGGTGATGAAATGGATGCTACTAAATTCTAAATAATTTACCCTAGGCTTCAGAGATGGTAAGAGGCAGAAGCAGAACTCAGACACAGATAGAACTGAAAGTTTGTCTTTTTTGTATGACATCAGAAGTGTCTCCTGGCTATCTATAGAACCCAATATCAGGTTTGAACTTCTCAACCATCAATATACTTTTTAATTTTCTATAAACTCTGTTTAGAATTCTCTGTATTTCTTTATGACAACCAGGAAAACTTGCTTATATCATTTGAGCAGTGAAGTTAAAAATCACAGACATAACTTCAATATGAGTTTTATTACTGGTTATCTGCTAGAGAGCTTGGAACATTCTGAATGGAATTAAAATGCATTTCACTGGTGTGGAATCATGAACATTTGTTAAAATTGTTTTGTAAAAAACTCCCTAGGTTTTCACAGCTGTAGAAATGCTCCCTCAAAGAAATAAGTGCAGAATGAATAAAAACAGATGTGGCATTTTTGCATATTATCAACAAAAATCTCTTTTTATTTTATCTTGTCAATGTCTTACCATAACATTATTTATGCCATTATTCTGTTCACAACAAGTGCAGAGAAATTACATGACATTTACCGTACATATACTGGTCTTCAGTAGGGTTTTCTGGTTACTTATATTTCTCTAGAGAGTACCTTTGCACAGGAAGTAATTTTCTATGTTTTCTAACTAAAACCGAACCTTTCTGGCTGTGCACTCTGAGAAACACCAAACATTCTCCACTCTATTAAAAGTAATTGAGTCGGAACATTTAAAGGTATTTTAAATGAATGTGCACTGAACATTCTTCAACTTGGTTCAGGAAATAGATATAGGAAAGTTTTTAATACCCTGAAATTTTTAAGAAGAGGAAATTACCTTTGGTTATTTAAAGCTAGAAAAGATTGGGTTTAAGAACTTTAAGACAACGTGCTAAAATCAACTCCAAGGCAATGCAAGGGTCTTCCTTTAAAAAGTCACTAGTGTTTTGTGTTTATAAATTGTGCCTTCACTGTTTAAAATGTATATATCATATACAGGTTTAGCATTTCTAATCCAAAAATCCAAAATCCAAAATGTTACAAAATCTAAAACTTTTTGAGGGCCAACGTGATGCTACATGTGGAAAATTCAACACATAAGTACTTAACTCAAACTTTGTTCCGTGCACAATATTATTAAAAATATTGCATGAAATTGTTTTCAGGTTGTATATAAGGTATGTATGAAACATAAATGAGTTTTGTGTTTTGTGATAGACTTGGGTCATATCATCAAGATACCTCATTATGTATATGGAAATATCCCAAAATGTTAAAAATCTGAAATCTGAAATACTTACGATCTCAAACATTTCACATAAGAGCTACTGAACCTGTAGTATGCTTTTAGGCACTCAGATGTAGAGTGAATTGTGTATAATATAAGCCAAAAAACATAATCATTGGCAGTACCTGGTGGTAATTCAAGTTTTCAACATCATTAGAATTTGGGGATGTTAATATACATGCACAAAACAATTCTATATAACTTTCCAAAGATGAAATTGCATACTCAGTATGGCCAAATGAATAAATTAAATCATGCTATGAATAAATGATGTTTTATTAGGTAGATGTTCTGGGAAAACCTAATGCTTTACTTGAGAAGTTAATCACTTCTTATATTATTTTTCCAAATGTTAGTCTTCCCAAGAGTTGTGCTAACTTAATATTAATTTGATATATTAGCTGTATTCACTTAAAAGTTTACACAAAAATATTCTTCAACTTGTAATTCTTTCAAGCTTATACAAAGAATTAAATATATTTTAACAAGCATCTACATAATTCACATTATTTTTTTTTTTCTAATCTGAAAACCTAATTATCACCTTCTTATAGAGGACAAGGAACAGCTTTGCAGGCAAATTAATGTATCCTATCAGTGGGACAGTTTGTCACTTGCTTAAATAATCATCATCTTTGTTATAAGCTTCATAGAATGAAGAAAAGAGATGGGACCCCCCCTCATATGATTACACATTAAAATTAACTTCCCACAGGTTTTTAAACAGTTTCTTACACTTTCACTGTGCTGAATCATAAAGCAGAAATGACAACATTAACTGCTTTTCAAGAGATAAGAAGCAAATATCTTTCATATCAGCTTTGAAAAATAAACAGACTTTAGTCACTACTCAGATACATCATATATTTAATTGTATACAAGTTAAAATGTATGCTGCATGTTATAATAATATGATATCATAGTGCACTAGTAAAGAGGGTATGTAAAAAGGACTGCATTATTAACAATTAGTTGATATTATTAAGTAATTACCTAAAATGGACACCTGCCTATAATTTCTGTACAATAAAGAGCTGGCACATGTTAAAACTGTTTTCCTTATTTGCTTACCTAAATGGGGAAAGTGATTACAATTACAGTAATAAAGGCACCTAAAATACACAAATTTGTTAAAATGTTCTTAAAGTAAGTATAGTATTGCTTGCATTTTGGAAACTTTTAAAAATAATATTCTTGCTATTAATTGCTATGTTAAAGCTATTATTTCTAAACTGAATTACTTATAAATAAAAAAATTCTTAAAAGACTGATCTCAGTTCCAATTAGCAAATTATTTCAGACATTTTGCATTTATTTAATTTGCAATGCTGCAATTACGAAAGAGTATCAACACTTTGACTTTTAGTTGGTCTGAAGCAAAGTCCCTTTCACGTAAGATTAAAACTGGTCTTGTTCATCAAATGTGATCAAAAGCTCCTTAATTAGTAGGCTGGACTAAGGTACACAGATGCCCTTTGACCTCCTGTGACAGATTGCTAACATTTTAGCATTTACAACAGACTCTCAAGTATGCCGGCTGACATTCAAATATAACTCAAATTACACTTGGCTAAAAGAATTGTATACATCTACATGAGAAGGACTACTAGTGTAAAAAATCTAAGTCCCGGCAACGCAACTCAAATCAAAACAATGACTTTGCCAATGTGCTTAATAGGAAGGACTCATCCAGTGTTCTCCGGATTGCGGGAAGTGCAGCAAGGCTGAGTGCATGTGGACTAGCGCCCTCTGCTGGTTGGATTCTTCAACGTCTTTAAATCAAGAATCTAGCCTTGATAACAAAAACGATGCCCTAAAGATTCTTTCTCTTTCTGGAATTAGGAATCTATGGGAAGCCTTTTAAAAATTTAAATTTTAATTTGATTTTAGGTATTCTAACCACCTGAATATATGAGGATCACAATAAAATTAGATTCCCAAATTTCTTATCATAAAATTAAATTAAAAATTTAATAAATTATTATGACTATGTAATAAATAAGTGAACTATCTGATAAAATAGTGTAACAATAAATAAAATAATTTAAATAAGTTGTTTAAATAAATTCTGAAAAAAATACTTCTGATAAAACTAATCATTAATAATATAGTGTGCCCAGCAGTGGCTGGAAAGATGGCTGAGTAGGAACAACTCCTGTCTGCAGCTCCCAGCAAGATCAACGCAGAAAGCAGGTGATTTCTGCATTTCCAACTGAGGTACCCACCTCATCTCATTGGGATTGGTTAGACAGTGGGTGCAGCCCACGGAGGGTGAGCTGAAGTGCCGCCTCACCCGGGAAGCACAAGGGGTCAGAGAACTATCTCCCCTAGGCAAGGGAAGCCATGAGGGACTGTGGCATAAGGGATGGTGCATTCCGGCCCAGATACTAAGCTTTTCCCATGGTCTTTGCAACCCGCACACCAGGAGAATCACTCCGGTGGCTACCCCACCAGGGCCCTGGGTTTCAAGTACAAAACTGGGTGACCATTTTTTGAGCAGACAGTGAGCTAGCTGCAGGAATTTTTTTTTTTTTTTTTTTTTTTTCATACCCCAGTGGCTCCTGGAATGCCAGCAAGACAGAACCATTCACTCCTCTGGAAAGGGAGCTCAAGCCAGGGAGCCAAGTGGTTTAGCTCAAGGAATCCCACTCCCACAGAGCACAGCAAGCTAAGATCCACTGGCTTGAAATTCTGGCTGCCAGCACAGCAGTCTGAAGTCAACCTGGGATGCTCCAGCATGGTGGGGGGAGGGGCGTCCACCATTAATGAAGCTTGAGTAAGCAGTTTTACCTTCACAGTGTAAACAAAGCCACTGGAAAGTTTGAACTGGACAGAGCCCACCGCAGCTTGGCAAAGTCACTGTAGACAGACTGCCTGTCTAGATTCTTCCTCTCTGGGCAAGGCATCTCTGAAAGAAAGGCAGCAGCCCTAGTCAGGGGCTTGTAGATAAAACTCCAGTCTCCCTGGAGCAGAGCATGTGGAGGAAGGGGTAGCTGTGGGTGCAGTTTCAGCTGCTTAAACCTTTCTGCTTGCTGGCTCTGAAGGGAGCAGCAGATCTCCCAGCACAGCACTTGAGCTCTGCTAAGGGACAGACTGCCTCCTCAAGTGGGTCCCTGACCCCCATGCCTCCTGACTGGGAGACATCTCCCATCAGGGGTCGACAAACACCTCATACAGGAGAACTCTGGCTGGCATCTGGTGGGTGCCCCTCTAGGACAAAGCTTCCAGAGGAAAGAACAGACAGCAATCTTTGCTGTTCTGCAGCCTCTTCTGGTGGTCCTCAGGCAAACAGGGTCTGGAGTGGACCTCCAGCAAACTACAGCAGACCTGCAGCAGAGGGACCTACTGTGAGAAGGTAAAGTAACAAACAGAAAGGAATAACATCAACATCAACAAAAAGGATGGCCACACAGAAACCCCATCCAAACATCAAAGACCAAAGGTAGATAAATCCACAAAGATGGGGAGAAACCAGTGCAAAAAGGCTAAAAATTCCAAAACTAGAAAGCCTCTTCTCCTCCAATGGATCACAACTCCTCACTACCAAGGGAACAAAACTGGATGGAGAATGAGTTTGATGACTTGAAAGAAGTAGGCTTCAGAGGTGGGTAATAACAAATTGCTCTGAGCTAAAAGAGCATGTTCTAACCAAATGCAAGGAAGCTAAGAATATTGAAAAAACGTTAGGTGAATTGCTAACTAAAATAACCAGTTCAGAGAAGAACATAAATGACCTGATTGAGCTGAAAAACACAGCATGAGAACTTTGTGAAGCATACACAAGTATCAGTAGTTGAATTGATCAAGCAGAAGAAAGGATATCAGAAACTAAAGATCAACTTAATGAAATAAAGCATGAAGACAAGATTAGAGAAAAAAGAATGAAAAGGAACGAACAAAGCCTCCAAGAAATGTGGGACTATGTAAAAAGACCAAACCTATGTTTGAATGGTGTACATGAAAGTGATGGGGAGAATGGAACCAAGTTAAAAAACACTCTTCAGAATATTATCCGGAAGAATTTCACCAACCTAGCAAGACAGGCCAACTTTCAAATTCAGGAAATACAGAGAACACTACAAAGATACTCCTCTAGAAGAGCAACCCCAAGACACATAATCATCAGATTCACCAAGGTTGAAATGAAGGAAAAAATGTTAAGGGCAGCCAGAGAGACAGGTCGGATTACCCACAAAGGGAACCCTATCAGACTAACAGCAGATCTCTCTGCAGAAACCCTACAAACCAGGAGAGTTGGGGGCAATATTCAACATTCTTAAAGAAAAGAATTTTCAACCCAGAATTTCATATCCAGGAAAACTAAGCTTCATAAGGGGAGAAGAAATAAAATCCTTTACAGACAAGCAAATGCTGAGAGATTTTGTCACCACCAGGCCTGCCTTACAAGAACTCCTGAAGAAAGCACTCAATATGGAAAGGAAAAACTGGTACCAGCCAATATAAAAGCATACCAAATTGTAAAGACCATCAATGCTATCAAGAAACTGCATCAACTAAAGAGCAAAATATCCAGCTTGCATTATAATGACAGGATCAAATTCACACATAACAATATTAACCTTAAATGTAAATGGGTTAAATCCTCCAATAAAAGACACAGGCTGGCAAACTGGATAACGAGTCAAGACCCGTTGTGTGTGCTGTACTCAGGAGACCCACTTCACATGCAAAGACACACATAGGCTCAAAATAAAGGGATGGAGAAGGATTTACCAAGCAAATGGAAAGCAAAGAAAAAAAAAAGCAGGGATTGCAATCCTAGTCTCTGATAAAACATACTTTAAACCAACAAAGATAAAAAAAGACAAAGAAGGGCATTACATAATGGTAAAGGGATCAATCCAACAAGAAGAGCTAACTCTCCTAAATATATATGCACCCAATACAGGAGCATGCAGATTCATAAAGCAAGCTGTTAGAGACCTACACAGAGACTTGAACACCACACTCTCAATACTAGACAGAACAACAAGACAGGAAATTAACAAGAGTATTCAGGACTTGAACTCAGCTCCACATCAAGAGGACCTAATAGACATCTACAGAATTCTCCACCCCAAATCAACAGAATATACATTCTTCTCAACACCACATTGCACTTGTTCTAAAATTGACCACATAATTGGAAGTAAAACATTCCACAGCAAATGCAAAAGAGTAGATATCATAACAGTCTCTCAGACCACAGTGCAATCAAATTAAAACTCAGGCTAAGAAACTCACTCAAAACTACACAACTACAAGGAAACTGAAAAATCTGATCCTGAATGACAACTGGGTAAATAATGAAATTAAGACAGAAATAAATAAATTCTTTGGAATCAATTAGAACAAAGAAACACTATATCAGAATTTCTGGAACAAACTAAACCATTGTTTACAAGGAAACTTACAGCACTAAATGTCCACAGGAAAGAGCAGGAAAGGTCTAAAATCAACACCCTAACATCACAATTAAAAGCACTAGAGAAGCAAGAGCAAACACATTCAAAAGCTAGCAGAAGACAAGAAAGCTAAGATCAGAGCAGAATCGAAGGAGATAGAGACACAGACACATACACACACACACACCCTTCAAAGAATCAGTGAATCCAGGAGCTGTTTTTTTTTAAAGATAAACAAAATAGACAGACCACTAGCCAGATTAATAAAGAAAAGAGAGAAGAATCAAGTAGACACAGTACAAAATGATAAAGAGGATATCACCATTGATCACACAGAAACACAAACAAACTACCATCAGAGAATACTATAAATACCGCTATGTATATAAACTAGAAAATCTCGAGGAAATATATAAATTCCTGGACACATACACCCTCCCAAGACTAAACCAGGAAGAAGTCAAATTCCTGAGTAGACCAATAACAAGTTCTGAAATTGAGGCAGTAATTAATAGCCTACAAACCAAATAAAAAAGAAGCCTAGGACCAGACAGATTCATTCACAGCTGAATTCTACCAGAGGTACGAAGAGGAGTTGGTACCATGCCTTCTGAAACTATTCCAAGTGATAGAAAAAGAGAGGATCCACCCTAATTCATTTTATGAGGCCAGCATCATCCTGACACCAAAACCTGGCAGAGACATAACAAAAAAAGAAAATTTCAGGCCAATATCCCTGATGAACACTGATGCCAAAATCCTCAATAAAATACTGGCAAACCTAATCCAGCAGCACATCAAAAGGCTTATCTGCAACGATCAAGTTGACTTTATCCCTGGGATGCAAGGCTGGTTCAACATATGCAAATCAATAAATATAATCCATCACATAAACAGAACTAATGACAAAAACCACATGATTATCTCAATAGATGCAGAAAAGGCATTTGATAACATTCAACAGTCCTTCATGCTAAACACTCTCAATAAACTAGGTATTGATGGAACGTATCTCAAAATAATAAAAGCTATTTATGACAGACTGACAGCCAATATACTACCGAATGGGCAAAAGCTGGAACTGTTCCCTTTGAAAACTGGCATAAGACAAGGGTGCCCTCTCTCACCACTCCTATTCAATATAGTATTGGAAGTTCTGGCCAGGGCAAACAGGCAAGAGAAAGAAATAAAGGGTATTCAAATAGGAAGAGAAGAAGTCAAATTGTCTCTGTTTGCAGATGACATGATTGTATATTTAGAAAACCCCATCATCTCAGCCCCAAATCTCCTTAAGCTGATAAACAACTTCAGCAGTCTCAGGAGACAAAATCAATGTGCAAAAATCAAGAGCATTCCCATATACCAATAATAGACCAAGAGCCAAATAATGAGTGAAATCCCGTTCACAATTGCTACAAAAAGAATAAAATACCTAGGAATACAATTTACAAGGGATGTGAAGGACCTCTTCAAGGAGAACAGATCAAGGAAATAAGAGAGGACACCAACAAATGGAAAAACATTCCATGCTCATGGATAGGAAGAATCAATATCGTGAAAATGGTCATACTGCCCAAAGTAATTTATAGATTCAAAGCCATCCTCGTCAAGCAACCATTGACTTTCCTCACAGAATTAGAAAAGAATACTTTAAATTTCATATGGAGCCAAAAAGGAGCCTGTATAGACAAGACAATGCTAAGCGAAAAGAACAAAGCTGGAGGCATCATGCTACCTGGCTTCAAACTATATTACAAGGCTACAGTAACCAAAACAGCATGCTACTGGTACCAAAACAGATATATAAACCAATGGAACAGAACAGAGGCCTCAGGAATAATGCCACACATTTACAACCATCTGATCTTTGACAAACTTGACAAAAAAAAAGCTATGGGGAAAGGATTCCCTATTTTAAAAATGGTGTTGGGAAAACTGGCTAGCCATATGCAGAAAACTGAAACTGGACCTCTTCCTTGCACTTTATACAAAAATTAACTCAAGATGGATTAAAGCTGGAAACCATCATTCTCAGCAAACTAATACAAGAACAGAAAACCAAACACTGCATGTTCTCACTCATAAGTGGGAGTTGAACAATGAGAAGACAGGGAAACAGGGAGGGGGACATCACATATTGGGGTCTGTCATGGAATGGGGGGCTAGGGAAGGGATATCATTGGGCGTCATACCTAATGTAGGTGGCGGATTGATGGGTGCAGCAAACTACAGTGGCACATGTATACCTATGTAACAAAACTACACATTCTGCACATGTACCCCAGAACTTAAAGTATAATAATAAGAAGAAAAGATGGATTAAAGACTTAAATGTAAGACCTAAAACCATAAAAACCCTAGAAGAAGACCCAGGCAATACCATTCAGGGTGTAGGCATGGGCAAAGACTTCATGACTAAAACACCAAAAGCAATGGCAACAAAAGCCAAAATTGACAAATGGGATCTAATTAAACTAAAGAGCTTCTGCACAGCAAAAGAAACTATCATCAGAGTGAACAGGCAACCTACAGAATAGGAGGAAATTTTTGCAATCTATCCATCTGACAAAGGGCTAATATCCACAATCTACAAGGAACCTAAATAAATTTACAAGAAAAAAAAAAAAAAAAAAAAAAAAAACAACCCCATCAAAAAGTGGGCAAAGGAAATGAACAGACACTTCTCAAAAGAAGACATTTATGCAGCCAACAAACATATGTAAAAAAGCTCAACATCATTGGTCATTAGAGAAATGCAAATCAAAACCACAATGAGATAACATCTCATGCCAGTTAGAATGGTGATCATTAAAAAGTCAGGAAACAACAGATGCTGGAGAAGATGTGGAGAAATAGGAACACTTTTATACTGTTGGTGGGAGTGCAAATTAGTTCAAACATTGTGGAAGTCAGTGTGGTGATTCCTCAAGGATCTAGAACCAGAAATACCATTTGACCAAATGATCTCATGACTGGGTATATACCCAAAGGATTATAAATAATTTTACTATAAAGACTCATGCACACATATATTTATTCCAGAACTATTCACAATAGCATAGACTTGGAACCAACCAAATGTTCATCAATGATAGATTGGATAAAGAAAATGTGGCACATATACACCATGGAATACTAGGCAGCCATAAAAAAGGGTGGGTTCATGTCCTTTGCAGGGACATGGATGAAGCTGGAAATCATCATTCTCAGCAAACTAACACTGGAACTGAAAACCAAACACTGCATGTTTTCACTCCTAAGTGGAAGTTGAACAGTGAGAACACATGGACACAGGGAGTGGAACATCACACACCAGGGCCTGTCGGGAGGTGGGGGGCTAGGGGAGGGATGGCACTGGGAGAAATACTTAATGTAGATGATAATGTAGATGACAGGTGGATGGGTGCAGCAAACCACCATTACACGTTTATACCCATGTAAGAAACCTGCACGTTCTGCACATGTATACAGGAACTTAAAGTATAATAAAAAATAAAAAATAATAATAATTTAGGGTGCCTAGTAATTTTTTCATTATATATGAAGTACAATTTGCCAATGACTTTTTCAATCGTTAAAAAAAAATCAGATTACAATGAGTATGGTTCAAAATAACAAAATTTTGTCAACTAATTGAGTTACCACTACTCTGGATTTTACTGATACTACACTTTGCAGATAATAAAACAATAATGGCTCCTTTATTGCAATGACTATTCAACTCCATCATAAAACTCATAAAAACTCATCATATCTCATCGTATCTCACCTAAATCCAGGCCAGTAAAATGTATTGTCTATGTAATTGACCTAGATAATGCTCCAATACCTCACATTTAACAGACACAGAATCAAATGCATAATCCTGATCCTACACAACATCTCTTCTTCTACATGCACTTGTTGGTTGGTATTGCCAACGTTCTACCTTCATTCACATATTTTCACTCATCATTCCATTCCCTTTCACATTCATACCAATATCAATGACCAAACTTGATGTTAGTAACCCCTTTTCTCTTCTACAAATCAATGTCCTTGGTCTTATCCAGTCTTCGTTTAAAATCTATAGTTCCATATTGTATCAAGGATAATGGGCATGTTTCCAGTAGGACTACCCAAGTTCTTTGAGATCTGACTATGATCTACATATTCCTTTGAATCTTCTGTTTCTCACATTTATTTATTTACTTATTTTTGTATTTACTTGAACTATTCGTGGTCACCACTATTCATTGATATATCATATGGCTCCAAAGTCATTTGTACAACTTCTATGTATCTTTTAAAATTATGTATTAGGTTTTATACAAAACCTTCCTAATCAATGCTATCCCATCACTGCATAAGAAGTATTTTCTCCTTTGTATTCTCTATGTATGATACTCCAACTATTGCACTCATCTTACAGTATTATATATGTGTTTGCATGTATCTTTTCCCAGCTAAGCTATAAACTCTTAAGTGGTTGTAATGGTGTCAAACTCATCTTCTAGCCTGAACAAAAGAAGTCTTTTCTGGCACATATGAGCCTTGCATCAAATGAGTATTTATCTAGACAGAATGTTTAGTAATTTGCTAAATATGTAAACTAGAGCAAGTTATACTTCTGAATATGTTTTCTAATATGTAAAGTAAAAGTAATAATTGTAACTATTTCCTAAGATTGTGTGTGGATTAAATAAAATAATCCAGAAAAATCCATTTAGTAGAGTATCCAGAACATAGCCCAGCCTTTAAGAAATATAAATGATGATCTTTTTCGCAACGGGTTTGCCGCCAGAACAGAGGTGTCGTGAAAACTACCCCTAAAAGCCAAAATGGGAAAGGAAAAGACTCATATCAACATTGTCGTCATTGGACACGTAGATTCGGGCAAGTCCACCACTACTGGCCATCTGATCTACAAATGCGGTGGCATCGACAAAAGAACCATTGAAAAATTTGAGAAGGAGGCTGCTGAGATGGGAAAGGGCTCCTTCAAGTATGCCTGGGTCTTGGATAAACTGAAAGCTGAGCGGGAACGTGGTATCACCATTGATATCTCCTTGTGGAAATTTGAGACCAGCAAGTATTATGTGACTATCATCGACGCCCCAGGACACAGAGACTTCATCAAAAACATGATTACAGGGACATCTCAGGCTGACTGTGCTGTCCTAATTGTTGCTGCTGGTGTTGGTGAATTTGAAGCTGGTATCTCCAAGAATGGGCAGATCCGAGAGCATGCTCTTCTGGCTTACACACTGGGTGTGAAACAACTAATTGTTGGTGTTAACAAAATGGATTCCACTGAGCCACCCTACAGCCAGAAGAGATACGAGGAAATTGTTAAGGAAGTCAGCACTTACATTAAGAAAATTGGCTACAACCCCGACACAGTAGCATTTGTGCCAATTTCTGGTTGGAATGGTGACAACATGCTGGAGCCAAGTGCTAACATGCCTTTGTTCAAGGGATGGAAGGTCACCCGTAAGGATGGCAGTGCCAGTGGAACCACGCTGCTTGAGGCTCTGGACTGCATCCTACCACCAACTCGTCCAACTGACAAGCCCTTGCGCCTGCCTCTCCAGGATGTCTACAAAATTGGTGGTATTGGTACTGTTCCTGTTGGCCGAGTGGAGACTGGTGTTCTCAAACCCGGTATGGTGGTCACCTTTGCTCCAGTCAACGTAACGACTGAAGTAAAATCTGTCGAAATGCACCATGAAGCTTTGAGTGAAGCTCTCTGGGGACAACGTGGGCTTTAATGTCAAGAATGTGTCTGTCAAGGATGTTCGTCGTGGCAACGTTGCTGGTGACAGCAAAAACGACCCACCAATGGAAGCAGCTGGCTTCACTGCTCAGGTGATTATCCTGAACCATCCAGGCCAAATAAGTGCTGGCTATGCCCCTGTGTTGGATTGCCACACGGCTCACATTGCATGCAAGTTTGCTGAGCTGAAGGAAAAGATTGATCGCCGTTCTGGTAAAAAACTGGAAGATGGCCCTAAATTCTTGAAGTCTGGTGATGCTGCCATTGTTGATATGGTTCCTGGCAAGCCTATGTGTGTTGAGAGCTTCTCAGACTATCCACCTTTGGGTCGCTTTGCTGTTCGTGATATGAGGCAGACAGTTGCGGTGGGTGTCATCAAAGCAGTGGACAAGAAGGCTGCTGGAGCTGGCAAGGTCACCAAGTCTGCCCAGAAAGCTCAGAAGGCTAAATGAATATTATCCCTAATACCTGCCACCCCACTCTTAATCAGTGGTGGAAGAACGGTCTCAGAACTGTTTGTTTCAATTGGCCATTTAAGTTTAGTAGTAAAAGACTGGTTAATGATAACAATGCATCGTAAAACCTTCAGAAGGAAAGGAGAATGTTTTGTGGACCACTTTGGTTTTCTTTTTTGCGTGTGGCAGTTTTAAGTTATTAGTTTTTAAAATCAGTACTTTTTAATGGAAACAACTTGACCAAAAATTTGTCACAGAATTTTGAGACCCATTAAAAAAGTTTAATGAGAAAAAAAAAAAAAAGAAATATAAATGATGAGTTTTATTTTCTCTATTGGCACAAGGACACACAACTATTATATTTACAACTGTTTATCAGGCTATAATAATTGAGAATAAAAATAAGATTGGGACTAATGATTAATGATATTAGCTTAAGTTTTCATGGTAACCAAGCTTTTTTTTCCCCCTGATAAACAGAAGTAAGATCTATAGATCTGGGAAAAACAATAGAGCTTTTTTTTTCTTTCTTTTTTTTTTTTTTAACTTTGTGTTCTTTTCTGTATGTCATATGATACTTTAAATTACTTTAGATATATTTGAAAATAATTTTGATCATTAGGTGAGTAGAAAACAGGCTAAAGCATCCAGGTTGAAAGGTAAAACAGCCAAAATAATTAAAGTAATTGCATTTGAACATATATGAATTTTATATTCCTAAATTTGCAAACTACATGAATCACAGTAAATGAAACTTTCTGGTATTTTAGAAATTATTGCCAAAGTTCCAAATGACTTTTGTAATTTAAATATGCCGTAAAGATTAAAGCAAAATTAATTAAATAAAACAAAGTTAGTAAGAGTAAGATGAAAAATAAGTAAACCAAAAAATTAAAAGAGTATGTATAAAGAACAAACTGTGTCTATATATTAAAAATCAAACAAATTATGCCATCACAGTGACTAATAAACTTATCAGTAAATAAGAAGAGTACATAAGTGGTGTGTGTTCTGCGTAGACATAAATGTACATGTAAAGCTTTATTCTTAAAAAGTATATAAATGTAGAGATGCTTGCTTGCGCAGCAAATGGTTTTGTTACATCGGGATTTCTCCTTGTACTTGTTAGTATTTTTATCATATCATTAAGAAGTTTCAGTAGCAGATGAGGATCATAGAAATTCAATTTAAGTGACTACCTTAAAGCTGAGAAATGAATTGCAAAACCTAGCCTTTGCAAAGTCCAACTCAATTTTTAAATATATGAAGATTTTGGCCGAGAGTGCTTTTTGACCCCTGGTATTCATTTTTCTTTCTTTCTGTGTGCACAAGAACCTCTCAGACTTTATGTGAGCACATGACACCGCCACCCCCCCCACCCAGAGATCACATTTTCCTGAGCTCTTGGCTTTAAGAGTGGCTGGGTCATTAAGTCATGATATGAGTAGCAGCGACATGGGTGACTCCCAGTAGAAAAACTTGGTGAAGATGCTGTGGGCATTGGACATGGGTATGAGAAGAATACTTTTTGGGGATGTCTTCTCCAGTCCTCACACAGAAAGGGGCACCTCCTCCCAGTAGCATATTGTACTCAATTTTGCATTTACCTCACTGATAGTCTTTACCATATTTTATTGTGATTACATGTTTGACTTTTGTCTTCCCTGTAGGCCCAAAGGCTTTTCAAGAGCAGAGAGGATATTTCATATTAACATTGTTCATTCTCCAAATAGTTTCACATTATAGAACTATAATAATTTCTCAAGCTACACAAAATAATGAAAATAAAACATAAGAATCTGCAGGTATGATCCTGATGACGAATTCAGACTTTCAAAGAACAATCAAGGCAAAATGAGGAAAGTTTGAAAGAGAGTCAGAATGTCCTGGGAATAGGTATAGAATGAATACAAGGAAATGCCAGATGGTGGGACTTGGAGGCAATAAGTGATAAGATGATCAATCATAACTGCTAGTATTTGAGGGAACACAATATTTGGTAGACACAGTGAAAATGTTCTTCATCCAATGTTAATTTATTTTTGCAACACACCCCTCAGGTTGATGCCATTAATATCAATCCTCATTATACTGATTAGAAAACTGGGGCATGGAGAGAGGAGCAATTTTCCTAAAGTCACACAGCTAGGAGGTGGAAGAGCCACTGCTCGAAGCCAGGGAACCCTAACTAGCACATTATAAATATCTGGGGGAAAGAAGAGATAAATTGAGGAGACCCAAGCATGACTCTCCAATAAGATCCCCTATGTATTAGTGTTGTCTTAATTCTTCATAGTGAAGTATGGCCCATAGGTCACACTTGCTCACATATGATATATGTAGCGTGAGCCTTACTCCTAGCTGCTGGTGTACACCACAAATACTGAGACTTTCTGTGATGCATCATCCATGGGATTTGCATGAGTTGGAAGTAGATGTTTGCATGTGCACACAAGCTGGCCGAGGAACAGAAATGAGCCATCAACTGGGAGGGGTAATTATCATATAAAACCTAAACATTTCAGTTACACATCTACTTTCAGGGATCATAAACATAAAAAAGGTTAAATAAGGCAGGAGTTGTCAGTGGTTCGGTGACGATGAAACAGGAATGAGGTAATCAAACTGGTCTTATCTTTCATTGAAAAATATGAACAAGTTCTGATTGAGTGCCTAGGAGCATTCAACAAGCTTTGATCAACAGAGCTTTGGACCATACTTAAAATAGCAACATTAAGGCCAGGCGTAGTGGCTCACGCCTGTAATCCCAGCACTTCGGGAGGCCAAGGCAGGTGGATCACGAGGTCAAGAGATCGACACCATCCTGGCCAACATGGTGAAACCCTGTCTTTGTTAAAAATACAAAAATTAGCTGGATGTGGTGGTGCACATCTGTAGTCCCAGCTACTTAGGAGGCTGAGGCAGTAGAATCACTTGAACCTGGGAGGCAGAGGTTGCAGTGAGCAGAGATCACACCACTGCACTCCAGCCTGGTGACAGAGCGAGACTTGTCTCAAAATAAATAAATAAATAAATAAATAAATAGCAACATTACTAAGGATGGTGTTTACATAGAGAGGCTAGATGAATTCAGCCTGATGACTTGCACTCACTGTCTCTTATTTGACCAGTCAAGCTACCAAAGTTCCTATCTAGAGAGTGATGTGGAGCTGTGCTTGTCAAAGCACAGTTCTTGGACTACGTCCATCAGAGTTTCTTGGGGACACGGTCAAAAATGAAAATTTCTGGACTACCCCTTGAACCAATTAAATCAAAGCATAAAAAGGACAGAAAGTTGTATAAACATATACCATATTTATACTTATGAGTTTTTATATGTTATGTATATAACTATTATATATTTATATAAGCTAATTGTCATAAATACATTTATTATATAATTATTTTATTACTATTTTAAGTATTTTATTACATAAATACTAATTTATACAATTATTAACTATATTATTTATATAAAATTGCTGGAAATTTTCTAAAAGTGATTTCAAGTGTTAATTCCACAAAAGTATATGAGTTGATGCATGCGTGAAGTATCTTGACTTAGCCATTCCACAATGTATACAAATATCAAAGAATCCTATTGTACATCATAAATAAATACAACTTATGTTCTTTAACAAAAAATATAAAATATAAGTAACATAGACAAATATATGTACATATATATACTTATACAAAACATAACATATATATTTTAATTCTATATGATATAATTATTATGCTGACTGAAGTTTGGGAACCATGGGTTTACATATCCCAATATGAAAACATTGTTAATGCAGAAAAAACAAATTTCAAAATGCTGCATATGTGAGAATGTTATTTTTCTCTTCAAAGAGCAATGTTTGTGAGTGAACCATTTTTTAAAAATAAATCAGACATTCAAGATTAATATTGTAGAATTAACTTTGTTCAGTCAGAAAATAATGTTGAACATGTTCACATAACTAGATGTATTCCAAAAGAAATGCATGAGTAACTAATGCTTACGTGGAGGGAGAAGCAACGCAGAGGGTCTAATTAGTTCCAATTAGTCATGCCAGAGGATTACTTTCTAGGTAAGATTACCTTATAATGAGGTGATTAACCTCTTTGTAGCCAGGCTTACTTTCTACTTAATATGTCCTCTAAAGAAGTGTTACAACGAGGGTCCTCAAAATTGTTCCCTGGGATAATTTCCACCAAGAATCAATTGATTCTATTCCAGAAGAACCAAAAAGCATTTTTATTATATTGTGGATAGAATGAATCCTAACACATCTAGATACTAGAAAGTAAGTATTTAAATTTCATATCAAATTAACTAAATTATATGGCACTGATTTTACTTATACTAACAAAATAGCAATTGAACTCTAGTCAATTCCAAATGCAGATCTATCGGCTATCTATGAACATCAAAGGGGAAGAAAATTCTATCATTGATATGGGTTAAGGTCACAGGTTTATTCCCAAAAGTAGACTATCCATTGTCTAATTAGTTTAGAGGATCCCTTCTGTCTCCAGAACACAATTGAATTTTGTTGCAGTTGGAGAGGCTGATGCTAACCTAGGTGTCAGGCTGAACACAAGGGAACAGAAGCTTCAGTGTTTTCACCATAACTATATAAATTGAGGATAGGGTTTTTGGAAATAATAGATTTAACTGTTGTCCAAGCTTATCTGCAGTTTCTTCCCTTTAAACTAAATTGATAGTTTACTTATTATGGACTAATTAAAATTATATACATATATATATACAAAATATTATCTATGTTATATATCTATTACATATATATATATTGTTGTCAGCTTATAAGGAACAATAAATAATTGTCTTTGTGTTTTAATTTAACGAATACTTCCTGAAAGTTTGCATGTAGCCATACAAGCTACAGTAATGAGTAGAAATTTTTTCTAAAAGTGGTTTTTTACTGTTTAATACTCTTCCCTATAAGATGATACTTAAACTTGAATTATTTTTGTAATCTTGTGGACATCTCTGAATTAATTACTGTTACTTTACAAATCTTGTTTCTTTATTTGTTATCCTGGAAGTATTTGTATGTGTGTGTATATAAAATTTTTGCATAGACCACATGCAAATTCATGTAAAGTAATAATACGAACCCTAGGAATAGAAAGGCAAAATCAAGGGGAAAATATTTAAAATATTTGCATGGAAATGATAATAATAAAATGTAAGTGTCTTGCAAACAGAAACTAGAAATAAATATTTGTTTTATTTAAATTAGAGAATATACAATCAACCCTTTCTTCAGCATATATCTGTTAGAGCTCAATGGTCACGTTAATTTGGGAGCCCCAGGAAATATCTTCCCTCTGTACAGTTACAAAGTATAATTTTTCTCTGGTTTATATTCTTCTGCAGAACTTATGATTATCTAAGCTCTCTGTAATCCCAAGTTCCATTTTTTCATTTGCCTTAGATTCTAAAAATCTAGCCTTTAGCTGAATGTCCATCACATAAACAGGGCTCCTTAGTAAATGTTTGCAGAAAAATAAACAACCAAATCAATAGCAGATAAGCAGTATTTTATCCAAGCCTCAGAAATTTCATTAATGTTTTTCATTACTTCACTGCAGTGGCAAAAGTAAAAAATGAACAGGAGAATAAAAAATTTGGTGTGAAAGAAGAAAGGGAGTGAGGGGCAAAAAAAGAAGGGAGAAAAGTTACTAACTCTCTTCTTTATTCATCCTCCAGTCCTCACTCACTCTATTCCAAAGAGCCGTCTTACAAACATGATTTTAAACAGCCTGGATACAGAAGTAAGTGTTCTGGTGTTATTAATGGTGCCAAGAAATGATGCAGGAAGCTTCAGGTGAATTGAAACCCCCTGCATAAGAACACATACAGTTTTGACTCATTTTACCATTCTCATTTCTACCTGCTCAGATCCAACAAAGGATTTAAACAAGTCTCAACATACAAATAAAAATATATGAATTGAGGAGCATCGTACATTATTGTAAAAGCTTTACATTAGAAATACACACATAGAAGAGCACACATAATTATGAGATTTATATAAATATGATAAAATGAAAACTCTTAGCAAATATATATGTATACAAATATATAAATCTAGGCATCACAAATACATATATGTATACACATATATACATCTATGTGTTTACCTATTTATTTATCTGTACACCATATGATTCATGGGCAACCCATAATTTAGTCATATGGAAAAACTGGCCTCATGATAATGCTTACACACACAAATTTTGAAAATTTCATTTAAATGATATAGTGAAGTATTCTAAGTTAGAATGAAAAATGAGTATGTTTTTTATTTAAAAACACACCAATTCGTTCTAGTACACAGAAACTAAAGACATAAAAGTGCTTCAGCACATGAAACTCTCATGAAGATATGATTCTCTTCAAAAGGTCCCTGCACGACACCACTATTTCTAATAAAACTGATTTTATTCAGAACACTAAAAATGACAAACATTTAACTTTTAATTTCAGTAGTACTGTTCACCTAGTTGGCTTATAAAAGATAGTGACATACACATAGGTAGAAGTGTGCCTTAAAACATGATAATAATTTACATTTTTAAATGAAAAAAAATCAGTCTACATTAATGAAGTTGTCTTGACTGAGGAGAAAGTGAAGTCAAATACCTGAATGATGACACTGTGATAGACTTCATCCTTTCTTTACTTTCACTGTTTTTAATAGATCGTGAATGTCAGTAATTTAAACATCAATTGTACTCCTGAAATAACAGTTTAATTCCTAAAAGTTTAAAGTGAAAGAAAATGTGAATTCCTACAAATGTGATTCTACAAAGATACATGTTAAAAGCCTTCAGAGGAAAATGAATACAAATATCTTCTATATTCTATTTGCTATGTCACATCTGACTCAAAAATATATGTAAGATATACACATAAGAGAATATATCATGAAATCCATTGGATGCCAATTTTCAATTGGCTTTTATCATTTGTACATTAAAAATTCTTACAGAAGATCAAGAAAATTATAAATATGAATACATCAACAAAATACACCATCATAATGTAAGGCAATTTGAATTGCTCTGGAACTTCAAAAATTATTTTGTTGAATTCACAGAAATAATTTCTCAATGGCACTTTACATGGTAAGTAAAAATGTTTGGCTTTAATATAGCAGTTTTCTGTCACTACTGAAATATTTTATTTTTAATTTCTCATTATATTCTAGAACTTTAATGGAATTTTTTATCTCTGGATAACAAATGGCAATTTTGTGTTCTATTACTCTAGTCTGTGGGCTTTTCTTTGTCTCTATAGCAAAATAGAAAGTTAAAAAAATAGACAAGTTTGATTTTTTTCTATTCTTAGAAATGATAATTTTCCATATATAATGGTGTGTGTATGTGTGTGTGTACATATATATATACACACATATATATACACACCCATATATAAGCATACATATATGTATAAGGAGAGTGATATTTTATATAGTCTTCAGTTCAATACCATCAACAGATAAAGAATAATAAGTTGAAAATTGCATACTGCTGACTTATAAATTGATAATAAGCACAAACTAATCTATGAATAATCTCGTATTATTTATTTGTTAGACACAATGCTCAAGGATTTATGTTGAAGAATTGTTGTTTGTTTTGCATTGCTGGTTCTTGAAGGTTAGGTACATAAAGGCTGAGAAAACTAAAAGGTATTAATACCTGAAATAAGAGTTATGTAGAATCAAGACTCACTCTACATATCACAGTTCAGTCTTTATTGCATTTTTTGCACTATAAAAGAATAAACTGTAAAGACAGTAAGATATATAAAAAATGTATAGAAGATAAACATACCGTGAAATAGTAAATAACTTAAAGAATAAATATCTATTGAGTATATAGTATGTTCCACAAACTGTGTAGTTACTAAGGCCCAAGAGAGAAAAAGCAGAAAGTAGAACAGAAATAAATCACATACTTCTGACCAGGGGGCTGAGAAACTATCTTTGTTTCATTCCAAAAATTAGAGACCAGATACTTTTAAACAAGCTGAGTGGACTTAAACAGTATTATTGTGATCACTGGCCATGAGTGCTTACTAGCTAATTTCTTTTAGTTTATTCTAGTAAAATGGTTTTAGGTGTTATACATTAAGAATTTGAATTGAATCATCAAAATCATGCTCTGACTACAATTTTAAGAAATCTTTGTAAGACCATCTGATATGGTTTGGCTATTTCCCCACCAAATCTCATCTTGAATTTCCACATGTTGCGTGAGGGACCCAGTGGGAGGTAACTGAATCACAGAGGCAGGTCTTTCCTATGCTGTTCTTACGATAATGAATAAGTCTCACAAGATCAGACAGTTCTGTAAGGAGGAGTTTCCCTGCACAAGCTAGCTCTCTCATTGCCTGCCACCATCCACGTACGATGTGACTCATTCCTCCTTGCCTTCCACCATGATTGTGAGGCCTTCCTAGCCATGTGGAACTGTAAGTCCAATAAACCTTTCTTTTGAAAGTTGTCCAGTCTCTAATATGTCTATCAGCAGCATGAAAATGGACTAATGCAATAAATTGGTACCAGTAGAATGGGGCACTGCTGAAAAGATACCCAAATATGTGACTGCAACTTTGGAACTGGGTAACAGGCAGAGGTTGGAACAGTTTGGAGGACTCAAAAGAAGACAGGAAAATGAGGGAAAGTTTGGAGCAATCTAGAGACTTGTTGAATGGCTTTGACCAAAATGCTGATAATGATATGAACAATGACATCCAGGATAAGGTGGTCTCAGATGAAGATGAGGAACAGGTTGGGAACTGGAGCAAAGGTGACTTATTATGTTTTAGCAAAGAGACTGGTGGCATTTTGCCCCTGCCCTAGAGATTTGTGCAACTTTGAACTCAAGAGAGACGATTTAGGGTATCTGGTGGAAGAAATTTCTAAGCAGCAAACCATTCAAGAAATGACTTGGGTGCTGTTAAAGGCATTCCGTTTTATAAGGGAAGTAGAACATAAAAGTTTGGAATATTTGCAGCCTGACAATGCAATAGAAAAGAAAATCCTATTTTCTGAGGAGAAATTCAAGCAGGTTGCAGAAATTTGCATAAGTAATAAGGAGTCAAATGTTAATCCCCAAGACGATGGGGAAAAATGTTTCCAGGGCATGTCAGAGACCTTTGCGGTAGGCCCTCCCATCACTGGCCCAGAGGCATAAGAGGAAAAAATGGTTTTGTGGGCCAAGCCCAGGGTCCCCATGCTGTGTGCAGCCGAGGGACTTGGTGTCCTGTGTCCCAGCTGCTCCATCCTTGGCTGAAAGGGACCAACATAGAGCTCAAACCATAGCTTCAGAGGGTGCAAGCCTCAAGCCTCGGCAGCTCCCAAGCCTAAGAGTGCACAGAAGTAAAGAATTGGGGTTTGGAAACCTCTGCCTAGATTTCAAAGTATGTATGGAAACACCTGGCAGCAGTTTGCTGCAGGGGCAGGCAGCAGTTTGCTGCGGGGGCAGGACTCTTACAGAGAAACTCTGCTAGGGCAGTGAGGAATGGAAATGTGGGGTCAGAACCCCCACAAAGCATCCCTACTCGGGCACCACCTAGTGGAGCTGTGAGAAGAGGGCCACTATCCTCTAGACCCCAGAATGATAGATCCACCAGCAGCTTGCACCATGCACCTGGAAAAGCCTCAGACACTCAATGCCAGTCCATGAAAGCAGCCAGGATGGGGGGCTATACCCTGCAAAGCCACAGGGGCAGAGCTGCTCAAGGTTATGGAAGTCTACCTCTTGCATCAGCATGACCTGGATGTGAGACATAGAGTCAAAAGGAGATCATTTTGGGGCTTTAAGATTGGACTGCCCTGCTGGATTTTGCACTTATGTGGGGCGTGTAGCCCCTTTGTTTTGGCCAATGTCTCCCGTTTGGAATGGCGTATTTACCCAATGTCTGTACTCCCATTGTATCTAGGAAGTAACTAACTTGCTTTTGATTTTATAGGCTCATAGGCAAAAGGGACTTGCCTTGTCTCGAATGAGACTTTGAACTGTGGAGTTTTGAGTTAATGTTGAAATGACTTAAGACTTTGGGGGACTGTTGGGAAGGCATGATTGGTTTTGAAATGTGAGGACATGAGATTTGGGAAGGGCTATGGGCAGAATGATATGGTTTGGCTATGTTCCCACTAGAATCTCATCTTGAATTTCTATGTGTGGTGGGAGGGACCCGGTGGGTGGTAACTGAATCATAGGGGCAAGTCTTTCCCTTGCTGTTTTTATGATAGTGAATAAGTCTCATGATGTCTGATGGTTCTATAAGGGGGAGTTTCCCTGCACAAGCTGTCTCCCTCTTTGCCTGCTGCCATCCACATAAGATGTGACTTTCTCCTCCTTGCCTTCCGCCATGACTGTAAGGACTTCTCAGCCACGTGGAACTGTAAGTCCAACAAACTTTTCTTTTGTAAATTGTCCAGTCTCAGGTATGTCCTTATCAGCAGTGTGAAAACAGACTAATATACCACCAATACTTTTCCTATAACTGGTTCTATTTTGCATATCACTTGGAAGTCCTTTTCAGTGTTACATAGTTTTATACATGGAATTCCACAGTGCTTTGCATGTTTGTCTAAAATCATTAGATGCCTTGATAATTGCCCTTTTTAATGTTGCTTATTTTAGTGTGGTAATAAACAATTACAATATCTTTTTTTTCAAAAAAGGAAGTATTTAAAGTCATCTATCTAAATAGCACCATGAGAAGTATTATGTGTGTGTATTATGAATGGAAATATGTTTGTGAATACTAATTGTCAATTTATATAAATATTTTAAATACCAATATTATGTAATAAATAGTTTAAAATTCTAGTAGCATAAATATTTAATTTTTTTTTTCCTTGAGTCTAAAGGACTGGAAGTTTTTATTCAAATTCAGTTTGACGGAAGAATATCTTAAAGTTTAGAAAGTTAAATAGCATACTTTGTTTTAACAGTTAACTCAGATTTATATAGAAATTTGGAAAGAATATGATATAAACCTTTCAACTAGCACTCTCTTAAGCACCGGAAAAATCATTACCTTTCCCAGTTCTTTCAATTTCTGTCATAAGAAGCATAGAGAACAGAACTATATATTTTGGTAATTAATTTCCTTAAGATAATGTTAGAAACATCATGTTCTTTAAAATATAAATGAATTTCAAGGTGAGCATGCTGGAGGATAATATTAATGGAAGTGATTTATTGTGACAAGAGATCTGATCTGAAATACCATGATTAGGAGTACTTAAAAAAATCCATTTGCAAATTCCTGAAAATATGAAAGTGTGCTATGGCTGAACCTGTCGCAATGTTGAAATCTGAACTATCTGCCATTGTAGGTACAAAATTGCTTGTGTACAATATGTCTTCCTCACAGAAATTCATCAGAAAATGTTAATATCCTGAATATATCACATTATGGTTTAGGGAATTGCCTAAATGCTTCAAATGGTAAGTGTAGACTTAATCTGCAAATGTATAGATTGAAACATACATGCCTAATTGACTTGGTAATATATGGAATTCTGTGGCTGACTATTACCTTAAAAAATATTTGGCCAATAATACATTGAACATCTACTCTATACCCAGTTCTTGAACTCACAATAGAAACCTGTGACTTTGTGTCATTTTAGAGGGCATTTTTTGTGTTACGATCTCTAGCAAAGAGTCCCTATAAGCTATTTATAAGCAAGATTCATTCATGACTCAAATTTGCAAAGAAGTTTTAATAAAGTTAGCTTTATGTCTTATAAAAAACATTGAAGTTTACAAACACATTGTTGTAAATGGCATCTAATCACATACTAAGCAGTGAGGAATGTCACAAATTAGTAGAGCTATTAATAATAAAAAATTAAATCGATATGTGAATAATAGAAGTCTTTATTATTACAAAGACTTAAAAATTATTCTGCAGAAAGAAATTCATTAACCTCTGCCACTTGAAAGAGGGTAATAAATATTGGCATTCCTACATATAGGTTGTCAAATTTGATTAGCACATAAATATATTGGTATACCTCTCCATACATTCAATTCTCCCCTGCCCTCTCACCATGCCACTACAATTGTCTCCTTTTCCTGTTGCTGTGGCTCTCTTTTTCTCTCTCTTTCCCTCTCTCCTCAATAGGTTTAGGACAGTAATGCCTTATAAATTGCGAACACTTATTTTCTTGGTATATTTCTTAGAGCCTTTAATGAACTTTTTTATGTTAAACTCTCTAAGAGGCACACTCCATGTGTTATTATCCAAACACAGCTTTTGATTTTTTGCTTGAAATCTATTTTAATATATGAATATACACATTTTTATAAACAAAACAAATAATATATATGAATATAAATATTAATGCTTTGTAGAATGACATGGGAAAGCATAGGCTACTCTATCTCATAATATGTTTTGGATACATCAATAGCTATATTCATTTCCAGGATATTCCAGGTATATAATCAAGTGCTGAAATCTATACAGTACATATACTTTGACTGTTATGTCAATGTATTTTTATATGTGTTTCATGAACTGAAACTAAATCTCGTAAAATAAAAATGTCTATTCTAGGTACAAAGACAACTGATAGGTGCAAAATTTTAATTAGATTACTTTGATTTAATTTTGAAATGCACCTGGAGCAAAATTCAGACAGTACAATAAAGAAAAATACATTTGTCACCACAACCACTTTGCTCCCCTCTCCAGAAGGAACCAGAGTTATAAAATTTGTGTGAATTATTCTGAAAATACATGTACATATATATATCCATACATGATTTTTTCATTTTCTTTATAATAAAAAGTATAGTTTTCTGAACTGTGAGGAAAAAAGCAAATCATAAGGTCATGATTTATTTGTAGGGTAAAAAACAAATCAAGGCAATACTTAACATAGGTATTAGATTATGTTTTTAGTTACTAAAAACGTTTTTTTTTTTTTTTTTTGAGGCAGAGTCTCGCTCTGTTGCGCAGAGTGGAGTGCAATGGCACAATCTCGGCTCACTGCAACCTCTGCCTCCTGGGTTCAAACGACTCTCCTGCCTCAGCCTCTTAAGTAGCTTGGGTTACAGGCACCTGCCACCACACCCTAATTTTTGTATTTTTAGTAGAGACAGGGTTTCTCCATGTTGGTCAGGCTGCTGGTCTCAAACTCCCGACCTCATGATCTGCCCTCCTTGGCCTCCCAAAGTGCTGGGATTACAGGCGTGAGCCACTGTGTCCTGGCCTACTAAAAATACCTTAATAAGTAAATTTAATGAAAAATTAGATACAAACTCACTAATCATGAAACATTTGCTGTGATGATTTATGCATAAATTACTCCACTCAATTTTAATATTTAGAAAACTATAAAACAATTTTGTAATAGTTTTCAACAGCATTTATTTATTGTGAACCCACATGAGAGAAGATTACATCAATGTACTCATGAGTGACAAAATTGAAATAAATGTAAGAATGTCCAGGGGCTGGTATATAATAAATGGTCTGTAACATTTATGGCAAGATGTAAGCCAAATGCGGAGACAATAAAGTCCCTGACTTTGAATGTCAATAGATAAAGTCACTTAAATATCTATACAGAAATGCTAATTATGGTTTTGACTTTGTGAGCTGAATAGAGTGGAAATGAGTATAAATAATTGAAGCAAAAGATAATTCACTTCTTCTGTCCCACTTTTCTAGGGGAGTGAGGTGGAGAGAGCCATATTTCCTTCTAGAAATGGGGAAGATATGGAACCAAGGCTTTCCCTATTTCCCTGAGTAACTGTGAAGGACAATGTCTACATTTTTGAATAAAAAATGTTTGCCTATTGCTTTTATGAGGAAAGTGATTTTGTTCGTCAAGGCTTTCCCCTTGAAGAAATGTCTCTAAAACTAATTTATATTGGCATTGATATTACTATAATTTCTTTCGCATTTAGTTTAGGCCAGTTTGAAGCTGATAGTCCAAAGATATATAATCCCTGTGTAATATACACTTAGCATTATCAAATCAAAACCCTGTGTTTTTCCTTGGGATTAAGGTTGATTGCTGTTCATATAAGTCATGCAAACTTTCAGTGTATCTTAAAACTATCATTTTCATCTTTTACTTGAAATCTTTCTTTACAGTACATGAAAATGAAACAGAGATGACCCATTGCATTCCTCATTATAGTTTCATCACAACCTAAGAAAAATTTAATTCATTTATCCTATCATCTTAATACTTACACACACACACACACACACACACACACACACACACACACACACAAAGCCTCATTAAGCCGCTACATTATAAAATATTCTATATCATCTAGTGATCTTTTTATGGCAAAATTCAGCAACTATATCTATAATTTCATCTCTTTTGTTGCCTTACCTACTGTTGAATTTCTCTGGGTGTTTTTCTCTCATGATGTGGAATCTGTGTGCAATGGAGGCATCCTAAGGGGAGAAAATAGAAAACAAAAACAGGATGGTTTATGATCCTATTATCTCATGAAAATGTAGACTAAAATTAAAAAAAAATAAAATGAACTTTTCTTTACAATATTATTGCCAAGAAGATGATGTGAAATTAGGTAAAAATGTGTGATCCATATAAATTATATGCAGAAGTGATTTATGTAATAATTTCACAATTGATTATTTGTTACATTTACATCTAAGACTTTATTGCTATTTAATTTCTATATCTCCTTTAATGACCGGCTTTGACCTCATGTTCAACATATGTTGAAGATAGCACATATAAGCGTAAATGTCAAATAGTAATTAAAAATATTGTTAAACAACAGTTAGTAGGATGGCGTAAGTGGAGAAATGATCAGTACAGAAGCTCCTAATTATTTGATATTAATTATGGGTAAAAAGATAGTGTGAGGGTGCATGTCTAGTAAAGATAAGTGTGATACTTGACTTCAGAATTTGCTTAGGTTGTCTTGATGTGTAATTAATAATAGTTTGTACCACAAGTTACTTTCTGGCATATCTCGTTGAATAGAAAAACAACAACAACAAAGAGCAAATTTTTGGGGAACTGGTGACAAATACAATTTGTCTCTGAGACTCCAAGTGCATCAGTTCTGACCCTAATGGATGTTTCTTACTTTTAGCAAATACAGATTTTTTTTCATGAGATAGAAATCATACTCAATGTGTGAGACTGGTGAAATACTGCTTTCCAAGCTTTTCAAGCACGGACTGCTGCAACTGACTCTAAACAATTATCTCTGTTATTCCAAGTGTGGAGATATTTTCCCATTCTTCATCCACACATGATTAATCACTCAAATGAGAAACTAATATATTTACCAGTCACCTCAATAGAAAAGGGCTATTGTTGACATTCACTGTTAATTTTGTTTCAAAGTGGAGATAAAAGTAAAAGAAAACCAAACGCAAGGAAATAAAGAAGTTGTGTATTTGAGAGAATCTTGAAAACACTAATCAAGGATTAAAAGTCTAATGAATGAAATGAAAGGCTAATGTGCTTACTCATGCATAACAAAGCATGAAGCACAAAAGGAGAGGGACCAATGCCCACTGCAGATGGCAGAGAGTTGCAGGATAGAGCTAATTGTAATTTTTTCTGTACAAACATTTGATACCCTAAAATTTGTCAAGTAATTGAATTAATCCATGAATGAAAATCACCCAGACACATAGATAGAGGTGTACAGAAACAATGCTTATAATAAAGGTTACAAAAATCCCCCTCTACGGTTTAATATTTAAGACCTTATTTTGCTATATATACATGGCCAACTTCCTGGTTTGCTAGGAAGTACAAATATCAAGATGGTTCACTTTTATTGGTCCAGTGATAACTCTCAAACTAGTCACAGAGTTCCTTTTTATAAATTTAATTCTATTATGTCATAAACATGTTATACTTTATAATATGAAGTTGTCTTACTGTGGTATGAGATTACAGGAAAAACATCTGAACTGGGCTATTTATGGTATATGTAGCATGATCAATTAATTAATTTTGAAAAGCATTTATTTTTACTTTATCCGTAATCTGGTACAAAATCAATTTGGAATACCTTCCAATTAAATGCATACATTCAGCAGACTATTTAAACAAAAGCAAAGGAATATGAATCTAACACTAAAAATTAATGATCAGTATTGCTTCCCATAGGGAGAGTATCATTGAATTTACTTCTGCTTGAATTATTTGTTTCTGCTAAGTTGGGGAGACTGAGACTTTTAAAAATAGATTGTGTAGTGCTTTTTTTTTTTTACAAGTGTATATTTTTGTAATAACAAATTTCTTCCTTTTTCAAAGCAACATAAACAGAATAGAGAAAGGGAGAGAGGAAAGAAGAGAAGAAGGAGGAGAAGAGAGGGGAGAGATAGCAAAAGACCATTTAAGTAGACTGACTATAATCGGGTAAACTCCTAGAAACACAGGACTGCATAGCCAAAGATAAAACTAATATTAGCTTATCTATCTTCAAGATTCTTGGGCAATGGATCATTTAGTTAAGAGGGGAAAAAATAAAACTTAGTGTCAAACACTAGTAGGTCTTTTCCATGTGTTGAATAGGTTCCACCATAAAAAGAGAGCTGGCATTGCCGACTACAGGGTTGATAAGGAACAATGACAGCAGGTGTTCATTTGGATGAGAATTCAGACTCAATTCACATGGGACCCTGTCCCTTTGGCATAACCCCAAAGGGTTTGATAGAGTACTGCCAAAATCTGCAACATTATCCAGCAGCCATTTTTCAAGAGACACTAAAGGTTCTCTAAAGACATACCAAATAAGAAAAAGCTAAAATGCCATTTTAAAATAAATTTTACCATTTCTGTCTGAATGCATTATAGTTTTTAGACAACGGAAATAAATCAGCATTACTTCCGCTTCCTAGAATGCAGAAACTCTGAATTCAGAATTTCTACTTCCAAGCCTTGTGACTTTAAACAAATTATTTGTTCATTGAGAATCACAGCTTCCTGTGGCTCCAGTGGCGCAATCGGTTAGCGCGCGGTACTTATAAGAGAATCACAGCTTCCTTATCTTTAAAAGAGGATACTGATATCCCTTCAAAGTACCTTGGTGGAGATTTAATATCATTCTCTATAGCAGTTGGAACAGTATTCTATATAGCTGGGATTTTCATACATCTTATATACAAACAAGTATTTTCTTAAAGTTAAAAGAGAATGCTAAACATGGTTAAGTTACATATTTTTGAAATATATTTTTACAGACTCAAATTGCTTTTTATTATTTCCTTAACCTATATAGCTTTATTTTTAATTAAAAAAATCATATCTAAGAAATGAAAATAAATCAATTTTATTAAAGCAAAACAAATTTAAACCTCACTGTGCTATTCAAACAGTAAAAAAGTAATTAGCAACATTTTTGCTATATTTACATATATCAGTATATACTAATATATGTATATCAAATAATCAGTTTATTAGCCATATCCGTCTCCAATACTTGGTCACTAGTATTTTTCTGAAACGTATTTTTCCTTTTTCTGTATAGGCTTATTTATGTTTTAAATAAAATTGCCCTAAATCTCCAAATCTGCATTTTATGATATTAATTTGAAAAGCTGATTATTTTCTATGGATCATAACTTTTCAATTGAGAGACTATTCTATATGTGTTGAGATCTCAGAGCCTATAGCAAATCTTGCTGAGGAGAATATTGTTTTTATAAAATGTAAAATATATCTACCCAAATATTGTTATCAATATTATCTTTTATTCTGTTTAAAGACTCTTTCTCTCACAAATAGTTTCTAAAATTTGTCAAGTAAATTGTTCTGGTTTTTGATGATTTGGCCATTGCACCACATTAAATATCTTTTCAATTTTATTCCATTTTAGAATAGAATATAAATGTATCCAATTAGAAATGAGTTATTAAAAATCTAATTTTAGAATTAAATTTTAGAATTAAAATTTTAAAATTAAAAATAATCTTGCATACTCTATGGGTTTTTATTGTTGAAATAATTTAGTTCTTCCTTGGTTTTGGAGGAATAAATTCCAATTTATCCCTGTGTGCAAACTTTTCTTTTCTTCAAAAATTGTAATTTACTAAGAAGTTTCAAAAGCTGAAGTTTTCAGTGCTCTATTTGTTGAATATTTTATTAAAGATTTCCATTAATATTTTTGAAGTGTTATTGCATACAAGAAAATTGTCAATTTTAAGTGTACACTTCAATAAGTTTTGTCAAAGGTATACAGTAACAACAATCTTTTCCTATGCTTTTGTTCATTCATATTTCTTCGTATGTGGATTACACATTGAAGTCTGTGTCCATTTGTCTCTGTATATTAAATTGACTGGGTTCAAGACCCAGCTCTAAAAGTTACTGAGTATTTTACCTCAAAAAGTTTGCTTAGATTTTCATTATTGTCATTTTCCTGTATTAAAATAAGAATAATTTTAATATCTGCCTTGCTTTGAAGATCTAGTGCTCTAATACCTGGAAGATAACTGAAACTGTGCTTGGTGTATAGAAAGCAAGAAAATAAATGCTAGCTGTTACTATTATTGAAATATATTCATGATTTTGAGACTCATAATACCTTCTCCTTTGGTTTATTGAGATGGTTAATTAAATAAATTGCATAATCTTTAAGATGAAATACATGAGGAAATTTTTGCTTTGGTATTCAGAATTTTATGGGTTATGCATTCATATTTGATAAATTATCTAACAAACTCAAAAGGGTCAGGAATATCACACTATACTTAACTTCACATAAATATTTCTGCACTAGTACATATGAATATTGACTCAAGGAAAGATAAATCAACAATGTGAGGTAGAGCTAACTGTAATTACAGTTACACTAGAAACACTACACTTTGTAATACTACAAAGAGCAGCTTAGTTCAGGTTATAGTTCTCACCAAGAAACTATACAAATTTGGGTTTTCAAAGCTTTGTTAGATTGAGCTTTTAGATAAGAGGTTGTGGTTCTGTATTTCCCATCTGGAATAAAGCAATGTTTGCTCTCCTGACAATCTTTACCTGAATGTACTGTGCTCTCCTGACAATCATTACCTGAATATACTATTTATATAAGGTACTATTTTTACCTGTTAATATTTTTAAAGAAAATTACAATTAATAGCCACAAGTGGGATTATTTCCCAGGCAGATTGTATCAGATATTGATATCTGTAGTGCTGGGTTGATAAATAGAGCCAGAAGGTTTTCTTCTTTATGCTGCAGAATAGTTAATAATGCATGGGAATTATTTGCTCTTTAATCATCTGTGAAATGTTGGCCTGGCATTTTTTTTTTTTTTTTTTTGGAGAGATTAACATTTTGGTTTTCTTATTTTTTCTGATATATTAGTTTTTCTATCTCTTCATAAATTATGCTTTTTATTACCTCATCTACAGTGGGCTCAATGGTGCCCCCCAAAATGTTATCAGATCCTAATAGCTGGAACCTGGTAACTTTTTTTTACAGAAGTGACCAAGTTCATGACTAATATTGATAGGAACCAGTGACTCTTCTCTTCTCTACATTGCACTTCCTTTTTGCGGGAATAGGAATGTGTACAACTGTCATACTATGCTTTTTTTGCCACTGTATTTTGAAAGCACATAACTTGTTTTCTACTTTCACATGTCCATACATGGAGAGATATTTTACCTGAAGATGGATCATACCAAATGTCATCTATATCTGATTTAGATTATTTACATGGTAAGCTTTGGAACTTGGAGCTGAAGATATTTAGATCAGATTTTCTACTTAAGTTGATGATGTAAAGGACTGAGACATTTGGGGATATCAATATAAGGTAAATGTATTTTGCACACAGACATGAATCTTTGGGGGCCAGAGGACAGTTAGCAGTGGGATGACTGTGATCCCTAAACATATCAGGTCCTAATCTCTAGAACCTTGAAATGTTACCTTAGATTGGTAAAGGTTTTTGAAAATATGATAAATAATTTTGTGATGAGAAGATTATCCAGGTGGGACCTAACTCCTTTCACAATTTCCTTATGAGACAGAGACAGAGATTAGACAGGAGGAGTTGATGCAACTATAAAGGCCAACATTGGAGTGGTGCAGCTACAACTTAAAGAATGCTGAAAGCCACCAGAAGCCAAGAGTGGCAAGAAATGTTTTCTTCCCCATCGCCTCTGGGGAGAACATAAACCTGGGAGCACCTTGATTTTAGTCCAGGGATACTAAATTTGGATTTATCACCTCTTGAACTGTGAGACAATACATTTCTCACCTGTTATAAGCCAACGGGTTTGTGGTAATTTGGTTATAGCAGGCATGGGAAACTTATACTTCATCTGTTCATGTAGGGTTTTTTTTTTTTTTTTTAGAAAAACATTATTCTATAATATTTCAATTCTTTCTTGAATCCATGTTTTTTTATCCTCTTATTTCGAATTTGCATTATTTGTTGTATTTAACATGCAGTTTAGAATCTATAACTTAGCAAAAAGGCATATGAGCACATTAGAACAGGCATAGCAAAGTCTATATACATGTCAATTCCACAAAGTCAACATACAACAACCAAACAGCAAAACTCTAGAGGTAAAAATGGTTGTTTTGAAAAGAAAGACTTATTTTATTTTATTTTATTTTATTTTATTTTATTTTATTTTATTTTATTTTATTTATTTATTTTTGAGACGGAGTGTTGCTCTGTCACCCAGGCTGGAGTGCAGTGGCTGGATCTCCGCTCACTGCAAGCTCCGCCTCCCGGGTTTACGCCATTTTCCTGCCTCAGCCTCCCGAGTAGCTGGGACTACAGGCGCCCACCACCTCGCCCAGCTAGTTTTTTGTATTTTTTAATAGAGACGGGGTTTCACTGGGTTAGCCAGGATGGTCTCGATCTCCTGACCTTGTGATCCGCCCGTCTTGGCCTCCCAAAGTGCTGGGATTACAGGCTTGAGCCACCGTGCCCGGCCAGAAAGACTTATTTTAACGCGATGATATAGTGTGGATGCTTTCCCCTCTGAATATCATGTTGAATTGTGGTCTCCAGTGTTGGAGGTGGGGCCTCGTGGGAGGCAATTAGATCATGGGGGCATATTTCTCATGAATGCTTCAGCACTATCTCCTTGGTGCTGCTCTTGCCACAGTGGGTGAGTTCTCGTGAGATCTGGCTTCCTAAAGTGTGTGGTATCTCCCCCCTTACCTCTTGTTCCTGCTATTGCCATGTTAGGCACCTGTTGCCCCTTTGCCTTCCACCATGATTGTCAGCTTCCTCAGGCCTCAACAGAAGCATATGCTGGTGCTATGCTTCCTATATGTCTGCAGAACCTTGAGCCAATTAAATCACTTTTCTTAGAAATTACCCAGCCTCAGGTGTTTCTTTATAGCAAGGAAGAATGGCCTAACACACCCTAGATAGCACTGCTGAGTATTTATTTAACGTTGTATGTGAGGTCTTTAGAAATATAACAGATCAAGAGTTAAACAATAAAAGTTACATGTATCATAAAGAAAAAGAAAGGCTATCATTATTTATACATGATATAATGTTCTATATAGCAAATTCAAAGAAATAAACTGAAATCCACATAAACTGAGAGAAGAGTTATGAAGTTTCCCAGATATAAGTATAGTATATAATAATTAGTGGAACTGACAACATGAAAACAAAGTAACAGAAAATAATATCGTTTACAATGGCAAAAGTAATTATAAATATATAGGTAAAACGTCTGCCAATCTGAGTCCTATGGTTGAAAAATGATAATTACTGAAAGACACACCACACACACACACACACACACACAATCAGTGGAGATGCATGCTATCCTGAGTTACAAAGATTTAGGGAGTTGATGTTACAGTATCTGAGGAATGATAGAAGCTCTTCTAAATGTGAGCAAAGGTAGGAGCACCTGGACTTTTCTCTGTTAGAATGCATTTTTTGTCTTTTAGAACTAAGGCTCATGATGGGTGTGTGTGTGTGTATGTGTGTTTGTGTGTGTGTGTGTGATTCCACAGGAACTCAGAAGCATTATGTTGCACATCTGCAAGTTCGCCTGCTGCGAATACTTCAGATGGAACCCATTGTGGATTTCTGTTACTTAGTTTTGGATTACATTGCTGGAACAACCAGGGCATTTTTCTAGAATGAAATAACTTAAAGACTTAGAGAAATACATGATTGAAAGCAAGTTAATGGGATTTAGAATAAAGCAAATCCCTAGAGTAGGATATCGGATTTGCTGAATGGTACATGAAAATTTAAAACCATATTTTAAATAGGGACACCTGGCCGGGTACAGTGGCTCACGCCTGTAATCACACCACTTTGGGGGGCTGAGACAGGCAGATCACTTGAGACTAGCCTGGCCAACATGGTAAAACCCCATCTCTACTAAAAATACACACACACAAAAAGCCAGGCATGGTGGCAGGCACCTGTAATCCCAGCTACTGGGAGGCTGAGGCAGGAGAATCACTTGAACCCAGGAGGCGGAGGTTGCAGTGAGCCGAGACTGCACCACTGCACTCTGGCCTGGGTAACAAGAATAAAACTCCATCTCAAAAAAAAAAAAAAAAAAAAAATAGGGACACCTTTGTATAAAGGAGGCTGCACCCATGAGCAGGTTCCAAGTGAATTATTTAATTTCTTGGGTATTTGATATTGGGTGATGGCAAAATTTATATTAGAATTCAGTTTAAGTTATTAATTTCAAACTTTACAATCCACTTTAGTCTTTTTTTTTAAAAAAATTATTGATATATAAAGTTGGACACAGTCATATCACTCTTGTAATTATGTTACAGAGGGCAGTGATAACTGGGTTATCTGTGAGATAAGGCCTGCCTTACTTCAGCATCTTCCCATTGTCCCTCCCATTCAGGAAGGGCCCCTTGGCAAAGTAGTAATTATACACTGGGAGAAGGGGAAGCATCATTATCCCATCAAAAACAGATGGTGGCCTCTAATCTGGAGAAGTGCACTATTGTAATTGGAGGAAAGTTTACTCTTTTTAAATGACTACCAAAAGGTCTGCGGGGAAACCACATAGGATCATGCAGAATACTGTGGTAGGTAAAACATTTGTATGTCCAAAGGGACAATGTGAGGAGTTAGTTACCAGACCCATAGAGAAAACGGCCTTGGGAAGAAAAGACATCCAGCCCCAGGTGACTTTTTCACCGAGGTATCCAGGAACATAAGAACTCAAACCTTGATTTCCTTCCTCTCATCTACTGCAGAGATCTCAACTGGCCAATTCCACTAGAAGAAAGAGGGCAAGGGAACTTTGCTGTCTTCTGTACAGGACATTTCTAAGGGAGACAGCTGAATGGACAAGGGCAGAGAGAATATGTAGAGAGAGGCAAACAGAAGCACCCAGAACACAGGGACCACAGTCCTTGAGATTTAATACTTATGGTAGAATGGAGAGCTGTGTGTGCACAGAAGTCTAAAAAGCACCAGTACCAAATCTATGATAAAGTATTGACAATTAATAATTAAGGTGACCACTAGAGTATCAATATAAATTGTTTTATATTTGCCACTATACATTATGCATTAAACATTTACATTTAAATTTCAATAATTTAGATTAAAAGTATTTCATTAAATCTATAGATTTAATTTAATTGAAGTAAAAGATTAATCTTGTGTCTTATTAAAATTGATACATAGTATTACCTTTAACATTTTCACAATGGCAAGAGTCATCTTGTTAAGTAACACACGCCATGTACTGTGGTGGGCAGAGTGTGTAAGGCTATTCATTTTCCATGAAATGACTCCAGACTGCTGAGTGGTAGTTGTGCCTTCAATCTTTTCAGGATTTTTAACTTATTTCCTCTTCCATCATATTAGACTGTTTAACATTCACATCCTGCTGCAAACAACATGCCTGTCCCTAGCAGTTTCCTCCTGTTTGCTTGATTTTAATTTTCATGTATTGAAAAGAATTTTAAATTTGAATTGACCTTAAATAATGCTCATAGGTTACACAAGTAAAGTGGTTTTTAAAAGCCAAGATGAATCTAGAATAGGACCAATAAGCATAAAAGGAGCTGGATTAAAACTCTATGGGCTTCTACCATAAGCGAATGTTAGTAATTATCTATGTGAACTTTAAGTTGATCATTGTAACTATTTCTAAATATTTAATTATGCCTACTGCCTAGATTTGCAGTTTACTCCAAAAAGTCAAAGTTCTTAAGAAACTATTTTTTTTATTTTGAGACAGAGTCTCGCTCTGTCACCCAGGCTGGAGTGCAGTGGCCGGATCTCAGCTCACTGCAAGCTCCGCCTCCCGGGTTCCCGCCATTCTCCTGCCTCAGCCTCCCGAGTAGCTGGGACTACAGGCGACCGCCACCTCGCCCGGGAGTTTGTTTGTTTTTTTTTTGTATTGTTAGTAGAGACGGGGTTTCACCGTGTTAGCCAGGATGGCCTTGATCTCCTGACCTCGTGATCCGCCCGTCTCGGCCTCCCAAAGTGCTGGGATTACAGGCTTGAGCCACCGCGCCCGGCCTTTTTTTTTTTTTTTTTTTTTTAAGACAGAATCTCTCTCTGTCACCAAGGCTGGAGTGCAGTGGTGTGATTACAGCTCACTGAAGCCTTGAACTCCTGGACTCAAGTGGTCGTCTTGCCTTGACAACTGAAGTAAGCTGGGATTATAGGCATGAGCCATCATGCCTGACTAATGTTTCTGTTTTTTTCTTTAGAGACAAGAGATGAGGTCAAGCTATGTTGTCCAGGCTACTCTCAAACTCCTGGCCTCAAGTGATTCTCCTACTTCAGCCTCCAAAAGTGTTGGAATTAACAGGTGCGAGCCAATGTACCTGGCAAAAATTACCTTTGACAAATCAATTATTATTGGAAATAAAACATATTTCTCATCTGCTGTAAATAAAAACTTATGAAAATTATGACAGAATATGGCAGGATTGAAAGCAAATGTACAAATGATTACTATGAGTTTCAATTCCAAAACAGAAACCCATGACTACAGCTAGGGAATCAGATGAGGAGATTTTAATTACGTTTTAATAATCTTACTGAGAATTTCTCTAGGTTACAAATATTTCATACAGAAGACTTCATGAAGTTGGGTAGACTAATTCAAAATATGAAAAAAAATTGACCTCAGAGAGTCTAGAGACAACTTCCAAGAAGAGAATATAAATTATAAATCCCACTCTTGCTCTTTCCTGTATACAATACATAGCATTAGCAATGCCAGAAAACTTCTGTATGGTCTTTTCACATAATTAACTGTAAGCTTCAGGAACAAACTTGTAGAAAGAATAAACTTACCATACACTTACTATAACTACAAATATAACATTTCTGTGTTTAAAATACTCTCTTAAATACAAAATTTCTTCTACCAAGCAAATTCCAGATTCATTTTTAATGGATTAAAGAGATGGAATTTCTCTCAAGGCATTTATTTTAATTAAAAATCTCTAGATTTAGGCCAGGCTCAATGGCTTACACCTGTTATCCCAGCACTTTGGGAGGCTGAGGTGGGCAGATCACCTGACGTCAGGAGTTTGAGACAAGGAGTTTGAGACCAACATGGTGAAGCCCCATCTCTACTCAAAAAAAAAAAAAAAAGTATATTATATATATATATATATATAATACATATAAATATATTTAAAAGTATATATTTTAAAATATATTATAAAATATAATAAAAAGTATATTATATACATAAGAATATATATATATATATATATATTTAGCTTGGTGTGGTGGCACGCACCTGTAGTCCCAGCTATTCAGGAGGCTAAGGCAGGAGAATCGCTTGAACTCAGAAGGAGGAGATTGCAGTGAGCCGGGACTGTACCACTGCACTCCAAACTGGATGACAGAGCAAAATTCCGTCTCCAAAAAAAACAAAAACATAAACAAAAACAACAAAAACCAAAACCTCTAGATTTAGGTCTAGAAATCGAAAATGAAGAAAATTGTACGGAGCATACAATCAGCAACTGAATTAAAAATGTAATCCAACATGTCACAGAAGAAACAAATCATCTGTGTCTTAACATAGAATCAGTCTACTTCCCTGAGTCTCATCTGACAAGAAAATACTTAACAAAAATCTTTACTAAGATGATCATAGGCCTAGAATATTTCACAAACTCTGCCTGTATCTACTGAATAATGTATGGTTCCAATGTGTTTTGGTCTCCCTCTAATAGAATCCGTATTTCATAGTTTCCATTCCTGTTTGTCAATTAGAAAACAATGACAGGTAGATAAACTTACATAGCTAAAATATTTACTATAATCACTTGCTTGAGATTTTGAATCGAGAAATCAAGTCAATATAATATATTTCAAATTGTTCATTTCACAGTAAATTAGATATTTAACTCTGTTTTAGTTTCTGGAAACCCTACGTGTTTCTGCTGATATATATCATTTTCAATAATCAAGATATCTTTTTCAGTTAATGCACAAAAGTTGTATCCATCAATTACATTTATGTCTCAGGTTGATCGGTCATTACTGTATTCATTCAATCTGATAAAAGCTGCACATTTGTTCAGTGCTTTGATGTAATTTCCGTAAATCTGCAAAGAAAGACGTATCATCTTTGAATACCCAAGAGTTTGGAATGTGACGGCATAATACTTATTTTGCAAAATAAATCCAAGTCAAAACCTCATGTGCATTTGCAATCATTAAACTGAAGTGAGGAATGACCAAAGTGGTATGAGTGGTCACCAGTAACTTGGGATGAGATGGGAGAGTAAGATGTAGGGATACAGGCAGCAGTGGAGTCTGAGGTGGACACAAAGGAGGAGGGGAAATGAGGTAGAAAAAAAACCATGTTTACTATCTACAAGTAGAAATGAGAATAGATCTCAAAGGTGAGGGAGGAAATAAGCCTGCAATTGAGGCTAAGGGGTCCCTTGAGAGTTATATTGGGACAGAGAGAAGGGAACTGGATAGTGTGGTGGAACCACAACTAGAAATAATATAACTTTCATGGCAAAAGTCTGAAAGTAAGGCTTTCTATAACATTCATTAACTCAAGAATACCAATAGTATCGATGCTGTACCAAGAACAGAGTGCAAAGTGCAATTATATAGTTTTTAATCCCATTTAATTTCCTTAGTGAATCTATGAGGTAAATATTGTTTTTGAGAAAAAAAAAAACAACTGAAACTTAATTCGTTTACATAACTCAGCAAAAATCGAGTTAAAGTAGCCAAAACTTAAAACAGAATATATGTACCTATATGTAAATAGCACATAGTTACATAGTCTACTATCTCAAAAGGCTTTAGCTTATGAATTCCAAAGAGAGTCAAGCTTTATTATAAGAATAATTTCCAAAATATAGTTATATTCTTTATACCTGAAAGACAATTGTATTAATAATTTGGTTAACTTCAATTAGATATCTCAAAGTGGCAGCATAGTTTATTTATTTGCATCTCATTTCATCTAGGCAGCCATGTGCCCAGCTAATAAACAAATAAATTCTGAATTTCCTGGGTTCCTTTGTAACTAGAAATGGTTATCTAGATAGAGGTCCATTCCACCCTTCATCACTACCACTGTACTCATGGGAATGTGGACTTAATTCCTGAAAAGTGAAAAAGGGGAAAAAAGGAGTCCAGTCCTTTAAGACAACTTGAAGCTATCATACTGGCTTTGAACTAACTTCTTTCAGTTGTCCTGGGAAAAGAAGTCTGGGACTTAGAACTTTGTTATTGTTCCATAAAGCCTATCACGATCCTAACTGAAACAAAGGTTACCATTTATGCAGTGCCTCATTCCTGTGAGAACATAGAATTAGGGAGTCAGTGAATTCTGTAATGGATATTTCTACAAAATATTTCACTTAATTATTTTTCTTTAGAGACAAAATTACAAAGCTTTGTATTTATATAGAGCTGCATGATTTCCAAAGGATTTTCTGGTAAATTATACATTTTGACCTGATTAATTGTGGTAATTTTTTTTTTTTAATGCAGAAAAAGGAGAGATGTTAATGTCTGCCTTTTAGAAAGAATGGATCTGAGTTTAAGGGACTTTCTAGAGATTATGCAGCTCCCTAGATGTGAGAATGAGTTTAGTCTTTAAACTCCCAATCCATAACTCATGGTGCTACTTCCACATTGATATGGTTTGGCTGTGTCCCCACCCAAATCTCATCCTGAATTTTAGCTCCCATAATTCCTATGTGTTATGAGAGGGAGTAAGTGGGAGATAATTTAATCACGGGGGCCTTTTCCTCCATATGGTTCTCATGGTAGTGAATAAGTCTTATGACATCTGATGTTTTTTGAAGGGGAAACTCCATTCACTCGGCTCTCATATTCTCTCTCTTGTCTGCTGCCATGTAAGATGTGCCTTTTACCTTCTGCCATGATTGTGAGATCTTCCCAGGCACATAGAACTGTGAATCCATTCAATCTTTTTTTCTTTATAAATTATCCAGTCTCAGGTATGTCTTTATCTGCAGCATGGAAATGGACTAATACACATCTCGCCAAGCAATATGGATTACTGGATAATTCACTTGATGTTAATTTTCATGAAGAACCACTTCTGCTTTTTTCTCTAAGGTATTTCATCATTTATTGTTGCTAATGCCATTAGCATCCAATATTTCCTAAAAGAACACATATTATTCAGAAATTTAGAGGCTGCCTTTGTCCATAATTCTATTCTTAACCTAATGGTAGGTTTTATTTAATTAATGATTTAGTTCCTTGAGGATGTCAAAAAATAAAATAATGTTGATTGGTTCTTTTTAAATGATAAATAGCATTTGTCCTTACTCTTTGTTCTCAATAATAAAATTATTTTAAATGTCCTTTATTGTAATCATAGTAATTAAAGAAAATCAAATCAGTAAATGAATAGCTTAAAACCATAATGAGAGACTCCTAATTTATCTAACTTAAGTTAGAAAAATTGAGTACAACATCCCTCAGCAAAAATATCTCATACCTCAGTGCTACAAAGAACATTGCAAAAAGTGACTGCAGAACTCCCACAACACTAAACTACTATTTGAAAGAGAATATAGGCCTATTACATTATCCTCATAAATGATTAATATTTAATTCATAAAAGATTACAGAGATAAAAGTGTTTTGTTTATAATGTAATATAAAAATTAAAATCTATTGTGTATCTAGAAAAAATTCTAGACATAAAATGTATAAGGGGAAATTGCTCCTGTTAATCTTTGCTTTTATTACCCCAAAACAGGGCTATAACTAGTCTATTGAAGACTTTCCAATGGGCAGCAGAGAAAAGAACAATAATGTGAACAGGTTTTATGTACTGCAGAAGGATCAAATCTTGTTGATGGAGTGAGGGGGTAGCTATTATCTAGCGTGGGGCTTACAGCTGGAGTTGAAAGTCCTGAGGGAAAATTTTAAAATATCAGTAAAAGAACATATATAAGATATTGCTTTGGTGGCATTTAAAATATTTGCTCATGTTTTTCCAACCTAAAAACAAAGGTCTAGTCTTTATGCAAGGAAAATTATCTACATTTTGGATTGTTTGAAGAAAAGTAAATACAATTGACACATTTGTTAGTGTGGTACAGCTTACAGGGATTCACAGAATTAATGGATATTAGATATATTACTTTAATCTCTGTTTTCTGCAAACCATGAACCGCCTATGATGGGTTTCTACAGTTCTAGACCTGATGTCTTTCTAGGTCTGACCTATTATGCCAAGATAAAGTAATTTCACAAACACCTCTAAAAATAAAACACATGGTTCACCTCAAAAATAACAGGGGCCAAGAAATTTAAATCCTTTTGACAGTTAACATTCAATAGCAATAATAACTCAATGCAATTACACATTTAAAGTACATGACAAAAATGGGTTAAACTTTAATGGATTGAAAGAAATATTATAATTATGCTGTTTGTAGATTGTAATAAATAGTAATAGCCATAGTCAAATTTTGCAAACATGGAACTATCCCTGTATGCTTACATAGACATAACCATTTTTCAATACCTCTACTTTGAATGCTTAATCTATGCAAACTTTCAGAGGCATATTTGCCTAGTGTTAGTATTTTTGATAAAATAGTTTTATGTTAGTTTCCAGCAAAATGGTTCTCTAATTAGGCATGTATATGTGATCAATTATGTTTGTTTGAATAAATTATGGATTGAAAATGGAGTTTTACGTTCTGCTTTGCTATTTGAAGACTAAAAGGAAGAGATTGTGATGCTTGATGAAATAGTATTTCATCATTTTGTTTATTAGCTGGGCACATGGCTGCCTAGATGAAATGAGATGCAAATAAATAAACTATGCTGTCACTTTGAGATATCTAATTGAAATTAACCAAATTATTAATATAATGCTAATATAATGCTCATACCATATTTTCCCCTTAGCTACAGGGTATATATTCTAAGACTCTCAGTAAATGCCTGAAACTGCAGATAGTACAGAACCATGTATATATATATATATATGGTTTTTTCCCATACATATGGAAATGCCTATGATAAAATTTAAATTAGAAATTGGGTACAGTACATAATAACAATAACTAATAACAAAATAGAAAAATTATCACAATATACTGTAATAAAAGTTATGTGAATGTGGTGTTTATCTCTCCCAAAATATTTTCGTGTACTGTAGTCACCCTACTTCTTGTGATGAAACAAGATGATATGAAGCTTACAGGATGAGATAAAGGGAAGTGAATAGGCACCATGAAGGTAGCATTGGGCTACTAGTGACCTAAGTGGCAGGTAGCAAATTCAACATGGATTCCCTGGACAAAGGGATGATTCAGGACCTGGGTGGGAGATCCAGGGATGGTCCAAGATTTCATTATGCTACTAGAACAGTGTGCAATTTAAAACATATAAATTGTTTATTTCTGGAATATTTGATTAACATTTCAGACTATTGTTGATTGCAGTAACTGAAACCGTGGAAAGCACAACCACGGATAAAGGGGACTACTGTCATATTAAGCATTCTATATTTCTGGACTTACCCACCATGTAAACTTTTCACATATTAAAATGTCATCATAAAATACCATGGCTATCATGGTATCATACACATACACACACACACACACGGCTATGTATACATCATAGCAATTAAACTGAAATGTGATGTTAGACATATGTCATATCCAATATAAAATCTATACTTACATGTATGGTCAAAATGTTCCACGTTATTTTGGTACCAATGTATTAGCTTCAATGTTTCAAGCTCTTTGAAGGTTTAAAATATATGGAAATGCTCTGCATATTAAATTATTTTAAAGGCCCCCTTGTTCAGAAAAGATACATAATCAAAATATATTGTCTTATGGAAGTATTCCTTAAAAGACTACATTTTCTATGATATTAACTTAGTAGTCAAGTATTAGTATTAGTTCATTTCTTATCTGGCATTTTTATCTTTTATATTCACATAGTATTTTAATTTTAGAATTTTATAAAATGAGATTTTAGATGCCTAACAAAATGTATAAGCATCTTGAGATAATCTACATTTAGTGATTCAAGTGGGACACTTTTTTTCTGTGCTGTGCTAATCTTAATTTGTGACCCTATCCCCCCAAAAGAAATAAAAATTAGTCTTTGCAAATACAGGAATATAAATTTAGCCTTTTTCATCATTTCAAATAAGCAATATTTATGGGTTAACCCCACTTATGGCTTAATATGGCATTCACTTATTAAGAATGATAACTACCTTAAATTAGTCTCACAAACAAAATATTATGGGACACCTTGTATTGCAATGTTTTGCCAGGCAAAACATCACTCATTCTCTGACATCAAATATGCAAAGTGAGTAGAAGGTTGAAAGCTCCCATAACTTTTTAAAGGTATTCAAAATTATACATTTGTAAAGCACTGCTTTGCTTCCATGATTTAGTTAAATCATTTTATGTATTTCAAATGTATGCCTTTGTTTCACTCTAACATGAAATTTAAAAAAATACATACACTTAACCAGTATCTACTCTTACTAATATATACAATCCACATGGATCTGCATGTTATGTGGCTTTATAATAAAACAGTAAACTATCTTCACATGATTAGTAATACTATTTTTAAAATGTCGTCAAGAAAGACAAAGGTTAAATAGACCAAATTTGATAGTATTGTTGATATCTATCAGAATCAAATTATTTATTTTCTGTTGCTTAAATGAAAAGCACAAATATATTCCTATTGTATTTCAAGTTGACCCATGATTCTCTAGATGTAGTCCCCGCTAATCAGTGGCACCATTGAATTCAGAGACAAATCCTTCCTGATACACACAATGGAAAATACTTTAATAAGTGAACACATAAGAATCTATAATACCATTGCACAAAGAGAATAATGGTCAACAAACGGCTCTTTTAAAATGCATTATTTGTCACTAAATACACTGCCATTATAACCAAGAAACCTTTTGTGCTTTAAAAGGGTATGTTTCTCAGTAAAATATTTATGCTTTTAGAAATTACCAGACTACATAGCCCATGCACAACAATTTCACTGTTATTACACAAAATTGTAAATTATTTCTTTTAAATTATTAATGCAATTGAAAAAAGAATTTTTCAGGCTTACAGTCATTTGAAAGGACAGCAAAATAGACGAAGCAAAACCAAGATGACAATTTCAGCATTTAAAATCTACACATGATAATTCAAACAAATGTTATGACATTTAAGATAATGAAATCCTTCATTTATTCTACTATCTGGTATGAGTTTTATTTCACATATAAGGAGTCAGAACAGATGTCCAAATATTGTAATGCCAAAAGAAAGTTAGGGCATATCTTGATTAATACCCTCAGAGCAGCCTGTAGTGTCTCTTTAAAACTGGCATGGTTTACTTCAAAACAACTATTCAAAATCCATTCTAGGAAGCCCAGCTAGACAAAGATTCCCAAGACAAAAAGAAAACAATAAAGCTTAGTGTAACCCTTTTAGCAATGTGAGTTGTGTATTATTGACAGACCATTCATTGCAATCAGTAAATGATTAATTGCAAATTCGTTGCTAAATTGACCACACAAGAAAAGAGACAAGCTCAGGCTACCGTTAAAGAGGCAAAACTTATGTTAAATATTATTGGAGACTTCTTGTAGTGAATTAATTCTAATCAATATACTTGTTGACTACACAGTGGGATAACGACTTCCTTAAATAGCAGAGGTACCCATTATTGTAGACATTCAAATTAATAATTAACCTACTGACTTGCATTTTTAAAAAATTTACTGAAGTAGCTTTTTCTTTTGCCTTACCTTTAACAAATAAATAGTTCATGTTTCATCAAACATGTGCATAAGATTTGTTTTTGAATTTCAAATGTAGATTGCAGAAGTAATGCCCATATGGTCAAACTTATAATAATCGCCTGAAGCAATTTGTTCTTGGGTTTTTATGAAGATAAACCTCGGTGGCATATTAAAAATATAAAAATATAAAAGGTGGTAAGATAGATGGATGGGTATTTGTTTCTCAGTTACAAACGGCTATGATTTACAAAAATGGTGCCTTTGGGGTTCTTTTATTCATATCAGAATGATCAAGCAAAAATGAGTGGTATAAGGGTACAATATAATATTTTGCACAAAAGGAAGATTTTCATCAAAATAACCTGCAAAGTCATTTTCAGAACATTTATTGAGCACTTACTGTATGCCAAATACTGTGCTAGGTTCTGAAAAGACAAAAATTAAATAAAACATAGACCTTCTGTTAGGAAAATAGTATTTGTAAATCTCTTCTTCCCTTCACTACTCATTTTTCTTTGAAACTTACTGGGAATGCATCAGTGACAAAGAGGCAGAAGCATTATTCTAAAATTTTTGAAAACAGAAGCAATAATTTTTGCTACAAAGATGAAAACAGAAGATAAAGCTGCTTCAGATATTTATAATAATTTGATTACTAAAAACTTCTGTTGGTGATTATGCAGTTCCATTTTTAGGTATGGTATCCAAAGTCACTACAGATAATAAGGATACATTTCTAAAAATATGTGAGGGCGCTTCAAGGTCTATATCGTAGGAGGTGGAGGAGGGGTAAGCAAAGTGCACATCTTTAAAATGTGGTATAATATATAAAATGGAATACTCCTCAGCCATAAAAAATGAAATAATGTCTTTTGCAGCAACTTGGATGGAACTGCAGGCCACTATTCTAAGTGAAGTAACTCAGAAATCGAAAACCAAATACTACATATTCTTATTTATAAGTGGGAGGTAAGCTATGGGTACACAAAGGCATACAGAGTAGTATAATGGACATTGGAGGCTTGGAAGCAGAGAGAAAGAGAGGGGGACAAGGAATGAAAAAATACCTGTTGCATATGAGGTACACTATTAAGGTGATGGGTGCACTAAAATCCTAGACTTCACCACTATGCAATCCACCCATGTAACCAAAAACTACTTCTAAAGAGATTAAAATAAAAAATTTAAAATAAAACATAGGAAATGTTTTAAAAAAAGAAAAGTGAACATCTTTAGTTTCTATGCTAGGCCTCTATATTGAGACTGTATTATACTTTTGTGATGACTTTACAAAGAACTATGAAGTCCATCCCCCCATATCATAAAATGCCTTCCTTAGCATTATGTTCCTACGCTCTCCTAATGGTAGGTAACAATCAGGTCACTATATTTCTCAGTGCACTTTCAGCCAGGCACAAATGACCATAAATAGCCTCTGCTGCATAATCCAGAGCACCAAATGTCCTGGAGCTAACAAACAAGAATTCGAACTTTGCTGCATCACCCGAATAACAATAATTCACTAAATTATTGAATGTTGTATGTTACTATGCAAAGAGTGAACAAACTGACATTCAACAATGCTAGGTAATTTGTGCAATACTGCAAAACCAATAGGTGAGTATAGCTGGTATTTGAACACAGTTCAATTGCTTCCTTCTGTTCTAGGAGATGGCTAGTTATCTTATTTCCACAATACCCACTGAATATTGAAAAAAATTGCTTTATATAACCAAGTGACACTCATGGAAGGATAACTGATCTTCTAGCACTCAAAGTACAAGTTTTGTGGTACATTTAACTTTATTGACACAAAGAGGCATTTAATATATTCTTATTTATGGATTATATTCCATTTTTGAGTTAGATTCTTAACAGTTATAATACATGGGGAATATTCATGCTTTATTGTATCTGAGAGTTTTAATCAAGTATAGAAATATTTTTCACCTAAAAAGGTAATTTATATCTATTTCTGCTTAATTTGTGAAAACAATCTTTAAAGGAAACAGTAATTGTCTTAGTGAAGCAAATTTGCCACCTTACACATTCTCCTTAGTAGCATTTGTTGAAGATGCTTACCTTGCTCAAATGTGTTTAAATCTCTTTAAAATATATTCACAAACAAGTGCTCCATTTTTAAAATTGCTCTGCTAAGGATACATTAATATAGACAACTTAATTAACACAAAGTATTATACAATCATAATGATACAAATTTAAAAGGAAAATGGAATAGGTAACAAGCCATCAAATTTTAAAAACTTGAATGGTCTGTAGAAAGTCAAGACCAGAGATTCAGATAAAAAAAGAACCTGGCTAAATGTTAATGCTGAGCAGGAGTAGAACTAAAGTGTTCTGAACTAAAATGCAAGCATCCTTTTCAATGTTAGGATTAATCATCAGAATTAAGGTCAACTGAAGGTAATTTTGGGGAATTGCTAACTTAGTTGATATTTTTGCCTCAAAGTTTACAGCATTTTGTCAATGCATGCTATAATTTATCCAGTAGTAGTAGTAAACTTTTTGTTAGCAAGAAAAAGAGAATCCAACTAATTTGTATTTTGCAATGAGAAAATATTAATTCCAACAGAATAACAATGCCAGAATTACCAATTACCTTGTACAGCAATATAGTTTATTTACTTGCAGTAAGTTTACCAATTGCTCATATGAGGGAAATAGATTATATTTGGTAAGGAAAGTCAAGAGAAAGGAATCACTCGGAGATGGGCTGGAAACTGGTTTTTGAGGATGAAGAAAAGACATTGTGTGTAAACATGAAGGATTTTGAAAGTGTGAAGGTAAAGAGTTTTAATTTCATTTGATTGGAAGTATAGTCCTCTGAATTAAACAATCTTGAATAGAGGTAGAGAAAAGATGTTTCTTAGAGATGGGCATCATTCTAAAAAGATAACTGTGGTTCTGTTTTTGAGTTATTATTATTATTTTATAAATGATAAATTTTGATTGCTTGAGTAGTAAAATGTAGCAAATAGTTGCAATCTTCTACATGCTTAAAATTATTTTCTGTCTCTTTTACTGCTTTTAGCTCAGAAAGGTAACTAAGTTTGTTCTGGGTTGGCATCTAGGAGTTAATATCATCTATTATTATTGCTTGAGGCTGAGACTTAATAACTTTGGCAGGAAGCAAGTCTTCATTTGATTTGAAAAATATGGTTAATTTTGCAGTATGTTTTGCTCATTCAGAATAATTCTTCGAAAGAAAGATGGGTGAGTATTTGCTACCACAATCCACGAAACCATTATTGGCTATCACCCCCGAAAGATTACTTTTGGTTTGATTTCTCTCCCTCTGGCTTAAGTCTTCTTGAATACCAAAAGTGAAAATGAAGACATGGCAGATCAGTGATAGATTACCGTAATCACAAAAAATCACAAAGGTAGAGCCTCACAGATCATCTTGTTTGAAAATTCCTCAGCAAGGAAACTGAGGAAACACCTTAAATGGAATGACTTACAAATAATGAGCTGGTGGCAGGGTTATGCTTCATGATTCCTAGTGTATAACCTTTACACTACATAAAGTAATGTCAAGTAGTGGAGAAATCAAATATTCTTCTGAAACGTAAATGGCAGAAATTGCTCAAAGCATAGCCTAGTGTAGTAAGATAAGGAAAGAATGATTAAATATTTTCCACATGTGGAAAGAACCTAAGAACTGTCATAGTGAATCAGACCCGTGGCCCATCCAGGTGTTTTCTTTTAGGCATTGGCTTTGAGAGAATACATTTCTTTTCCCACAGGTCAACTTCAAATGTTAGAAACTCAAATAAGTTGAACCAGGACTACTATAACCTAAACAGGTTATTTTCCCTTGTGGAGTTAATAGTCACAAATTCCTTCTGGCCTTTTTCAATATTTCACATATTTTTATGTTCCCTAATTTTATATGCTCCATAACATTTTAAAACTTTTAAATATTTGTATTTGCTATAAATCAAGCTAACTTTTAAAAATAAAATAATATCTTCCTTTCTTGTAGTCTAAATTTTCTTAACATCTTTGCCCTTTAACTGTATTGATCAAGACTATAAATTTTCTTAAGCTTCACCTTTTTGATAAAAAAAAGTGTTTTCATATTATTTTTATTGATCAGCATTTTAAATAAAACTATTTTACCTTTATCAGCATTTAAAAATAGGTCTTTTTAATACAAATTTGTTTATTCATTGAACCCTTATTCTATGTGTAGTACTGGAGAAAGGGTTTAAGATAAGAAAATGAACAAAATTAAAAAGTTTCTTTTCTTTTTTTTTATTGCTGTCATCTTTCCTCAAATAGTACAATCAAGAGTACAAGTTATATTTCAAGTAGCATTTCCATATATTTGGTAAAAATCTTTTTACCTCCATGCTTTTAATTTCACTATTATTATTATTAACCATAAAAAAAGTAAATAATATCTTTACTCCTACAGGTAAGCAATCTAGTGGTGTTGTAAGCATGGTGTCTGGTAGTTGGGTGTGAAATTGATTTGGTACATTTGATACTAGGTGATGGACAGAAGCTCAAAGGACCTTATGGAGTCTACTGGTGAAGGTTTGAAGGATAGGGAGAAAAGTGTTATGGGGGCTAGAGGAAAGAGGACTTCTATTGTATAATGGTGAATTTTTTTTTTCTTTTTTGCAATATTCTTGCTTCTTTTTACATGAAAAATATAAAAGATATCAATAAATATGACAATAGCTGCAAATATTTCTAGGCAAAATGTACAAAAGTGTTCAGACATATTCTAGCTGCATATAATAATAAACAGGACAAGAATAAAGGAATTTACAAGTTTTAAGGCAAAGTTTACAGAAAATATTAATAAGCTTGATGAGTTTGAGGATAAAACTATTCCTCATCCTGAGACCATCCCAGATAAAATATTCTCAAGATAAGAATTGGCTTCAGGGAAAAAATCAAATCCAATGTACTACCAATAAAATGGTGGGATTTAGGGTTATAGGAATCACAAGGTTGTCACTGTATGATTTTTGTTGAGACCTTAAAAATATTTAAGAGCCTGCCCAGGAGGGCTTCTAAAGCTCTTAAGAGTATGCTTTATAGATGGATTCAATTAATAGGGATTTTCTTAAGGACAGTGTCTCAAAGTAGCATCTCAAGTGAGAAAAATATCATCAGGAAGAGGTATATGGTTATGGCTTTTGTCTGATTGAGCAGACTTATAATTTAATACATAAGAAACATACAAAGTTTTTAAAGGAATGCTTATAGTTTAGCTAAAAGTGATAGATACAGTACAAAATGAAAAGAGGTTGTTGAACCCCCAGTCTACTGTGAGAAGGCAGCAGGTGGAGAAACCTACTTAATGAACAACACAAATATGTTCCTCTGGAAAAGAAGTAATGACTCAAACAGCAGAATCAAGAGCTCAGAGAATCATCTCCAGGAAGCTGAACTGAATTATAAACAAGAAACTAGCAATACGTGTTCTGCTGAATTTCAGAATTGCTATGAACAAATGACTGCTATGTATTTTGCGTTTCCTTACTTTTTGAATGGGAGTGTTTATTGCTGTTATCCTATATCATTTTATGTTAGATGTATATATGGGGTGCAGATAATTTGTCTCTTTAGTTAATAGGTCTGGATTTCAAGATGAATTATATTCAAGGAGCTGTACCTGAGGAAGTACACTCAGGAACCCCATCTATACCCTGACCTGATTTAAATAATGGGGTCTGGACTTTGAACAAATGCCACAATGGAATGAGGTTTTTGAGGGTCTTGGAAAATGGTGAGTATATTTTGCAAATGGAATTGCAATATATTTTTGGGTTAAGAGGGTGGACATTGTAGCTTGTCTCAATAGTAGTTGCCATTATTTTTTCCCTGCTTGTTCACACGTGTCATATCCCAGTGAAAGAGGAAGTCCATTTATCTTCATGTCTTGGATGCAGGCTTGACTAATAGAATGTAACGAAAGTGGCATTCTAGGCCTTGCAACTTTCACCTATTTCTCTTGGAAAGTTTGTTTTGGGAAAAACAGCTTTCATGTAAGAAGTCCAACTAATCTGTTACCTTCATGTTTTGAGATGAGAAAGAAGCCTTCTCCTGGAGAGAGAGAAGTCAAGTAGAACCAAGGTTCTAGGCATATGGGTTAAGAAAATATTTTAGAATTTTATCCCCAACACCAGCTTCCAGAGTTAAGGCCCAAAATTGAGAAAAAAAACATCCAGCTATGCACTTTCCAAATTCTCCCCCTACAAAATTGTGAGTAAAATAAAATGGTTGTTTAAAGCCATTATACTTCAGAGTCACATGTTACACAATATATAACTCTTAAGTAAACCAAACACAGCTATACTGTCATTTCAGGATTCATTTATGATTCTGAAGTACGTTTGGCAATAATTAGTTTTCTGGTGGGAAAATATTATATTTACAGGTTGGAGCCTTAAATATAATTGATAGAAATATAGAGATCACAAATTTTGACATTAGATTGGAAACTTCATTTGAGGCCTGATTTAGGTTACATATAAAGTATCTATATACATAATTCTCAAAAATATGATGTAATCTTTACCACTATTCTCTTCACAGAGCACCCCAACTGCAAAAGCACTCTGGCCGTATGCACTGATCATTCAAATCCCATCACAATTTCTTTCTCCTTTGAAAAAAAACATAGCTAGGATTCTTTTCTATTACTCTATTACTCTAATACTCTTTTCTATTCACCTACTCCTCTCATCTTCAATATTTTCCAGTCTTTCTCTAAAGGATCAGTTTACTTACAGAAAACTGGAATCAACAAAAGAACCACTAGACAGCTTAACATTTGAGAGAACTAGCTCTTTCTTTGACTTTCTGCCTTCACTCTGGTAACCGTTTTTCTCCCTTGTGATTTATGCCTTTCCAGAATCTAATTTCTATAAAATATCTGCATGCTTGTGCTTCTACCATTTTTTGTTGCTCAATTGCTCAAAAAATATGTTTCTTATCTATTTCAACATCTGTGTTAGATCTATTGCTGAATCTATGTGATATTAATTGTTCTTATAGAGACAAAAAGAAATACTTACAAGCTTAAAGCTTGTAAGTTTATGGAGACAGTTTGGTAAGACGTGATTCTTAAAACTCTTTTGGAAAACTAACTCCACATTTGTGTGTCTATCATCTCCAAAGATTAGTCAATCCCTGCCTATCACATTTTCCCAAAGAGGAGATGGTCATTTGAACAGACTGCTTTCTCTCTTCTATAACACTGCATGAATTACTTCTATTACCTTACTTTTTACCTATTTTAAATTTATATCATGATCTATATTTTGACTCATTTTTACTTAATATAAACTGTTAATCATTTAATTATATTGGGAGTACCCTTGAGGCAAAAAATAGATGTTTATCTTTTTATAGAAGTGGTTTTAAAAAGTTATATAAATAAAAAAGTGGTTTTCAACAAATAGTATAAATGAGATTAACTCCTAGATTTATTCTATGGGTCTGAGATGAGGCTAAGAATCTGCATTTCACTTGCTTTAGGATTCCAGTTGTTTCTGGTGCAGATGCCCAAAAACTATACAACAAAATACTGCTTTAGACAATGCGGATGTGATTTAAGACAATATCCTACAGTAATGTAAGGCAGTGAGTGACTAAAGGGCAGAGTCCAGTTAAAAATCCTTTGCAAAAGTCCAACGAAGGTATCAGGAGAGGCCTGATCTACGCAGAAATATTAGGAATAGAAAGGAGGAGACAGATGGAAGCTAAACTAGCTATTAACAAGTTCCTGAAACTGTTTTCTATTAAATCTGCCTTAGAAAATGAAAATGTACTGTTGTAAGCACTAAAACAAACACAACCAAAAAGATGTTTTCTTAACTGGGAAATTATGATGTGCTGTTATGTTTGGTATCTAAATGCAAATTTTGCATGTAGGCTGCATTTATGGAAGAACTGAAAACAACCACAATATACTATATCACAGTAGAAACAAAACAAACTAGCTGTACTTGGCATAGTAATGATAAGCCCTTTAAATTAAATCTTTATGCAGATTCTATTTTATACTTCAAACTTTTCATGGAGCCTTGTGTAATTCCGATGTGTAAACCAACAAATAGAGAGGCTCTGTGTATGGAGTAGCTGGTTTGGATACCAGCTGGCTTGGCTGTGCGCCTTTCTAATGGTAATGAAGTCACACAGCTGCTAGGACAATCAGCTGGAGTTCAGATTGTCACTAGCTAAATGGATATCCATTGACTAGCTTCTTATCCGGACTCATTAAAGTTTAGTATTGACAAATAGTGGCTGGAGGTTTACAACTAAGAGGCATGTAGAAATGAACTTGTTGACTATTTTTTCCCTATAGCTTTTGCTTTGTGATTCACAGAATGTCATTTGTCTACTTGAGATGTGTGATTACTAATGCACTGTAAAATTTTAAGCACTCTTCTGCTTATAATTTTCCAAGTGAATGAATGTTCTGAAGCAAGTAGTCACATCAATAAGATCAACATCAATAAGAAGTTGTTGGTATATGAAAACACAAAGAATAATCAGAAAGTACTATTTTTCTTTAAAACAAATAAAAAGAAGGTATGATTCCCACAAAAGTTTATAACTTGAGTTGAGGCTGATTTTTATTTTAAATATTCTAATAGGTATTTTACTGGATAACTTCTAAGAGCTGACTGCATCTACACTAGTCAACATGCCACTAAATACTAGATGATTTCTTTCAACCAAGCAAATTGGATAGATAAGAATAGTCAGTGGTAATTTTGTTAATTCTATAGTCATCTCTTGAACATGCTAACACATTTCCAAATCCTCAAAGGAACGAGAGCCAGAAATCAGCACCTGTTGGGTCAGAAGTGAAGAATAAGCCTTCATGTTGATAAAGCTCTACAGTACTATCTCTTAATCCCTGGCCACAATGAAAGCATAGAGCTCAGATGTTATATCCATTCTTTGCCCTCATATTCTATGCAGTTTATGTTCTTATGAATATGTTTTGTCTTGTTTCAAGAATAGACTAAACTTGACCAGGTGCAGTGGCTCACACCTGTAATCCTAGCACTTTGGGAGGCCAAGGCTTGCAGATCACTTGAGGTTAGGAGTTTGAGTCCAGCCTGGCCAGCAAGGTGAAACCCCATCTCTACTAAAAATACCCGTGGTGGCATGCAGTCTAATCCCATCTACTCAGGAGGCTGAGGCCAGAGAATCGGTTGAGCCCAGGAGGCAGAGGTTGCAGTGAGCGGAGATTGTGCCACTGCAGTCCAGCCTGGGAGCCTGAGAGACAGAGTGAGACTCCGTCTCAAAAAAAGAAAAAAATAAAAATAAATAAATAAATAAATGCAAACTTACTTCGCCACTCATTGTCTTTACACACTAACTTCTACCTTTTACAACTTTGCTGCCTTGTGAAAGTTTTGAAAACACTCGGTCCATGCTACCCATCATTTGCCTCCACAGACCAATGTAAAATTGCCTCCTGAATGTGTGTATGTATAATTATCTGCCTTAGACTATGATAACATCTTTATTTGTAAGCTAGAAGAAAATGTTAGCAAAACTTCCTCAAGAAGATATGGAAGTAGAAAATGCTAGAGCAGTACAAAATGTGAATGACGCTCAAATGCCCAGTAATTTGCTTCTTTACCATGACACTTGCTTACTTTCCAGGCCTCTTTCCTGCTGATTTAAAAGGCAGAGCAGCATTCTTCCATTGTCAGTAGTGTAATTAAAAATGTTCTCACTTTTATTCATATCCAGATTTTTTTCATAATTCTGCCTAATATCTTCAAGTAATACAAAGCAGGCCTATGGCATTCGTTGTTAAATGCATACTCTCTAGCTCACAATGTGAACCACAAAAATTATTACAGTTGTGGATTCCAGCTGTTTCTAGTGCAAACAGCCAAAGACTATACAACAAAACACTTCTCTAGACACTATGACTAACCACACTTCCTGGTAACACAGAATAAAGATTTTGGCAAAATTTTCTGAT